>NC_143531.1:14396968-15119852 GCF_031878675.1 Megascapheus bottae | reverse complement strand
CTAATTTATGTATATATTTCTAGCCTTAGCTTTTTAAAGAACTTCTAATTTTCTTGGCAAATTGGGCAACTGACATACAGAGCCACACAGAAGTTCAAGGCTATCTGAAAAACAAAATCAAACAACAAAAACTGGAGGTGTGGCTCAGAATAGTAGAGTGCCTACAAATTTGATCTGAAGTCCCAGAACTATCAATTTTTTTTTTTTTACAAAGACACCGAGTCTTGATCCTAAACTCTTGTTTCCTAAAAGCTAGGAATGTGGAACCTTTGCCTACAAATAAATGCCTATTCTTTCCTGTTAATATACTTTATTTAAGCACAAGTTCAAAAGTACATCAGTAACTTTACTGTTTACTTCTCCGACATTAAAAAAACAAAACGGGGATGGGGCAGGAGCGTGTCCCAGTGGTAGAGCAGTTGCCTAGCACGCATGAAAGCCCTTCATTCAATTCCTCATCACCACATACACAGAAGAAGCTATAAGTGGTACCGTGGCTCAAGTGGTAGAGTGTTAGCCTTGAGAAAGCTCAAGGACAGTGCCCAGGCTCTGAGTTCAAGCCCCAAGACTGGTAAAACAAAAACAAAACAAATCCAAACCAAAGACAACAGAACACAAAGTTGTGTTACAAGTACACTGCATGATAACTGTCAAGTTGAAGATAAATCAAAATTAACTTTTTGCCTGACTTGTAATACTACAGAATGTTTCACTGTAGAATAGGTAAGATTCACATAGCAGAACAAACATAACCATTTGTCAGGCTTGGTAGCCCACTGACTCAGAAGATGAAGGGAGGCGGGAGGATCTTGAGTACAAAAGCCTGACTAGTAGATGGTAATAGGGCCATGTCTACAAAGCAAGGGCTGTAGATGTGGCTCTGTAACCCAGTGGATCAGCGCTTATCTGGTATATGCAGGGCTATAGCCTCAATTCTTACCACCAAAAAAAAAAAAAAAAAAAAAAAAAGAAAAGGTCAGGAACTTTAACAAATTAAAATACAATGTAATTTAAGTAGTGTCAATATTCTGTAACCTGTATAATGGTAAAACCTTACCGTCTCTAGCCAAAAGCGATCGAGGTCACTTCGTCTCTGCTGTTTGTTCAATGTAATTAGCCATCGTCCTCCCCGTTTGTTTTTCTCATCTTCCCACATAGGCTCAATACCATCCTACAGAGAAAGCTGTATTAGCTAATGCAGCTCAAGCTCTAGTTTGGGAGACAGATGTTACATTCGTCATTTCGTTGCTATCAAACCTCTAGTTTTCATTTATTCGGTAATTCTTAAACTTTTGATTAGAAACCTCTTAGGAGGCACAGACATTCCTGAATCTAGAAAATACAAGCAAAAATCATGTAACTGCAGAGCTAATTAATGCCTAATTTCCCAACACCTGATAAATTCATGCATCTCTGTACTTCAGATTAAGAACATCTGACAAAGCAGTGAGCAAAATCAATCTCACCATGCCCTCGCAGAATACTCTCTCAATTTCCGTGACTTGTACCTTAGCCTAGTAAAGGCAATTTAGTTATTATCTTACACATTATCACACACACTAATCTAAGTTGTGGTAAGATCTCTTAGTATTTTTAATGCTTCAGTCTTCTAATAAATACACAAGATCACCAATAGCATACCTTAAAAAGTGAGTAGTCACATCCAGGCATTAAATTACTAGACAACTGGATATGGTTGTACAGACTAAGTAAAAGAAAAGAAAAACAATTAAAAACATAATATGTAACAGAGTTTATGTGCTCACACACACACACTTAGAAAATATAACAAGTAGAATCACTATGAAATGGACAAAACAGGTCCTTTTTTTTCCCCCGGTCAGTAGGGAGGCTTGAAGTCTGGGCCTGAACACTGTCCCTAAGCTCTTTAGCTCAAGGCTAATGCTCAGGCCCTGAGTTCAAGCCCCAGGACTTGGGGGAAAAAAAGAATGAAAAAGAATTTCAAATTGCATTTTGGAGCCAGAATTTTTGCAAAACTGAAAAGTCTCATAACTTCAATTTTTCTTCCTAAAGTTTATCACATAATATAATGACTCCCATCACAGATATTGTTATTTGACATTCTGTATTCTGCTGATATTCTTTCTGTATTTTGAAACAGGAAATTCCAAATACTGCACTGGAAAGTGTAAGTTTAACAAGGCTTTGGAATACCCTTACGAAACAAATGTATCTAGGCAATCACCAAAGGGGACATATTCTACCTTGCTGGCAAAAGTTCTAGGGCCATGAAAGAGCTAGTTCAACAAATAACACAGAAAATTCAAGCCAAAGAATGCAAAATTGAAAGATTCTTTTCTGTAGTTTTTTTTTTTTTTTAATTTAAATCCACTGCTGGGCCAGGAGGGCCTTGTATATACTAATGCACACTAAATTTCATTCTTGGCCAAGAGTAGAAACTTGCTAAAACTACTATCAAGCATAATCACTAAT
The DNA here is from genome assembly GCF_031878675.1 of Megascapheus bottae. Classification (NCBI taxonomy): domain Eukaryota; kingdom Metazoa; phylum Chordata; class Mammalia; order Rodentia; family Geomyidae; genus Megascapheus; species Megascapheus bottae. The sequence continues at coordinate 15,117,398 of NC_143531.1, read as the reverse complement.
TCTAATATTTCTAAGAAGAAAAAAAAATCAGTATTAACTTCACCACACTTTTCATTTTGAGTTCCAGTTAAAACAAAAACCTCACACACACATATCCAAAAAGTTACTTACGCCCAAAAGTCTTCAACAGTATCAAACTTAGAGATCAGTCGAAGGTTTGCTTGCCAAGTTTTGCTTTTATCATTCTTAAAAAACCATAGCGCCCATCTAAAAATAAAAGGCAATGTAAAAAAATTTTGAAAGATAGTTGTATACCCATTTTTCATAGCAGCATTAATGAAGGTAGAAGCAACCCATGAGTCCAGCAACCAGACATAGCAGTATCAACACAAAAAGAACATGAATCAACCTTAACAAGGAAGAAAATAATGATTCCTGATACTTCATGGATGAAGCCCAAGGACAAGATGTGAAGTAAAATACCCTGATCCATTTATATGAAGCACTATGGTACTTAAATTCAGAAAGACAAAGAGAAGGGCAATTGCCAGAGATTGGATAGAGGTTATAAAAGTGAGTGGATGAGTACTAAAAATAGTTTGGGAGATGGATTATATGATAATGTAAATGTACCTTTGGTTGTTTGTGTGCTAGTACTATGCTTAAACTCAGAGGTGGCGCTCTGCAACTTGAACCATTACCTCTAGTTCCAGCTTTTTGATGCTTAACTGGAGTTAAGAATCTATTAGATCTGACAGAACTGGTGGCTCACACCTGTAATCCTAGCTTAGCAGGAGGCTGAGATCTAAGGATCAAGTTAAAACTCCCCCCCCCCCCCGGCGCCCCCAGCAGGCGCAGGGGCTCACATCTATAATACTAGCTACTCAGGAGGCTGAGATCTGAGGAGCCCGGTTCAAAGCCGGCCCCGGCACAAAAAGGCACAAAAGGCCAGAGACTCTTTACCTCCAATTAACCTCTGGAAAATGGCAAGTGGGACTGCTTGGCTGTATGGTAGGGTGGCAGTCTTGAGCTGAAGAGCTCAGGGACAGTGCCCAGGCCAAGTTCAAGCCCCATGACCCCACAACAAATAAAAATAAAACAGAAATAAATATATAAATGACAAATCTTGTCTGGGAATATACTCTACAGCTAGACTGAGGCCCGGGTAAAATTAAAAGCAAACAAACTAATGATGGGGTATGATGTGATACACCTGTACTTGAGAGAATAAGACAAGGAATGGGCTGCCTAAAAAGATACATGTTTTTTTTTGGTCAATCGTGCGACTTGAACTCTGGGCCAGGAAACTGTTCCTGAGCTCTTCAGCTCAAGGCTACTGCCCTAACTCCTTGAGCCACAGTGCCACTTCCAGTTTTCTGAGTCTCAGGTTCTTTAGTGCCCAGGCTGGCTTTGAACATCGATTCTCAGAACTCAGCCTCCTGAGTAGGTAGGATTACACAGCTAAGATACATTTAAAAAGAAAATTTGATGTCTACTATTTAATAAGATTTCCTGCTATAACTATTTCTCTAGAAACTCTAGGAACTTTTAGGTATCCAGAAGTCAACTCAAGGGAATGACAGAAATGCAGAGACAACTGCAGTATGCTAGTTTTATTGTAAACACAAGCAAGCACAGTTACTTAAGAAAGCAGAACAGAAACAACCATAAAGGAAAATGATGAGTAAGGCTCAATTCTGAAATGAGTGAACAGCTATCAGTCTGAGAAGAAATGAGAGAAGGGAAGAAATAGCAAATGTGATTCTGTAGTTACTGAAGCATAAGTTAGAAAAAATAAAAGGACTGAGTAACATTGTATAGATATATTTTTGAAATAAGTCATGTTATTATTATTTATCTGTGTATATTTCTGCTTAAAAAGTTTCTTTCCCAAATAATACATAATAGTATAGGTATACCTTATATTTATTATATGCATGTAATCGTTTCTAATATCATGCCAAATTCATGACAATCCATTCACCTTTAGATGAATTAAATTCAGTATTCTTAGAAACACAGTAAGTTATCCCTTGAGTAACCATGGGTTCCAAATTCTCAAGTTCTGTATCCTGAGATTAGAGCAACCACAAAGGGAAAATATCAAAACAAAAGAAAAATGTGTGCTACACTAAACCAACTTTATCTTATAAACAATACTGTATAACAAATATTTACTTATACAGTGTTTACAGTGTATTATGCATTAGTAATAATCTAGAGATGATCTAAGTATATAATAGGATGTACAAACTTGCCATTTTATATAAAGAACTTGAGCATCTTCACAGGTGCTGAACCAATCCTATAAAAATCAGTGTTGTTAAATTTCCATCTCTTTATAAAACCTTCTCATAATCTGCATTAAAACACTTCTACTATAGCCTAACAAAATAAAATGCTTAGGCAATGAAAATAAATTAGCTATTCCCCCCCCATTGATTGGTATCACTGATAAACCATGATTGTTTCTTGAAAAATGGACAGAATAGGCCTAATGCTTAAAGTTTGAGCTCTCAGGTTAATTTGGAAAGCTTCCATTTGTCATTGCAAGCCAAATTCCTTAAGCCAGGTGCAGTGGCTCATGCCTGTAATCCTAGCTACTCTGGAGGCTGAGATCTGAGGATCAAGATTCACAGCCAGCCCCACAGCCAGCCTGGCACAAAAGGACCTGAGACTCGTTATCTCCAATTAACCTCTAGAAAATGGGAAGTGGGGCTTGGCTCTAGGGTAGGGCCCCAGCCTTGAGCTGAAGAGCCCGGGGACACTGCCCAGGCCAAGTTCAAGCCCTATGACCCACCAAAAAAACAAGAAAAAATTAAAGACATCTATGATAAGTTTAGAGCTGTTATTAATGTACTGACAACATGTACAAGATTTTCATTTACAGTATATGTTAAAAATGCATATATAGATAGATAAAAGACCCATTCCAAATCCCATCCTCTCTCCACCTAAAAAAAGAACCCAATGTATTTAAATGTAACAGAGTAGAAGGAGTCTAGGTTAAGGCTTCAGATTCCATGTTGCAATTATAATAAATTTAGTATCAAAGAGTGCCTACAATCATTTAAAAATTCTCTTCCCTTTTCCAAACCAGGAACCCAGTGTGTATCCTACTTTTTTCTTATACTTTCAATAACCATCTCCACAAACTGAATTCTGATGTTACATAATAAATGAGTTGTAGACAGGTGCCAGTGGCTCATGCCAGCTATCCTACCTACTCAGTAGGCTGAGAGCTGAGGATCGAGGTTCAAAGCCAGACCAGGCAGGAAAGTCTGTGAGACTCTTTATTCTCTAATTAGCAAACAAAAGTCAAAAAGCTTACCTGTTCTGTAGAGGATGTTTAATATAGTGTTCTGGGTTAGCAACCTCCTGATTAGATTCTGTTTTCTCCTCTTCTGTAGGTGGAGGATTAGGAGTAGGAGTGGTTTCCTAATGGGAAACAAGGAAACACTTTCTTGATACATCCGTAACAGCAATCCTCTACATAAACTTCCACCAGTGATGCTGATCTTACCTTTTAAAGACTCAGAACAAAAAAAAGGAAATCCAACTGTACTTCTCAAAAGACAGTAAGTAATCTTGGGCTTCTATATTAATTACAATATCTAGCAATCAATCAAACATTACGAGGCACACAAGTAATTTTAAGTGATTTAATGATGAATAGATGACATCCAAAGATGATTTAGATAAAAAAAAAAACACTTAAAAATTAAGATTACTATGGGAAGAGAAGATGAAGACAGTGAAAGATTTCGGAAAAGGGACCAAAAACTTTTAAACGACCAAACGAAGACTGTCAAACTGCGCACTACAGTATATATTTAACAGTGTTCTCATGGAACACTGAAGGCTTAAATAAAATATACTTGAGCTCAGCATTAGGACGACTTAATGAACTCAAAAGGTTAATGGCTTAATGGTAGAGTGTTTGTCCAGCATGCATGCAGCCCTGAGTTTGATTTCCTCAGTACCACAAAGTGGTGCTGTGGATCAAATGGTAGAGTGCTAGCCTTGAGGAAAAGCAGCTCAGGGACAGTGCCCAGGCCCTGAATCCAAGCCTCAGGACTGGGGGAAAAAGGGGGGGGGGGGGAATGGGGGGAGAACAAATCTTTCAGGGTGGTTCTATGGGAATGGTCCTGTTCTTTGTGGAAAGCTCCATACTCTTTAAATCTATGACATTAGAAATTGAAAAATGATGTCCATAACAAATGTCATGATGTATTAAATTCTTCAATCAAAAAATGATGAATATTATGGAACTATGCCACATCAGAAAAAAGAAATGCATGCTATTTTTAAAAGAACTTCATCTGCATAAACTCCAATTTGCTATAACAAATCCAATTTGTTCAGTTTTAACTTGCTAGCTACACTTAAAAAGTGCATGTATGTTAAACATGTCATTTGAAATATGATGTAAAAAAATCAATGTTAATAAATTCTTTAATAAAAAAAAATCAAAAGGGACTGGAAGTTTGCTCTAGTGGTAAAGTGCTTACCTAGCATGCACAAAGCCCTAGATTTGATTCTTCAGTACCACATACACAGAAAAGGTCAGAAGTGGTGCTGTGACTCAAGTGGTAGAATTTTAGCCTTGAGAAAACCCAAGGACAGCACTTAGGCCCTGAATTCAAGCTCCAGGACTGGCAAAAAAAAAAAAAAAATCAAGAAAATATGAGTAAATGTTAAGATTTGTATGGTCTGGAAGGTAGGCATATGAATGTTATTTTTAGTTTTCTGTACGTTCTACATAATTAAAAAAATGAATTCTCTCTTTAAAAAGTGCATGTGGGGCTAGGAGTTTGGCCTAGTGGTAGAGTGCTTGCCTAGCATGCACGAAGACCCAGGTTCGATATCTTGGTACCACATACTTAGAAAAAGCCAGAAGTGGTGCTGAGGCTCAAGTGGTAGAGCCCTAGCCTTGAGAAAAATCCAAGGACAGTGCTCAGGCCCTGAGCTTAAGCCCAGGACTGGAAAAAAAAAAAAAAAAGTGCATGTAAAATTGATGAAGTTGATTCAACTGAAATATGTGATACATGTATTATCAACAAAACTCTCCCCCAAATCCTTAACAGGTATCTTTAAAAACTGTTTGAATCAGATTTTTTAAAATTATGCAAGTCAGGAAGCATATAAAGTATGACTGCCTATCTTACCTATAAGGGAACTAAAAACTGATTTCTAAGGACCAAGTTTACGTTAAGGGTACTAAGTTATTTTTACAAAAGGTTGCTTCCTATAATTCAAGACACTGCCATTGTGTTATATTTATATTCAGTTTAAGAACAAAACTTTTAGCCAGAAGTGGTGGCTCACACCTGTCATCCTAGCTACTCAGGAGGCTGGGATCTGTGGTTCAAAGCCAGCCCAGGCACTAAAGTCTGTGCGTGAGACTGTTAAAATTAACCACTAGAAACCGTAAGTGATGCTGTGGCTCAAAGGGTAGGATGGCAGTCTTGAGCTGAAGAGTTCAGGGACCGTGTCCAGGCCCAGAGTTCAAGCCCCACGACCGACCAAAACAAAAACACACAAACTTTTGTTGGAGATATTACTCAAATGGTACAGAGCAGCCTAGCAAGCATAAGGCTGAGCTAAAACATGAATACCACGGGAGGGGAGGGAGGGAGGGAGGGAAAATAAACTGAAAATCCAGACAGACACCAGGGGCTTATGTCTATAATCCTAGTTATTCAACTTGGGTGAGGTGGCGGCTGCAGTATAAAGGATCACAAAGCCAGTCCTAACAGAAAGGTCCTCTTGCCTCAATCTCCAAAGTAACCAGAATGCGCTTGGGATGTGGCTTAAGTGTTAGTGGGCCAGCAGAGCAAGCAAGCCAAGTAAGCGAAGAGGCTCTAAATTTAAACATGGAACCAGCAAAAACAACTGAGGTTTGAACTCAGGGCTCCACTCTTATGAGGCAGCTGCTCTATGGCTTGAGCCATATCTCCCACCCTTTTTGCCTTACTTTTCCAAATAGGTCCTATATTTTTGTCTAGGGCTAGCCTTGGACCAGGATACTCTTACCTATGCCTGCAACAGAGCTGAGCTACCCCCAGCTTATTAGTTGAAATAGGGTCTTGCTTCAAACCTCGACCTCAACATTCCTAATCTCTGCCTCCCAAATAGCTGGGATCATAGGCATATACAATCATACCTAGAAAAAGCAAAACAAAACAAAACTTTACTACAAAGATGTACTATATCTCTACCTCTACTCTTTCAGCTTGGCGGGTCTATCAGCAAACTTCACTGGAAACTATGCCTTCAATGTTCATTTCTAGGGCTACAAATCACCTGGGCAAGAAGGAAAGGCTAACTTTACACATTTTGGTCAACCTAAAAGGTGACATGCCTTTGAAAAGTCACTACATAACACAATTCAGGTGGGCAAAGTAAGATGGAACACAAGATGGAACTAGGGTCCTCTTAGAGGCGGTATGAAACCAAAGAGTAGTAAGTTGGCAAGACCAGGCAAGAGTGTATCTTTAGAGTAGTAAGTTGGCAAGACCAGGCAAGAGTGTATCTTTTCATTCTGCAGCCCAAGCCATTAATTGGCAAGTCAAAGACGTTAGATCCAGTGGCAAGTAAGGAAATAAAAAAGACAGCCAGTCTAAGTGCAAAGTTTTAAATCTGGTTCTAGGCCTGCTAGGTTTGAGGTTCAAACAGAACATTCAGTGTTATAACACAGTGATCCCAGGGGTAGGCAGGCTGCCACAGCAAACGGGTGAAGCTGACTGCAAAGTAGCATCCAACAAGACTGTTCCTATCTGCTGCAAAGAATCCACAGTAGGATTTTTACTGCAATGTGTGAAGATTAGCATACTAAGGCAGGCATTATAGTAATCTGGTAGAACTACTATTATAAACCTTAGTGTTCTCCACAGTCTAGAATCATTTCTCATTTCTAAGGGTGATTTCTCTAATAAATCCAAATTTTATAACTCATCATGCTCAAATCTATTTTGCTCCAGCTCAAAAATCTTGGTGTGCTTTTCCATGGCTTTGAACACTCGAATTTCTCACCAACTCTCAACTTGAACATACATATAAAATATTTCTTCTAGAAATAAACACTAGCTGCTGCCAGAGGATATTCACTGTATATGTACTCCATTACATTTACACAAGTATTTTTTCATTAATAACTCCAGGGTTGGGGCAGGGAGCATAGTCCAGTGGTAGAGTGCTTGCCAGCATGCACTAAGCCCTGGGTTCGATTCCTTGGTATCACATACACAGAAAAAGTCAGAAGCATTACTGTGGCTCAAGTGGCAGAGCGCTAGCCTTGAGCAAAAAGTGTCCAAGGACAGTGCCCAGGCCCTCAGTTCTAGACCAGAACTGCCCCCCCCAAAATCCAGGACTCCCCCCAAAGTTAGGAAACATCATTTACTCTTTCATTTGAAGTAGTAAAAATGAAGTTCATTGGGCAAGTAGTAATCTTCGCACTAACACTGATTGGACGCAAACTTCAGTTGTGCAACAAAGTTTTACATGACCATTGAAACTGGTCAAATTCAGTTTTTTCATCTTTACTCTTTTATGATTTGGTAAATTGTTTTACCAAAAAAAAAATATATATATATATATTTTACCAATACATAAGACCCCCACATACTGGAGATGTCCACATGACACTGGGTTCAGATCACACTCAAGACCTGTCTGTCATCTGGCTGGAATCCCAATACTGCCGATCACAGCTGTATAACTGTGAGTATTTAGTAGGGGATTTCTCTTAAAAATGGGCTCAGTAACATTTTCTGTCTTAAAATTACTGCAGGGCCTAAATGAATACATGGATTTAAAGAAAGAGAAAGAGAAGGTTGAAATGACAGTATAGTTACCAAAAATGTCATCCGCCTCTAGTGATCTATCTAGTACTATCAGATGCTATTTCACAGTTGGAAAGGGAGAGAGAATGAGCAAATGAGGTACCTTGAACCACATTTTCAAACTCTATCAAGGCCTGGCTATTCCTTTCTATTTTACTGACAAAAACCATAAAAACAATAGAAGTTAAACCACTCATATCTAAGTATCATTGGAGAAGTAGTAACCTAAACTACTTGAGACATGCTCTCTACATCATGATCCTTTGCTTAATAGCTTCCTTTATCTATCCCTAGTCCTTCACACCAGATCTCCCCAAAACCCCTTTGTGCCATGCACTGATACTTCACACCTGTAATATTAGCTACTCAGGGGGAGGCTGCAATCTAAGGACCGACCGCAGTTCAAAGCCAGCCAGGCAGCAAAGTACCTGAGACTCATCTCCAGTTAACTATCAGAAAACTGGAAGTGGCACTGTGGCTCAAAGTGGTATAGAGTGCTACCCTTGAGTGGGGTAGGGGGCGGGGGGGGGCAGCACTCAGCTTAAGAGCAATGCCCAGGCCAAGTTCAAGCCCTACAACTGACCAAAACAACACCAAAATAACCAAAAGAGCCTCTGTATGTGTGTTGTGCATATAACTTTATGTGTACGTCTCTCTCTCTCTCTCTTTCTCTCTCTCTCATACACACACACATATACCCCTCTCTCTTGACTCACACATGTGGACAATGGAAGGAAAAGGCTGGTGACTAGTTTGGAAATAACTACCAACATGATTACCATATTTAAATAATTCTAATACCAATGCTATCAGTCTTGATGACACAAAAGAGATATGCCAAGTTCAATGCCAGAGCATTAGCTAATAGCAATACAACGGGTAGAATATCTCCAGCAATTCTTATATCTTCCTAACTTCATTGTCTTTTTTAGTTAAACCATTGGGGCCCAGAGTATAGCCTAGTGATGGAGTGCTTGCCTAGCATGCATGAAGGGTTGGGTTAGATTCCTCAGTACCATATACACAGAAAAGGCTGGAACTGGTGCTGTGGCTCAAGTGCCAGAGGACCAACCAGCCTTAGCAAAAACTGTTCAAGGACAGTGCCCAGGCCCTCAGTTCAAGCTCCAGGACTGGCAAAATAAAGAAAAAAATAAAATCTTTGGTGGTATACTATTTAGTAACATAAAGTCCAAGAATAGCTAGAGCTAATGAATATATGGGGCCTGGCACATGATACACACTCAAATTTTTGAATAAATTAATTATAAAGTTACTATCTCATAAAACCTCCCCCACACAAAAAAGATTAAACACATACATATAAACAGTTGGAATGCAGACTGACAATGGACATGGTAATATATCAGCAAAGGCAGAACCCAGCAGACCTTTAGAATTAGGAATGAACGAGGTTATTCAAAGGGACATACCATGATTTCGCATACATATCAAAAGGTTACTAAAAGCTTTAGAAGGGAGCATTTAGAACAGAGAAAGTGGGTAGGGGTTAAAGGGATGAAAAAGGAAGAAATATACCTAGAAATTAAAAATAAGTACTAAAAGCTTAGAAAAAACACACAAATTTCCCAGAAATTTCAACTAAAAAATCCAAAATCAGAATACCAGTGTCAAAGAAAAGAACCGAAGAGGTTACGAAAATCACCACTGTATCTGGCAGAACCAATGGATCCGAGCTGACTCAATGGTGCTACTTCTGGTACATGAAACTCAGTGCTTCACGCTCTCAGTTTTTTCTCTCAAGGATACTGCTCTACCACTGGAGCCATAAATTCACTTCCTAAATTGCCATATTTAAAAATCCAGCCTTTTGGCTCTCCGCTTTGAAGAAGCAATTAATTCTAGTGCAACTTTCTTCATGTGTCCATATCAGCAACACCTACCCTAGTACTACACTCACTACACTCAAGTTTAAGCCATTACAGCTATGTGCTAAGGTGTACTAGTGGTAAGGTCAGCTATAACACGTTTGCTCTGGTCTCAGTATCTACCCCCTGGATTCGTCTCCAAAAGAAAAAAATGTCTGGTGATGACCTCTCCAAGTCAACGTGTGACTAGAATGTGAGGAAGACATGAATCCGACTAAAGTCCTTAAGGAATTGTCAAGGTAGAAAAAGAGGAAAAACATTAAACACAGTAGAAATACCACTTTTGCCAAAACTGAAGTACTTTCCTAAGAGAGCTTTTGGGAACCATTAAAGAGATAATGGACGAGTAGGTTTGTGGGCTGCAATGCTGTTGACTACCACTTTTTGACACTGACACTGGTACAGCAGAATACAGAGAAAAGGCCTGGGGCTTATGCCTATAATCCAAGCTACTCAGGAGGCTAAAATCTGAGGATCCGGATTTGCAGCCTTGAAAGCAGGAAAGTCTATGACATTCTTATCTCCACTTAACCACCAAAAATCCCAAAGTGGAACTATGATTCAAATGTCAGAGCATTTGTTCAAGGATAGTGCCTGGGCCAAGTTCAAGTCCCAGGACCAACATATACATGCATGCACCAACCAGAAATTTGAAACTTAACAAGCTACAACAGAACTTGACTACAGAACAACTCAATTTCCCAAAGAAAAGAATTCTATGCCCAAACTACGAATATACTACTACTTAATTGTAACTGTGTGAAAAATTTTCTAGAAGCTAGAGATCCCATTTAGTAGCTTATGCCTGTAAATTCCAGCAACTCAGGTCAGGGAGTGACATCAAAATGCAGCAATGTGAATTTCCTGTAAGGTATGTGTGTATGCAACAGTGACTGAGTATTAGCTTTATCTAGATTTTCATAACTGACTAATGTCACTTCTGAATCACATTCAAAGATCAAAATCACTTTAGGGATCTTATTCCCATTTTCAGCTACTTAGAAGCAACGTGTTCATGGTCAAAGAAGCATAAAAAAATGATACTGCGTTTATACTTCTCAAAATTCTGTAGTAAGGATAGTACAACTCACATTAGCAAAAGCTTAAAGAAACTTCCAATGGTAGCAGAAAAGGAAAATTAGAAATTCTATTGCTAGAATTCACAGGACAATTTCACAAACCCCTTATTAAGTTCAAAGTACTACTTTTATTATAATCTTAACTCTATGCATTAAACAATGATTTAATAAAAATGTTATTTGCCCATGATGTTCCACTCAAATTAGATTAGCCATACTCACTTTTACAAGGCTGAAATTTCAGCGTAAACTGTATTTGCACACTGAACTTTTTTTTTTTCTTTTGCCAGTCCTGGGGCTTGAACTCAGGGACTGAGCACTGTCCTGGGCTTTCTCAAGGCTAGAGATCTACCACTTGAGCCACAGCACCATTTCTGGCTTTTTGTGTGTAAGTGATATGGAGAAATCGAACATGGGTCTTCATGCATGCTACACAAGCGCTCTACCACTAGGCCAAACTCCCAGCCCTACACTGAATTTTTGTAAGTAATTATGTGTTAGTTCAGAGTACAAAGTGAAATTTGAAATATAAATACTATAACCAAATTTACTTCATTTAGTAATGAACTTTATATAATGGACGTTTCATTAAAACAAAAACTGCCTAAACAGTCTGTTTACCAGCTTTTTGACGACAAATAGATTGAACTGTACAAAATAAATGGATGTCAGTATATTTCCCAGCCATATTTCTTTGCAATACAAATATGTACATAAAAAAGAAATAGATGTGCTGGCTGTTTAAGCTGATTCATTTATGCAATTAATGTACAGTTTAAAAACTCAAGAAAGACTTGGGTTCTGGTGGGTCACACCTTTATGTAATTCTAGCTACTCAGGAGGCTGAGATCTGAGATTGAGGTTCAAAACCAGACCAGGTGGGGGGTGGGGGGAGAGGGAAATGGGGACCAAGACATGTGAAAGGGTATCAATGTATGTGAATTAATGCACCTTCTATCTGGCAAATACCATGTAACCCTTTTACTAATTACAATAAAAAAAAAATTAAAAAAAAAAAAAAACAAAAAACAGACCAGGTAGAAAAATACATGAGACTACTGTGTTTAGTAACCAGCAAAAAGCTGAAACTGGATGTGTGGCTCAAACAGTAGAGCAAGCCTTGAGGGAGAAAAAGTGAGATCTTGAAGCCCTCAAGTCTCAATACCAACACACACACATACACACACACACAAACTGAGAGCAATGTAAAAACAATTTAAATTATATGGCATCAGCTGAATTAAAGAAATGAAAATTACACTCTTCACTTAACAGAAACTACTAAGAAACAAAAGCCACTGGAAGGAAGAAGCCCTGGGGAAACTGCCTTGCCATTCACTGACTAATGTTCTAATTTTGAAGAAGGGACAATTCAAATGCCAGGTTTGTCCTAATATTCAAATTTTTGCCTTATTACCTGTACAGAAGTAAAATTCTTCCTTTAATTTTCTCTCTCAAACCTTTCAACAACAATATTTTAACCTGTATTAAAACACTAGCTCAATCACTTTAAAAATCACACAATATTGAGCAACTGATAGTTTGTGTACACTTTTTATAATGGCCAAAACATATTATGACGTTTTGTATAACTTTGTATCGTACAAAACTTTGCACACATGGGCCGGGAGTTTGGCCTAGTGGTTAAAGTGCTTGCCTAGCATGCATGAGGACCCGGGTTCAATTCCTCGGTACCACATACATAGAAAAAAGCCAGAAGTGGTGCTGAGGCTCAAGTGGTAGAGCTCTAGCCTTGAGAAAGCCCAAGGACAGTGCTCAGGCCCTGAGCTCAAGCCCAGGACTGGCAAAAAAAAAAAAAAACTTTGCACACATCCTAAACATATCAGGAGCTTGAAGTATATATCCTTCATCACTTTATAGCTCCAGTCTGTGTTGCCAACAACAAACTATATGGCTTTGCAAAATCCAAAACACCTAAACAGATGCTTCACAAAATACATTATTGGTTAGACTTTTAAGTTTTACCTCTATTACCATTTGTAATGCTTTTTCCTGACACTAGTACACTGGGAAGAAGCAGATTCAACCAAATGTAAATGTGAGGACTTGTCAAAGAAATTCAAAACTTAAATTTCAAATATTTATCTTTTAATTTTACTAGCAATCTTCATTTTGAAGCTAACAATTTCCAGGAAAATAACTGGTGGAAAACTGGCACCAAGATTAAGCAAACATTTTCTTAAAATGCCCTCAACTCCAGAAACAAGTGCATTTTACACCAAAAGGAAAAAAAAAAGTTTTAAAGTAAAAAGTCATTTTTCAGTCCATGTAAGAGATTCCTGGATAGTTTTTCATATTCAAAAAAAGAAATCAAAGCAAATCAGAACTCCCACGAAACGAAATGCCACATTAAAAAAAAAAAAAAAACCTAGCATGGAAAATTTAGAACTGTGCCCAGAGTGCCAAAGCTTTTCTGGTTACTAAAGTGCTCCAACGATCATCTGAGATATCGTCACATAGTCGTGACATTCCAGAAAAAGAAGACGAGAGCCCCTAGAAGTTGCACTGAGCCATTTAGTAACAAAATATCCTCTGCTGGGGAGTGACTACACTAAGTTTCTGTCTGGCCTGAGAGGTGGTGGCTTCAATTAAATGTAAGATGGGGAGGGGAGATGGGGGAGAAATAAAAGGTAGCATAGTTTAAAATAAATAAATGAAAGGGGGGGAGGAGAGAGTCAAATAACTGGAAGAAAAGCCATCTTTCAAAGTTTGTATTTCTAATAGCCCGTGCCCTAGAAGTCGGCCCGTCCGGGCGCCGAGGGAGAGCAGGACCGACACCCGGCTCACGTTCTTCCCAGGCGTGCGCACTGCGCCGAGAGAGGATGAATGAATGGGAGGCGAGCAGGCGCGTGTGAAAAGCAGCAGGTCCGGCCGACGACCGGACCCGCAGCCGCGATCGGTAGGCCTCGCTCCTCCCCCTTCCCTCCTCCATGACAGCCCAGTCCCGAGCGTGGAGGGGCGAGGACAATGTGATCCCCCCCCCACGCCCGCCTCCACCTCGCCCGCCCGCCCCCGGATCACCATCTCCCCGATCCAACTCGGAAAGCTCCGCCACGCGACCCTGGAGTTCCCTTCTCCACCACTTCCAACCTTTCTCGCCTCCCCGGCCGCCAACCCGGGCCACTCTCCGGCGCGCTGGAACAACATGCGCTCGCCCCTCTCGCCTTCCCCTTGGCGGCGAGGTCCCGGCAGCTGCTCCGCGCGCGCCCCGGCTCCACTCCCGCCTAACCCACCCTCCGGCGCCGCGCGCCCACCGGCTCCCCCGGCCCACCGGTCTACGGGAGCCTCGCGCGCGGCCCGCGCCCGGGCGCCGGAGCCGGAGCGCGGGAGGGGAGGGAAGGAGAGGCTGCCCCGGGGTTCCCACCTCCAACCTCGTTCCCGGCCGGCCCGCCGCCCACCCTCCCCGCCGGGCCCCGCGTTCTCCCACCGCGGAGGATGATCCGCAAAGCCCGAGCCCCGAGCCGCCGCCGCCGCCGCCGCCCTCCGGCCGGGCCCCCTACCCCACCCCCCCCACACACACGGCCTCGCCGCCGGCGCCGCCCCTCCCCCCCGCGCCCCGGCTCGGCGGCCCCCGGCGGAACGTGTGCGCTCCACGCCGCCGCCGCAGCCTCCGGGCACCCCGAGCTGCCCGCGGAAAGGTCAGGCCCGAGAAGAGGGGGAGGGGGCGGCCGAGAAGGTAGCGTGCGCGCCGGGAACGCCGTCCCGCGGGGGTGCCCCGGTCCGAAGGGGGACGGAGCGCGGGGACCCTTGGGGGTGGGGGCCACAGGCCATACTCACCGGTTCCACAGTCGCCATCTTAGATCGATCTGATCGCACAACCGCTCCTGAAGGGGGGGTGAGAGGAAAAAAATGAGATTCAAACCGGATTGGCCGGCTATCGCCCACGTGACCGACGTGTCCGTTTGGCCCCGGCGGCGCCTGCGCAAGATTGCGGCTGCGTAGGTTGGGGAGGGGGGGGAGACGAGAGGCTTCTGGGAAGTGGAGTCTCTCCTTTCCCTCCCCCGCCCTCCTCCTCCTCCTCCTCCTCCTCTTTCAGGCCAAGAACTTTTTTTTTTTTTTTTTGAAAGCGGGCCGGTCACGTGGTGGTCCGGGGGTGGCGCGGGTCTGGGCGCCGCGGGCCGCTCGGGAGTTCAGTCCTCGGCTCCTCCGCCCGCAGGGCTGCGGCGGCTCTCAGGGCCGGGCATGGCTCGGGTGCCCTTCGCCGCCCCGCGCCCTCATCGTCCCCGCTGGGAGGTCGGCCGCCGCAGGCTCAGCACGCGCGGGGAGGCTTCATGGGCTTCCGCGGAGGTCTTCGGCGCCGGTGTCTTGTGCGTTTATTTCGTGTTCTCGGCGCCTCCCACCATTTTTCCCTCTTTTTTTTCTCTCTCTCTTTCAAATGTTAATGTATTTATTATTCTTTTTCCGTTTGCGAAGGTGGCGGTGCCCCGCCCCGCACGCGGGCCCTCCGCCCCGGGGGCTCGGCTAGCGCGGGCGGCCGCTCGGTGCCATCTCCGGCGGCGGGGCTGGGCGGCCGCGCGCGCGCGGGGGACGGGGCGGGCGGCTGTTCCTGGGGTCGGCTCTGGATGGATGTCGCTGGAAGTCGCACTTAGTTTTGGAAGTTCTCTCCTTGTCCAGCCGGCGCCGGGTTTCTTGCTGTGTAACGTGAAGGGGGGGGAAAAAGAGCCTCGGTCCAGGTGCCCAGCCCGGGAAGCCGCTCCGGGCTCGGCTGACTCAGCCCTGGACTGACGGGTCCGGGGGAAGCGGGGCGTGAGGCCGGGTCGACTGTGACTCCGCGTTGACTCATTCTTCTCCGGAGGCCCGGTGACTTAATCGTTGGTGGCCTCGGCCTTTTTTCTTTTTCTTTTTCTTTTTAAATCCTTTCTGAGCCAGAGGTGATTATACACACTTACCTCACAAGGGTGTGCTGCGGTAATGACTGGAACCTGGCTTTGAAAACGCATCGGACTCGAGATGCTTCATAAGAAGCAATCGCGTGCCTCCCCCTCCCCCCTCCCCCGTGCATCCGCTGCCGCCCTGCTGGTTTGGGTTAGGCTTTTTTTTTTTCACCCCCTCCCCCTCTCCCTTTCCCCCCCCCAACAATGTTTTTAAGGTCTTTTGTTTGCTTTGCTACATTATGATGGACATCAACACAAATGAACGCCTCAAGACTTTATTTCTTGACAGCCATAGCTACTTTCAACAGAGATGGTGAAAAAAGTGATAATGCATCGTATATATATGTTTACATCTAGTAGATAGGTATATATTTGTTTTGTTTTTCACAGCAGTCACCGGTACTCACACCAGCATGCTGCATTTTCTTCCCTTATGCTGTCATTTCTTGAGACAGTGTTATCCTGCACCGTCTGGCTTATAAATACAACAGAGACGAAGAGATCTGGCAAAGTGCTACCAGAATGCTCTCATAAGGAAGACCCAACCTCATGGCTGTTTCCCACGCTTCCTAAGAATCTTTAACACCAGGAAAACTGTATGAGCAGGCTGCCTGGGCCTTCATGCTGGTGCTGATGTCCAGAGCTGTGTCATAGCTATTATTGAGTACATAATGGAGGCTTGGGTTGACTAACACATAATTGAGGCTGTATAAGAACTCAAAGCTAAATGCCTATTCGTGTGTTTTGGTTGACTAGGGTGGTAGAGGTGATTTATGAACTCTTTGGTCTGGTTATTTTAGCTCTGGTAGATTCTAAAGTACATGGAATTCTAAGAAATAGGCAAATGGATTTCTACTTAAAGAAATTGTTACACTGTTCAAAGTAATTGCTGGTGATTTTGAGATCTTTCTGCCGGTTAAAAGTGGATAGCTGCTCAACTTCAAAAAAGAGAGGGTGTAATGTTATTTCCATGAAGCTTCTACTGTTCATAGAGCAAAACAACCAGATAGCAAGCTGGAGATTCTCCGTTCAGTTTCCCAGAGCTACATGAAAATGGGATAATGAAACCCATAAAAATGGTCTAAAAGGAGGGAAGGGGATAAGAAAAAGGGATACAATTAATGTAATGAGATTTTAAAATGTAGCTATTGAAGCAGATGATAGAAACTTACATAGTAAAGGACTGATCCTTGATGTTGGTAGTTAACTTTAGATATGATCTAAATCTCTACTTAACACTACATTTTCAATCACATTCATTTTTAACTTGGTTGAATCTATATTTTATGCTGTATTACTGTTAACATTATTGTCATTCTATAGTGATGTTCCTCTAGGAAACAAAATTTTAGCTTCTGATCGTCTCTTAAATAACAGTTTTATAATTCAGTACCTAAGAATATGAACTCTGATGTGAAACCACTATAACCCCAGTTCTATTAGCTACTGTGTGACCATAGGCAGGTGATTTAGCCTCTCTGTGCCTTACTTTTCACATCTGGTGAGTTAGATGAGAAAAATATCCTATATAATTAAGGCAAATAGTAATGAGCAAGTTCATAGAGCAGGAGTAATGAGTTCATGTAGCATGCTTGAAATAGTTCTCATTGCACAATAAGTATTCAGTGTTACCTATTATTAGCATGATGAAACAGCATGTTGATATAACTCTTCGTTCTCTTTAATAAAAAGAACGAAGAGATGTGTAGGCTGGTGAAGTGGTTCACACCTGTAATCCTAGCTGCTCAGGAGGCTGAGATCTGAGGATCAAAGTTCAAAGCCAGCTGGGGCACAAAAGGACCTAAGACTCTTATCTCCAATTAACTTCTAGAAAACAGGAAGTGTGGCTTGGCTCAAGGGTAGGGTGGTAGCCTTGAGCTGGAGAGCTCTGGGACAGTGCCCAGGCCAAATTCAAGCCCTATGACCCATTAAAAAAAAAAAAGTGTAATGAAGAATGCTTGGAGCACTAACCTCAGCCTATCTTTCGGGATATTCTAAATTTCCACATACTCAAAGTCAGCATTTATTTTTCTGTAAGGTATAAGTATGTTTCCCATTGATTACCTCCTTTGCTTGTATAATTCTTCAAGTTAGACTTATCAGCCCTATTTTATTGATAAGTAAGCAGACTCTATAATGTATAAGGACATGTTCAAATCCACACAGACATAGCCGTGAGCTGGGATCTAAACCCAGTTTTCCTTTTTTTTTTTTTTTTTTTTTTGCCAGTCCTGGGCTTGAGCTCAGGGCCTGGGCACTGTTCTTAGGCTGTCTCAAGGCTAGAGCTCTATCATTGAGCCACAGCACCACTTCTGGCTTTTTTTCGTGTATGTGGTATTGAGGAATCGAACCCCGATGTGGTATTGAGGAATCGAACCCCAGTCTTTGTGTGTGCTCGGCAAACATTCTACCACTAGGCCAAACTCCCAGCCGCTAAACCTAGTTTTCTTGACTGCCAGAATTTGTTTTTCCATAATATGGTTGCTTTCCTCTGACAGGGTCTTTCCAAATGCCTCTTTGTGTTCAAAGGTCTTTCAATTCCAAGTTTACTTAAGAGGACTAACCAGATGCCATTCAAGAAATACTAAATTAGTAATGGGAAGCATGTAATCAGTAAAGGCTATTTAAAGGGCATGGGAAGCATAGGCACTTCCTTCCTGAGCTATAAAATGTGGTTGGTATACTCAGTCATAGATAGAAATAGTTTCAGTACCCATATAAAGAAGTGTGACTAAGAACCAAAAGGAGGCAGCTAACAAGTACCAGGAGCACCCATTCCCATAATGAATGCCCCAGTCTCATAATCACTCCCCTTGTTTCATTCAAGCCTCTGTTCCTGTGTCATCTCAAAAGAAGCCTTCCTTGACTGCTCTGTCTCAATTATGTCTTCTAACCCCTTAGCTAACCTGCTTTATTTTCATTCAGTCCACTTCATAACCCTCAAGACTGGCTCCCTAACCACTTGAGCCACAGTTCCATTTCTAACTTTTTGGTGGTTACTTGAAGATAAATGTCTCATAGACGTACCTGACCAGGCTGGCTGTGAACCATGATTCCCAGGTCTCAGCCTCTTGAATAGCTAGAATTACAACATAAGGCACCATTGACCAGCTGAGTGACTCCGTTTTGATTTTTGCCTGGTCTGTAGGAACCCAGTGCAGGGGTCTAGTTTAAAAGAGTGTCATTCTGTACCTTTTATTTAACATATCCCAAATTTATACAAAGACGTGCGTGGAACTCCATAGAGGCACATTGAGATGTTTATTATGTATGTGAATAGCATCTGCCTTGGACTTGTCTAAAGAAAAAACTGTGCTAGTAATGGGAGCTGCTTGCCATCTACAATAGAGAAATTGAGAATGACAATATTTTGTAACCTCTCTCCCAGCATTATTCCAGGGACAGAGTTTCCTGAGAGAAGAGCATGAATCTACTTGGCCCTCACCTTATGAGGACAAACCATTCAACACCAATTCCACATTCACCAAGCAGCTATATGATAAACATATGTCCCATATTTATTTACAGTTAGGGCTAAAATCAGGAAGCATGAAGATACAGGCCACAATATATTGCTCTGAGAGCCAATATTTGAATGGTATTAAGGCTGTGTGTGTGTTTGTTAAATTTTTCTTCTGTGGGTCTGGCTGAGGGGAAATTAGACTGCATTTCCTCTGTGTCCCGAGGTGGTGATTATTCCCAGAGGAAAGACCATCCTATAGGAACTGTCTTGAGGCCTAATCATCCTCCCCAGAACTTCCTTTCTGCTCCAACTTTAACATGAGAGGCCTGTGAATTAGGATTCTTTTTAGTAGGTCAATAGCAAATTTCGAGGAGGAACACAGAAAACAAACACTTCAATGCGTGCAGGACAACTCAGAGTAAAAGAGTGTTAGGAATGGACACAATAGGTATGATAAAAATGTTATAAGTCCTATTAATTGCTGACATTTTGAAATTTTCATATTTAAAAATCAAAGACTAGCCTTTGATAATTTTAGCAGGAATAATTTTAGCAGGTTTGTTTTTATAGTAAATAATTAGCAGGTTTGTAATTACAGTAAAGTTGAACTAATGTGAGAGAGCTTACAGATTCATGACATTGCTTAAAGATGTAGAATGTGGGGCCCGGAGTTTGGCCTAGTGGTAGAGTGCTTGCCTAGCATGCATGAAGACCCGGGTTCAATTCCTCGGTACCACATACATAGAAAAAAGCTGAGGCTCAAGTGGTAGAGCTCTAGCCTTGAGAAAGTCCAGGGACAGTGTTCAGGCCCTGAGCTCAAGCCCAGGACTGCCAAAAAAAAAAAAAAAAAAAAGGATGTGGAATGTGCTCTTAAAATTCTGATTTACCCCTATGTGTTTCCAGAAACTAATGGAAAACCATGGTTGTAGTTTTATAAAATGAATAAAATAATGATAAGAATACACCAAGCGAGCCTTTTGGATAGCTTTGAAATGATGCCAAACACCTAATTTTCAAAGTGAATGATGTATGTTTTGCTGTGATAAGAAATTTAAAGCATACTCTTCCCCCAAATGAGACACTGTTCCTTATCAGACCCTGTCTGTGAGGTGATTAGGGTTCTACGGTCCTGAATGAATGAACTCATTTATGTGATTAATGGATTAAGTTAATGGGTTTGCTCAAGAATGGGTTGATTATAAAGGCGAGTTTGGCTAGATTTCTGCCACTCATGGAAGGCCCTGTCTTGGCCCTGGGGATTCTGCCAGCATGAAAGTCTTGAATAAGACCCGTAAAGCAAATCTTTTCCTTTTAATTACATGTGTCATCTGGGGTATTGTTATTAGCAATGAAAAAACAGGCTCAGATAGGAAGAATATACTTACTGCCCAGTAGATGGCAAATACTGGAAGTCAGGAAGGAAATCAGTCCCCTAGGGTAGTATCTGAGCCAAACCATGGGTGCACTACAGAAACCAACAGGGTTACTCTCTGAAGATCAGGCCATTGAGTGGATATTAGAGGAGGGAAAAGGATGGTCAGAGTCAGGTGTGGTGGCTCATGCCTGTAATCCCAACTAATCAGGAGGCTGAGATCTGAGGATCTCAGTTCAAAGCCAGCCTGGGCACTTAAAGACCTTGAGACTCCAATTAACCACTAATCTCCACTAGAAAACCAGAAGTGGTGCTGTGGCTCAAGGGGTAGGGTGGTAGCCTTGAGCTGCAGAGCTCAGGGACAATGCCTGGGCCCAGAGTGTAAGCCTCACTACAGAGGCTGTCACAGGCAGCTGAGAGATTAGTTACTAAGGAAGTAAATACAATGTCTCCTACTATCTTAGGAAGCAGGTCTAATGGAATCCTAAGGGAGCTGTTCCAGAAAGTATAGGAAGAAATGGATCTGAGCTGCACAAGGAGAAAAGTACAATGAACTTCTCAATTAATCACCACGATTCCCCTTCAACCAATAATCTGTTGCCCCAGTCTTTGTAAGAGTGCCTGCTAGAGAACTCAAGAAGCAGTAATCAATATACACAGACCTCAAAGCTTATTTTTCCTATTTAGGAAAGTACAGCTTGAGAATATGTCTAATTTATTTTTATATTTGGATGAATAGCTTACTGATTTCCCTATTTGGATATGCCAAACTCCTGACAGTATACATTATATAAGTATTCCTGCAATATATATTTTTTTTTTGCTTAAAAAAAGAGAGAGAAGTCAGCACTCAAACTGACCCTATTGTTTTCTATTTCTGACACCAAATTCTAGGTCTTGCTTACTAGAACAAAATCTTCCCAGTAAGTGACATTTAGAATAGTCATCTAAAAATAATGCCTCTGGCCACCAGTATAAGTTGCAGTGGAACTCATACTTGTCTGATCTTCAATGTCAGCTAGCTGCTTTATTTTTAAAATAGTGTGCAATGCCAGTTACTGGTGGCTCAGGACTGTAATCCTAGCTGCTCAGGAGACTGAGATCCAGAGAACCATAGTTCAAAGCCAGCCAGCCCACACAGAGAACTGCAAAGGTCTATACTTCCAAAAATAGCCAGAAAGAAACTAAGCTGGAGATGTAATTCAGTTGTCAAGTGCCAGCCACCAGAAAGCTGAGCAGGTATGAAACCCTAAGTTCAAGTCCTGGCACCAGCATGAAAACAAAACTTATAGTCCCTTGAAGGCCTGGCTCGGGAGAGAAAACATCTTCCTCCATTGTAAGGCTGAGTTCAAACTCCAATATGGCCAAGAAAATCTTATATGTATACATCACTGGTCATGAATAACTTAAAAATGTTTATACTCTATTAGACTAGCTAAATTGGTGATGCCTGTCTTTGGATATAAAACTTAAAGAAAGTCCTATTTTTTTTTTTTTTTTTGCCAGTCCTGGGCTTGAGCTCAGGACCTGAGCCCTGTCCTTGGACTTTCTCAAGGCTAGAGCTCTACCACTTGAGCCTCAGCACCATTTCCGGCTTTTGTCTATGTATGTGGTACCAAGGAATCCAACCCGGGTCTTCGTGCATGCTAGGCAAGCACTTTAACCACTAGGCCAAACTCCCGGCCTGAAAGTCCTATTTTTAAAAAACAAAAAACCTAGGGCTGGGAGTTTGGCTTAGTGGTAGAGTGCTTGCCTAGCATGCGCGAAGACCCAGGTTCAATTCCTCAGCATCACATACATAGAAAAAAGCCAGAAGTGGTGCTGAGGCTCAAGTGGTAGAGCTCTAGCCTTGAGAAAGTCCAAGGACAGTGCTCAGCCCTGAGTTCAAGCCCAGGACTGACAAAAAAAAACCCCAAAAACCTGGTCCAGGAGTTTGGCCTAGTGGTTAAAGTGCTTGCCAGCATGCACGAAGACCCGGGTTCAATTCCTCCGTACCACATACATAAAAAAAAAAAAGCCGGAAGTGGTGCTGAGGCTCAAGCGGTAGAGCTCTAGCCTTGAGAAAGTCCAAGGACAGTGCTCAGGCCCTGAGCTCAAGCCCAGGACTGGCAAAAAAAAAAAAAAAAAAAAAAACCTGGAATCAGATAAATACTGATGAAAGAAAGACTGTAAAATAGTACTAATTTTCTTTTACCGCATCAAACATTTCTTTAAAAAAATGTTTTTCACAATGGTTAGTGCTAAAATCATCATCCTGTCACTTGGGTTAGTCACATTCCATCACTGTAACAAAAGACCTGAGTCAAAGAATTTATTGTGTGGGCCAGGAGCGTGGCCTAGTGGTAGAATGCTTGCCTAGCATGCATGAAGCCCTGGGTTCAATTCCTCAGTACCACATACACAGAAAAAGTCAGAAGTGGGGTTGTAGCTCAAATGGTAGAGCGCTAGCCTTGAGAAAGCTAAGGACAGTATCCAGGCCCTGAATTCAAGCCCCAGGACTGGCAAAAAAAAATATTGTGGCTCGCAGTGTCAGAGGCTTAAGTCCATGACCACTTAGCTCCATTGTTTCTGGGCCTCTGATGAGGTAGAATTTATAGGAGGAAGTGTGTGGAGCCGCAGAGCTGCTGCTCACTTGATAGTGACCAGGAGAAAGAGACAAACCAACCAGGGACAGAACCCCCCTTTACAGGAGCACACCCCAGTGACCCACGTCCTCTCATTAGTTTCTACCAACTCCTTATAGCCCATTAAGATCTGCCTTTTAATCCACCCACGAATTCACTTCCCAAAAGCCCCACCTCTGAACACCAGTGCCCTGGGTAGAGACTGCCACCAACACAAGCTTCTGGGGAGAAGATCTCTCTCATTCTTCACAATGTGTAAATCAACTTTAGCAATTCTTTTGACATTCTCAAATATTCTCTCTTCATTCTCATTATCTTAGTAAAATAAACTTTAATAATAAGTTCTTACTAATTGCCATTCTCATTTTATTTCTCTCTAGTGTGTATACATGTGCAAGAGAGACAGAACTAAGTATTGAACTCAGGGTCTTGCTCTCACTGAACAAGCACTCTTTCACTGAGCTACTCCCTCCCACCCACACACCCCACCCTCATCCCAGTTTCACATTTCAGGCATGTACTCATTCTAATCATATGGTGATTACTGAGAACCCTCTCATACTTCTATCACTCCTGTCACCAGTGGAAGCAGGTGACCCTGGGCAGGTTAAAAGGTAAGGTGCAATTGTAAGGTATACATGAAAGGGTGACTACACAAAGGGTGAATGCCTTCACTTTATGCAAGCCCAAGCCATTGTGGCAATCATGGGTGATGACTTCCCCACACTGAGTCCCTCCTCAGATGATCCATCTAAGTCAGGAAGTTGTTTGATTAGTTAGATAACTGCAGTTATACGGGGCTCTTCTATGTTACCATGTCGTGCTCAGTAGCTAGTAACACCCTTTACATAGGTGTGGAAATTAAAAATAGTGCCAGCCAGGAGTGGGTGGCTCACGCCTGTAAATCCTAGCTACTCAGGAGGCTGAGATCTGAGGATCAAGGTTCAAAGCCAGCCTGGGGGACAAAAGGACCTGAGATCTTATCTCCAATTAACCTCTAAAAAATGGGAAGTGGGGCTTGGCTCAAGGGTAGGGTGGTGGTAGCCTTGAGCTGAAGAGCTCAGAGACAGTGCCCAGACTGAGTTCAAGCCCCATGACCCCCCCCTCCCCACACACAAAATAGTGCCAGCAACTGCCAGATACCCTCAGGAAGGCAAAAAGTCATCCTAGGTTGGGAGTAGCTGGTCTTGTTACTTGTGACATTTCTCTCCAAA
Organism: Megascapheus bottae; assembly: GCF_031878675.1. Lineage (NCBI taxonomy): Eukaryota > Metazoa > Chordata > Mammalia > Rodentia > Geomyidae > Megascapheus > Megascapheus bottae. Next base: position 15,093,081 of record NC_143531.1, on the reverse strand, counting down.
TTGGCTGATGTGGCATTAAAGGGTTGTCCACTAGAGGGCTTCTGGGGAGACTTCCTCTGGACTAGGAAATCGAAACTTAAATGACAGCCCTTTTCTTTGTGGAAGTAGCATCTGCATGTGACAACTTAAACTGCTACAGCCATCATGATCATGAAGGAATAAAGTTTAGGATGAAGCCCAGATGGACAGAGAAATGGTGTCATATAAGAAAGGAATGTAGGGAATAGAAAAAAAGTATATTCTTTAAGCATTGAGTTGATGACTTGCCTGCATGCATCCAAAGCAATGCCATCTACACTACCAATTATTTTATGTCTACATACTCAAAGGAAGGGAGGAGTCCATGGGAAGGAATTCCCTTACTTCACTTCCTACCGACTCTCCTACCCACAGTTCAGCTCAACTCCGCTGGAAGCCAGATGAAAATCCAGTTGCACATACTGGTGGCTTCCCAGGGCATGCTAGGCAAAGCATTTTTACCACTAGGCCAAATTCCTGCTCCACCCCCTCTGCAGTATTTTTATTTAAAAAAAAACTTTAAAATATCTTTAAGTAGTTTCATAAAGGAGTTGCAATTTACCATGTCAGTTTAGGAGAACAACATGCCTTGATCAATGTTACCCCTTCTATCATCCAACCCCATCCATCCTCTCAAGCCAACTGGTTCCATTTTCACATATGGATGTTGAGTAGTATGGTTTTGTTTGCCCACCATTCCTATCTCCATTAATCTGCCCCTCTCCCCTTAAGTAAGTCCTGTCCCTCTTTGACAAGACATGTTTTGGCTTCCTGGTATCATTCTGTTAACTGTAAGTTACTTGTTCAGAGGAGTTATATCATTGTAACCCCCTCTACAGATACCACATTTTAGTGCATTTGTGTTTATACACATATAGGCCTGTATATTTTGTATGTAATTTAGATCTGACTTACACATGTGAGAGAACACATGTTCCCTCTGCCCCTACTGAACCTGTGCAATGCTTTTGTTTTTTCAAAAGGAATCTTTACAGCATGCTTCATCCCTGTATTACCTCTTGCTAATGGAATGTCTTGATTCTATTTTATCAATAAAAAAACAAATGTACGTGTACATGTTTTTGTTTTATTTATTTATAGGAGCTTTTCTTATAGATCTAACCTGCCAAATAGAACCAGAAAAGAATGTTCTTCCCTATAGAAGCTAAAGCATTGCAGGGCATCCGTTTGAAATTATCAAGGGTAGCTGGCAAAATGGCAGGTGGGTGTGGAGAACACTTTGTATAAAGACAAAGCTGCCTATTAGAAGAAATCACCTTGGGTCAGGAGTTTGGCTTACTGGTAGAGTGCTTACCTAGCACGAAGACCCAGGTTGGATTCCTCAGTACCACATACATAGAAAAAAAAAAAAGCTGGAAGTGGTGTTGTGGCTTAAGTGGTAGAACACTAGCCTTGAGAAAGCCCAAAGACATTGCCCAGGCCCTGAGTTCAAGCCCAGGACTGGCAAAAACAAAAAAGAAGAAATCACCTTGACTAGAAAAACTGTGTTGGAAACAGTGAACTTAAATTGGAAGGAGAAGGTTTGTAGGAGGAGAATAGGCTCTGTTGGTAACAAGATGGGCACTGATCAGCTGATTTTCATAAACCCCTGAGGGCTAGGAACTAGGAGGGACTGGGTTGTAGGTAAAAACTAAACTTGTTTTGTTTCACTTAAAATTATTGGATTCTCCCTCAAGAAAGAGAAAAGCATTCTTCTATGGTATCTTCATGGTGGTACTTGGATGGCAATGACAGCGATGAAGATACTTCTGAGAGACAGAGAGAGAGAGAGAGAGAGAGAGAGAGACACTGGCAGGCAGAGCATGTCCAGACCACTAACAAATGAAGGCCTGCTGGAACAGAACCAGGATGTTCACTTCATGTAATAACTTTAGGAAGTCTGGTGCCAGCAGTACCCTTCCAGTGATCCTAAGCCCCTTCTACACAGCCATTCCAGCAGGGCAGGATGAGATGCCGGAAGTCACTGTAGTGGTGGATGAGCTACAGGTCATAGATTGCAAAAAAAGAACCAAAGTCCTTCATTTCTTCAGGCGATGCCATAGGAAGCCAGCTACTGCATTACCTCACCTATGACGCTCTTACTAGAGGATGCTAGAAAATGCTTATATAAAATAATCAGGACCTAATGAGATGATGCAGCCAAGCTCTGGTGCCTTACACATATAATCCTAGCTACTCAGAAGTCTGAGAATTACAGTTCAAAGCCATCTTCAGCAAGAAAGTTTGTAAGACTATCATCTCCTAATTAATAACTGCTCCCCCACAGGCGCTGGAAGTGAACCTGTAGCTCAAGTGATAGAGTCTAGCCTTGAACACAAAAGCTCAGGAACACTGTCCAGTCCCAGGGTTCAAGCTCCATGACCAAGAAAGGATACAAACAGAGCACATACAGGACAATGGCCTGTAGACATTTCTGTTGCCTACCTCCTTGAGGTTGTAGAGTCCTGTAAGAGCATAGAATCATCAACAACCCTGTGGAGGTTGCCGTTAAGATCCAGTAGTCTACAAAGTTAATTCCACCCCTGTTACACCCCTGGTAGGACTGGAGGGTAGACACCATTCAGTAGCATGAAGTACCTGACATAGAACATTTTTTGTACATGTAAATGTACTGAGAACTGAGATTTGCAGTCACTGTATACTATCAGAAGAGGGAAAAGAACTAAGCTCACATGAGACTTTCAAATTAACAGTGACTGTGATGACAGGTTTTTAAATCATCAACCAAAATGACATGCTAGGAAAATCTTACATAAGGGGCCTAAGTAAAGAAGACATATACCTGTATTGCTGCCTGTCCCTCGTTCCTGACTGGAAGATCATTCGGGGTGTTAGCATTCAGGGTGTTCTTGCCACTGTGGTCTCTTGCTCTGTGGGTTTCTGTTGCTGTCCTATACCATTCTGGCTACTCAGCTACTCTGTTGCTAATGTTCTTGCTACTGAGCAATGAACTCACTTCTGTCCATTGTCTGTCTTAGCATTTTGCCATTCATGGTTTCTGACTACTCTTGACTTTTATTGTCTCATAGCTTCTGATCATTGCCTTTTCTCTGGGTGTTAGTTGCCTTTGTTCTTTTCATTTTATAAATTCGACCCACACAGTAACCTGCTGACTTATTCTGTGTATTAGATACTGAATTGCAAGAAGGAGTGTTGGTGTATTCATTCACTTATGGCCCTTTATGCTGGGCAGAGTTGTTATCACCTCAAACCACCTACTTATTTCTGGATCAAGTTGTAGCCAGGGCTAGGGGCTTTGAAGCATTTTGAGCCAACTTTAAAAACAGTTGTGAACTGAGTGCTGGTGGCTCACACCTGTAATTCTAGCTAACAAGGAGGTTGAGATCTGAGGATTGAGGTTAGAAGCCAGCCAGGCCAAGAAAGTTTGTGATATTTTTTATCTCCAATTAATCACCAAAAAGCTGAAAGTGGAGCTTTGGCTCAAGTGGCAGGGTGCTAGCCTTGAGCATCAACGCTCAGGGATAGTGCCTCAGCTCTGAGATCAATCCCCAGGACTGGAAAAATTTTTAAAAAAGTAGGAGTTGTGGATGTAGCAGGCTCTGTATGATGATGATGATGATGATGATGTGGTGATAATATGGAATGCTGACTATGGGCTATACATTGATTGTTCTAAGACCTTTATAATTAATATTTTCAGACTCAAAAATATTCCTACTGTACAGGCGAAGAAGCTAATGGTTAGTGTCCAGTGATATCTCCATGGCCACACAATCATTTAACAGTAGTGCTAGGATTCTACCCATGAAATCTAGCTTTTAACAACTGCCTTTCCAACTCAAGTGAACTTTAAAAAACCTCTTTGGCAGTTTCTGTGTATAACAGAAAGATTACGTTCTATGTTCATTATGTAAAGTTGTTGCACTCAGTTAAGAACCATGTGTTTTTTATTCCTTAGATTCAAAGGGGGAGCAAATGATGGTTCTAGCCTATGTGAATGGAAATTATGTAATTTTCATTCGTCTTTGTTCTCAAGGGAATGACATTTCCTTACATGGAAACCTTACGCTGTATCCATTATACATGGTGGTTTCACCACAGGAGAAAACAGAAGGAACATTTTGGAGGTATAAAAGCACAGGCAATAATTTTCTGGATAAGACTCAGATCACTCAGGAAATAAAGAGACTGAACTGACAAATGGGATTGGCCCGAATTAAAAAGCCTCAGCCTATCAAAGGAAACAACCATCAGAAGGAAGAGATAGCTCCCAGAATTGGAGAAAAAAAATCTTCATATGCTATTCAAAGAATGAACATCCAAAATATACAAAGAGCACAAGTAATCCAATTAATAAATGGACAAAGGAATCAAACAGTTCCCAAAAGAAGTATAAGTCATATATAAACAATAAAAAAGTGTGCAGCATCCTTAGCCATAAAAGGAATGTAGTTCAACACAACATTGGAATTCCATCTCAAGAATAGTGATTGTAAATGAACAAAAATAAATGCTGTCAAGAAGTCAAAAGAATGGCCGGGAGGTTGGCCTAGTGGTTAAAGTGCTTGCCTAGCATGCATGAAGACCCGGGTTCGATTCCTCGGTACCACATACATAGAAAAAAGCTGGAAGTGGTGCTGAGGCTCAAGTGGTAGAGCTCTAGCCTTGAGAAAGTCCAAGGACAGTGCTCAGGCCCTGAGCTCAAGCCCAGGACTGGCAAAAAAAAAAAAAAAAAAAAAGAAGTCAAAAGAAGTGGTGGGGTGTGTGTGTCTCTGTGTGTATGGAACCCTTACACACTGCTGATGGGAATGTAGATTGTATAGCCACTGTGGAGGCTCATCAAAACACAGAGAAAAGAACTAACACATTATTCAGCTATACCACTCTTGGCCACATATCTCAAAGGATATAAGTCAACACAGAATAGTGATCTCTCCACAATCATGTTCATTGTACCACTGTTCACATAGCCAAGCTATGGGGTCAGCCTAGATGCCCATTAACAAATAGATAAAGAAAAGGTAATACACACACACACACACACACACACACACACACACACACGAAGTTTCCATAATGAATAAAATGTCATTTGCAGGAAAATGGACGGAGAGCACGAATGTCATGTTGAGTGAGATAAGCCAAGTTCAGAAACCCAAATATTGCATATTTTCACTGATAGCTGAAATATAGATCCAAAAGAAAATATCCTCAAGAATACAACATGATTGGAAAAAAGGGGGTTGGGGGTAGAAACTAGCAGGAGTGAGCAAAGGAGTGAATGATTGAACCACATTATATGTATGTGTGAGAACAGTGAAATTCAATGAAGAATATTGAACAGAGGAGTGACAGAAAAGAAGGGTAAGAAAGAATGATAGATTTAATCAGGGTGCATTGCATGCAGGTATGGAAATATCATAACAAAACCACTTTATTCAATTACTTTACCTTTATAAGAAAATAAAAGGCTTTAAAACATTTTGGAAATACTAACAACAACAACAACAACAAAAGATGGCAGGTCTATCAGTGAGTAACTACCTGTTTCTCTAGTTGCCTCTTAGGTAAGATCTGCCCAGCCAGCTAATTCTATTAGGAGAGACTTCACATGGAGAAAAAAAAATGAAATTTGAAGTATTGAAATCTGGAGACTTTGTTACATTAAACTGGCAACCATGGATGCACCCATTTCTTGGTGGTTGATATCTTAAGTTTGTGTGTGTGTGTGTGTGTGTACACATATATATGTTGATTCTCTTGCCTCTACCTCCAGAATGCTGAGATTATACATGTGGGCCATTCTTTTGAATAATCCCACAAATAAAATGCTTTCTTAAATGAAACAGAAGGGAGTGATTTTACTACGTTAAGTAGAATTCAATATTGTTTAATATAGCAGGCTGTCAAGAGCAAGCATGATTCTATTTGTTTATTTTTTATTTATCTTCAAATAGGAAGTGAGCTTTAGAAGAGCAATTATATTTCTATCAGATTTCAGAGAGTTCTCCAAAAGCATTTTATCAGTATGTCCTATTAATTTCTTTTTAGGAATTATAGAATGGATTACTCGTAAATAATATCAATGTTTAAAATAAGGCAACGTGATGTTAAGGCTGGGAAGACTATCCTGTTCATCTTTATAGGAAATACTGGAGGACATGGAATGAACAGTGATAAATATCAAATTACTTGCAAAGCCTTAGAGATTCATTACCAATGTTCTTGTTATGAAGACTCTTACTGCATAGACACAGCAAATGTTTTTGAGAAGAGATGCAATTTTACTGTAAGATAAGGAAAGAGTCTGGATTGCACTATTCAACTGCATGATTCATTTTGAGGATGACGACAATGGAATGAAGCAAAGTGAATGGCTTGTGCAATCCCAGGTTGCCCAATGCTAGTTTTGACTCACAAGAGACATTTGATTAAATAGCATCACCCACAATCATGAAGGTTATTCTTCAGAGAGCAGCCGAAGTCATAGCTGGATGAAGTGGCATTCTCACAAAGGGATCCTGACCTTGGTGCATGCTTGACCTCTCTTTTGAGCCTTGTTCTACCCACCCCTGTTGATCTCTCTTCTTGTATTGCTTTCAAATATGCCCCAGCTTGAGCTGAAATGGAGTCCTATCATAAATCAATGTCTATGAATGGATGCTATAAAAATTTTAATTCATGTACTTTGTAGTGTGCACTCCTTTGAAAGACATAGAGCAATACAAATAGAGTAACCCCAAATCATTGTTAGAAAACGACCACTTGGCTAAGAAAGGAAGCAACAGAAATCTGCAAGCTTACAGCATGCAAGTAGGTGCACAGTGCACTGTGAAAAGGATGACTGTAAACAGGTTTGCAAGGAGTGGAGAAACCTACAAACCAAATAGATGCTTGTCTTTCATGTCCAGGCTGATTTAATATAATGTCCGTTATCTTTTCTGTTGGCTATTTGGCAAACATAGCAATCCATTAATGTAATTTCAACCCTAATTGGAAAGTATGAAAGAAGAGTACTTCTCTTTTGTATCTTTCCCTGGCCTCTTTTTGTTGGAAGAGTTGTTATCAACATAATATGTGTAAATGTTATGCTCTTAGGTAATTCAAAGTATGTGTCTCAGATCTCAATGGTCTATTGATGCATTACTTTCACAGTTTAAAGGAAAATGTTCAATTTTGCAAAGAGCTTTTGGTGTTAATGCATCTGTCAAGTATTTCACAATTTATAATATTTATCTAAATTCCAATTACTCAAGGTTTCCACTTTTTTTAAATTTATCACTAGTGATTAAGACAGAAAACTAAAATGCTGTGTCTATTTTATGCTGCCACTCCAAACCTATTTGAAAAATTACTTTAGTTCTCCTTGTCTGTGTAATCAATCTTGGAATGGTCTTGGTATACGTACATTGTGGAATATGTCAGCAGAAATCAATTCAAGCGACTTTGGTGTCTCTTGCTAAGCTCCCAGGGGTAGCAGATGATGGCACTTGTCATTTTAATTTGCTTGATGGTATGGAAGGAAACCAGATGGGAAACACATTTTTCCAATTAAACTTTGTGGTGCATGATTGATATTTATCTGAGCCACTGAATTTTAGATGACAGAGTTGCCTTAACACAAAATTTCAGTCAATTAATTTCCAGGCTAACTTGTAGAATGAAACGTGTTTTCTTAGAAAAGTAGACTGGGTATAATCTAGGAGTTTTTCCTCTTTTAAGTCCAGAACTCTTTTTTTTTTTTTTTCAGGGAGGGAAGTAGGGTACCTGGACTGCCTGAAAGTTGAACTCAGGGCTTGGCACTATCCCTGAGCATTTTTGCTCAATAGAGCCCTCTACCACTTGAGCCACAGCTCCAGTTCGAACATTTTGGAAGTTTACTGGAGATAACAGTCTTGTGGACTTTATGGCCTGGGTTGGTTTTGAACTCAGATGGTAGTCTCCCGAGTAGCTAGGATGACAAGTGTGAATTACCAGCATCCTGTTTAGAACACTTTCTTTTATACTATTTTTGGATATGTATGATATAAATTTCCTCATCATTTTAACTGAACTGAAATCTACCTCTTGTAATAAAAACTAAAAATAAATAGGGGATGCTGAGATATGAGGATCATGGTTTGAAGCCACCCCTAGCAGGAAAGTCTGTGAGACTCTTATCTCCAGTTAATCATAGAAGCAGGACTGTGGTAGCGTCCAGATCCAGAGTTGAAGCCCCAGAACTGGCAAAAAGCAGGAAGGAAAATTAGAAAAGACAAAAGAAATAGGAATACTTGTTTCTGTACTGGAAATAGGACCAGGGCTTCTCCTGTTAGATAAGTGCTCTACCAGTGACTTATACTCCAAGTTTCTTGAAGGGAGTATTTTTTTTTTCTTTTCTTTTGTGGTCCTGGGGCTTGAACTCAGGACCAGAGCACTGTCCCGAGATTCTTTTTGCTGAAGGTTAATGCTTCACCACTTGAGCCACAACTCTACTTCTGGTTTTCTTAGTAGTTTATTGGAGATAGGAGTTTCAGGGACTTTCCTGCCCAAGATGGCTTCAAACAGTGATCCTCAGATCTCAGCCTCTTGAATAGCTAGGATTACAGGTGTGAGTCACCAGTACCTTTACTAGATATTGAAATCAGAGCTTTGGTCCTGCTAGATAAGCATTTTATGACTTGAGTTATTCCCTGCCCTTACCCCCACAGGTTATTGTTCTGTATTTTAAAAAATGGCATCTTTGGGCTGGTAGCATAGTCTAGTGGTAGAGTGCTTGCCTAGCATGCATGAAGCACTGGGTTCAATTCTTCAGTACCACATACACAGAAAAAACCAGAAGTGGTGCTATAGTTGAAGAGGCAGAGCTCTAGCCTTGAGAAAACTCAAAGATGGTGACCAGGCTGTTCAAGCCCCAGGACTGGGAAAAAAACAAAACAAAACACAAACTTACATAACCTATGTGTGTGCATATATGTATGTCTAATATATATTATGTATGTCCATTGACTCTATGTATAAAAAATCCATTGCCTATATGTATAAATATGGCAGGAGAAAACTCTCTGCAATTTATTGAAAGCTGTTGAAACTTACGGATTAAGGGGACTTGGGAGAGAAAGAGCAATAGATGGTTAATCCAACAAAATTATAATATTTACATATGCAAATATTTTTGTGCTTTTTTGTTGGTCATGAGGCTTGAACTCAGGGTCAAACCCTTTCACAATGAATATACCTTGAAAAAAAAAAGAGTAATAGGAAAGTAAAATAGGTAATTTTTGGAGGAGGGAGGTGCCAGCAGGAGAAAGTAGGACTAGAGAATGAATGAAGGTGAATATGATAGAAGTACTTTATATGCATTATGAAAATATGAAATCTGTCGAAATCATTTTAAGAAGAGAGAAGATGGATCAGAGGGAGAGATGGTCTGGTGAGTTTGATCAAAGTACATTTATGAGCATATGGAAATGTCGAAAGGAGCTCCTTCCTTTACATAGGTAATATATGCTAATCTTTAAAAACTACCCATATACCTATTACTACTAGATTTGACTTGGTAGATAAGTCATATAATAGAGAATTAGGGAGTTGCTAAAACTACGAAAGAATCTATTTAATGACATAAACTACTGTGCATGATACTGAACAGCTTTAAAAATATTTAAATATTAAAAGTCTTACAAGGATTAAAAAAATATATATCACCTACACATACACACATATAGTGACTTATTTTGCTTTTTGCTTCTATGAATGCATTGCCATGATTTGATTTTATTACACTGTATGTAAATACTCATACGATAAAAATCAAGCCAAGGTGTTAAAGAATATGAGTTTTTTTCTGGATTAGTAGCTACGGAAGGGTTTTTAAACACCCTATGATCAGATAACGAAATCCAGAGCACTTAATTGATGAGCAAATAAGCCGTTTCTCCCTTCCCCAGTGACTGAAGGAATTAAGGAAGCTTGGAAAATGGCAGCTCGGCCGGCAGTTGATTCAGGCAACAGGTTTGCCCGGGACAAGCCCTGCAGTTTTCCAACTTGACGATCCCCGGCGAACACGGAACGTCTCCCCGTCGCCGCTCCGTCGAATGGGGAGGCAGGACGACTCTTTGTGCTGGGTTTTTGCATTTCATTTGCATCCACGATTCCTCGCCCTGGGTGATTTGAATGGCCGGGGTGGTGGTGCTGTGCGTGGGGAAATAAAAAACGGAACCCAACCCCACCCGGGCTCCCGGGAGGACGCGTGTAACTCCCAGTTGATGGGCCCATTGAAGCGCTGGTTCTCCGGTTTGTGAATGGGCGGCGGCCGCTGCGGCCCCGGGCCTGCGAGCGCCGGCGGCCCGGAGACGCCGAACTTAGGCGGGGGCAGGACTTTCCCAGGGGCGGAGGCCTGAGGGCGCGCGGAGGAGGGTGCACGCGTGCGGGTCGCCCGGGGTTCCGGGCCTACACCGCCTCGTGCCCCGAGGTCGCGCGCTGCCCGGCCCGGTGGAACCCCGGCCTCGGGGGCGGGGCGGGCCGGGAGCGAGACCCCCTCTCACGCGCGCGGTCGCCCACGTGCGCGCAGACACTGCAGGGCGGGGCTCCCGGGAGGAGTGGGGGGGCGTGGCCTACGGAAGGGGCGTGGCGACCGCGGAGAGCGAGGGGCGTGGCGTGGGCGTGGCGCGCAGCGCGGCCGGCGGGTCGCGCGCTCCTTTTCCTTTTCCGCGCCGAGCCCGCGGCGGCCCGGGCTCCTCCCCCCCCTCCCTTCCCTGGGTTTCTCTCCCCTCCCCTCTCCACCCCTCCGCCCGCCCGTCCCTCCTTCCCTCCCTCCCTCCCCTCCGTCCCTCCCTCCGTCCCTCCCTCCTCCTCTTCCTCGGCGAGGCGCTCCTCCGGCAGGCAGGCAGGCAGGCAGCATGGCGGCCGTGGAGACGCGGGTGTGCGAGACGGACGGCTGCAGCAGCGAGGCCAAGCTCCAGTGTCCCACCTGCATCAAGCTGGGCATCCAGGGCTCGTACTTCTGCTCGCAGGTAGACGCCCGCGCCCGGCCTCCCTCGGCGGCGGCCGGTGCCCCCCCTCTTCCTCCCTCTCCCCCCCCCCACCCGCGGCCCTCGAGACTCGCTCCGTCCCCCCCAGCCCCCCACCCTCGGTGCCGCCGCCCCCCTCGGGCCTCGTCGGGCCCCGGGCCCGCGCGCCGCGCTGGCGGGGACGGAGGTGAGGCCCGCGCGGCCCGGCTGGGCCCGGCTCGGCCCAGGAGGCGGAAGCTGCCGGGCCGCCCCCGGGCTCCGACCCCGCATCCTCCCCCGCCGGTGCTGCCAGGTGTGCGGGGTGTGTGTGTGTGTGGGGGGGGGACCGGCCCGCCTCAGGTAGGGGCGTCGGAGGAAGGGCGGCCCCGGGGGCCGGACCCGGAAGCTGCGCGGGCTAGGGCCGAGTTGTCACCCTCGAAGCCCGGCCGGGGTGGCTGACCTGGGGACCCACGCTAGGTCCGGCCCGCTTCTTTTGTATTTACTACCGGGTCTTGACAGTTAAGCAACTTGGAAGGGCGTGGGGGGGGGGCTGTTGCTAGGAGGCTCTGCAGTTCATTCATTTGCTTGGCATCCCGAAGTAATTAATTTCTAAGACCCCCCCCCTTCCCTTCCTAGGGTGAGGGGTGAATCACTTTTTCCCCTCGGTGAGGACAGATCTGTGCAGGAAACTACTCTGCCAGGCTGTAGTGTATCCCAGTCGGGTTTGGTGCGGTGGAGCGAAGGCAGCTTTGACCGGGGTCCCGACAGAAGCATGTGTGCCATTTGTCTTTACTGAGGAGCACTGGTGTGCCCGCTGCACTGGTAGCTGAGCTTTCCCATCCAGTCCAGGATGGTGGAAGAGAAGAAGCACATGCCTACACTGAGATCCTCCATTGGTAGTGTCCTGAGGAGGGGGGTGGGGCTGGAGGGGGTGAAAAGTGAGAGAGAGTCCCAAGTCTTTATCCTAGAGCTAGCTACCCTTGGTAATTCCCCTGATATTCCGGATTAGTGAAGTTACTTAATCTGAGTCCCATGTTGCTTTGGGCAGAAGGGAATGGTAATTTTCCTTGTGAATTTCTTAAGTTGCTCTGAGGCTCAAATGATCCTGTGAATCCAAAGTGCTGTACATTGTAAAGCTTTTTTTTTTTCCCTCTCTCTTTTTCTGATGATGCTAGTATAATTTCAAATTGTCATATATAAAGTGGTGAATAAAGTTGGGTGCCTGTGGCTTATGCTAGATTTGAGGGTTTCTATTAAAGCCAGCCTGAGTAGGAAAGTCCCTAATAGTTTTATCTCCAGTTAACCAGAAAAAAGCTGGAGATGGAGCTGTGGCTCAAGTGGTAGAGCGCTATCCTTGAATAATAATAATTAAAAAAAACTTCGGGGGCAGTGCCCTGGCCTTGAGTTCAAGCCCTAGAGCCAAATCAAAAAGGAGAATGAACAAGAACAAAAAACAAATATTAAATGCATGTATTCTCATATAAAAAAACATGACAAATACACATGCAAATAAATAGAAGCCTTAACATAAGAGCACTTGTAGACAAATCTTTCCAAGAGACCCTAGCTGTTTGATAGGTCTTATTTTCAGATAGGATGTGAACCTTGGCCTTGTTAATATCATCTGGAAAAAGTTGTACATGGAGAAGCTCTGTTCTAAAAATAACAGTGGGGCTCCTCACATGTGAAACATGCCTGAAGTTTCTTGGATTCTTAAACATTTTTCCATTTTTAATATGTTGAGTCCTGTGTGAGATGTAGATTTAGAGCAAAAGGTAATAATTTGCTTGTGAAAATTGTGTACCATCTAAGTAGAAGTTTTACCCCGTGTTGAAAAGTTGGTGTCATTGCTGAGTGTAGTAAATGTACCTGTAATCTGAGCATTTGGGAGGCGAAGGCAGGAGGTTTGAGAGTTTGAGGCCAGCTTGAGCTACGTGGTGCTTAGACTCTTCACCAGACCGTCTCAAAAAAAAAAAAAAATGCAGGCCGAGTGCCCTGGCTTATGCCTGTAATCCTAGCTACTCAGGAGGCTGAGATCTGAGTATTACAGTTCAAAGCCAGCCTGGGCAGTACAAAGCCGTGAGACTCATCTTCAATTAATCACTAGAAAATGGGAAGTGGGGCTGAGTATCAAGGGATAGGGTGGCACCCTTGAGCTGAAGAGTTCAGGGACAGCACCCAGGCCAGAGTTCAAGCCCCCCCCCCAAAAAAATGCATGCATTAATATTACTAACAGTTTTCTGTTAAAATTTTGGAGAGGTACTAACTAGGAGACTGATCAAGCTTAGGTGACAATTTAGTTATAACGTGATAATCATTGGCATTTTTGGAAAAGTGCAGACACCTTTCATAAAAATATGCAGGCTTATTAATATGGTAGGGTTTGCAGGTACTCCATGATGGTTCTGTAGATGTGCTTCTGGTGCCACCATTAAATCTGTATTCGAGCATACCCAGAGTGGCTCCCACAGCTGTTTTCCTTTCATATGACCACCTATGGTCTGCTGGTAAAATCTGTCATTGAGTCAGAACTCTCAGTTTCTTCATTTTGCCACTGAAATTACTTACCTGGCAAACACCTCCAAGAAACCAATCAACAGACCTTTTTTTTGTCTCACTCGGAGAATGCTTGCCCCCAACACTGAGTTCTCATTGCTCTCAGGATACCGTACAGTACCTCTTCCTAGTCTGGCCTTACTTTCTCACTCATAGGCTGCATTCCTATTCCTTTTCCTTCTTCAAAGAATGTCATCTGCAATCACAGCTGTTGCTTCAGTCCCAGTTAGAGACCTTCAGCAAGTCATTGTGCTTCAGTCCCAGTTAGAGACCTTCAGCAAGTCATTGCAAGTTTTCCTCAGCCTTTCTCATCAGTGTTGAAAAGCCTTTCTCATCAGTGTTGAAACTAGGGCTTTTCCTTTTGTTTCGCAGATCCCTCATTTCAGAGGCACCTTCTCCCACTCTTCTTCCTCTGCTCCTAGCATCTGGCCACTTTGTCTTTGGAAACAAGCAGAAGGAAACTACAAGGGACTTTCTTTGTAACATCATAACTGAAGTATGCCTTTCTCACTCATTCTGTTACACCAACCTGTTTATTTTCAGGTTTGTCATATTTGCAGAATTTCTAGGTTGGTGTTAGTGAATTTGGAAGAAGTGAGATGTGCATAGGTGAGCACAGTACCTGCTGTAGGTATTACCTAGGAGAAGCAGCGGCGGCTCCTGCTTCTGTATCAGTAAGGAACTGTTCATAGCTTTACCAGCAAATCCTTTTTTTTTTGGAAGGGGAGTCATGGGGCTTGAACTTTGCCTGGGCACTGTTCCTGAGGGCTACCACCCTGCCCTTGAGCCAAGCCCCAATCCCCATTTTCTAGATCTTAATTAAAGATAAGAATCTCAGGTCCTTTTGTGCCCGGGCTGGCTTTGAACCTTGATCCTCAGATCTCAGCCTCCTGAGTAGCTAGGATTACAGATGTGAGCCACTGTGCCGGTTGGGGGAGGAGGGTGTTTTAACTTGTGGTTTATAGATGGAGATGAGAGATGCCATAAACTGGAGTTTGTGTAGATTCTTCTTGGTTTAAAACCTTGGCGCTCTGTTTTCTAGATTACATGTATGCTTATGATCTAACCCCTGTTGATATCTGCGCCCGGCTCCACCTCTTTTCATAGCACTGTGGGTTTTCTTTACCTTTATAACTTAAATTATGTAAACAGTCATATAATGTTTGGAATGGATAAGAACCTGCTTGTCTTCACTGCTTGCATGTCTACCTACTAGCCCAGTAGTCTAATAACGTACATTAGTTTATGTGAAAGAATAAACAGAATTGTATGTGCATGTTATTCATGCATGGATATGTGTGTGTTTGTTTTGGAGAGGAGATTGCTTTCCTAAGATTCTTGAAGGATTTAATGATCAAAAAAGTTAAGAATTGTGGCTGAGTGAGGTGGCTTATGTCCGTAATCCCACTATTCAGGGAACTGGAGTTTGGTATGATGTTGATCTGAACAAAAAAAGCAGCAAAGGGGCAGGGAACATAGCCTAGTAGTAGAGTACTCGCTTAGTGTGCACAAAGCCCTGGGTTCAAGTCCTCGGTATCACATACTTAGAAAAAGCCAAAAGTGGCACTGTGGCTCAAATGGCAGAGCACCCGCCTTGAGCAAAAAGTGTCTAAGGACACGCAGTGGCCAGCCCCTGAGTTCAAGCCCCAGGACTGGCAAAAGAAAAAAAAAGTTACCAAGACCCCAACTTAGGTGTGGTGGTGCATGCATGTTATCTCAGCTCAGTGAAAGGCTGTAAGAAGGTTTGTGGTCTGAGGCCAGTTCCAGGCAAAAATATAAGACCCTACTTGAAAAATAACGAAAACAAGAAAAGGGATGGGAGAGTGGGTAAAGTGGTAGAGTGCCTGCCTAGCTACCAAGGTTGAGGCCCAGAGTTTAAACCCTAGAATTGTTTGTTAGAAAAATAAGTTGAGAATTATGTTATAGGAACTGTTACAGTGACACAGATATGCAGTGTAGATGGTTCATTAAGATGTTTAATCTTCCCACATTCGAATGTCTGGACATATAAGGTGTTGATTGCCATGAGCAAGACTTCCAAAAATACCTTGTCTTTAGACCATGAAAAGTCATGCTCAAATGGTTACCTGTGGTAGAGAAGGCTAGCATGATGTGTCTCAGTCTATGGTTCCATTAGCTCTGGCAGTGGGTAGAGCTGTTGCATGAGGACTGGCAACTTGGCAGACTTCACTTTTTAGAAAGCAACTTTTAAAGTGTTGTGTTATCATTTTAAAACTATTGATTTTTATTAGATGCAAATTCACGTCTTATAATACTTGTTTAAGTTCAAAATGGTGGGCTTGTTCATGTATTTTTAAGTATATTTTATGCTGTGTTGAATTTTAATTCACAGTGAAATCATTCAAATATTTCTTGATTTAGTTTATAAATCAGGTGGCTCAGTGTTATAGAGGCAGAGTGTATTTGGTTCATTAATTTTTTTTGCAATTTTTTTTCCCTTTAGATGAAGATACTCTGTGTTCTAATCACTTCTAAATCACAAAGACCTTTGTCTCTGCCTTCCTTTGAGTTTTTAACCGCTGCTTTTACTGTGCTCCTGCAGTCATGCACAACATCTTCTGGTGCTTTAAAGTACATTTGCCATTGGAAGTGTGTCTGGGCTGACTTGCTTGAAGTCCCCTCCAGTTTGTCTTCAGTCACTGTAGGCATCCTGGAATTCTCTTTGAGATCTTCTCATGGCTGGTCCTGTATCCATCTCTTCTTTCTTAGCTATTTCTCTTATAGCTTTCTGAGAAGTGACTAGGAGTTAACATTGGTAGAGTCTGCCTATGTGGATGTATCCTGTGATAACTCTGAATAGATGTAAATTGCTAGTTTGGGAATTGTTTTCTCAGAACTTTGTTATTCTAGATTCCCCGTTGAAAAGTCTGACATGTTCTTGGCATTCAGAAGCTTGTGGACATTGCCATTTGTCTCCTTTTCCTCTGAAAGTTCTATTAAATCTCTGTTCATCCCCAGTTAAATGAAATTTCTTTTTGCTGGCCTTGGGGTAGGTGATTTTTTTTATCCTTCATGTGGGCTCTTTCAGTTTGGAAACTCTTTGTTTCTGTCAGTTATAGAAAACTCAGCTACCCCTTTTACCTCTCCTTTTCACATTCTTAACAGATTTTTTTTTTTCTCAAATTCAGGGCTTTGTACTTAATTAGCTAGCTATCTTCCTTGGTTTATACTCTGTTACTCATGTCACATTTTCAGCCATGATTTTTTTTTTTTGCTAGTTATTTTGGAAATGGAATCTCTTGGACTTTTCCGTCTCAGCTGGCCTCAAATTTCTCAGCCTTCTGAGTAGCTAGGATTATAGCTATGAATCACCAGTGCCAGCTCCTGTTCATTTCTGTGTGTGTGTGTGTGTGTGTGTGTGTGTGTGTGTGTGTGTGTGTGTATGCGCGCACACGCGTGTGCACACGTGTGTTCGGGCATGCATGTACTCTAGTTCCTGAGGCTTGAGCTCAGGGCTTGAGCACTGTCCTTGGGCTTTCTTAAGGCTAGAGCTCTGCTGCTTGAGACACAGCACCACTTCTGGTTTTTTCTATGTATGTGGTACTGAGGAATCGAACCTGGGTCTTCATGCATGCTAGGCAAGCACTCTACCACTAGACTAAACTCCTGGCCCCCCTGTTCATTTTTTTTTTTTTTAACTTTCATTGATTGAATGTTAGACTTGTTGGGTATTCTCATATTATCTCGAGTTGTTTTGTATTTTTTTCATGGTAATGGCTGGGATTGGAACTAAGGCATTGTGCTTACTAGACAAGTTTTACTTCTTGAGCCACTCCTCCACCCCTTTTTGTTTTATTTATTTTTCAGACAGAGTCTTATGAAATTTTGCCTACACTGCCTGGACCTTAATCCTGGGATCACAGATGTGGAACGACATGTGTAATCTTAATGTATGAGAATAGTATCTTGCTCAGTTTTTACCTGGACTGGCTTTGGACCACGACCCTCCCAGTCTCTGCCTCCCACGTAGCGAGGATTACAGGTGTGAGGCACTGCACCTGACCACTTGTTACAACGTCATGTCATTTGTTCCACTTTGGGGGAGGTTTCCCTAACTTTATTTGTAGTATTCGTACGAGATGGTATGCCTAGCATGCTACAGTGGGACTTTGCTCCTGGGTCCAGCAGATTTTTAGGTTTCTAAAATGAGATCTGAACTGATTCTAGAACCTGCTTTTCTCTTGACTCTCTTCCTTACCCATCCCATTTCTATCCTTTGTTGAGTCTTACTGGCATAAATAACTGCTATAGGCTCAACTGGAAGACAGAAGCAAGTGCAACTCCATGGTATTTATGGAAAGGAAGGGAACACTTTGACAGTGCTGCATGAAGTTATGTGTCTTAAAATAAGTTGGGTTTGTCCTCTCTGCTTAACTGTGACCATGAATAATGAGGAGTTACTCCATAAATGAGTGCATGTGAACAGAGAAAGCTTCAGGAATGCAGTCATTTGTCGTTCACTCACTTGCAATGTAATTATTAGAGTCTTTCTGGTGGTGTGCCCTGATGTCTTGTTAACAAATTGCTCTGTAAGTTTTCTGTGACTACAGCAACAAATTATCACAAACTAGGGTTAATTAGATGGTATAAAACCAGCAAAAATTTTATCGTAAGTTTTGGAGGCCAGAAGTCAAAATTTTTCCCTCCCTCTTCCTCCCCTTTTCCTTCTCTCCTTCCCTTCCTTGTCACCCCTCTTATTTAGTCAGTTATGGGACCTGAACTTAGGGCCTGGGCACTATCCCTGAACTCTTTTAGCTCAAGGCTAGTGCTCTACCACTTTGAGCCACAGTGCAACTTCGGGTTGTCCGGTGGTTATTCGGAGATAAGAGTCTCCTGGACTTTACTGACTGGACAGGCTTTGAACCACGATCCTCGGCTCTAAGCCTTCCGAGTGTCTAGGATTTCAGACATGAGCTACCAGTGGATGGCTTACCCTTTTCCTTAAGACAGGGTCTTGCATGTGGCTTGGAACTAACTCTGTAGCTCAGGCTGTTCTCAAATGTCGGTTACTCCTGCCCCAGTGTCCTGAGTGCTGAGATTGTAGGCAGGTGCCATTGTTGCTCCCCCGCCCCCTCCACTAACCCATTCATTGTGAACACAGCAGCAAAAATACCCACTGATGACATTACTGTCCCCACATCCCCATCACCTCTTAGTGACTATGGATCCTCCAACTGGGATCTTGCCGTTGGCACATGAGCCCCTTGGGGAATACTTTCTCCACAGCCCTGATAGCCCTGTTAACCTTCTGGAGATAAGAGTCCCATATTATAAGTGACAG
The DNA here is from genome assembly GCF_031878675.1 of Megascapheus bottae. NCBI lineage: Eukaryota > Metazoa > Chordata > Mammalia > Rodentia > Geomyidae > Megascapheus > Megascapheus bottae. The sequence goes on along the minus strand of NC_143531.1, from coordinate 15,074,253 downwards.
AATCTTACTTCTTAGGTGTGCCAGCAGGATCCCCGGGAGTGGATGTAATTGTTATTTCCTAAATTCGCGGTTTAGAATGGTTTAGATAATGCACAGGGCTGTTTAATCAGATCCATGTTTTCTAGTTCCGTGTCTGGTGCTTCCTTAATGCTTTGACTACTGAGTGTGTGTGCACAGCCAAGCCATGTAAACGCATGCCTTTTAGGCAGGTCATCTTGGGTCACAGACCCCCTTTGGTCAGTTACAGTTTCCTTAAATGATACAGACAAGTTACCTGCTCTCTGTGCTTCACTTTTGGTCATCTTTAAGGTGGGATGTGATGTTGGGTTTTGTGAGGATGAGAGGAAAATGCAGCAGGTAATAACTACTATTTTCATTATTGTGGTTTAACAGGTTTGTTCTGAACAAATTAGTAATACCAGAGAAATCACTTTTTCCCCACCTTAGTGATTGGTTGTAATCTCTATCTTTTGTGCTAGAATCTTTAATGTTCTGACAATGGAGTTGGGAATCTTTTCATCAGTTTTACAATTTAATGACAGGGATGAACTGTTTTTCTCTCCTGTGTTTTCTGTAGCTGCCATGACAGGTTGTTAAAACTTAGTGGCTTAAAAGAACACAAGTTTATTGTCTCAACAGTTAGGGTCAAGGTCCCTGGAAATGACAGGAGAGAAAGAGGGAGGGAAGCCTAGGAAAAGGGAGAGAAGGATAGGAAGGAGAAGGGAGAGAGGGAAGAAGGAAGGCAGTTTGTTGACGCAGAAATCTATCTGCCACAGGTTTCAGGGCTAAAGCCTTTCTGTGTTTCTCTTTGTACCTAAGGGTTTGTCCTTTTCTTTGTCTTTTTCAGTTTGTGGAGGCTTGGGACCATTACTTTCACCATTACTTTTTATTGCTATCATAGTTTCCTAAGTGAGGCATCTTGTCTCCAGTTATTTGTTCATTCTTGTCAGCCAGACACACCTCACCATGTTTGTGTTCTAGCTCATTATATCCAGGCATTAGTGAGTTGTGGATGTGACTGCCTGAAGAATTACTACTCATATAATAGAAGGATCTTTAAAATGCTATTTACATATTATGGGGGCTGAGTTATTATGGGGTCTTTTTACATAATTGAAAATAATTTGGTGCAGTAAAATTTCAATATGAATATGGCAACTATCCAACGTGAGAGATAATTTAATTTTTTTGCTTCTTTGAAATAAAGTTTAGATTATTATGTGCTGTGTGCTATGTGTAGTTGTGTGTGTGTGTGTGTGTGTCTGTCTGTCTGTCTGTCTGGAACAACTTCCAGACTTTGAACATACTAGGTAAGCATCCTCCACTAAATTATACCCTTTTTGACTTTTGAAGAAAAGGGACCATTTCTGTATTTTTTCTAAACTTTTGGTTTTTTTTCCCAAATAAAGCTTGCAATAACTACTTATATTTAGCATTTAAATTTTTTTTCCCCCCCAACCAACAGTGTTGCTATATGGCTCAAGTGGTAAATTACTTGTCTGGCAAGTATTAGGGCCTGAGTTCAAACCCAGCGCCAACCATCCTGCCGCCCCCCCCCCCCAAAAAAAAAAGAAAAAGAAAAAAAATTCTAGTTCACGTGTCCTGATACTAATTTTCTTGTTTGTTCTTTTAGGAATGTTTTAAAGGGAGTTGGGCTACTCACAAGTTACTACATAAGAAAGCAAGTAAGTAAAACACTTAATCTTTAGAACTTTGTCATAGAAGTGACTTTGTACCAGAAGATGGGAATTCTCTTAGTTCTGAAAGTCTGTGTTTGAATATTAAGAATGTATAATCCTTATTGCTAGATTGTCCCTTTATTCTTTTTTTTTGGGGGGGGGGGAGTCTTAGGGCTTGAACTTGACCTGGGCACTGTCCCTGTCCTACCCCTGGGCTTGGGCCTTGTTCCTGAGCTCTTCAGCTCAAGGCTGCCGCCCTGCCCTTGAGCCAAGCCCCACTTCTCGTTTTCTAGAGGTTAATTGGAAATAAGAGGCACAAGTCCTTTTGTGCCTGGGTTGGCTTTGAACCTTGATCCTCAGATCTCAGTCTCCTGAGTAGCTAGGATTACAGGCAGGAGCCACTGTACGAGCTGTCTCTTTATTCTTCATGGTAGTAACCATGAATATAATGTAGTGATGTATGTTAATCTCAGTTCACATAGGTAATATGAAGCATGAGGTTTGTGCTGCAGTAGATACTTAATTGTTGGTAGATAAGTAGTGGCTGAATAGTAAATATAGTCTTTGGTGCCCTTTTGTCTTTGTTGGGAGTATTTACATATTATAGGCCGAAGACATGTGGACTCTGACTCATTTAGCATTTGCTCAGTTTCAGTTCACACTGCCTTTTCTACTTAAGGTCAGGCTTCTTCTGTGTTCTGGGTTTCCACATCTGTAAATTCCATAGCCACCGAGTCATGCAATTGTATTTGAAAACAGTTTTCATCTGTTCTGAATGGGTATATACTTTTTTATTTTTTTGCCAGTTGTGGGGCTTGACCTCAGGGCCTAAGCACTGTCTATGGGCTTTTCTCAAGGCTAGAGTTCTACCACTTGAGCCACAGTACCACTTCTGGCTTTTTTCTATGTATGCGGTACCGAGGAATTGAACCCTGGCTGTCATGCATGCTAGGCAAGCACTCCACCACTAGGCCAAACTCCCAGATTGGTACAGACTTTTTGTTGTCCTTGTTTCCTAGACCATACAGAAAGCCCACAGTTCCCATAGAATTTATATGATTTTAGGCATTTCACATAATCTAGAAATGAAATATGTGGGAAAGATGTATGTAAGTACGTGTAAATGCTTGTGCTTCCAGGGGAGGTTCTGGAGCCAGTTTCCTGTGGTATCATGCCTATTGCCTCAGCCTGTGAGTACTGGGATTTCAGGCATATGCCCTGATGCCTCACTTTCCATTTGGTATTTTGAAGTGAACTTCTAGCTTGGTTCTAGTGGCTCACACCTGTAATCCTAGCTACTCAGGATGTTGAACTCTGAAGCCAGTCTAGTAATTCATGTCTGAGAGACTGCTGATTAATTGGAGAGTCTCAGATTAATCTCTAATTAACCAGGATAAAAGTTGGAAGTAGAGGTGTGGCTCAAGTGGTAGCCTGCCAACTATGAACACGAAAATTGAGCCAGGAATATGAGGTTCGCTGGAGTTCTGAAGGTTGTGACTACAGCAGTAAAACAGTGATTCTGCTTGTGGTGGAGGTTTGCTAGAGTTTTATACTGGGCATTCTGACTTATTTTTTAACTGAGTAAGCACTGTAGTGTACTGCTATGCTTGACTCTGAGGGATTCCTTTCTCTTCTCCCTGCTTCTCTCCGTGCCCACCTCTCCTCTCACAGAAGATGAAAAGGCTAAGAGAGAGGTATCGTCCTGGACTGTGGAAGGGGATATTAACACAGACCCATGGACAGGCTACCGCTATACTGGCAAACTCAGACCACATTATCCCCTGGTGAGTAAACAAGGTAAAATAATCTAACCTTTTTTTTTCAGTTTTCATTTCCTGAGAGAGGTACCTGTAATTTGGATTTTAGCATTGAGCCATATTAATAGGATTTTATTCACAAAAAAACTTCCATTCCAGCTCTTTATCCCTGATGGTGCAGTACTTGGAAGTTTAGTAGGGTAGTCAGTCATGGAAGAAATGGTTAGTTTTACATGAAAAGAGGAAAACCATAAAAAAAGAGAATGGATCAGGCTGGGAGCATAGCCTAGTGGTAGAGTGCTCACCTTGCATACAGGAAGCCCTGGGTTCAAATCCTTGGTACCACAAACACAGAAAAAGCCTGAAGTGGTGCTATGGCTCAAGTGGCAGAGCACTAACCTTGAGAAAAGAGTGTCCAAGGACAGTACCCAGGTCCTGAGTTTAAGCCCCAGGACTGGCAAAGAGAGAGAGGCGGGGAGGGATGGAGGTAAGGGGTAGGGAGGGAGAAGGGGGGAGAATGGGTAAGGTTGAATAGATTCTGGTTAGCATGATGGTAGTTATATTAGCACTTCTTTAAAGTGTTTTTCTTTCTTTTTTTTTAAATAACTGGCTTTTCTGCCATTCTAGTCCTTTCTGGGCTCTTGGCAGGTAGGACTCAAATGTAGAGGTATGTGTGTGTATGAGAGAGAGATACTGAGCTTGAACTTCAAGTCTTGAAGCCTTGGGCAAGTGCTCTAGTCTTTTTTTTTTTTTTAAGTTAAATGTGCAAAGAGGTTTTTTACTGTGATTCTTTTTTTTTTTTTTTTTTTGCCAGTCCTGGGCTTGAGCTCAGGGCCTAAGCACTGTCCTTGGACTTTCTCAAGGCTAGAGCTCTACCGCTTGAGCCTCAGCACCATTTCTGGCTTTTTTTTAATCTATGTATGTGGTACCGAGGAATCGAACCTGGGTCTTCATGCATGCTAGGCAAGCACTTTAACCACTAGGCCAAACTCCCGGCCCCTTTACTGTGATTCTTAATTGATGTGTATTATGTATTTGTCAAGCAATTTATTTGAAGGAGGCAGTATTGAGAATTGAATTTGGGACTTCACAGTTTTTAGGCAAACACTCTATCACTTCTGCTGTACTTCCTTCCCCCATGCATTTTTGCTTTAATTATCTTTCAAATAGGATCTTACCTTTGCCAGCTTTGGATCTCAATCTTCCTACCTCTGCTTTCTGAGGAGCTAGGCTTATAGGTGTGCCCTGCCATGCCCAGCTTGTTCTTTTGAGATATGATCTTATCTCTTGTCCCCTTCCTCCACCAAGTTTTGTGGTGCCAGGTTTCCCACCCTCCCCAATCCTGGGGCTTGAACTCAGGGCCTGAATACTGTCCTTGGGTTAGAGCTCTATCAGTTGAGCCACAGCACCACTTCTAACTTTTTTTATGTGTGTGGTACACAGGAATTGAGTCCTGGAACCGGGGTATGAAATGGAGAGAGTGCATTCTACTGACACATATTCATTCTACCCGGCACATGCACGTTCTGAATGATGCATTCTGCTACTTGAGATATACCCCTAGCCCTTTCTGTATTATTTTTTAAATAGTTTTGAATTTCTAACCGGGCCATCCTGGACTATGACTCTCCTATTTATATTTACTGTAGCCATGTACCACCACATTTCAGTTTTTATTGGTTAAGATGGGGTTTCATAAACTTTAAAAACCCAGGCTGGCCTCAACCCTGTCTTCCCAGTCTCTCCTGCCCATGTAGTTAGGCTTCTAGATTTAAGCCACTGCAGTTGGCTTTTCTGAGACAGGCTCTCACTGTATAATCAAAGTTCATCTTGAACTCAACAGCCTTCCTGACTCAGCTTCCCAAAGGTTTGGCTTACAGATATGAGATAACACCCGACTTAAGAGTTTTAACATAGGGGTTCACTTGTGTTGAAATTGGTTATCCTTAAATATTTAAATTATTTTTCTGATGATTCACTTGCCTGCCCCTTCCTCCCTCCCTCCTTCCCCTGGCTGGCTTCAAACTGTGATCCTCACAGTAGCTAGGATTACAGGTATGAGCTACCAGTGCCTAGCTAGATATAATCTTAAATCACTGATGGATGGCCTTGACTGTTCTCTTCCTATCTTAAATGTGAAGGGGTAGCATTCATACTAGGAAAGTAATTCCTAAGCTTAATGTAGTAGACATAGGGTATCTAAGGTGTCCATGAAAAACTTGCCCATGTAAAGCCTTTACTTGAACTAGTTCCTTGATGTTTCCTCCAGTTGCATCTAGTGAATAGATTTTCACTCATCTCCTTGTTGTTTTCAGATGCCAACAAGGCCGGTGCCAAGTTACATTCAGAGACCAGATTATGCTGATCATCCCCTAGGTAAGCCCTGAATTTTTACCATGTAGACTTGAAGGCAGCTGCACAGGAGAGGAGTGCTTTTCTTGTAGGAAGCTATCATTGCTGAGCTTGGAATGAATGGGCATGCTATTTGCTTAGGCACAGCAAGGCATTTAGGAGAACTAGAGCCTTCCCTACCATTAGAAATCAATCTAGTTCTTAAACAGTACATCATTGCTAAGCAAAAACTGTACTCAGAACAATACTAGATGGAGGAAAACTAAAGCAGTTTTGATATTATCCTTTTTTCATCACCTTATGAAGGAAGATTGTGCCCCAGAGTCCTGAGGTCAAGTTTGCTGCAGACTTGGACAGTGGGCATGATGGAGTTGCTAGTAAGGGGATGTAATGTAGCCGTGAGGAAGCGGAGGAGGAGCAGGAGGAGGGTTCCGCAGTAGTAGCTACGTTCATGTGTTACTCCATTTGAACACTTCCAATGTTTTGAAATGGCTTCTGTAGTCTTCTCTATTATAGATAATGCTAGGTATGAAGAAAGATAGTAGTTTGGAATGTTACTGAGAAATGGGAAGTGGAGACAGTATGAGGACTGTGAGGACATATACTCCTATTACTCTGTGTCAGACTCTGGTACAGCTACAGACCGTTTTTCCCTTCCAGCAGCCTCCAGGCCTTGCCTTTCCTCTTCTCCAGTTTTCCTGGCTATTCTTATTTTATTTTGTTAGCGTACATTAGTTATACTGAGAGGGGTTTCATTGTTCTATTTCTGTATATATTTACCTTATGTTTGCATCAGTCTTATTCCCCTGTATCCTCTCCCTTCTTAGCTACTATTGAAAGCTTATTCTGTATGAATTAGTAGCCAGCTAGTGTTGGTTCCCCAAAATACCTGGTTGGCATTTTTATTATGATAGCATTATATTTATAGATAAATTTTGTAGGCATCTCTACCTTGACCACGTTGACTTTTTCTATCCAAGAACAGGTTTGTTTTTCTTTATTATATAAGCATTCCTTTATATTTCTCAATGATGTTTTCAGGTTTTTTTTTTTGGTTGGTCATGGGGCTTGAACTCTGGGCCTGGGTGCCGTCCCTGAGCTCTTCAGCTCAAGGTTACTGCTCTATCCCTTGAGCCACAGTGCCACTTCCCATTTTCTGGTGGTTAATTGGAGATAAGAGTCTCACATTCTTTAGTGCCTGGGCTGGCTTTGAACCGTAATTCTCAGATCTCAGCCTCCTGAGTAGCTAGGATTACAGGCATGAGCTGCCGCCAGCTCAGATTTTCTTTTTGAAAATCTTTCACTGTTAAGTTCTTTTTGGGTACTTCTTTTTCATTGTTTTTCATTGTTCTGTAATGTTTCGCTTATTTTATATTGTGGAAAAATTACTGAATGCTGTGTTTACTTGATCTGATGCTAGCTTTCTGAGTTTCAGATGATTATTCTGCTGGAAGGACAGATAATAATACCTGAAATTGTTTTATATTTCCTGTTTTATATCGCATGTGTTGTATTTCTTTGTCTTTTGTACTGCTAGACGTGTTTGTAGCAGAGCCGGTGGCAGCCATTCTATGGTGGTGCTTCCTGGTTCCAGATTTCTTTTTGCTGTGTTAGGGTAGTAGATTGTCTTCTGTAGATGATTACTTACCAGTCTTGAGCTCTGCCTGCCTTCTGCTTGAATCTTGCTGAAGTCATGGTGATTGTGGGTTGTTGTTGGTTTTTAATTCTATTTGGTAGCGTACTTTTGGACTTTCTCCATCAGTGTTTATAAACAAGATTAGTTGATGATTCATTACGTGTAAATATTTAGACTTGAACAGTTGCTACATTAACTTTATTTATTTTAAATGTAATGAGTAATTACGTTAGATGAATTTTTTATTAATGAAGATTATTAGGACATAATATATTTCAAATTTCTTTGTGACCAGAATGAAGAATAGGCTTATAATACGAACTGTGTATGTGTGTATATAAGTTAAAAACATTTCTCTTCCCATGGTTTTTATTATAGAATTTAATCATTTCTATTCCATTTGTACTTTAAAATGTTACTTACAATCCAGTAAAAGGTCATAAACTAGAGTTTGAGAAATATTGATTAGGTTGATGTTCCATAGAAGTAGTGAAACTGATTAGTTGTTGGTATATAGTTGCTTCATGAGTATATAAATACTTCATGGGATATTTGCAAAGCAATTTATAAATTGTTTTTGTCTTCATCACATTTCCTGGAATATAATAAATAATCTATAAATAGTGATTCATTCCTGGTACATTCCAAATTAGCAGTCCTTTAGAATTCTCCCTTCAATTTGTTTAGCAGATTTCTTTTTCATATTAAAAATGCTTTTTCAAAATAACTAACCTAGACCTGGCAGTGTGTGTGAGATGACCAGTGATAGAATTATGCTAATAAATTCTGTGTGTTTCATTTGTTTTGGTTTTATGTTCCGTTTCAGGAATGTCTGAATCTGAACAGGCTCTTAAAGGTACTTCTCAGATTAAATTACTCTCCTCTGAAGATATAGAAGGGATGCGACTTGTATGTAGGGTAAGAGTTCATCTTGGGTACAAGCTATTCAAAAAGTTCTTAGATATACTGACTTATAAATGTGTCAAATATTACATTGTCAGACTATGACTGGCCATACTATAAACTGCTGTTAGTATATAACGTCATATACTAGCTGTTTTCTACTTAAATAGCCTTTTGGGAATTAATATGGCAAGTAGTTTATAAAATTGGTTGATAGTTGTGTTTCTTTTTAAAACAACCATGTTTTTATGATATTTTGGCCTTTTATTTTCATGGATGTCAGTGTGAGGGTTACACTTGGTGAAGTATCTAAAAGTGCTTGGTGTTAAAGAGGCAAAATCATCTGTTTACCATTTTCTAAGGGAAAATATTCTATACTCTTCATTCAGAAGTGACGTATATGGGTTTTTTCAACACTTTAAAAGTGACTTGATACTAAGTTTTTGTTTATAATCTGGAGAACTTTATGTCCCTTTCATTTTGCTATAATTTTATGAGGAAGAACATTCATATATCCTATTTTCCTCTAACCTTTGCCATTATAGAATTGGGAGAGTTAACTATTATGTAGATAATTTACCATGTTTATTTTCTTATGGAAATCATTCAGGCTTACTTATTAGTAAATGAGCTTGGCCCAGTTTTTATGTAAGCTTATGTACACACATAATACATTTTGTTATGTTTGTAATGATTAATATGTTTGATGCAAAACATTTTGAAGGAAAAATTAACTCTACTAGTTAATATGTAATATTAACTAGTATAATATAATATACTATATAATATAGTATAATATGTAATATATAATAGATTCTTTTTCTGTTTGTTTGAGTGTACTGCTCTCCCCTTTTCCAGCTTGCTAGAGAAGTTTTGGATATCGCTGCTGGCATGATTAAACCAGGCGTAACTACTGAAGAAATTGATCATGCTGTACACTTAGTAAGAATGTTACTTTTTTACTTTGGAAGAAAGATTCAAGTCATTTGATGTTTGACTTAAGTTTTCAATGTTTAAAGTACCTTGGTTAAGCTAACAAAAGTCAATTTTTGCTTCACTTAAAATATGGGAAGCAAGATATTAGGCATCTGTGGACTCAGGCAGCTGCAGATTGAAGATGCTTTTCTTGCCACTACTGTAAACAATAACGTGTGTATGCACACTCCTAGTATTATAAGTGATACAGAGATGATTTAAAAGTGAGGGGCAGAGGGCTGGGAGTTTGGCCTAGTGGTAGAATGCTTGCTTAGCATACATGAAGAGCCGGGTTTGATTCTTTGGTACCACATACACAGAAAAAAGCTAGAAGTGGTGCTGTGGCTCAAGTGGTAGAGCTCCGGCCTTGAGAAAGTTTAAGGACAGTGCTCAGGCCGTGAGCTCAAGCCCAGGACTGGCAAAAAAAAAAAAAAAAAAAAAAAAAGTGAGGGGCAGATATACCAAGGTTATTTGAATTTGTATGAGACTTGAGTATGTACAGAATTTGTCACAAAGGAAACAAAACCAAAAATAAACCCAGAGATAATAAGAAACTAACAAAAATTCTGTGTGCTGTTGGAACACACGGTTTTGGTATTCCGTGGTGTGTTCTGGAATTGGTCCTCCAAGAGGCCCTGATGATGCCTGTGCTACTGTAGTGCTGCGCCGTCTTCAGTTCCTCCGTGGGGTGAGGTGCTGGGTTTCTGAACGATCCAGACTTTAGTTCAATTTTATGGAATGTTTAATTTTATTAGCTCTTTAAGTCATTGCTGCTACCTATACCAAATGTTCAGAAAATACTCAAGAGTAAAGAATCTAACTCTGAAGTTTGACTAGAAGCAGCAATGTTTACTCCATCTCCCTAACAAGCTGAGACAGTGTACAGGTCAGATAAATATTTGTGAAACATGATAAAGGGATGTCTTTTTTCTTTTCTTTTTTTTCTTTCCGGCTTATTTTATTTATATATATATATTATTAAGGAATTTAACATTGATTTTTACGTCATATTTCAAATGACATGTTTAACAAACAAGGTTTTTCTTCTTTTTAAGATGGAGTCCTACCTTGTACCCAGAGTGACCTGTGACCCTCCTGTCTCTTTGCCTCTCAAGTGCTAGGATTACAAGCATATGTCACCACACCCAGACCACCCCCCACTTTTTTTTCTTTTTTCTTTTTTTTTTTAGAGCCCATGAATTTTTAAAAAAAAATAATTGAGTGCACATATTATATGGATAGATTGTTCACAATTAAATAACATAAAATGGGAGTGATCAACTGTAAGTTATAACGATCTAGTCAGTTAGTGTTTTTATCTGATGTTCTGTGGTGAGGAAGAAACTGGATTTTAGGTACTTTCCTGCTTGGTGAGGGCATTGTAAGTGGGGAAGCCATTGCTGAAAGATTTTGATGTTTGTTCCCCCCCACTTTTTTTTGCCAGTCCTGGGCTTAAGCTCAGGGCCGGAGCACTATCCTTGGACTTTCTCAAGGCTAGAGCTCTACCACTTGAGCTATAGCACCACTTCCGCGTTTTTTCTATGTATGTGGTACCGAGGAATTGAACCCTGGTCTTTATGGTAAGCAAGCACTCAACCACTAGGCCACACTCCCAGCTCCAGGCAGCTGTTTTTTTAATCCTATATACTGTGATCCTGCTGTGAGATGTATAGGAAGGTATATCCTGAATATGGAGATCATTCTTGGTTATATGACTTTTTCTTTTTAAATAATTGAGGAAATATCAAATCAATTAAGTTTTCCAATTATAGTAGAATTGCTAGTAAAATTACAGTATATTCCACGGGTACTTTTTATACAATGATTTGAAAAATTTTAACTTGAGGACTGTGGCAGTGTGGAAACAAATTCTTTGTGTTGTGATTAGCCCTGTGGGAAAACACCAAATAAGTAAGACTTGTTCCGGAAACTTGATCATGTTGTTTCAGAGGTCCTTTGTTCTGCCGAATAGCATGATTACCAATGCCTCAGGAAGTACTTTGTCATTTCCTAATTACACTGGTATTCAGATTTCTGCCTATAGGGATATGTACTTGTATGTACATAAAATAATTATAATTATATCAAAAGTGCTTATTAGTATTTACTTTGAATATTATCTTTTTACTTAATGTATTTAAGGAGTGTGGTTCATTCTAAAGTAGACCCTTCAAGCTGGGTGCAGTAGTACTGCTTGTATTACAAGGCTCAGGAGGCTGATGTAGGGGGATGACAAATTCCAGGTCAGCCTGATCTTCAGAGAACTTGTTTCAAAGGAACAGAAAGAAAAGAAAAATGAACCCATCAAAAAAGTAGAATCTTCATATAGTAGCATGTATATATGTAAAACATGTGAATTTGCTTCTCTTTTGCATAAATATTAGTAAAATGGCTAGCATACACTGTATCTGACTGGTTTAAACCCTGTTACATACTGTTTATATACGAGCCAGATGAGGAGACTGAGGCAGGAGCCCTCCTTGAGCTCATGAATTCATGAGCAACTTAAATAATAAAGTGAGATGCTATCTCAAAATGAACAAAGAAAATATAAAATTCTCTCCCTCTCTCTTTCTTCTCCCCATGAATACATACATAAGAGATAATAAATACTCCCTAGTATTTTAAGAGAAAACATGAAGTCATTAAGTTCTTTGTAATAACATCTATTCAGTTTTTTTCATGTTAAAATCTAGTGAATTGTATATAGGTATTTTCCTTTTGCATATTCTAAACAATTTCTCTGAATTTTAATTTATTCTAGGCATGCATTGCAAGAAATTGCTATCCTTCTCCCTTGAATTATTACAATTTCCCAAAGTCTTGTTGTACCTCAGTGAATGAAGTCATCTGCCATGGAATTCCAGACAGAAGGCCTTTGCAAGAAGGTGATATTGTTAATGGTAAGAAATATATAAGTGCAGCCTGGTCGGCATGGGAAAAGAAACAGCCAAGGTTTGGCTTTTCCTGACTTGCTTCATGTACTTAATGACTTCTCCCTGTTAAATTTGATAGCACTGTGAAATCTGTAAAACCTGACTTTTTTTTTTTTTTTTTTTTTTTTTAGTGGTTCTGTGTATGTTGCTTCTAGGATACATATAGTATAGCGTTATTTCCTCAAGGTCTATTTCATATATGATTGGTAAATAAGTGAAAGATAAGAATAATATGTGAAAGTACTATTGAATATAGTGTAGTTATTTCGTGGCCAGTAATGGTTTCAAAAGATAAAGGCAGGCTTTCTTACCAGAGAGAAACACTTTGTAATACATGAAGACCTTAAGAGCTAAGAATTCCTTGAGTGAAATGGTTTTAAAGACTTTTGTGCTGTACTGTCTTACATGCTTCAAAGACCCTTTCCTGTGAATGAAGAGCAGTATCGAGAAGTTCCACTTAGGAGTTTTGTTTTTGTCTCACTACTCGGGCTAGAATGTAGGGCCTGGGCACTGTCTTGCTATGCTCACGGCTAGTGTTCCACTACTTGAGGAAGAGCTCCACTCTGGCTTTTGTTGAAGATAGATTAATGGAAATAATCACAGACTCGACTTCCCTGCCCTGGTTGGTTTTGAACTGTTCTCCATAGATCTTAGCTTCCTATATAGCTAGAATTATAGGACTGAGCCACTGGTGCCTGGCTTTAGCTGGTATATATTTTTTTAAATTTTATATTATTGTCAGGGTGATATATAGAGGGGTTACAGTTACATTCGTAAGGTAGTGAGTACATTACTTCTTGAACATTATTACCCCTTCTCATGTGTTATTCTCTCATTTTCCTTCCACTAACCCCTACCAAGTTGGAGAGTTAATTCCCAATATATTATCTTGTGCATATCGCTGTTACATTGGTTCTCCCTTTGTCCTTTGTCTTATCATCTTGTTTTCCCCCTTCCCTTCTCTAATTCAAATAAATGTATACACAGTATACCAGGTACCAAAGTCAGACACAGCAATACTGGACCATAAACCATAAATATTTATTTATTGTTAGTCAGCCGTGGGGCCTGTCCCTGACAGCTCAAGAGTACCACACTACCCCTTGAGCCACATTGCCACTTTTGGTTTTCTGGTGGTTAATTGGAGGTAAGAGTTTCATGGACTTTAGTACCTGGACTGGCTTTGAACCGAGATCCTCGGATCTCAGCCTCCCGAGTATCTATGATTATAGGCGAGAGCCACTGCACCTGGCTATTTTTTTTAAATATTAATGAAAGTAGTCTTTTTTGGGGAGATCTTAAAGCAATCTGAGTAATTGAGCTTGAGTACTAGTTCTAACCAAAATGGACCAATTGCGGTACTGGGTATGAGTAGAAGAAATTTAACTGTAGCGCTATTTTTTTTTTTATTATCACTGGAACTGCTTTTAGTTAGGTTAGCTGTTTATACAGAGTTCCATAGGTTTTGAGACCAACCTTATTCTTTCATATAAACTTCTTTTTGATGGTGCTGGAATTTGAATTTAGGGCTTCTTACTTGCTCAGCTGGTCCTCTACCATATGAGACATGGCTGCAGCCTGGCATTTTCCTGATTATTTTGGAGATGGAGCTTGAAAACTTTTCTTCCTGAATCACAGTCCTCTGAATCTCAACCTCCTGAATAACTAAGATTACAGGTGTGCCTTACTGGCACATGGCTATACCTGTTACGTTTTTATTACATGTACAGTATATGAAGTTTTTCAGGATGTATGTTGTGCTGCAGTATTGGAAGTTGACTGCAAATCATAGTATAACTACTGATTTAATGTTTATTTAGAGTTATAGTAGTAGTCTGTATTTTTGTATATCAGGACAGGGAAGGATGAGTATTCACAAACAAATGAAAGGCAAAATGAGCTTTAACAAAATAAATGTGTAATTGCAGATTTCCTACCCCTAGGAGGAAAAAACTTGTTAAAGATACTAAATGAAAATACTATTTCCTATTTAGTGTCAAAATGGATCATACTTGTTAATGAAATGTTATTTATTCTGTCTTTCATAATTGTATCCCACATGCATTTTTCTCTTGCTGCAAATAATGTCCTTAAGAGAATAAAAGCCACCAGCTCTTGTGCTGCTGCTTGGCTGTGTTTCTTCTCTCCACAATGAGTTTAGTTTCCCTGTCTTCAAGGAGCTTTGATAGATAGCTTGTGTTCTCTGGTGTATCATTTGAAGATGCAGAAGTGACCATTTCCTTGAGGGCTTGATGCTGTGATGTTGGAAAAACTAAGGTTTATGTTGAAGTGGTCTTTTTGTTTGCACATTGTCTTGCAGTGGACATCACTCTTTATCGCAATGGTTATCATGGAGACCTGAACGAGACGTTTTTTGTCGGAGATGTTGACGAAGGAGCACGGAAACTAGTCCAGACGACGTATGAGTGTCTGATGCAAGCTATCGATGCAGGTCAGGCTGGATTTCCTCACCTTTAAGCTCAGGTGGGAAGGCATATGCATGTTAACATCTTTATCATGGATCTGTTCTCTTCCTTCCAGTGAAGCCTGGTGTTCGATACAGAGAATTAGGAAACATTATTCAGAAGCATGCCCAAGCAAGTGGATTTTCAGTTGTTCGAAGCTACTGTGGGCATGGAATCCACAAGCTTTTTCATACAGCCCCCAATGTACCCCACTATGCCAGTAAGTGCTACCCAAAAATGTGGTTGTTTTACTTACTGAACAAATGCTTTATTCAAACCTAAAAAAGGGCCTTCTGCTTTGCATTTATTAGAAGAATATATTAACTAACAAGATTCCTAAAGCATGTATTTATTCAAGTAAAGTCAAATGTAGGTCTGGCTCAGAGAGCACTCTATAAAGTAGGTAGGTTTGATCTCTGTGGGGTAGGGCATTTATTCCTGAGTCCAGCTCGGTGGCTGTCAGGTCACCTTGGGAGTTGCCTGCCCACTCCACAGATAGTGCAAGAGGAGGGCAGAAGGTAGGCAGGTGTGCTTGGAGTTTTAACAAACCAGCTTGGCATTGGCTCATATTTGTTTTCCATCGGCAGGAATTTGGTCATGTAATTATACCTAACTACAAAGGAGGTTGGGAAATAATATGTGGCTGCAATCTCTGGAAGAAAAGCAAACCAGTTTTGGCAAATGACAATAGTCTGTCATGGGTCTTGCCATCATTATTTTGATTCCTTAGGTGAAATCAGTTCATCTTGGTTTGCTGTGAGCTCTTAGTTCCTATCATGTACCGTATACTAATTGGTACAAATGGAGGGGAATAACCAAAGTTGTATTCTTCAACTTGAGAGATGAATGGTAGAATAACAGGGAAAGTCTAATGTGTTCCAGGAATCATTTCTCTGTAGGGTAGACATGTACAGGAATGGTGTTATAAAAAAATGCTGAAAATGGCACTGTGGCTCAAGGGGTAGGGTGATAGTCTTGAGCTGAAGAGCTCAGGGATAGCGCCCAGGCCCAGAGTTCAAGCCCTAGGACTGACAACAACAATGACAAACAAACAGAATAAATAAGTGATGTAAGTGAAAGCAGGCCACTCACTGGTACCTCAATACCTGTAACCCTAGCTACTCACCAAGTCGAGATCTGAGGATCATGGTTTGAAGACAGCCCAGGCAGGAAAATCTGTGAGATTCTTCCAGTTAACCACCACATAAAAAGTTGGATGTGGAGCTGTGGTTCAAGGGGTTGCGAGATAGCCTCGAAGAAATAAGTTCAGGGACAGCAACCAGGCCCTGAGTCCAAGCCCCAGGACCAACACAAAGGTGACACAGGAAGGAATTTCACACAAACACATGGTCACTCACACACTACTACGCACTTGAGCCACTGTGATGTGTCAGTCTCCGTGTTTTCTTTGTCCTTGTTTTCTCACCTGTGTAATTGGGGAATGGCACCTCCAGTAGAGTCGTCAGAGAATGGTGGGAAGGACATGCCCTGATGCTCACTTTCAGCATAACAGTGATGATGGCAGGCATGATCTCATTTGGTCATCACAACGCCATCCTAACTTGAGTAATTTCTCAGCCCTCTGTTCATTTGTGTTTTCTGGTGCTAATGCTAAGACCTCCTGCAAGTGCTCTCCCACTAAGGTACATCCCCAGCTTCTCCCAGCCCTAGTTTTAAAAGCAGATCCTCTGCTAACAGAAGCAGTTTTTCAAAGTTATATAGTCAGTAATTACTTGCCCAAACGAGGGTCACTTCTGGATTCTGTTTTCTGGAGTCATTCTGCTGTGTTTCATGTGTACTTAACAGTAAGAATTGGAGCAGTTGGGCACTGGATCCTGGAAAATAACTAAAGGGTGACTTAGACTTCAGTTTGATAGAGGGCGTAAGAAGTGTTTCAGGTGGAGGGAAGCTTGAAAACGTGCATCAGACTGACACCAGCAGATGAGCTTACCTTGGTTGAGTGTGTGATTTGATGGCTGTCATGGGCAGTGCTGGATGTGAGAGGAAGGCTGTCCAGGGAATTCTGACTTCATTTCTAGGCATCTTCAGGGAACATTTTGGAGCATAAGAGTAGCATAATGAAGCTGGTAGTCTGGGAAGACTAACCTGGGCAGTTAGTGGTGGCTAGGATTTGTTGCAGGTGGAAGCCAGGCAGGAGAGATGATGGTCTGATGGGCAGTTGTTGCGGTAGTCTAGGGATGAGGTGATATAGTTTCAGATGTGGATAGCTGTGAAGATCAAGTGAAGCAGGTGAGAGCCCTGCAGGAGAAGCTGGAGCACTCTCTCGCGCTGCACAGCTCCTGGCAAGGATCAGCAAGCACTCCTTCACAAACTGCATCCGTTGTGCCAGTCATGCTTTGAAATGTGCAGCCAGCTGGACAGATGCTCCAGGATAGAAGGTTAAAGGTGCCATCCTTCCTAATAAGTTTCTGTAAATCATAGAACAAAAGCTAGCACAGAAAGCGTGTAGCTGACTTCATTCCTATCTGTTGAGCTCTGATGACCTGAACACTCCCTTTTACAGAATGGAAGAAGTAAGTACCTGATCTGAATATGATGGCAGGGAAGTGGTGGGTATAAGAGAAATATGGAGCAGGTGGGGATGAAAACAAGCACTCACATTCAGTAACAACAAAACAGGACACAGGAGCATGTGTGGGGAAAAAGTGACGGGGGCAGTGCAGTGGTGTCACAAAATTCAGTGTCACTTTCAGTAGATTATTTTTAGATATGTAAATCTAAAAAAATAAAAGCCCCTGTTATAATATAAAATAAAATTCAGTGTCACTAATATAGTTGGGTTTCATTTGAAAGCATTTAATTAGACTTAGAAAAATGCTGGGAAAATGCAGGGCAGATATACTTCATTTTATACATTTGATAATGTTTATGAAAGGTCAAGTGTAAACCAATTTTGTTATGTACACATTTGCAGTGTATATAACATAACAGAGCAGGTCCAGATTTCTAATGAAGTGTTAGGCACTCTCCGAAACATTACAGTTCTGTAGATAATGTGTACTTGTTGAATGAAATACTCGAGAGACAGAAACATTTAAGATTCTGAGAGATGAAGAGAAGTTATAACTTTGCCAGAATACTAATGAGTCACTTTTAGGATGTTTTTGGAATGTAGTTTAGCTTTTCTATGTCGGCACTGTCTCACAGGTGATGAGGTATAATTTAAATTTCTAGTAGCAAAGATAGAAGGAACAATGTGTAATTTAACTGAAAATTTAATATTCAGGGCCGGGAGTTTGGCCTAGTGCTGGAGTGCTTTGATTCTTCGGTACCACATACATAGAAAAAGCTGAAAGTGGTGCTCTGGCTCAAGTAGTAGACCTCTAGCCTTGAGAAAGCCTAGACAGTGGTCAGTTCCTGAATTCAAGCCCCAGGCCTGGCAAGAAACAAAATTAATAATCAGAAATTTCCCTTTGATTCCTAAGAGAATAAGACTGACACACACACACACACACACACACACACACACACACACGTATACATATGCATATATATGTATGTTGCATGTCATCTTCAGAGAAAGTGCATGAGATTACAAGTAAACAATCTTCTATTGGTGCTTATTCTGGAGGGCACAAATGAATTTAGAAGGTAAAATTAAAATATGCAGTGAATATGTTTTGGCAAAATCTCAGTGGAAAACAGCATGGTGGCTGCATGTGAGGAAAGGTGTAGGTATGGAAGCGTGGGTGAGGGTACCTAGTGTCAGAGCTGCCCTAGACACATTGGCCATTGGTTAAGTCCTGACTGCCAGTATCTTCTGGAAATGCTGCCATCTGGTGGTCGGACTGAGGGAATGCTTCCGTTCATTTATTTGATAAGCTTTATCAGTCCGCTCTTGGTCTTTAATTTGAAATTTGAAGTAGTTCTTCTGTTTTGTATAAAATTGACCCAAAAAGCTGATTCCTATTTTTAATTTTTTCTTGCCTTTTTCAGAAGGATGTCAATTGGAGTGATCAATGGCAGAGATGCTTTATGATCATGTCTCATCATGGTCCTGAAAAATAAATACTCTTTTTTTTTTTTTTTTTTGGCCAGTCCTGGGCTTGAGCACAGGGCCTGAGCACTGTCCTTGGACTTTCTCAAGGCTAGAGCTCTACCACTTGAGCCTCAGCACCACTTCTGGCTTTTTTCTATGTATGTGGTACCGAGGAATCGAACCCGGGTCTTCATGCATGCTAGGCAAGCACTTTAACCACTAGGCCAAACTCCCGGCCCCCAAAATAAATACTCTTGTATAAGTGAACTTAGACCAAAAAAATAGTATTGGGAGGATGAAACAGTATTTTTTCTAACAGAAAGGAATGCCAAACAATGTAGTGAATGGGAGCTTTTCTTATGTAAGGATGAGGAGAAAAGCTAATTTCTAACACTTTGTGTAGGTCAGGTGCCTGTTCTGTAGGCTGTTTTATACACAAACACACTTCCTTTCCCCAGAGAGACGGGGTAGTCCCAACATTTGAAGTGTTTGTCATTCAGACTTCTCCACATGGATGAATAATACACTTTGCCAGGTTTTGGGATTGCATTTCTGATCTGTAGTAACATAGATAGTCTCTGAAATCTAGCCTATGGGCCTCTGTGTTAATGTAGAAACCATAAACAGAATGAAATGCACCTAGAACAGTATCTCTCCCCAGATTGATGATAAGGCCACTTCTGTACTATTTCTTCTTAGCTATTCAGAGGTGTGGGGCTGGCTTTCAATCTTTCTTTCTTTTTTTTTGTTCTTTTATTTCAGAAAATAAAGCGGTTGGAGTGATGAAGTCGGGCCATGTATTTACAATTGAACCAATGATTTGTGAAGGTGAGAAACAAAAGATGCTGTCCCATTCTTTAACTGTTACCTCATAACTTTTATCTTGGGTTAGTCATTAGTATGGTTCTATTCTGCTGGCTTCTTTTGCTTCATTTCATGCCTTATCCCATTATGACAGGTTGGGTATTGGACAGAACTGAGCATTCACAGGGTTGACAAGAAGTTGATAAGTGTGTTGTCTGTAGGTATCGAATGCTTCAGCTCTGCTCTCTTTTCATAAAGACTTTGTGGGAGGAGGGGTTGTAACAATTAGAAGCCTATTTCAGGCCTGTGGAGAAGTTCTTGTGTGGTCTAGGAGGGGACAGAAGAGAGCAAAGAGAGAGCATTTGAGCCCGGTGCTCATGGCTCAGGTTTGTCATCCTAGTTACCCAGGAGGCTGAGATCGGAGAATCGAAGTTCAAAGCCAGCCCAGGCAGGAAAGTCTGTGAGACTAATCACCAAAAAATGAGAAGTAGAACTGTGGCTCAAAAGTGGTGGAGCACTAGCCTTGAAAAACAGCTCAGGAAGAGTGCCTGGGCCCTGAGTTCAAGTTCCATGACAGACCTAAAACAAGGGAGAATATTTGTTGATCTACCCATTTTGATGCAGACCCAGGTAAAAGGTTTATTTTCCCACAATTGCACAGAGGAGTAAACTGAAGAGAGTAACTGGCTCAAGTCACTTGGTTGCTTATGTGGTAAGATTGTAAATGTGAACTACTGGGACACAGCAAATTCAACTTTTTACTCATATGTGTGCACTTGTATTGATCTGTTTTCTAAAATGAAGCCCAGAGCCTTTATTTTGGAGACATCTTGATTTATTTCATTTCTGTTAAACATGTGTGACTTGGCTTGGGAAGGCGGCGTAGGGGTAGAGTGCTTTGCTTAGCATGCATGAAGCTATCAGTTCGGTTCCTCAGAACCACATAAATAGAAAAAACCAGAAGTGGTGCTGTGGTTCAAGTGGTAGAGTGCTAGCCTTGCGCAAAAGAAGTTTAAGGACAGTGTCCCGGCCCTGAGTTCAAGCTCCAGGACTGGCCAAAAAAAAAAAAAAGTGTTCCTGTGGGTTTGATAGGTAGCTTTGGTACAGAGTTCATTAGACAGTGGCGGGATCAAACTGAGCACCTGTCTTTGTTTACTTAAGGTGGATGGCAGGATGAAACCTGGCCCGATGGTTGGACTGCGGTGACACGCGATGGGAAGCGGTCTGCTCAGTTTGAGCATACCCTGCTGGTGACGGACACAGGCTGTGAAATCCTGACCCGGAGGCTCGACAGTGCGCGGCCTCATTTCATGTCCCAGTTCTAATCCCCACCATGGCACTTTCTTACTGTACTGTGCGATTTGTTGAGCGTACAGAAAGGAAGAGGCAGTTTTCTGGTTTTGGTTTTTAAATCACTTGTGTTGACAATAATCAGAAAGGACTGCAGCATTTGGTGTGTGTTCTCAAGAGTTGGTCTTGGATCTGAAAAGGCTGAGAAGAATCAAGGAAATCAACTCCTTTCCGTGCCCCCAAGCCTCCCCTCCTTCCCTCAGCCCTGCGTACGTACCACTTTCTTGTTTGCCCCTTGAGCACTTTTACTTAAAACCTGC
The DNA here is from genome assembly GCF_031878675.1 of Megascapheus bottae. Lineage (NCBI taxonomy): Eukaryota > Metazoa > Chordata > Mammalia > Rodentia > Geomyidae > Megascapheus > Megascapheus bottae. Next base: position 15,053,136 of record NC_143531.1, on the reverse strand, counting down.
TTCTAGTTGCTCTTATCACTGCCACAAACCGGCCATCCAGAGCCAGCTGCTTTCCAGGTGAATGTTGGAGATGAGAATCTTTGAAAACAGCAACACAGGCTGCTCCAGATTTTTTTTATTGTAGACGTGGAAACATATGCGCACATTTTAAACTCCGTATACATAATTACCGAACACTATGTGACTGATTTGTTGATTCTGCTCTGACAGGGTGGTTTGATGTCCTAAGGGACCTATGGTTTGTGGTGATTTAATTCCTAGTTGGGAATTGGCTTCTTCCTCCCCATGCTAATTGTTTACCCTGGTTCTTGTGTGTGGGGAAGCTCTCTCATAGTGAGGCTCTCTCTCCAGCATGGACTCTGTCCATGATGAACGACATACGTTCACTTTGGAAGAAGGTTTCTAAACATCTAGAGGGCAGAAGTAATCACACCCCAGGTGGTGGTTGGCTGTTGTGGGTCATGATGGTTCTGTAATACACACCTGTGTCAAACCTCCATTGGTCAAAAAAAGGGAGGAGGAAAGCCCCCTTGTTTTCAAGGGCATACTTTGGAGATGCACTGTGGGTTGATGGGAAAGCCGTGGTCTCCTGCCGTGAGCACAGTGAGTGAGGTGGGCTGGTAGCATCTCGTCTGGGCATTAGATCTGGTGATGATGAAGAGGAACCTGCTGAGTACTGTGGCTGTGCCCGGCGTGTTGAAGCCCATGTCGTACACGCATAGTTGAGCAAAGCACCTCATTAGAAATGCCTCAGCTGCCTGAAATCTATGTTCCTTTTAGCAGTTGTCCAAATAGAAGTGCATCCTGTGAAGACATATCCGACGTTAAAAGTCATTTTCATTAGTCTCGTTGACTACTGAGTATTGATGACTTGACCCATTATACCTGAGATCATCTTTCCCAGAGTGCCTCAGACCTTATTGCTTTAAGAGAATTATGATGTTTTCATTACTTTTATTGTTTTAATGATTTAGTAAAGTGACTGGATCTGGTATAGACTTTCTGGGGGTATGTGTGTGAAGATTTTAAAAACTTTAATATTTGTGAATGGAATGCCTTGTAATATGAATGTTAATATGATGTGTAAAGGGAGATTAAAAGTTTGAATGATTAACCCTTCTTGTCTTGTTCATCTTTGCTTTCTGCGGGATTTCACAGGGAACTGAGGGAAATGATTTGGGAAAAAATAAAAGAGAAAAGATTCATGACATTGTTAGGTGTTTAGTCTTCTCATAGTAATCTGCCCCGTGTTTAATGGAATGACACTTGATAAATCAGTTGGCTTATAAGGTTTAGTGGTTATGAAGATATGGGACAAGCATTTGGACAGAAGACTGCGTAGACAGCAGGTTGTATGTACTCCTCATTACGTCTCACAGAGGTATAGGTACAGGTTAGTGTCATGTTCCTATTGAGGTTTCATAATTGGGGTCTTTCAGATCTTTCAATTATAAAAGTACCTTTTCTCCCCCAGGATTTGGAGACATTTGGTATCATTGATGCAGGGGAATCATATTCATGATTCATATTTTGCTACATTGGGTTGCAAGGCATTTTCTAGGTCTAGCAATGAGTTTCTGTATCTCTCACTTAAGTGCCTCTTTCCTCTTTTTAAGAATTGGTGTGGGCCGGGAGTTTGGCCTAGTGGTTAAAGTGCTTGCCTAGCATGCACAAAGACCCGGGTTCGATTCCTCAGTACCACATACATAGAAAAAAGCTGGAAGTGGTGCTGAGGCTCAAGTGGTAGAGCTCTAGCCTTGAGAAAATCCAAGGACAGTGCTCAGGCCCTGAGCTCAAGCCCAGGACTGGCAAAAAAAAAAAAAAAAAGAAAAAAAAAAAAGAATTGGTGTGGACTCATGGAGTTAAAAAATTGTTATTCTACATTTGGTCAGTGGAAATCTCTTTGCGCTTGTTTATGGATTATATCATGAATCTGAGTACTTTCCTGCTTTTGCCATAGCAAGATGTAGGTTTATTATATATTTTTCTTGCCCCATACTGTGAATGGTGTTTGGAAATCAAGAAAGACCTGGGTTCACCTGGGGTCTCAGTGTACATAGGCATCAATGTAGTTCCCCCCCCCTAAAATTATGTATGTATGTATGTATGTATGTATGGTATGTATGTATATGTATATTGTTGGGATAATTTTATAGAGGGGTTACAGTTACATAGTCAGGTAGTAGGTGCATTACTTCTCACACATTGATACCCCTTCTCATGTTCTTGTCCTCATCTCTTCCCCCCTTCCCTTTCCTGTTTCAAAAAAACGTATATACAATATACCAGGTAACAAAGTCAGATACAGTAATATGAGATTAACCATAAGGGCAAAAAAAGAGGAGAACATAGTACATTAAGAACAACAATCACACAAGATAAAGCTCTTGTTTCCATATCCTAGAGATCCTTTCATTTAGTCTCATCCTACATGGCCTTAAGTACCTAGGTTTTGAGCTATTGTAATCCTTTGCTAGGAGAGTCCTAGATGTGTACTAATGGTTACAAATGAGGGAAACCATGGAGTCTATGTTCCTTTGGGACTGGTTTACTTAACATGATTTTTTCCAAGTCTTTCCATTTCCTTACAAATGAGGCGATGCCATTCGTTCTGATGGCAGCATAGAATTCCATTGTGTATAAGTACCACATCTTGATCTGATCATCTACCGAGGGCTCGGTTCAGCAACATACACAGTATCCAATAAGATGTATTAAAAAGGATCTTAAAAGACCTTTTTACACCCCTAGTTGAGGTCTGTAATGCAAGAAACCTTAGAATAGTGATCTTGTAAACCTGGTTCCACGTATTGGATATCTTGTGCTTTTCAGTCAGGAAATGTTAAACATATTAAAAACAAGCTGTCTGGCTCAAGAGTACGTACTTACCTGTGACAGTAAACGGAATAATTTGGTCTTCAATATATGATGGGAGTAGCACTATTGATCTCTTTTGTATTTATGAACACAAAAATATATGCTATTCCTATTAATATAGAAAAACAACCTTTTTTTGTTGTTTTAAAGGTGAGTATGGTGTTGAATATCATAATCACAACACAGGGGAAAGAGAGGCAGAAGGAGGACTTTGAAGCCAGTCTGGCCCCACTTGATCTCAACAGCAACACTGCCCAGTTTCTTCTCTGTTCCCTTTATGGTATGAGAACGATGGAGGGCAGCCATGAGAATGTGTACAGCATAAAAAATGGGTAGCAACAGCACAGAAATGTAGAAATCATTTTTATTGTGTTAAAAATATTCCTTAACACTAGCAGTGATTTATGTGAAGCATCTAGAAAAGATTTGGACTGTATTAGCCTTGCCCTTGATTACAGAATCTTAGGAGTTAGTTCCACATACGGCAACATCACTGTTGTGACATTCGACATTAGAGTTGTGACAGGTTGCAAGCTGAGAACTTAGAAGGTCTCATCACATTACAGACAGGAGCAGGATGGACAGTTTCTCTTAGACCTACATCTTTACGACAGTTCGAATGCTGTGAAGAAAGAAGCAGTAAACACAGGTTTGAATGATGAACATTTCCTTTATGACCACTAATACATTTCTTTTGATCCTCCATCTCCACAAGCCCCACACCATTACTGCACACTAGAATGTGGATCTAGAGAGAAAGCTTACCTCTTCCCTGAATGCATCAGTTCAAAGGCTTCATTAATCTGGCTGAAGGGCAGATTGCCAGTCACAAACTCATCAACTTTTATCTTTTTAGACATATATTCAGACACCAGCTTCGGGACACTTTCAACACTCTTCCATCCTACAAGAAATCATTCATCCATTCAGTAATCTATGCAAGCTACTCAGTAGGTGACCCAAAGACACCCAAGGAGTAAGAAATCCCACACTGACAGGAAACAGGGAAGAAATGGAGATACATCTTTACGAAAAATATGTACTCTTGAATATTTTCCTTATCCTGGATTAAGATTTACTAAAATCCTATTGAAGTTTTGGCTAAGTGCTTTTTTTTTTTTTCTGTTGGAGACAGGATGTTGCTATGTACCCAGACTGGTGTCAAACTCAGTTTATTCTTGCCTCTGCCTCCTGAGCGCTGAAATGGCAGGTGAAAACTACCATGCATACCCAGCACCAACTGAGACTGGAGGTTTTAACAACTTTAAGCCCCCAACAGAAAAGATTTCTGTCATCACTGTATTTAAGGAAGAAAGACCTACGCCAATATAGGGCTATTTTTCCTGAATCCTAAATGTAACAACAAAATGAGGGTAGCATCTCAGGACAGAAAACCAAAACCATCTTCAAGTGTCAAAACTTAAAAAAATTTCCATTCCTTATTTGTTTCTAAAAATCAACAAAGAAACCTTCCCACACTTTAAGGACTCTTTAGAGGATACTTGCAATCTCTTGAGCCTTTTCCAAGTCTTCTTTACATCTTCATCACAACCCCCGCTCTCCTCCCACAAAGAAAATAGTGGAAGTTTTACACTTCTCCCTTAAATAAACTCAGGAGAATATTCCAGCATGCCTGTTCTCTGGACCAGAATTTCCATTTACATCTTGGGCTTATGTTTTAGATACAATGAACTGTACTGTTGCAGCCAATTTCTGAGCTGGCATGTAGGAGGGGAAGAGCTTTGGTTAAAAGTTACTACCAAGACTCTTGGGACTCAGCAACTTAGCTTAGTGCTGAACTTAGACCCTTCCAGGTCCTGAGTTGAAGTCAAAAACCAAACCAAACCGAAACGGTGTTCCTCGAAAAGAGGAGTCCCCCACAGCCCCAAGGGTAAATAATGGACTAAATTAGAAACCCATTAAAGTTAAATGCAGGAGACAATTTATGACAACAAGGTGCCTCCTGAAGGAGATGTTGAATAGTACAGTACCAAAACATTAGTCTGGGATCAGCAAGGGAAAACTGTACTCTTCCTATCTGCTGATTACCTCCGAAGGCTGTGCCTTTCCACGTGCGGCCTGTCACCAGCTGGAAAGGACGAGTGGAGATTTCCTCGCCCGAAGCAGCTACTCCGACTACCACGCTGACACCCCAGCCTTTGTGGCATGCCTCAAGTGCGGCTCTCTAGATGCACAGGAAAGACCAGCACAGGTGTCACGGTTACACAAAGAATGCCACGGGCTCTGGTATAGAGTTTACTTACTTAAAAATATAGCTTTATTTAAGTGATGATTAAGGTGTTGTACAGAGGGGTTATCGTTTCTGCAGGTTAGTTTTATTGGACAATTATTGCTTGTCTTATTGAACATGTATTTTCAGTTGTTAAAAAATATTTCCTGCCGGGCAACTGTGGCTCATGCTTATAATCCTAGCTATTCAGGAGGCTGAGATCTGAGGATCAAGGTTCAAAGCCAGCCCAGACACTAAAGTCGTGAGATTCTTTAACCACCAGAAAACCGGAAGTGGCGCTGTGGCTCAAGTGGTAGAGAAGGAGCCTTGAGCTGAAGAGTTCAGGGACAGTGCCCAGGCTCAGAGTTCAAGTCCCATGACTGACAAAAACAAAAAATTTCCCTAGATAGTATTAACACAAATTAAACCAATTTAAAGCTTCAATTTGCTTCCCATTTTAATCTTGAGATTACACGGAAATGGACGGTCCACAAACCAGCAAGGCACGGAGGCCGGGGAACTCACCATGACCTTCACATTGCCAATACATTCGAAGGAATAGTCCACTCCTCCGTCAGTCATTTCCACGAGCACTTCTTGGATTGGTTTACTGAAGTCTTGGGGATTGATGCATTCTGAGGCTCCAAATTCCTTGGCCCTTGCAAATTTATCTTTATTGATATCCACTCCAATGATCCGAGATGCGCCAGCCACTTTACAGCCCATGATAACAGCCAACCCAACTCCTCCAAGACCAAAGATGGCACAAGTAGAGCCAGGCTCCACCTAATGGCAAAGATAAGTTGGTCAGGCTCACACTGCATAGCAGTCTAGGGACATCAGAGGAGGCCATTCGAAAACTAAAATCCAGGCACACTACTTACTTTGGCAGTGTTCACAGCAGCACCATAACCAGTAGAAATGCCACAGCCCAGAAGGCAGACTTTGTCCAGGGGAGCTGTAGGATCGATTTTAGCAACAGAGATGTCAGCCACGACTGTGTATTCAGAGAATGTGCTGGTTCCCATGTAGTGCAAAACTGTTTTTCCTTTGCAAGTAAATCTGCTAGTGCCATCTGGCATTAATCCTTTCCCTTGAGTGACTCTGAAAAAAAAATCAATAGAAAGGAAAATGGCAATGTGGAATTAGGTTTCTTAAAACTCAGAGGAGAGAACTGTTTAGAAAAGTGTATTAAGAACCAAAGCATAATTTAGAACACATTGTTTAATAACATGACATTTCACTAATACCTTATCAGCTCTTTACTACCCTTCTGGAATTGGCTGGAGCATTAGAACTCATTTTAACACATACAATGTAAGAATGTGATAGAATTAAGATTCCATCATAAAAAATGTGTGAGTAACCTGAGCCAAAGAAGTTACAGCCAGTAACTGTACACAAGGAGAGGGTCAGGAGCAAGCAATCCAGGCCAGGTGAAGAAAACTGGCCAAACTGGCTCAGGGAGATCTTACAGGCCTTTTTCAAAAAGATTCAAGTTCTGTTTCCTCTTCCTTTTTTCCCTATGTGGGTTACTCCAGTAAGAAAAAATAAAAACTAAAGCAAACAAAACCAGTTAACTCCCAAATGCACAAAGGTAATCACAACAACCGATATCCTAAATTAGGTCATCTGGTTCAAAATTGTGTGAGCCTGATTGTTGAGCCTTAGCTTTCCTTTTGAGTTATTTTCCATGCAGGCTCCATGCCTGGAGCTGGCCTCAAATGTCGATCCTCCTGTCAATACTCCTACTGAGTATTGGGATGACAGGCTAGCTTATGAAATGAGATGAAGTCTTGCTAAGTTTTTCCTTAGGCTGGCTTTTGACCATGAACCTCTCGGCTTCCCTGGGAGCTAAGATTGCAAGTATGAGCTAAGGTACTCTGTAATCATTTTATTATTATTATTTTTTTGTGTATGTGGTACTGAAGAATGGAACCTAGGGCCTCTGAAGGCTCTGCAAGCACTCTACCATGAAGCCACATTCCCAGCCCCCCTGTAATCATTTTAAGCAAAATAAAACATTGTAACTTGTACACCTCAAGAGATCCTTTGGGGTGTATGTGTGTGTGTGTGTGTGTGTGAATACATAGATGAAGAGAAAATGCACTGCTTCTAATCTTCTCAGTGTCATTAGAAAACAAATTTAAGAGCAAACAATCTTTCATACAATTCTGGCAGCTGTACAAAAATCTCTTACATTCTTACTGGAGAGTTGTAAATATGTTTTTTATAACGTAGCAATTCTAATCCCAGGAAAACACCCATGAGAAAGTAATGCACAAACGCCTGAGAGGGTCTGTAGAAGAATCCGAACAGTCCCCTAAAACCCAAATGTCCATTTGGAGAGCGGGCGGCGCAAGCAGTGGTGTTTGGAATGTAACTGGGCAGATCAGCAGAACATAGTAGAGATGCACACAGCAACTTGGCTCAAGGCAGTGTGAATGAAGGGGGTGGACAGAGATCTCTATTTTGACCTGGGTGAAGGGTCTAACTATCAGGTAAACAGCTATAAATAGTCACTGAGCTGTACATTTAAGAGGTATGTACTGTAAGTACTGTACCTTTTATTTCCAGTAAAAGAAAAGAAGCAAAGGGTGAACAGTCTAGATGGAGGGTGACCAAATGCAGCAGGGATACTCAGATACTATGTAGAGAATGAACTAAAAACAAGTGGGTGGGGATGGAGGGAAAAACTGGGTAACAATAAAAAATTAAAAAACAAAAAACTGCCTCTAATCACTCCAATCAGCAGTCCTGAATGTGGTCTTACCTTATGGTAAGTACTTTTCTAGAACAAAAGGTTGTTATCTCTCCTAAGCTTCCCAATAACTTGCGTTAACTTTTATTACTTTGATTATGTAGACAATAAAACGGCCCATAAAAATGAGTACGCTTAATCTTAAAACATCTCCCTCCTTATAAAAAGAGGATGTAAGAAGTGAATGGGTTCAGAAAAATTCTGATTTGTAACTTAATGGCTGAGACATGGGGCAAATTAACTTCTGAGTCTTGACACTGTCATAATTGAAAACAGGAAAATGAATGATGATGACAGTGAGGTAACTTGAAGGATGGGATGAAATAATTCATGTAAACATGAACAGAGGACCAGAGCCTGGCCTAATGGTAGAGCACTTGGCTAGCACACATGAAGCCCTGGGTTCAATTCCTTGGTGCATACACAGAAAGAGCCATAAGTGGTACTATGGCTCAAATGGTAGAGCTCTAGATTTGTGGTAGCAAGACAACCTAAGTGATGTGGGAAGATCCTGTCTCAAAAAACAAACAAACAACAAACAACAACAACAACAAATGAAGAAATCAACATTAAAAACCAAAGAAAAGTATAATAAAAGGACACCAACCTGATCTTCTGGCATAAGTTGGTTTTAGGGTTTAGACAAAACTTGCACTCTCCACACTGTGGGATGTAGAGCGGGATAACGGTATCACCTGGGAAGCAAATGCACAGATGTTGTTCTGACATGTGGCTCTAGACCAGCAGAGGCCTCAAACATTCATTCCTCTTGGCCAACGCAGTTCCATCCATTCATATAAACATCCAAAAGGACCTACAGAACATTTCCACACTGACTATGCAAGAAAGAATGCTTCTAAATAGTTTTTTTTTTTTTTTTGCCAGTCCTGGGCTTGAGCTCAGGGCCTGAGCACTGTCCTTGGACTTTCTCAAGGCTAGAGCTCTACCACTTGAGCCTCAGCACCACTTCTGACTTTTTTCTATGTATGTGGTACCGAGGAATCGAACCCGGGTCTTCGTGCATGCTAGGCAAGCACTCAACCACTAGGCCAAACTCCCGGCCCTTTTTTTTTTTTTTGCCAGTCCCAGGTTTGGGCTCAGGGCCTGAGCACTGTCCTTGGACTTTCTCAAGGCTAGCACTGTACCACTTGAGCCTCAGCACCACTTCTGGCTTTTTTCTATGTATGTGGTACCGAGGAATCGAAGCCGGGTCTCCATGCATGCTAGGCACGCACTTTAACCACTAGGCCAAACTCCCGGCCTCTAAATAAAGTTTTTATATAAACAAAATTCCTTTTTTTTTCCCCCCAGCCTTGGGTCTTGAACTCAGGGTTTGGGCACTGTCCTTGAGCTTTCTCAAGTCTAGTGAACTACCACTTGAGCCACAGCACCACTTCTAGCTTCTTTTGTGTACGTGGTACCAAGGAATCAAACCCAGGGCTTTGGGTATGCTAGGTGAGTACTCTTCCACGAGGCCACATTCCTGGCCCTGTAAACAAAATTCTTAAAATCTAAAGGCCTTGTACTCCAAAATACTGACTCACTCATCTGTCTAAAAATCCTTGTATTAAATTGCCAAGACTGACTTTAGGAAGGTACTTGAAACAATTTCAAATATACAGCAAGCCTGCAGAGCGAGAAGGAAATAAAATCCCAATATCGGTGCTGTCAAGATGACAATATCAATTTTGATTATTTTCCTTGCTGATAACTGTTCATAAGTAAACACTGAAGCAGTGTGTGAGGAGAGTAATAGAAATGAGCCAAAATCATAAGGTTACATGGCTCACCTGCCTTAAGTGTAGTCACTCCTTCACCAACACTCTCCACAATCCCAGCGCCTTCATGTCCCAGGATGACAGGAAAGCAGCCCTCGGGATCGGCTCCACTCAGGGTATAGGCGTCGGTGTGGCAGACGCCGGTGGCGAGGATCTGCAAGATGGAAATAAAAGGTACTGGGGGTGGTGCACACGCAAGTCAGGGCCAGATGCCCAGTCTATGAGAAGCACTTCATCACACACAGAAGTGTCTTAATTTTGAGGGACATTTCATTCAGATTTTAACGTTCACAATCCAAGGAGTCCTCACAATGAGAAGGGCCCACTATTCTCTTTCCTTACGCTGTTGGCAAGAGAAGGTAAATGAGGTGGTTATACTGGTTTTATGGACACTGTTTTCAGGTGTGGAGAGGAACATCACAGCTCTCTCTCTCACAGCTGGCTTCCTGTAGGGAAATGGGATTTCTACCAAGAGTACTGGCTACTTCTGAAATATGTCAGGTGTCTCCTGGAGTCTGGCCCCAAACTCAAAGCTTTCAGTTGAAGCACTTCTTTTCTGCCACCAAAAACAACTTGTACATAAGCTTTTACCACCTCCCACTCCAGCTTTTAAGCATCTTATCTTTCAGAACCACCAAAGCATAGAAATCTCAAAGCTCTTATTTTTGCACTGCTCTGCTTCTGGGATGCATGTGCACAGGCAGTGTAACATTCTCTGCCACTCACTAGCTGCTTCCTAGGAATGAGAGCCGAGCTCGTCCTGCTGCATACAGCTGATCTTAGTTCCCAGGACAGACAGCATCTTCATTTGTGGCAAAAATCCACAACTTGCATAATCTGTCAACTTAAAGACAGCTTTTCTCAAATATAACTTTTTCAGGAATGTTGGAGAAGAAAACAGCTAATACTTTCAAACACAAATTTTATACCTAAAAATAAACAGAAGAGAATGCTAAAAAGATCAAATTTATAAATGCCAAGGCTTCAGCTGGCTGCCTTCTGTGCTAGACCTCCATTCAGAGGTAACTTCCTTTCTTTTTTTTGAGCAGCACAGGTTCCTGTTCAGGAATCCACAAACCCCTGCCCTTCCGCCAGGGCCTATCCACTGCAAAGCTCTCTAAGCAAGGGACTTCATTTGCTTATTGTTCAAGTCCTGAAGTCTCTTTCCAAATTTTATTTGAAGTGCTTCTAACAAAACAAAATCATTTCTTATTCTATTTGTAATATGACATGGTACCTTTGAAATTATGTATTTTCTTTTCCACCAGAAAAAGGAGCTTACAAAACTATCTTAAACCCAAAAGACTGAAGTCCTCAGTAATCCCTGGGGATGGTTGTTCAGCTCCATTCCAAAGCTAAAGTGCTGGGGTGGGAGTGGGGGTGGGGTGGAGTCCTGCAAAGATGAACAGGGTTCAGAACAGGATGTTGTGATTCTAGGGTTGGATGACTTTCCATACCTTCTCTCCAATTGTGTCCTTGGAGATCTAATCTTTGCAGATCTCAGACTTATTCATGTCTGCAGAGAACTCACTGTCTTTCCCCAGGGTCTTGGGTGCGTCATTACCTTAATTCGAACTTCATGAGCCTTTGGCGGAGCTACCTCTATCTCCTCTATGGAGAGAGGCTTGCCGGCCTCCCAGGCCACTGCAGCTTTGCACTTGATAACCTACAGCAGAAAAAAGACAGTAGATTGTTTTCTATTAAAATACCGAGTGGACAATTTGGATTACCGATAAAGGCTAACCTTTGAAAATATATCACACATTCACAGAGATTCATATTTCTCTGTGATATGCAGAATTGTTTAAAGAGTTCATGTGAACAATATGCTTTTTTTTTTTTTTTTTTTTCTTTTGCCAGTCCTGGGCTTGAGCTCAGGGCCTGAGCACTGTCCTTGAACTTTCTCAAGGCTAGAGCTCTACCACTTGAGCCTCAGCACCACTTCCGGCTTTTTTCTATGTATGTGGTTCCGAGGAATCGAACCCGGGTCTCCATGCATGCTAGGCAAGCACTTTAACCACTAGGCCAAACTCCCGGCCCCCAACAATATGCTTTAAAACAGTGTAACTGAGATGGCTACTTCTTCAGTATATGAAAGCTTCTTTGGGCTAGAAGGTGTATTCATGAACTAATAACTATGATGCATAAAGAAGAGCAGATGAGGCAGGCATGAAGGTGTACATCTGTAATTCCATCTACTCTAGAGGTGAAAATGAGAGGGACTGAGGTTTGTGACCAGCCTGGACCAAAAAAATCCAACAAACTAAGCCACATTCCCAGCTCCTCTTTTTTTACTTTAATATACCACAGACCTCAAAACAAAACACTAAAAGACCAAATTTAGAATATTAAAGATTTACTCTTGTAACTTAAGAGCTACAAAGCGACATGAAGAATTAATTCATCCAGAATCAAAGTCTGATACTTCTCCCCTTTAGAAAACGACTGAAATAAGCTTAGCCATTTTCTTTTGCTGACTATTCTAAGCAAAACAAGTCCAGGGAACTTGCTCTACTGCAACCTTTGAATTATAAGAGGAGTTGCATTTTTGTTTCTTTTCATTTTCTTTGCAGACACCTGACAACAAGGGAAAACTGTATTTACTTTTCTTTTGTTTCGTAACCTCAGCCGGCCTTCATTATGTAACCCAGGCTGGCCTTGGACTCTGAATCCTCCTGCTTCCCGAGTGTTTGAGATGACATACCTGCCCCAGTACCCACAGCACTAGCTGACCGACCCCAGGCCATGCTAGAAACGCCCCGCAGCGTTAGGCTGAGGGCCTCTGCTGTTCTGCACGTTTCCCGGGGCGCAGGGACGGGGGTGACCCACCCAGCACAGCCAGCTCGGGAAGCCCGAGCTCCGAGACAGCTCAGGCCTGCAGGGGGACAGGACGCTCCCGGCGCCCAAGGGACCCACGCCCTTCAAGGAACCTCAGCGTCTTCCCCCCGGTAACGCGAGCGCACGGCGGGTGGCGCCGTCCCGGGCCTGGGCCTGGGGGGGATCCCTGCTCCCCGGCCCCCTGCTCCTCCCCGCCCCGCAGGGTCCGGACAAAGCCTTCCTTTCCCGGCTCGCCAGGGGAATCAGCCCGCATAACGGAGATGCCATCTCCGGGGGAAGCCCGCGCGCGCTCCGGGGCTGGAGACTTGGTGGCCCATCAGTGCTCTCTCTCTCTCGCGTCCCTTGATTCGGTGTGCGCAAGCGCGCGTGGCCGGGGCTACCTGGTTCGCCATGTCGGGTCGGCGCGGACGTCCCGGATGGACAGCCTGGGGATCGAGGGGTTGTGGGCGGGTCGAGCGTAGGGGTGGGGCCTGGCAGCGCGGCGCCTCGCGGAGCATGCGCAGAGGCGCACGCGCGTGTGGATGAGAACCGGAAGCGGGAGGTTAAAAGCGGAAGTACACCTGCGGCTTGCTTGTCCGACCAGCCCACCCGGCGACGCCTCTGTGGAGCATTTGTTCGACTCACGGCAAACATATCCTTGTTGGAACTTTCTCCCATGTGCACTCAGCCTAGTAATGGCGAGGGTTAGAGGAGAGGGGGTGGCGGGTCACCGGGAGCACGTGACCGGAAGTCCGTCCTGGTGCTTCCCCCAGGCAAAGCCTTCTTTGCCTTCTGCATCCTTCCTGTGGGCTCTGCTACACCGAGAGGGCAGAATGAAGAGGGGGGCGCACGGGGGGGGGAGGGGGCATTCTAGACACTTCCCGAGGAGGTGGGTAGGATTTCTGGGAATAAAGCTTGTAGGAAAAGCTTTCAAAAGGTGGGTTGGTCACAGTCAGACCTGAATGAACAATTATTTCCTCTAAAGCAGAATTGTTACTGCATTTTGTCAACAGAATTTTATAAATTATAATTTCCCCAAACCTAATTTCCACGAGTTCTGTAACTCATTTGAAGATTTAACAATCCGCTGTATTGCCCAGAAACTTGAAGCCCCCCCTCCCCCCCAAGGATTGCCAGAGGCCAAAGATCAATGCAAACTGCAATGAGTCGTTTATTGATGACAGTAGAGTGCAGACCAGAGGCCCCGAGCCCAAAATTACAGCACCTTTTATACATTCTTTGGTAGGGGGAAGGGGCAGAGGCTAAGCATTGGTAGTCTAGGGGGCTATCATGCTTTGAATTGATTGGACAGAGCCCTAGGGGGGGTCTCTGTGGTACTTTGTCCCGGTCTCCCTACCGGGAGGGTCCTTAACTCATGCTCCATATCCGGGAGTGTTTGTCCCTGTAGCCGCTATCTCTGGAACTCCAGGCTTAGGTGGAGGGTGTCCATATTCGGTAGTGTCTGGGGCCCCAGGACAGATGGGTGGTTGTAAATTAGCCATGAGAACAATACATTTCTCAAGGTTTTAGCAAGCAAGTATACAGAAGCAGAAAGGCGAGTTAAAAGAGAATACAAGTATATATAAAAAAAAAACAGATGGCTAACATATATCTAAATATATATATATGTGTAGATATTTTCTACGCTCTTCACCGCCTTATAGTTTTTTTTAATTTTTACTTTAAAAAATGTTAATGTATAGAGGGGTTACAGTTATATTCGCCGGATAGAAGTTGCATTAGGAGTTTTGTTGTTGTTGTTTAATAAAGTAAACATTGAGAATGAAAAAAAAAGGCGGGTTTGTTTAAATGGTCTTGGCTGACATACCGCTTTCTGTCTCCTTTTCAATCTTTTAAGACTCATGTCCTGAGTATCCATCTTAACGATTGGTGTTCTCGGAGATTCTCTTCCACAGCCTCTTCCCTTCTCTCCACCTCCTCACCCACACAATGGCTTTTTAACTTCTCTCCTTATACAACTTATTGTCTCCAATCGGGATGGCTCTCCTAAACTCTAGGCACAACTGCCCATTAGATACCTATCTCTAGTAGGAGATTTTGCAGTATCTAAAAAACTCAACTCATTTACGATTTGTAAATTATCTTGTATTTATCCTTAAAGGGACTTTTTCTTTCTCTATGTATCTGTACATTGATAGGATCCACCCACTTCCTGCAGTCAGAAACATGAGAGTCATAGCTTCTTTCTCACTCACTGCATCCCACCTGTCACCAAATTAAATATCTCTTACATCTTATATCCCTGCCTTAGTTCAGGCTCTGATTATTTCTTACAGGGTTGTGGAAGGGCATTCCGTCAGAGTTACTTGATGCCAGAACATTAAAATCTAATGTGCTATTACACTAATGTGCCCTTCTAAGACATATATTAATTGAAGCCATTTATTTTCTGCTGCGTAACATTTTTGTGCAAGTTATGTTATGAAAAAATTGTCACTATTCTATTTAAATTCTCCATAGATTAAAAGATAAAAATTTAAATTCTGTACTTAGCCCAGTCAGCCCTGAATAACCTCATTCTGTTCTTATTTCCCGCTCTTCTGCTAGGAAAGTCTCTTTGGTGTAGTTCTTTCAAATGACTCTTGTATATTCTAGTACTTCTGCCTGGGATGCAGGAAGCAATTTCTAGTGAAATAACTTTTAGGAGAGTTATTTTTCTTTTCCCTATTGTAGACTTGGTTTATCTTCTGGAAAGAGACCGTTGAGCTTTTGTAGTACCTTGTTTAACAATAATAGATCTTCTGGTTTCTGGTCTGACATATAAGGAGATTAGAAGACATCACTCCAGTAAAAAAGCTGAATGAATAGGGGAATTGACATTTCTTAGATCTGTAAGAGAAGTGAAGTCACAGAGGAAACTGCTGCCTCCCAAATTATTGAGGCAGATGAGTACCTAAGGAAAAACTCATCACTAAGCCAGGTGAGGTGGCTCACACCTGTAATCCTAGCTACACACAGTAGGTTGAGATCAGAGGATCTCAGTTCTAAGCCAGCCCAGGCACTAAAGATGGTGAGACTCCTTTTTTTTTTTTTTTGGCCAGTTGTGGGCTTCAGCTCGGGGTCTGAGCACTGTCCTTGGACTTTCTTAAGGCTAGAGCTCTATCACTTGAGCCTCAGCATCATTTCTGGCTTTTTTCTATGTATGTGGTACTGAGGAATCGAACCCAGGTCTTCGTGCATGTTAGGCAAGCACTCTACCTGTAGGCCAAACTCCCTCCCTGAGACTCTTTATCTCCAATTAACCACTAGAAAACCAGAAGTGGTGCTGTGGCCCAAGGGGTAGTGCCTTGAGCTGCAGGGATCAGGGACAGTGCCAAGGCCCAGAGTTCAAGCCCCAGGACACACACACACCAAAAAAAAAAAAAAATACAAAAAACCCAAAACAAAAACCATCACTACCGGAACCAGTAATAGAGTTGAAAAACCTGAGAGATAAATGGTGAATTGCTATGGTCAGCTGAAAGTTAAAAATTGCCAGGGACATACTCATAGAAGAGGGTATGCTCTCACGATTCATGAGTGTCAGCTCCATAAGTCCTTGTAGTGAAGACTGGAGAAAAAAAAAACAAACATCTCCCCTTTCCTATGAGGAGTTGGAATGCAACCACTTTGAAATGCATCAGGAAATTCTGTTCTTAAAAGGCTTGCTCATGGATTTTGCCACTGCTAAAGGAGTGTTAGAGGAATTAGAGGAAGCCAAGTCCTCACATTCATCCGTCAGTATCTGTCATTTTGCCACCCCTGTCTGTAGTCATGATCAGATGAAGTTGTGAGGAGTACTTACAAATTAATTGTGGAGCTTAACCACCACAATCATTTGCATTATATTTTGAGATGTATATCCATAAAAAAAATCTGACCAGGTTTTTTTTTTTTTTTTTTTTGTCAATTGTGGGACTTGAATTCTGGGCTTGGGCATTGTCCTTGAGCTCTTCAGCTCAAGGATACTTCCCTACCCTTTAAGCCACAGCACTACTTCCAGTTTTCTAGTGGTTAATTGGACTTAAGAATCTCACGGTCTTTAGTACCTGGGCTTGCTTTGAACCATGATCCTCAGATATAAGCCTCCTGAGTAGCTGGGAATACCAGCATGAGCTACCGTGCCCAGCTCTAACCAGTTTTTTGAGAATAAATTCTGTGGGAATTCAGGGACAGAATGTATTTTAGGTCATGATGGGAGCAGTGTGGGTGCTTTATTGCACTGCTCTAACATGAATGGTTAAAATCATCTATTTATACATAAAAGCCCAACCTCAGCAGTAATCCATGTTAAATGAAGCTGAGCTCTCAGATATTCTCCTGATAATGGAAAAGAATGAATGTAAAGAAAAATGGATACTAAGGAAGAAGAATGCTTATCATTGTAGATACTCAGGACATCGAGATCTGGAGGATCTGAGTTCAAAGCAAGACTTTGCAATCAAACACTTGAAACTTCACCCCCAAATTATCCAGCCAAAAGCTTAGCTGGAGGCATGTCTCAAATGGTAGAATGCTTGTTGTGAACAGCCATGAACCAGAAAGCCTAGTAGTTTCAAGACACTGAGGATAGCATCTGGGAGATGGAGAAATCAAGACTCACCACCAGAGGATGCTGTGGCAGTATTTTGAAAAGAGGCAATCTGGTAGTTCAATATTGCGCCCCTTATCAGCTGACATTCTTTTTTTTTTCTTTTTTTTTTATTGTAATTAGTAAAAGGGTTACATGATATTTGCCAGATAGAAGGTGCATTAATTCACATACATTGATACCCATTCACATGTCTTGGTACCCATTCAGCTGACATTCTTAAATATTTGTATTAATTTCAGACCCAGAAAAATCGGCATGTCATTTTGTTGTATGTTTATTTTTTTTCCTGGAAATTTTATAGATTTTTGCTGTAGAAAACGTCTGAGAAAAATTTTATTCTATAACAATATGAGAATAACCAAGGGACAACAAAGGAGATGAGAAATAACATATCCATATCCTGGAGGTTCTTTCATTTAGCCTCATCCTATATGGTCTTATGCATCTAGGTTTTGAGCTATTCTTCTCTTCTAGGAGAGTCCAAGGTTTCTTATCTTGTTATCTGGTATATTGTATATACGTTTATTTGTTTATTTGAAATAGGAAAGAGAAGGGAACAAGATGAGGGGAGGGGTGGTATAAGGGAAATGGGGACAAAAGCATGAGAAGGGGTATCAATGTGTGTGAAGTAATTTACCTTCTGTCTGGCGAATGTAACTGTTTGCTCTACACATTCATGAGGATAAACTTTTGATATCAAGGAAAGTGTTTACAGGGCAGGAATCATGGCCTCATGGTAGAGTTTGCCTAGCATGCCTGAAGTTCTGGGTTTGATTCCTTGGTACCACATTCACAGGAAAAAGCCATAGTGGTGTTGTGGCTCAAGTGATGGAGGATTAACCTTGAGAAAGCCCAAGGACAGTGCTTAGGCCTTAAGTTCCAGCCCCAGGACTGGCAAAAAATAGGAAAGTGTTTACAGAGTGTCTTTGAATGTATTTAGAGACTGATCTAATTTCAAGGAAGTTAGAAACAAATTCTTGAAACACTACAAAAGCAGCATATACTAAAACTTCAGTTAAGAGACTAAAAGTCAAAGCAGACAAGGTAATGAAAAATTTGTGGCAGTGAGGATTTGAAGAGGAGGTGAGTCCCAGATGGAAACTATGACAAAAGGCTAGGTATTTTAGCAAACAGAATTTTCAGAGTATAGACTCATTTTCCTTTAAAAAATCTTTATTTATGTAGGTTCTGATATCTCATTATTTTTGTTTACAGTAGTGGGGACAAGAGAAGGTAACACAAAATAAAAAGGAAATTATTTGGCAACTTATTTAAAAAGAGTACTTGTGGCTTATTGGAACACAGAAACCATATAACAATCTTTTATATATGTATATGATCAACATAGTGATACTATCCAGTAAATTTTTTTTGTAGAAAAATTTTAACAAAAGTGAATAGTATATAAAAACTCCACATATTCATTAGCTAACTTAAAAATTATAAACATAGGAAAATCGAATTTTATTTTTTGTTCTTTCTTCCCCAAACTAGTTTTAGACAATTCTTAAACATCCTTTGATTCTATTTTTGAACACTTTAGTTATCATTGTTAAGTCTGAAACTATTCTATGATTACAGATTCAATACTATTAACTGCTATTTTATGTTGAGATATTAACTGAGGCTACTTCTTATAACTCATACTTTATTTGATTTATTATATTAATCAGACAATCAGATCTTCCGAATTGTCCCTGGGATCTTCAGAAGGTCATAATTGTTCGGATGCTGTTAATAAAAATAAAGCAATAAAAGTAATTTACCTGAACAGTTTACCCAAAGCCAACAAGTAATATTTGCTGTCTCAGTATTTGTTCTAATCTTTCTTCATAGTAATTCAGAAAGTTGTGACCTCATTTGAGTGGTGGAGGTCCTGTTGCCCTTTGGTGCTATTGACAAGTAGAGTATACTAAGGTTAGTCACTACTCTTGGCTTTCCCATTGCCAAGGCAAAGCTGATTATCAGAGGAACTTGGTGTGTTGTGATGCTACTTTCTGACAACTCCATAACAAAGAAGGGGATAAGCTTCAAGGTCAGAGAATTCCTTATCTCGGACATTACCATAGACTTCCTATCATCAGCAGGGTAACATGCTTACATCTTTTCTTGACCCAGAAGCTAGAAGTGACATCTTTTCGTGGAAGGAGAAACTGAGTCTTTTCCTCACCACAGGCCAGGGGAAACTGACACGGTGCCCCATCTCCCTCCATCTCCTCCCTTACTTCTGTGCACTTGTGGAAGGAGGATCTGTGGCCATGTGGTGAGTATACCACAAAGGTGTACATTCCTTTCCTGATGCTGTCTTTCCATCTGTGTGGACAGTCAGGTGGTTTCTTCCTGGGGCCCCAAAGGGAGTAGGAAGTCTAGGCCTCTGCTGTAGCACTGATTATGGGGCCTCCTTGTAGAAATGGAGACCTGCCAACCTGCTGATAAAGTGATAGAACATTTGCTGTTTGGCTATCACTAAGCATTCCCTGTGGGTACACTCTGTGACTGAAATCTCTAGGATAAGAGGTCATGGTAGAGGAGCTGCAAACTTTAGGCATAAGGCTTCAACCCCAAACCCAGCTACTAACTTGGAGAACACATGTTTTGAGCCATAATGAGATGGCATTTTAGTGCATGCTATTTTAGGGCTTACTATGTTAGCCTAGTATAGTTTGTGTGGCACAGATTTAAAGGTTTTTTTTTTTCCCTTTCCTTTTGATTGAACTTCTTTTTGTCATATAATTTTCTCAGATTCCTTCTCTGTGAAAACAGCCCCAGGTCCTCAAACCATGGACCCATTTTCTTTTCCTAAAACACTTACTCTCTTCTGTGACTCCTGCCATCTTTTCCTTTCATTAGCTTCTCCTACAACCTTTGCTATATCTTTGAGTTTAAATTTCCTCCTTGTCCTGATTCTCCTTTAAGTAACCTTATTCCTCATGTTTTGAATGTTTTGCTCTAACATTGAATGTTTTGCTCTAACATTTGAATGCTCTAACATTGTAAGTAAAATAATCTAGCCTAGTCTTCCTCACTCCCCACTCCTACGATAATGTCCAAGACAAGAGAGCACCTGATATCAAAACCTGTGGGTTAGCAAGTGCCAGACAAGAGAATGAGAGAGTCAAAAGATCCATCGGGTACCTGATACTTGCCACTTGGTGCTTCCATCCCCATGGTATCACAGGGTTCTTTCTTATACAGACTGGTGTAGACACTCCGTGGTGTGCAGAATATACACCTTTCAGACTCAAAAGTACATTGAGCCAGAGGGGTCTAACATTATACGGAGAAACATCTCCTTCTAGGGGAACAACCCCACCTAGGTGACACTGGTGAAAGGACAAGCACACACTGGTTTATACCAGCTCTCAACACCATATTGTAAGTAGCAGTGTGCCCTACCGAACTACCAGCATGCCTTTTCTCAAATGTCCATTGTTTAATCATTGAAGCACATTTAGTAATTACAATAAGGAAAATCAGGAAAGACACACTGGTTAGGTCTTAAGTAATATAAAAAGGACTCAGCACAAGATTTCTAAACAATTCAATCATCTACCTAGTATTTACCTTTTTCCTTGGTTCATTAGGTCAAATGCCTCATTGATTTTGTCAAAAGGCAGAGTGTGGGTCACAAATAGATCCAGATCGAATTTCTTATTTTTGTAGTCATTAACCAGCTTTGGTATAGAATCTACACTCTTCCACCCTGTAATTCGGCCAAGATACCAAATAAAGACAAAGGTGACACATGAGAAAGTAGTTTAATAAGTGTACATTAAATGAATTACTATTAGATCAGTGTGAAGCAACCTAAAGTTTCAAATATTTTAAACATCTTCCCTTCATCTTTAACTGTGTATATATCTTAAATTTTCTTTATATATAGCTTTAGTTTTCTATATCTATTTTTTTCTTCACAAGAAATATTCAAACCAGATGCCAGTGGCTCATATCTGTAACCCTGGCTATTCAGCAGGCTGAGATCTGAGGATCACAGTTTGAAGCCAGCAAGGCCGGAAACTCTGTGGGAATCATCTCTAACCACCAGAAAAACTGGAAGTATAGCTGTGGCTCAACGGTTAGAGCACTAACCTTTTAGTAACAAAGCTCAAGGACAGTGCTCAGGCCTTGAGTTCAAGTCCCAATACTGTCCACACACACACATACACACATACACACACACACACACGGAGATTAATTTCTATTCTAGATAAGGAATTACCTCAATTAGGTCAGTATTTACTTTCTGTTGCTCTATGTTGGTTCATTTTATTGCAACTTGAATTTCAGTTTGTCAGTTGTGATTGATTATCTTTCTAAATAGACTCCATTTACTTTCATATAGTGAGTAGTTTATGCAGTCTTTAGATATGTTTTAGGTTCTCAGTATTTAAACACACAGTACAATAATCCTCAGTCTAACAATTTTATACTACTGTGAAGAAAATTAAAATCTATGAAGGTAAAAAAGTACCAACCTCCAAAGAAAGTTCCATTTATAGTGCGACCCACTATTAGCTCCTCTGGAGACACATCCAATGCTTTGTCACCAGCTTTTACTCCAACCAAAGTACAGGTTCCTCCACGTACTGCTGTGGAGTCTAGAGCTGCTCTCTGAAGGGTTGCACACAAAAGGTTGTTAGAGAAGTAGAAGAGTAGAAGAGTAGAACATGAACTCCATTGTGGAAATACATAATATTTTAGGGATCAGTGGGTTCTCATCACAGCTATTCCTGGGTTTCCATTCTCTTTCTAGAGATTGAACCAGTCAGATAAAATTCAGGGGAGGACATAGCACAAAGTCCACTTCTGGGAATATGAAATTTTATTCTTTATTTCTCCTCTAGGAGAGGGTTTAGGAACCAGGCTGAGTTGAAGGTGTAAGTGAAAAGGAATAAAGTTACAACTACTTTTCATTTTTACTTTATTTTATGCCAGTCCTGGGGCTTGAGCTCTGGCTTGGGTTCTGTCCCTGAGCATTTTTGCTCAAGGATTTTCTACCACTTGAGCCACAGTACCACTTCTGTTTTTGTTGTTGTTGTTGTTGTTGTTTTGCCAGTTCTGGGCCTTGAGCTCAGGGCATGAGCACTGTCCTTGGGCTTTCTCAGGGCTAGAGCTCTACCACTTGAGCCATAGCACTATTTCTGGCTTTTTTGCTATGTATGTGGTACCAAGGAATCAAACCCGGGTCTTCGTGCATGCGAGGCAATCACTCTACCACTAGGCCAAACTCCTGGACCCCACTTCTGTTTTTTTGAGTAGTTTATTGGAGATAATGGTCTCATAGACTTTCTTGCCTGGGTTGGTTTTGAACAGTGATCCTCTGATCTTAGCTTCCTGACTAGCTAGAATTACAGGCATGAACCCTGGTGCCTGGCCACAACTACTTTTTATAACTGACACTAATGAAACAAGAATAATCCATGGGAATATAATTCAGTTAATAAATTCACTTTTTTCACTGTATGGGTATGATACTGGAGTTTTGTATTCATGTCCTGTACTTGCTAGTCAATTGCTGTACCACTTGAAGGATACTTCCAGCTCTCTTCAGTTAAGTTATTTATCATTTCATTAAAAGCCAGCAAACAAATAAAACAAAAAACCAACTCAGTTTAGTGTCTTTGAGCAAATGTACATTAGATGAATAATTATTGAAGAATAATGCTTGGCACCATAATAAGGTAACTTTTCCATATATTGTCTGTATGATGTGGTTGACTATTTTGTTTATTAGTCAAAGGGGGAATTTTCCTTCCCAATTACAAATGAATAAACCAGCCCAGAGTGGTTGCACATGCCTGTGATTCTAGTACTAGAGGGTTATGTCAGGAGCATTGCAAATTCAAGGCCACTCTGGGCTACACAGTGACTTTGAGGCCAACCTGGGCTACATAAGAAGTGTGACTGTTTTTCTTGTTCCCAAAGAAGGAGGGGACGGGGGACAAATATATCCAAGTTATTCAATGTACCTGTATGAAAAAGAAAGTAGGAAATGAGAAATGAGCCTGGGGGAGAGCACAGATGGGATGGAGAAGAATGATGGAAGGGGTGACTGAACAGGAAGTACTCGACATTTCATTGGGCCTACTAAATTATAATCCCCTGGTACAACCTTTTGAAGTTCAGGAAAAATTAAATCAAACAGGTAATAGGAAATGGGAGAACAAAATTGAAAATTATTTTCAGCCTAATAATATGTTGATATTGAGCAATTAAAAGGATCTCAAAGGAAAAGGTATGGCCCTGTGCATGATTATTATTAGCTGGGATCCTCACTCTGGCTTTCTGTCTTGCCATGTGATTTCCTCCTCCTAGACATTCTCACCACGATGCTATCTGCTGAGGGCCATCCTGACTGAAGGCAGCCTTATACTGTTTGGATTTCTAGCCCACACAACTGTACATAACACTCTTTTCCATACAAGTACCCAGTCTCGTATAGTTCCTTGTTAGTAACGGAATGAAGATGAACCCAGGATATATCAGTGGGTCTTGAAGGTTGAGGGAATGTTTAAATGAACTATGGCTGACTGTTTATTTTGGTTAAGAAGGAATCATTATACCAACTGCAGGAAGCCCATCTTCCTCTATTTTTGATGATTAAAGAACACATTGAAAATACACAAGGAAAAAAAAATGTACAAACCATGTGTTGATATCCTCCTATACACTCAATGGCGAAATCCACCCCACCATTAGTCATTTCAATGATGACTTCTTGGATGGGTTTGTCTAGCTCTCTAGGGTTTAGGCAATCAGTTGCTCCCAGTGCTTTGGCCCGAGTAAATTTCTCATTGTTGATGTCAGTAACGATGATTCTGGAAGCTCCTGCTGCTTTACAGCCAATTACAGCAGAAAGACCTACACTTCCTAGGCCAAAGACAGCACAGGTAGAACCAGGAGTGACCTGTGGGCAGGAAAATTGTAGAGCATAACTTTTATAGCAGCTGGTTTTACATGTGATATTTTCTCTTAAAGGGTAGGATGAGGTGAAGACTCACAAGTACAAGCCTAACACTGCTTGTTGCAAAACTAAATGATACATTCATTGAAGAAAATCTGCCATCCTGAAAATGGATGCATTCGTTTCTAAATTAAGAGAATTATTTAAGAGCCATGAAGATGATCAGTTTATAAACACTCTCAAGTAAAAATAATTCCTTTGGTTTTTTTTTTCAGTGTGGTCAGAAAAAACCCCCACATATTTTAAAGAGGCTTCCCACCCCTTTTTACAAAATTAGATCTCAGGCAATGGATTAACTTGATCATTTCAATTAACCAATTCCTTTAGATGGAAGGGAGTCCAGATGTCTTGCTTGACAATGAAGAACCTGAGACAGGTTGAGAAAATCTTCCCTGCAAGAGAGGCATCCACTTAGGAGACATTTTTTTCAACATCTCTCTTGTATCTAGCTTAAATATCCTGGGGTGGTGTGTGTGTATACATAATAATAATATATTAAAATATGAATGTATAGTACATTATGTATATATGTATATATAAATATAGCTTAACATGGGATTCCAGAACCATATCCTGCTACCAGTAGGAAGTAGCACAAAACACAGTTCCTTGTATCCATAAAGGGATACAAAACCAAGATAAATTATTATTGGTTGAAAGAGAATCTACAGTACCATGGAGGAAGTAGGGTAGGTGAATGGTGATGAGGGCTTCTACAGTTCCTGTTACTCTTTGGGCCAGTTGTCCAGAGATAAGATGCTAAGAAGTCATATTTGATTTGGCTTTATTTAAATCAGGGATGGTTTATAATCTAGCAGGCTGTTATAGCATATAACATACAACAGGTATTAAGCAGATCTCAGCTATGAGGTCAGATACTTTACATAGGTGGTATAATTTAATTATTCTCATATATATTATCAGTAGGTATTTTTCTAGAGAGGTTAAATTGTTTATCACAGAGCAAGAAACAAAATAGCCAGGGGTTAAAGATAATTATGGCGGGCTTCTTTACATTGCCTCCCAATAACCTCTGTTTATAAACCCTGGCTATTTAACAATTTACCTTGGCAGTGTTGATTGCAGCACCGTAGCCAGAGGAAAACCCACATCCAAACAGACACACCCGCTCTAAATTTGCATCATCATCTATTTTGGCAAGGTTGACATCGGATACCACAGTGTACTGAGAGAATGCACTGACTCCAAAGAAATGGTAGATTGCCTTTCCTCTGCAGGTAAACCTGCTGGTTTTATCGTCCATTAGCTCTTGATCAATTGTAGGAGTTTTTAAATTACTGGATAATTAAAAAGAGAGTGTGGGGGGGAAACAAAGAAGAAGAAAGTAAGATATGTTGCTGGACATGGTGGTGTACACCTGTAACTCTAGCTACTCAGGAGGCCGAGATCTGAGGATCCAGGTTCAAAAACAGCCCAGGTACTAAAGTCGGTGAGACTCTTATGTCCAATTAACCACCAGAAAACTGGAAGTGGCGCTGTGGCTCAAGGGGTAGGGCAGTAGCCTTGAGCTGAAGAGCTTAGGTACAATGCCCAGGCCCAGAGTTCAAGGCCCACCAATAACAAAAAAAATTTTTTTTTTAAAAAGCAAGATTAAGGGCCAGGAGTTTGGCCTAATGGTAGAGTGCTTGCCTAGCATGCACAAAGGCCTGGGTTCAATTCCTTGGTACCACATACATAGAAAAAGCCAGAAGTAGTGCTGTGGCTCAAGTGGTAGAGCATTAGCCTTGAGAAAGCCTAAGGACAGTGCTCAGGTCCTGAGCTCAAGCCCTAGGACTGGCAAACAAACAAACAAACAAACAAAAGCCAAGAGTATCATGAAGCCTATGTGTTTGCTCCTGTAACACATTCAGTACCAATCAACTCATAGGCTGTCTACTTCCATCTAGTATTTTCCACAATATGTGTGGAATGTTTTAATATGAATTCCAGACATCAATATTTCATCGACATTGAAATATTTTAGTTCTACATATTACCTATGGTTGATAAGTCTCTTGGTAGCCTTCCATTTGTAGCTTCTCCTCTTTTCCTGGGTTTTCAATTCTTTTTTTTCCTGCTTAACTACAGAGTCTTTCTTTTTTCATATATTTTTTATTGTAATTAATAGAAGGGTTACATGAATTTTTTAAAAAAAATTGTACTATGGAGTATTCTTTCTAGGAATGTTGCTGGTGAAATACCTGAAATTGGGTTTGACATATTTTTATGGCAACATATTTCCTCCCAAACTAACACTAACAATTTAAACACTTGATCTAAGTCATTTTTTGGTGGGGGGGGGATGTAACATTTTAAACATAGTCAGGAAAGATGTAGATTCTGATCATCTCTGTTGCTGAATCTGTTATTTCATGAAAGGTTTGCAAAAGTGTGTGGTTTTAGTTTTTTTGAGTAATGACAACAACCCTTCAAATCAGACATTATTACCCTCTCCATGTTGTAGGCGAGGAAACTGAGGCACAGAAGGAGATATAAGCATAGTATAGTAAAGGATTGGTTGTTATTCTGTTTGGTAGTAGGGACTGAACTCAGGGTCACATGCTAGGTGAGCAGTCTACCCCTTGAACTACATCCTCGGCCCTATCCTCTTTGTTTTGTTTCAGAAACTTTGTCTTCTTACTTTGCTGGAGCTGGCTTATAGCTTACCAAGCTGCAGGGTATAAGAGTAGTATAGTTCTAATTTCTGAGATAACTAACTTCCATTAACGTTAAAACCAAACAAGTCTTTACATAGTTTCAGTAAAATAAAAATAAGGTGGTTAAGATTTATACTCAAGCCATATGAAAAACCTGTCAGGAGACTTAGAGCTATGAAGCCCTATTCTCATTCCTGTAGATGAGACACTGTGAATTTGGCTTTTATCACTTCAAAGATATATAATTAATTTTACTGCATATACTTTTAATCATAAATAATGTATAACATCATACTATATATAGCCAACAGTTACTTGCATTTTACCCTTAGTAAAATGTGAAAAGGCATTATGTATGTCAGATTGTTCGATGTTAATACGCTTATTTCAAACCTTTTCATTGTGCTACTATCCAGCAATTTGTTCATCCATGTTGTTACTGGAGGACATTCTTTTTGTTTGCTCTTGTAAACGATTTTGCAATGCATATTACAGCATGACTACACATTTGGAGCAGTATGAGATACAATGGAAGTACAATTAGTGGACAGAAGGTTGAGAAGGCCTCTTCTCAACTCCATGTAAATATGACTAATCCATTGTTAAAAATCTTTATGTAATCTATAATCCTATCAACAGCATGTAGAACTTACCGAACTTTCTCACAAATGTTTGTGCGTGGGCTCAGACAGAACTTGCATTTTTTACACTGAGGTGCTAAGAATGGAATTACCTTGTCACCTAGAAAGAAAGACGGTATGTTGGATGAGTCTTAGGGTATTATTTACTGTCTTTTTGGCAGTACTGGGGTTTGAACTCAGGGCCTCTTCTTTGCCAGGCAGGCAGGCAGGCACTCTACCACTGATCCACACTTCCAGGCACCCTTAAGGTATTATTATAAGTTTCTAAGAGTAAAGGCTGGAGATGGGGCTCAGTGGTGGAGTGTTTATTTATCATGGGCAAGGCCTTGAGCTTTATCAGTAAACTCCTTCCCCCTCCAAAACAAACAAACAAACAAACAACAACAAGAAAACAACTTTGTAGAAGAGAACACCATTTATTGTTTTTCAATTTTCTTTCTTTTTAAAACTGTCTTTCAGTAGTTATATAAAGGCACTCACTCCTATCATTTTTTTTTGTCAGTCATGGGACTTGAACTCTGGGCCTGGGTGTTGTCCGTTAGCTCTTCAGCTCAAGGCTACCACCCTACCCCTTGAACCACAGCACCACTTCCTCTCCTATCATTTTTATATATTCACTAGAAAGTCTAGTTAGCTAAAATATTTCATTTAATTAAAATGGTAAGATTATGGATTCTTTTAAGCAGTGCATATGTTGTCTTTTTTGTTTATTTTGGTAGTATTTGGATTTGAACAGAAGGCCCTGTGCTTGCTTGGCAGGTGTTCTACCACTTGAATTATGCCCCCATAGCTATGAGCTATGCCTTTATTTTGCTTTAGTTATTTTTTCTGATAGAGCCTCACATTCTTGCCCAGTGGGCAGCCTTAAACTGTGATTCTCTTACTTATAGCTTTCTATATAGGTAAGATTACAGGTATCATATTGTTTTGTTTTTGTAATTACCCCACTGGGCAGTCAAGTGTCAAATTTGTTGATCTTATCTCCTGCAGAGTCCTGTGATTTCATAGTAATTCTTTGTATTATGACTTATTATTTTATTATTTATTTTATTATTATATTGATTATTTACAGTTTAGTAGTATTTTATTATGACTATAATTATATTTTGAATACTATGAATAGAAAAGTAGATCCTTTTTTAATAAAGAGTGTAAATAGGCTAGATGGAGGAAATTTGATACTCTTGCTATGTATCTAAGTCTGGAGCAATCTCATCAGAGAAGGAAGAGTCATGTTGTTTATCCTGTGTGACAAGAGATCAGTACATAGGCCACATGGTAGTGTGGTGTCAAGAAAATAATCTCAGCCATTGACATGCTTTATTTAGGTATTATATGTATCTTACAAGCTTCCAAAAAGAAAATTATGCTAACATTAATATGCATATCAGAGTGGTTTTTTTTTTAACCTTAAGCCCCCTTCTTATTCTTTATATAATGTTAAAATAGGTGAAGCACTTTTCTGTTTTATATATAACATTTCTGAACTATGGTTGCTTCAGTTTTGAATAATCATAAAATTTGTGTTTTAGGACAATTTCTTTTTTCTTTTTATTAATTTTGGGATAATTTCTTAGCATAATATATAAATGAAGTATAGGTGCATTTCCTAGATCTTATTTAGGCATTTTTCAATTTCAAACATCTCATCTCCGTGGTAGACTGTTGTTGGGGCCTAGCTTCCATCTCTGAGGCCTGATTCTGGCTCAGCTGCAATTAAAGGGCTTTGACCAGGCATTTGGTCTTTTGCATACCTCTCTTAAGGCATCTCTGTGTAGGTGACTCGATTGAACCCCCCGCAGTTTCGCGGGTCTCGCAGCAGCTCAAGTCTCTCCCGCTTTCCTGCACCTGTCCTGCCCAGTACCTGAAAGCCCCACCCAGACCCTTAGTGGTAGCACAGAGGCCTTCTTCCTATTGGCTAGCTTCCCAGTGCCCACCTTCTCCTATCCTAACAGTATATAACTAATTGTCTGACGCAATAAAGAGATGAGAGCATCAGAGAGCATCAGAAATCAGCAGAGATCAGCAGAGAGATCTGATGCGCTTTCATGGTTAACACTGCTTCTGACTCAGCGTGGTTTTTTCTTCCCAGGTGATTGGGGGAGGGCTGGGTCATCAACACTTACCATCTCGCTGGGCTCCAGGGGGACTACAGGCTGGCCCTGTGTGTCCCTCCCCGTTCCCG
Source organism: Megascapheus bottae (assembly GCF_031878675.1). Classification (NCBI taxonomy): domain Eukaryota; kingdom Metazoa; phylum Chordata; class Mammalia; order Rodentia; family Geomyidae; genus Megascapheus; species Megascapheus bottae. The sequence continues at coordinate 15,023,632 of NC_143531.1, read as the reverse complement.
TGTTGCTGCCCCAGAGAGGAGCAACAGACTGTGATAGGTTCTACATCTCAGGTCTGATTTGGGAAAAATGGTCCTCTTACATTAACTGAGATCATTTGTAGCGCGCAAAGCCAAGACTGTATCCAAAAAGACTGGTATCTCTATTGAGTTAGAATCAGAAGGAACAAGTACCTGGTTTGAAGTTGGTCACGCCTGGCCCAATGCTTTCTACAATTCCTGCACACTCATGGCCAAGAATCACTGGGAACAAACCCTTCTTGAAATTAGGATCTATGTTAAAAGCATCAGTGTGGCAGATGGAAGTGGCTATTACCTACAAAGCAATTACAGGCTTATGTCATGTTGGGACAGATATTGCAATAATTTTAGGCTTCATGTCACATTGAAACCTTGCATCATCCCTAGAACTTAAGAATTACATTTATTTATTTTTTCAATTTTTTTATTGTGATTAATAGAAAGTTTACATTATATTCACCAGATAGAAGGTGCATAACTTCACAAACATTGATACCCTTTCTCATAACTTGGTCCCCATTTCCCTCCCCCCCTCCTCCCCTGCTTATCTTGATTTTCCCCCTTACCTATCCAATTTCAAATAACCAATTAAGCACATATAAAATATATCAGATAACAAGGTGAAATATTGTAACAATATGAGATAACCAAGGGATGGCAAAAGAGATGAGCAATAACATAGTACATTAAGGACAACACTCACTCATTATATGGCTTTTGTTTCCTTATCCTGGAGGTCCTTACATTTAGTGTTGTACTATTTGGCCTAATGTCTCTAGATTTTTTTCTATTGTAAATCTCTGCTAGTAGAGCCCAAGGTTTCTACTGATTATGACAAATGAGGGAAACCATTGAGCCTATGTTCCTTTGAGTCTGGCTTACTTCACTTAATATGATTTTTTCTCTTTCCATTTCCTTACAAATGGGGCGATGTCGTTCTTTCTGACAGCAGCATAGAATTGCATTGTGTATAAATACCACATCTTGTTGATCCACTCATCAACTGAGGGACATCTGGGTTGGTTCCATATCTTTGCTATGGTAAACAGTGCTGCAATGAATATCATTGTGCTAGTGGATTTAGTATGCCCTTGTTTCTGGATGATTGGGTAAATGCCAAGTAGTGGAATTGCTGGGTCATAGGAGAGCTCTATGTTTAGTCTTCTGAGGAATATATATGTAGGTGGTACCAAGGAATTGAACCCAGGTCTCTGTGCATGCCAGGCAAGCACTGTACCACTAGGCCAAACTACTGGCTTAAGAATTATATTTTGGAAAACAAAAACAAATAAAAATAGGCTGGGCAAGTTTTCCAACTATCAGAGTTGAAAAAAATCCTAAGAAAGTGTAGGATTGGCCATTATTGTCTCCAGCAGAGGATAAATGAAAATAGTAAGATCAGAATCAAATCTGGTAGGCTGAGAGAGAAAATAGATTCCATGTCTTGTGCAAATTTTGTTGAAACTACGTGAAATGATGTTGAGGTAATAACATTTTTTTTGTAGTTAAATGGGAAACAGTGCCTAAATTAATTATCAGTATCTTTGTGTAATTATTCTTGAGGATCTGGACAAAAAGGTCATTCCATTCATTCTCACATATAAATCTATAATGTCTTGAGCCAGAATGAAGAACTATCTGTGACCACTGCTCTATTTGTGTGTGTGTGTGTGTGTGTGTGTGTGTGTGTGTGTGTGTGTGTGTGTGTGTGTATACACTGGTACTGCGTCTTAAACTTAGGAAGTATTCTCTTCCTCAGAGTTTTTTTGTGCATGGCTTGTACTTTACCACTTAAATCAAGCTTCCAGTTCAGCGTTTTTGTCGGTAAATTGAAGATAGCTTCTTGAGGATAATTCTGTCTGGGCTGACTTCAAACCACCATTCTCACATCTTAGCCTCTGAGTGTGTAGGATTACAGGTGTGAGGCACAGGTGCCCAGCTTCTACTTTAATAACACTTTCCAATAATTGGTAAATGGAGAACAACAGAAGCCTAATTCTAACCCAAAGTGAATTCTTTTGCTGATTCTCAGATTTTAAGCCCATTATAAAAAAGATGGGATAATGTCCATTTTCATCTGAACCCATAAATATAACTCCAAGTTATATAACTATAACTACAGGTGGAGACTCCAAGGCCTCTCATTCATACCAGCTCAGAACAAATGGACAGAAATCAAGTCTGCACTTTGGGTATGGTCTGTGTCCATTTAGGGAAAGTCCTCACTCACCTGAATTCGAACTTCGTGAGCTTTGGGGGGAGATACTTCAACTTCTTCAATAGACAAGGGCTTGCCTGCTTCCCAAGCAACGGCTGCTTTGCATTTAATAACCTGAAAGAGAGGGGAATGAAGGAGGAGTGAGAGAGGTGGTGAGGAGAGTAAAGAGGAGGGGGGGCAAAGAACTACAGTACCATGGCAAAAAAAACTGGAGCCATAATCCATTGAGAAACAGTAAAGAAGTTTGTGATAGATTTTGTATAATCTATAATTATAGAAGACAGGGCTCTTAATTTGAACCTAAGTCAACTTCTTTGTTACAGTCATTATATCAAATTATTATTTTTAAATTAAAACTGAACTTTTACATTGGGAGACAGCAAGGGAAGGGGTGATATTTTCCATAAAGAAATGTAGTTTCTATGTAACTAATGTAACTAACTTATGTAATCTCTGTAACATCACTTTTATAATAACAATACAATAATCAGACATTATTATTTATGAATAAACCTTAAGTATTGCAAAATTCCAAAAAAGTATAGTTATTGCTCATGTAAAAAGCAGAAAATTGATCCTTATAAGTCAGAGCATTGTCCTAATGATAGACTATTTATTTTAAAAAACACTATTTAATTTGTCTGAAAAAATACTGAGCTTTTACAACCTATTTTAAATATCATGTTCTACAAACAAGTATTCAAGAAAAACTCTATATGCAATCACTGGCACATAAATTTAAGAACAAAATTAAGTGAGAAGTAATGCACCTTCTATCTGGTGAATATAACTGTAACCCCTCTATACATTGAAATAAAAAATGATTAAAAAAGAACAAAATTAAAATTAGGCTGACTCTTTGCATGTCATAGATTCATATTGACCCATATCAAATATGTCTCTAAAATATGTATCCTATCATAGACCCATATGTCTATATAGATATATTTATATCTCCAAATTCATGTCAATGACCTGGAGTCCCTGAGTATTGAGTCACTCCTCTTGTACTGTTTAGATCTAATAGCCACATGTCAAGGAGACCATGTACCTTCTGTTCATTTTGTCTTGGCTTATCTCACTCAACAAGATTCACTCTAGTTCCATCCACTTCCCCGTGAATGCCATTATTCTATTTTGTCTGATGGCTATGTGGTATATCTGTGCACCACAATTTTTGTATCCGTTCATCTGTAGCGGGACATCTGGGTTGTTTCCATTGCTTGGGTATTGTGAACAGTACAACATACATCAAATTATTTAACAAATGGTTGTATTAAAAATTTATCCTGAACCTATTATCTGGTGAATGTAACTGTAACCCCTCTATGCATTACCCCAACAATAAAAAAAATTTATCCTGATAAAATGACTGGACTTTTTTACCCCCTCTATAGCAAAGGGTATGTGTTTATAGGTCTTAAAGATTTTGGTAAGTGGCCAAAAACTATGTGTTGGGTTTACCAGTTTCATTCAGTTGTGAATGATCACAGTTTTGTTAGTCAGAGCACAGATGTGTTTTACAGGTTTGCTACTTGAGTTAGTCTTCAGACCAGCAGTTACTCATAACCTGAGAATTCTTAGAGGAGAAAGTTTTGCCTAATGAAGTCTGATTTTGAACAATAACTCCAGGTAATTCATCAACAGTCTGAGAAGTGAAATGTAAATAATTACTAAATTAATTAGTATAGTAAAAATTAAAGAAAAATCATCTCATTTCAAGAATTTGTTACCCCTAGATTAAAACTTTTCTACTCTCTGGGCAAAATGCCCAGGCTTGAGCATTGTCCTTGGGCTTTTCTCAAGGCTAGCACTCTGCCACTTGAGCCACAGCACCATTTCTAGCTTTTTCTATGTATGTGGTACCAAGGAATCAAACCTGGGTCTTCGTGCATGCTAGGCAAGCTCTCTAACACTAGGCCAAAGTCCCGGCCCACTACTCTCTGTTTTTATTTTGAGTTCAAGTAGCTTATCCTTTAACCACTGAATATCTGCTTTTCAATCATTTAGATGTAATTCTGTACTGTTTTTAAGTATCATTACAAATGAAAAACATTAATTACAGAAAGTTTCAAAGTAAAACTAAAAGTACAGGTGGAAAAATAGAAGTACAGATGGATACCTTTATTATTCATGTTATGTGTTTGATTTTTCTCCTGTGTGTCTCCCTGAATGTGATCATTTTGCAGATAACATTTTGTAATCTAGATTTATATAATAGAGGTACATATTTTGTGGTGATAGAATAACTACTTACATAACCTTTTTGCTGTTAAATAATAATTAAATATCCTAATAAATATTTGGCAAACCTATAATTAATTCCTTACAATAAATTCTTATCACAGGGATTGCTTACTTCCATTTAATCAACTTTACATTGCTGTGATCAGAGAGTAATCCCTGAAGGAAGCCTCTTTAATGCACAAACTGACCAGATACATGCTATGTACTTACTTTTCCCTTGGTGCTCATTGTTTCTTTCCCTTTGGGAAGCTTGCCTTGGAAATTTCTTTCTGGCTTGAGAAGCTGTCCACCACTACACAGAATGCTCCAGGTCCTGCACTGAACTGAATAAATACTAGTCTTGCTGTTTCCTTATCTAATCACATTCTTTTCTATTGCTCCACAGCTCAGCATTCCCACATCATCTGTGCTATTACATTTCGGTTGTAACTTATTGCTTCTGGACAGCTCCAAGATTTTTTTTTCATTACAAAACAAAGTAATAAAGAAAAGCACAATAGGTATATTAGGATGAGTTGTACAAGTAATTATTATTTTTTTTCTTGTTAAATATTTTTTTATTGTAATTAGTAAAAGGGTTACATGATATTTGCCAGATAGAAGGTGCATTAATTCACATACATTGATACCCTTTCACATGTCTTGGTACCCATTTCCCTCCCCCCTGTACAAGTAATTATTAAGGGCATCCTCACTGCTCTAGAGCTTCTCTTTTATCTGTCCTTGAGGGTAATTTACCTGCAGATTGTGTAGTTTTACACAATAATTTAATCTAAAACTAATGTATATATTCTTCCATGTTGCCCCTCCCACCCCACAACCTGTGGGTGAGACATCGCCTTAGTTTCATTTCATTGTCATAATTTTTGAATATTTTACTGTATGAATTGACTATTCAGTAATTTTCCTTCTGGCCTCTTTTTTCTTTCTTTCTTTGCTAAAGATGAGTTGGTGGTTGTGTAAAGTTCTTTTCATGTTTCCTGATGCACATAGGTTTGAGTTTCCTTAGGGACTGTTCAGAATTGATATTCAGCTAGTAGATATACGAAAGTTGATGTTCATGGTTATGATAGTAGTATACTAGGAAAAAACAGTCACAAAAACTCACCTGGGAGTGCTGTGGAGTCATTGCTGAGTTCCTCTCATTATTCCTTGGGAGTCTCTGATTGTCCTCCAGAACAACAGGGTTTTCTGGAACCTTATGGACCAAAGCCTAGTGCCACCTGATCTTGGGCTGCAACCACTGGGGCTGTGGACTGAGCCCCTCCTGGAGTCACTTTGGCTGTTCATCAGACATGGAATACCTCCTATTGGTTGGTAACTATTGTGCTCAGGAATGGAAATGCTGGCTCTCCATTTCTTTTTCAAAAATTATTATTGTAGTTGCACAAAGGAACTGTATCCTACACCAGTTAATGAGTACTATGCATTTTGTGCTCCAACTTTGAAAGTCAAGGCCAAGGAGATTTACAAAGCAGGTGACCCAGTGAGCCACAGTGTAGGAGATGTTTCCTTATTCTAGCCTCATTCATGCTTGCACTGCTAGATGGGAAAAAAATATTTGATGCTCTGGTGGTGTGTAAGGTATATTTTTTAATGTACATTTCTGTGATTACTAGCGAGGGTAAGCATTAGAGGTGCACAGATCATACTGTTTAAAATCATCTTTAGCATTTGTTGATTTCTTATAGTACTTCTCTTAACTTTTGCTGTATATATTTTAAAGCCTGACATTAGGTGTGTACAAATGTTCTATATTCCATGTATTTAAAAAAACAATTTTAACATTTTTACCATCTTTCTCTGTTAGTATGTTTTCAGTGTGTGTCATTGCTTCCCATGGTATTTTAGAATTTCATTATCTCGGGACTGGGAGTTTGGCCTAGTGGTAGAGGGCTTGCCTAGCATGCATGAAGACCTGGGTTTGATTCCTTGGTACCACACACATAGAAAAAGTCTAGAAGTGGTGCTGTGGCTCAAAGAGTAGAGCTCTAGCCTTGAGAAAGCCCAAGGACAGTGCTCAGGCCCTCAATACAAGCCCCAGGATTGGGGGAAAAAAAAAAGAATTTCACTATCTCCTCCAGACTTAGCTTCTAAATTCCTGCCTTCCTCCCTTCCTCCCTCCCTTCCTTCTTCCCTCCCTTCCTTCCTTTTTCTTCCTTCTCCTCTTCATTAGTGTCTTCAGCACAGGAGTTTGAACTCAGGGCCACTGCTAGTTATATAGATGCTTGACCATCTGAGCCATAGCCCAGACTTTTTTTCCCTTCAATTGTATTTCAGGTAGATTCTTGCATTGCTTTATCCTCAGGGCTGACTGCAGACTGTGATCTGTCACCTATGACCTGTCTCACAGATGGGATCAAAGTTGGCATCAAAGGTACATGCTAATTACAGAGGCTATATTGTGGTTAAGATTATAAGGCTGAAGACTGTCTTGACCTTATTTGCTTCTAGTTTCTTACTACCTATGTTTAAATTCTGAATTCATTTATTGCCCTCTTTATCATTGTATTGAGACTTTTTTCTTTGAGAATTGTTACTTGTCTCATAAGAAAATTGTTACTTGTCTCATAAAACAAAATCATCCAGATAAGTCCCAAACTACAAGTCCCAAACTAGCCTTATAGAAAATTCCCTTGTTGGGGTGAGGATTTAGCTTGTCTATACAAGTGCAAGGCTCTGAGTTCCAGTCCTGAGCACCACCAACACGCCCACACACACACACACACACACACACACACACTCACAATCTCCTATAATATGTAACTTTTCTTGCATTGGTCTTCTCCCTGGTTCCTTTTTTCTTTAAACTTTAAAAATAATAAATATGGGCCAGGAGTTTGGCCTAGTGGTTAAAGTGCTTGCCTAGCATGCACGAAGAGCTGGGTTCGATTCCTTGGTACCACATAGATAGAAAAAACTGGAAGTGGTGCTGAGGCTCAAGTGGTAGAGCTCTAGCCTTGAGAAAGTCCAAGGACAGTGCTCAGGCCCTGAGCTCAAACCCAGGACTCGCAAAAAAAAAAAATAAATAAATATGGCCAGGTGACAATGGCTTACACCTGCAATCCTAGCTATTCCCTTTAGGAGGGTGAGATCTGAGGATCACGGTTCAAAGCCATCCCGAGCACAAAAAGTCCTGAGACTCTTATCTCCAATTAACCAACAGAAGACTGGAAATGGTGTTGTAGCTCAAGGGGTAGAGCAGTAGCCTTGAAATGAAGAGCCCATACTGGCTGGGTCTCAATTGAATGCCAACTCCAAAGGACCTTGGCATCGACAGTCTCAATCGTGGAGAAGGCAAAGGGCAATCTTTTTCCTTGAATAGATGACTACAGTCTGTTCCTGTGATAATTGTTTTTGCTCTTTAAATGATTAACTCAGAGAAAACCACTGCTGAGTTGAGCGTGATGGGTGCATAGGCCAGAGGCTGGCCTGAGTTTCACAGCAAGCTCAAAGAAAGCCTACACAATATAGAAAGATTTTCCTCAAAAGAAAAAAAGATATAATTATTGTTGTTTGGCTTTATTTATTTATTTATTTTTTGTGGGTCATGGGGCTTGAATTCGTCCTGGGCACTGTCCCTGGCTCTTCAGCTCAAGGCTATTTCTCTACCCCTTGAGCCACAGCTCCATTTCCCATTAATTATAGAGATAAGAGTCTCAGGTCCTTGTGTGCCCAGGCTGGCTTTGAACCTTGATCCTCAGATCTCAGCCTCCTGAGTAGCTAGGATTACAGGCGTGAGCCACCATGCCCCAAGTTGTTTGGCTTTTTTAGTAGGAATGAATTGCCCCTCACTAGTGTCCAGTGAATATCGAGCCCTTCATTTAATCCATTTAATTCTTACCACAACTTTGTGAGGCAGATATTATTCCCTTCACTGACAAATGAGGGAACGTGATCACTGTCTGGTATATCATCCTGTTGCTTAGGAGGTTTGATTTGATGTCTGTTTGACCACAAAGTTCATGTTTGTTGTCAAGCTGCCACTTTAGAAGGTTTTTGGTTGCTTGATAAAACTTGGACTCTGTAGTTACTTGTCTTATTATTATCTCAGAATAGAGTAGAATTTCGAACTCTGGGATATTGGATAATGTTCAGTTTACTTTGATTATTTTAAGTTAATAATTTCTTTATGATAGTTGTATTCTAGGACTTAGAATGCAAAAGTTGGCTTCCTTCATTGTAGGATGAGTGTTTGTTAAGATAACAATTCATACTAATATATAATAATTTGAACAGCTGACTACCAGGCATATGTAAATTTACTTTATTTTTAGATTTCATGTTAAACATTACTTCTTTCAGTCTTGCAAGCTGGGCGGAGTCCTTTGGGTTATAAACCACCTGTATATTTCCTTCATAATCTTCTTACTTTCAAGTCTGACCTGCTCAGAAATGGAGTCTATCTTACCTCAGCTCACAATCATATCCCTTTGCTCTCTTGCTAGAAAGTGATCTGAGTGCTGACTCCTGTCTTTAGAATTTGTTTGCTAGTCCTATTGCTGGTACAAGCTGCCTTGGTTTAGGCTCCCCTGGAAGCCCCAAATTGGACTTTTGATATGTAGACTTCTAATAGCTATGTCAGCAGGGTGAATGGGACACCTGCTAGGAAGGTGGGACAAGGAAGTGAGGAGTGCCATCCATGAGTGCATTGTCTTGTGATAAAAATCTATAGCATAAAGTTCATCATTCCACCCATTTCTGACAAATATCGACAGCTCCGTGATTTCAGGTACACTCACGTTATTGTAGAACTATCATTGCTCTCCTTCCTATTTCCAGTGAAATTCTATACCTATAAATATTCTCTGTCCCCTCTCCTTCTAGCCCTTGGCAACTGCACAGTGATTGGAACACAGAGGCTTTCTATGATGCAAGTGCTGACCTTGAGCCACCTTGTGTGTGTGTGTGTGTGTGTGTGTGTGTGTGTGTGTGTGTGTGTGTGTGTATATGTGTGTGTGTATGTGTGTGTGTATGAGCTTTTTAGATAGAGACTTGCATTTTTGCCCAGGCTGGCTTCAAACGGTAATCCTTCTGTTTCTACCAAGTTACATACCTGGGGTTACAGGTATGACCCACCACTTGGGATCCTCTTTTATATATATTCAAGAGTTATTTACTAGTAAAACTAAGTACCCCTCAAAACACTAGAGGAAATTGGATAAAAGTCAACTGTCTTAATGAGAATAGTACCCTTCAAGGAATGAGGTGAGCAATTGGATAAGGGGCCAACTGTATGTAAATTGTTAGGACTCCAGGACTTTGTTATTTTACATGCAAGTACTGAGGCTTGAACTCAGAGCCTGGGTGCTGCCCTTTAGCTTTTTCACTTAGGGCTGCTTGCTGCTCTACCATCCGAGCCACAGCTTCACTTCTGGATTTTTGCTGTTTAACGATAAGAGTCTCAGACTTTTATGCCTGAGCTGCCTTTAAATTGCAACCCTCATATCTCAGCTTCTTGAGTATCTAGGATTATAGGTGTGAGCTACTAGTTGCCACCTGGCTCTGGGCTGGAGGTATTCATGCAACAGTGTGGTGTTAGTGGGAGTTGAAACTGAAACTCACTAAGGACAACAATCATTCGTTATATGGCTTTTGTTTCGATATCCTGGAGGTCCTTTCAATTAGCTTCATACTATATGGCCTTATGTATCAAGATTTTGCTCTATTGCAGATCTCTGCTAGTAGAGCCCAAGGTTTCTACTGATTATGACAAATGAGGGAAACCACTGAGCCTAAGTTCCTTTGAGTCTGGCTTACTTCACTTAATATGATTTTCTCTAAGTCTTTCCATTTCCTAACAAATGGGGCGATGTCATTCTTTCTGACAGCAGCATAGAATTCCATTGTGTACAAATACCACAACTTGTTGATCCACTCATCAACTGAGGGACATCTAGGTTGGTTCCATATCTTTGCTATGGTGAATAGTGCTGCAATGAACATTGTTGTGCTAGTGGATTTAGTATGCCCTTGTTTCTGGATGGTTGGGTAAATGCCAAGTAGTGGAATTGCTGGGTCATAGGGGAGTTCTATGTTTAGCCTTTTGAGGCACTGCCACACTGCTTTCCATAGTGGTTGAACGAGTTTGCACTCCCACCAACAGTGTAGTAGTGATCCCTCCTGGCCACATCCCCTCCAGCATCTGTTATTATTCGTTTTCCTGATCCTGGCCATTCTAACTGGAGTGAGGTGGAATCTTAGAGTTGTTTTGATTTGCATTTCTTTTATGACCAGAGATGTTGAGCATTTCTTCTGATTGTTGTCCTTAATGTACTATGTTGTCTCTCATCTCCTTTGCTGTCCCTTGGTTATCTCATATTGTTATAGTATCTCACTTTGTTATCTGATATATTGAATTTATTTGTATTTGGTTATTTGAAATTTAATAGGGAAGGGGGGAAAACCAAGAGAGGTGGGGGGTGTGGCGGGGGGAGGGAAATGGGTACCAAGACATGTGAAAGGGTATCAATGTACGTGAATTAATGCACCTTCTATCTGGCAAATATCATGTAACCCTTTTACTAATTACAATAAAAAATGCAAAAAAAAAAAAAAGAAACTGAAACTCACTTCTTGGGACCATCTCTAAAGGGGCTGGTTATAGTTAGCATCCTTCTGCCTCATCCACCTACACGCTGGGATTACAGATGAAGATTTTTTCCCCCCTAATCTACTGTTATACACAGCTTCTGAGTTATTTTTCTTATTCCCACTCTGTGCTTTGTACGCTATTCTCCATGATGCTATTAAAGTAACGTTTTCTGAAATACAGGTTTGAGCACGCTAATTTTTCCTCGAAACACTTTTGCTATTGTCATTGGTCTATGGAATTAAACCTTTGAAAATTTTATGTGGTGGTTCTTAATCTATAGAATTCTTCTGCCTCTTCCCTCTTAGATTCCACGAAATCTCTCTCCTCACATATACCATAACAGATCATCCTCTTTGTTTTAGTGCTGCTAGGGATTGAAACTAGGACTTTGAGTACCCAAGGTGAAGACTGTACCACTGAATTACATCCCCACTCTGAGACCAAATGTTTGAATCGTGTTGGACTTTCCTCATGCTGTAACCAAGGTTCTCAGTGTCCTTTCTTAATTGATAAAAACCTGAGGTCCACACAGAGTCTTATCTCCTCCTCTCTGAAGTTTTCTCTCACCTCTCCTCTTCAGAATTAAATCTTTCCTCTCCTGTTTACTGATTGGTTATCCATCCTGAATGAAAGTTCTGAGAGTGAATTTTAATTATTTGTATATCTCTCTTTAGACATCAAGATATCTCAGTCCTCATTATTGCATACATATTAAACATGTGTTTTGCATTAATAATGATTAAGTGATTGTCAATGCTCGTCAAAAAGACAAACTAATGAACTTCTTCAAGATTATGCCAGCTATTGTTGTGATAGGTTTTCTGATTTATGAATGATTTTAAAGAGAAATAACTAGTGGTTTAAAAAATTATTTTGACAGACTCAAAGGAATGTAGGCTCAATGGTTTCCCTCATTTGTCATAATCAGTAGAAACCTTGGGCTCTCCTAGCAGAGATTTACAATAGAACAAAATGTAGATTCATAAGGCCATATAGAATGACGCTAAATGAAAGAACCTCCAGGATATAGAAGCAAAAGCCACATAATGAGTGAGTGTTGTCCTTAATGTACTATGTTATCTCTCATCTTTTTTGCTGTCCCTTGGTTATCTCATATGGTTACAGTATTTCTCCTGGTTATCTGATATATTGTATATATGCGTATTTGGTTATTTGAAGTCTGATAGGGAAGGGAGGAAAACAAGATGAGGGGATGGGGTGGGGGGTGGGAAATGGGGACCAAGACATGAGAAAGGGTATCAATGTACATGAAGCAATGCACCGTCTATCTAGCGAATATAATGTAACCCTTCTATTAATTACAATAAAAATATATGAAAAAATGATTTTGAAGTGATAGTGTAGGTCAATGTCAGGTCTCACCACTAAAGAATGCTAGTGTCACTTACATCTAATAGGAAATTGAGGGTGTGTGTAAGTCTCCAGACATTCCCAGCAGTTCCTGCCAATAACAATAGAAACGATTCTGTGTGGACAAACAGGAGCTGGTGGCTGTCACTTGTAAATTCATGGAGCATGACCAGCATGTAGTAGCACACATACCAAATGATTGGACCTCTGCATGCACATTAGCTGCTAAGAAGGGACTTGTCTGGTTTTGTTTTTGTTGTTTGTTAATCTTCTCTACAATATCAGTGGGCTCCTTCAGGAACCCAACTTCACTTGAAATAGCATGCATCTTATGAGATATTTATTTATTTGTTCATTTATTTGCTACCTGCCCTTTAAACTCTGAGCTTTGCCCTGGGTAGGAGTGTACTTTTTTTTTAATTAAAGAATTTATTAACATTGATTTTTTCACATATTTTTATTGTAATTAATAGAAGGGTTACATTATATTCACCAGATAGAAGGTGCATTACTTCACATACATACATTGATACCCTTTTTCATGTCTTGGTCCCCATTTCCCTCCCTCTCCCCCGCCCCTTATCTTGATTTCTTCCCTTCCCTATCCAACTTCAAATAACCAAAAACACATTTATACAATACATCAGATAATCAGCTGAAATTCTGTAACAATATGAGATAATCAAGGGAGAGCAAAAGAGATGAGAGATAACATAGTACATTAAGGACAACAATCACTCACTATATGGCTTTTGTTTCTATATCCTGGAGGTCCTTTCATTTAGTGTCATTCTTTTTTTTTTTTTTTTTTTTTTTTTTTGCCAGTCGTGAGGCTTGAACTCAGGGCCTGAGCACTGTCCTTGGACTTTTCTCAAGGCTAGTGCTCTACCACTTGAGTCACAGCACCATTTCCAGTTTTTTTCTGTTTGTGGTACTGAGGAATCAAACCTGGGTCTTCATGCATGCTAGGCAAGCACTCTACCACTAGGCCAAACTCCTGGCCCCATTTAGCGTCATTCTATAGGGCCTTATTAACATTGATTTTTACATCATATTTCAAATGACATGTTTAACAAGCAAGTATTCAAGAAGGGAATCTCTATATATAATCACTGGCATTTAGATTTTAGAATATATTTAAAATTAGGCTGAGGTTTTGTATGTCATATATACATATTAATCTATGTAATAAAACATTATGTCTATAGAGTCATAAATTTTTATGTCTATGTAGTTGTCTTTATATTGCCAGTACCATGTCCATAGCATTGGGTACGCAAATATTGAGTCCTCGCTCTTGTACTGTTTAGATCTAATAGGCATATATTAAGGATACCATGCACCTTTTGTTCCTTTGTTCTTGACTTATCTCACTCAACATAATTTGCTCTAGATTCATCCACTTCCTTGCAAAATGCCATTATTTTATCTTGTCTGTTGGCTATGTAGAATTCCATTGTGTATATATACCACATTTTCTGTACCCATTCATCTGCAGTAGGGCATCTGCATTGTTTTCATCCATGGCTATTGTGAATAGTGCAGAGATGAACATAGCTGAGGAGGTGTCCTTATCATATCCTGGGTTATGATGTTTAGGATAGATGCCCAAGAGTGGTATGGCGGGATCATATGGAAGGTCAATTTTCAATTCTTTAAGAAACCTCCACACTGCTTTCCAGAGTGGCTGAACCAGTTTACAATTCCACCAGCAGTGTAGTAGGGTTCCTTTTTCTCCACGACCCCGCCAGCATCTGTCATTGTCAGAATTCAGAATCTTGGCCATTCTTGTTGGGGTAAGGTGGTATCTGTATTTCCTTTATGACCATGGATGATGAACATTTTCTCATATGCTTTTTTGCCATTTTAACCTCTTCTTTTGATAAGTCTCTCTTTCCCTTGCCCATTTAGTGAATGGTTTTTTGGGTTTGGAGGAGGGATTAGTTTCTTGAGTTCCCTGTAGATACTGGATATTAAACATTTGTCTGATGTATTATTGGTAAATATCTTTTCCCAGTTGGTTGGCTGTCTCTCTACTTTATTTATTTATTTATTTATTTTTTTAATTTTCTCTCTACTTTAGTGGCTATGCTTTTATCTGTGCAGAAACTTTTTATTTTTAGGTAGTCCCATTTATTGCATCTCTCTCCAATCTGTTGTGACCCTGGAATTCTGTTCAGGAATCTTTTGCCTGTGCCTATAAGTTCCAGTGTCTCTACAAGTGTACTTTTAACTCCTGAGCCATGATCCTATTCCTCTATTGCTTTAGTTGTTCTTTAGGAAGGCGGCCCAAGATTTTGTTCCCATTGTCCTCATACCACTACCTTCCTACCTACAGCTTTCCATGAAACTGGGATGACAGGCTTGTGTCACCAGCCGAGTTAATGATTGGGGTGGGGTCTCCCTAACTTTTTTTTTTTCTTGCTTTTGCTGGCCTTGTCTTCCACCTCCAGGGAAGGTAAAATTAAGGCTCGAACAATTGCTCTCAGCTTCTAAGGATGTTTTGAAAGAAAGGTAAGATATTATGTGTTGGTTAGGATAGTACTTGTCACTTTAGTACTCAAAAAATAAAAATAAAATGAACATAACAGTAGGAATGGTAATAATCACAATAACAACTTTTATGAGAACTGTTAATGACACAGGTAGTTAAACTTCGTAAAGATTCCCTCCTTCCTTTCTTCCTTCCTTCCTTCCTTCCTTCCTTCCTTCCTTCCTTCCTTCCTTCCTTTCTTCCTTCCCTCCCTCTCTCCCTCCCTCCCTCCCTTCCTCTCCCCTTTTTTTTTCTGTGCAAGTCTTGGGGTTTGAACTTAGGACTTTGGCACTGTCTGATAAATACTAGTGGTCTACCACTTGAGCCACAGCTCCATTTCCAACCTTTTAGTGGTTAATTAGAGATAAGAGTTGCATGGACTTAACTTCCCATACTGGCTTTGAACTGTGATTCTCAGATCTTACCTCCTGAGTAGCTAGAATTACAGACATGAGCTACTGGCACCTTGTATGAATTATATTGGACATTAAAGGGGACAGCTAGATGTTTGTAAACTATGTCATATTAACAAAGTGATAGTCAGACACCTTCCCATTAGTTACTGTTAAAAGCTACTTCTCCAAACAAGATTTTTTTTCTTACTGGTCAAAGAGTTAAATGTACAGTGAATAATGAAAGCACTTTGCATGCTGGGAAAAGGGGCCAAGTTAGAAGTGAATGTTCTTTAGCTTCCATATAGTCAAGTAGAAGACAAGCAATTCATCAACAATACATTATTTTTTCAAGACTCTAAAGAAAGCAATCTTGTCATTCTAAAATAATCTCCTCTCAAAAATTCAGTTTTCTTATAAATCATGTTCAACCCCAAAAACAACCAATGTTTTTCAGGTTTTGAAATGAATCCATTTTATCAAGATTAGAAAATGTTTCTTGGTTATTTATCTCAGATCCAATCTGCTAGATTTTACTGAAAGTAAGAGGTTCATTGTCTTATAGGGTAACGTATCCAGTCTTATTTCACTTAAATCTGGTTTGGAAACAATAGTTATTCTGCTGTGTCTTGTTAGGGAGTAATTTAGTGAGAATTCTTTCAAAGTCATACTGTTCTGCCTATTGGAGGACATGATAGGAATGCTAATTAACATGGCATTCCTGCCCCTAGCCTTGCTGGCAGAATCCCACATGCTTATCTCTTGCTCTGAATCTGCTCCCTGTCTGTAGCTTTCTTTAGCAAGTATTTCATGTTGCTTGTCTCTCCAACTTCTTGGGATTGTTCATGCAGCTTGGGATTTACTCTTATAACTTTATGTATTGTTGTCACAGGGGCATTTTTGTAAGGACTCAAACAGCCTTACACTGTCTGGTCTTGCACACGTTGCTTTGAAACCCAGGTGGAAGCCTCTATTACGCTGTAGCTCTTGTATTCTGCATTCATGCAAAACCAGTAGCACATTGCCAAAGCATGACACTTGCAGAAGCAGTATCTGAGCCTGGACGGATAAACACAGGGAAATAAATTCTGCAAAGACAAATCCTGGAAAATATTTTCCTAGGTAGTCCTGGCGAATCTCTTCTCAAAGCAAAATCTTTCAAAAGAATTTAGTTTTTTACTTTTGAGTCTGTGAAGAATGAGGCCTTGATTATTTCCAAGAAGCCATCAGGACATCTATATCCCAGTATAAAGTACTTGGCTTATTTATTTACTTATGTGCTGGTACTGGGGCTTAAACTCCAGACCTGGATGCCGTTCCTTAGGTTTTTAGCTCAAGGCTGGCACTGAACTACTTGAGCCACACTTTGTTTTCCAGCTTTTTAGTGGACACTTGGAGATAAGAGTATCACAGACTTTCCTGCCCAGGCTGGCTTTGAATCTCAATTCTTAGATCTCAGCCTCCTGAGTAACTAGGATTACATGCATGAGTCATCCATCAACTTTGGCTTCTTTTTGTCACCAATATCTTTATAAACAGCCTTTTCTTTTGTACTGATTTAATTGTACTCTCCTTCTTATCAAACTTCATTTTAAAAATCTTTCTACTCTGATCTTTGCTTTTGACTGTTAGTCTACATCTGGCTGAAAGTTTACATCAGTGCCACTGTCTGAATGTGTGCTAACTTCAAAATTCCTCTACCAGATTATTTATTCTATCACCTTTAACGTCATGTTAGACTTCCATAAAGTCTTCAGGCATTGATAAAATGTAAATAAGTTCAGAACATAACATGAACAATTCTAAGTCCATTTTCCAATAGCCATATTTTCTACCTGAAACCACACTACTGTAACAGAGCCTTTATTGTCTACTTTCTATCAACATTTGGATCTTCTGAGTGTCCACCAGAACCATTCATCATTCCATGATTGACATTCTAGACTCTCTTGAGCTTACTTCTCTATATTCCTCAGATAAGCCAATTTTAAAGGTATAGTAACAGCAGTATTTTTGGTATCAGATTTCTCAATTACTCAGCTTTTCACCACTGTGACAAAAGTATTAGAGAAAAGGTTTACTCTGACCTGGGTGTGGGTAGTTCACAACTGTAATCTTAGCTTCTCTTGAAGTTGAGATCTGGGGATTGAGGTTTAATGCCAGTCTGGGCATGAAAGTTTGTGAGACTCTTATCTCCAATTAACCACCAGAACAGTGGAAGTGACAGTATGGCTCAAAGTCGTAAATCACTAGCCTTGAGCTGAAGAGCTCAGGGACTCGCAAATGCCCAGTGTTCAAACCCATGACCAACAAACAAACAAAACAAGGTTTACTGGGACCATTTCAAGTTTTATTCTGCAGTTACTAGGCCCAGTTGTTTTTAGGCTGTGGTAAGGCTGTACCTCATAGCAGAAGTGCATGGTAGAAGAAAGCTGCTCATCTCACTGTGTCCAGGAAACAGAGAAGATAAGGAAAAGGGACAACAGAGGAACGGGGTGTGTGTGTGTGTGTGTGTGTGTGTGTGTGTGTAACACAGAGAGTCAGAGACAGACAGACAGAAAGGAAATATCCTAAATGACCTTTTTCTTTGAACAGGCTATATACTCCCTGAAGTTTCTACCACTTTCTAATAGTGCCACCAACTAGTGACCAAGTGTTCCAACACATGGACATTTGGTATCTGTCCTTAACAATGTCCGAACCATAACAATCCTTGAATATAAAAATAATGCTGTATGGTTAGTGTATATGACACTTTTAATGTGTTTGTCTGTTCGGTTTGCTGATCTCTCATTGAAGATTTCTGCATCTGTTTTCATCAAGGATACAAGTCTTGTTTTTCTTCTTTCTTTTTTTCTTTTTGTTTTTTGCCAGTCTGGGGCCTTGAACTCAGGGCCTGGGCACTGACTTTGGGCTTTCTCAAGGTTTAGAGCTCTACCACTAGAGCCACAACACCCATTTTTGGCTTTTTTCTATGTATGTGGTACCGAAGAATCAAATCCCAGTCTTCATGCATGCTAGGCAAGCACTCTACCACTAGGCCAAACTCCCAGTCTTGTTTTTCTTTTCTTATAGTGTCTTTGTTTTTGATATTAGGGTACTAACCTCGTAGAATGAGTTTTAAGGCACTCCCTCAGCCGTCTTAAGAAGATTTTAAGAACTTTCCTTCATATAGGCTGGAGTTTTTTTTTTTTTTTAATCTTGAAATGCCTTTACTTTGCCTTCGTCTGTAGGAGTATTCTTAACTGGCATCTTGTTTTTCCTTGAATTCTTTGAATATTATGCCACTACCTGTTATGCCATAGTCTCCATTATTTTTAAGTGTAGCCAGTTGCTAAACTGATAGAGACTTCCATGTTATTGAGGAATCACATTTCTCTTGCTGCTTTGAAAAGTTTTCCCTTATGCTTTTCCTCCCACCATGGCCTATTCGTAGATCTTTTTATGTTTAACTTACCTTTGAGTTTGTTTGGTTTCCAGGATATGTAGATTAATGTTTGCAAAGATAAAAATTTGTTCATTTAAATCTATTTATCATTGAAGCATTTTTTTCCTACTCCTTTTTCTCTTTGTTCTCATTCTGGCACTACTATTACATGCATATTTAAGAGATCCTACATTTGTTAGAGATTCTGTTTATTCTTTTTGCTCCCAGTTATGATTTCATAATGTAAGCATGGCATGCCATGGAAAATGAACAGTTCAGGACATTTTCCAGACATAGACATGAGCTCTTGTCTGAGAAAATGATTCACCAGGGCATAGCTCTGTCCAGAATTGTTTAATAATTATTCATACCTTTATCATTCACAACAAATTCTTCACCTATTTGACCTTAAAAGATGAATCAGAGAAAGGGAATAACCCAGATCCATTCTAAGATTGTAAATCTGTTCCACATGTTAAGTAGGAAGATGCACTTCTGGTTGTAGGATTGTAAAAGTCACTGTCAAATAGTTTTGTTTTTGAAGCAGGATTAATAAGAAAAAACTCTGCAACACCAACACCAATTAATATTTAATTCAATCCATGTCATTGAGTTAATCAGTCATCCCCCTTCTCATCCATCTTCCCCTACTTCCCCTCACAAGGCAGCATATTGTTAAGATTATTCTGAAGCAAGATTGTAGAGAAGCATTTTATACAACAAATATGTTTTAAAGTAAGTATAAGTTGAAGCCTAAAATAAAGAAATCTAAAGGGTAATGCTTAGCATTGATACACATTTATTTCATCAGTAGATATGTGCCTCAAAAGAGTTAGTTTTATAATAGTTCTACTTCTTAAAATTCCACAGTACTCTTTTTCCATTTTTTTTTTTGCCAGTCCTGGGCTTGAGCTCAGGGCCTGAGCACTGTCCTTGGATTTTCTCAAGGCTAGAGCTCTACCGCTTGAGCCTCAGCACCATTTCTGGCTTTTATCTATGTATGTGGTACCGAGGAATCGAACCCGGGTCTTCATGCATGCTAGGCAAGCACTTTAACCACTAGGCCAAACTCCCAGCCCCTCTTTTTCCAATTTTTATCTCTACTGATATCATGAAGTCATCTGGGGAGTGAAGAAGCTCAGCGGGTCACTGGGGAGGATGCTTCTGATCTATCTCCTTATCCGGGGTCAGAACAAGAGGACACAGCGGATGCTGAAACACAAAGCACTCAAATACTGAAGCAACCACTTGTTGGTACAGATGCAGACAGTGTATAATAATTACAATGTGATTTTTATGTCTGTGTGTGTGTGGGAATCATGGGGCTTGACTCAGGCCTGGGCAATGTCCCTGAGCTCCTCAGCTCAAGGCCACCACCCTACCCTTGAGCCCCACTTCCCATTTTCTAAAGGTTAATTGGAGATAAGAGTCTCAGGTCCTTTTGTGTCCGGGCTGGCTTTGAACCTTGATCCTTAGATCTGAGCCTCCTGAGTGGCTAAGGATTACAGGTGTGAGCCACTGTGCCTGGCTACAATGTGATTTTTTTTTTTGCCAGTTGTGGGCTTGAGCTCAGGGCCTGAGCACTGTCCTTGGACTTTCTCAAGGCTAGAGCTCTACCACTTGAGCCTCTGCACCACTTCCAGCTTTTTTTTTCTATGTATGTGGTGCCAGGGATTGAACCCTGTCTTCGTGCATGCTAGGCAAACATTCTACCACTAGACCAAACTTCCGGCCCCCACAATGTGATTTTTTAAGAGAGAATTATCCACTCATCCCCATATCTTGTCTTTACTTTCTTTTTCCCCACTGTAAACTCAAAATCATTTTTATTGACTTGTATCAGTTATATGGGAGAGAAAATATTGTGCTATAAACATTTTCACACGTCTTGTCTCCACTTTCATTTCTGCCCCTTTCCTATATTTCACTATATTCTATTAGTATCGACAGTTGTGTTTCTTATCTCTTGTGGTATTAAGCCCTTAATAGCTATCAAACTATATCCCATTAGGAAGAATCTTTTGCCATATGCATTGGTGGGTTTGTCAGAAATGAGCAGTACTGCAAATCTACCATCCTAATGCTTTTGTATGGGTGGCTTTTGTTCATGTTCATTTATTCATTTCAACTTTTCTTTTGGTCAGGTGTGGGGCTTGAACTCTGGGCCAGTGTGCTGTACCTGATCTCTTCAGCTCAAGGCTACCACTCTACCACATTGAGCCACAGCACCACTTCTGGTTTTCTGGTGGTTATTGGCTGGCTTTGAACCTCAATCCTCAGATCTTAGCCTCCTGAGTAGCTAGGATTACAGGTGTGAGCCACTGGCACCCATATTTTTATCCTCATTTTAAACAAGAATAGTTACCTGGACCAAGTCATAGACCAACTGAATAGGGAATTGAGAGCTCCTTTCAATGAACTCAAGCGCTCTCTCTCTCTCTCTCTCTCTCTCTCTCTCTCTCTCTCTCTCTCTCTCTCTCTCTCTCGCTGTTTCCTAAACTGTTTCTCATGATTACCTACTTTCACATATTCTCATTTTTTTCACAAATTCTCATTTTTTTCACAAAATTTTGGGTAAAAGTCATATGCATAATATCTCATCAAGATACATGGTACACTTACACCACTCACACATACATACTCACCAGTTTCCATCTTGGAACAATTCAAATGCCTTGTTGATTCCTTCAAAAGGAAACTTATGTGTTATGAGTGGGTCTATGTTGATTTTTTTGTTTACATAGTCAGTTACCAGTTTAGGGATAGCATCTCTGGTTTTATACTCTATAAAAGAAAAGGACAGAAACAATAGGACTTGAAAAATGTCAAAACTAAACAAAGAGTCCAATGAATTACTTTTGCATATCCTTGGCTAAAGTACTCATGGTAAATCTTAACCCATCCACCCTTTGATCTTTTTTCTAAGCATCAAAAGCAAGCTATTGCTCAGTGGAACCAACGTGGTACTCAGTCAGGAATATTAAGATCATCCATTGTCTTGGCAGTTCCTTACATGCGAGCCACATGGGCTGTGGGAGTAGATCTAATACTGTCCTGTAGCCAGTAGTTCCACTTTGTCTCCAAGGCACTCAGCACCCTCCAGCTAGTTTGACTGGCATTGCTATAGTCTCCTTGGAGTTGCTAGGTCAGCTTCACAAACCTAACATTTCATCTCCAGAAAGTAATCTCATTATGGATTAACTTTTGGAGGATAGTACAATAAAGAAGTTGTGCTAGATGCTATTGGTACTCTCTCCCTAGGCCATTTACCATTTGATTGTCAAAAAGAAGGCAAATAGAAAGACTGATTCCTTGTTTTAGTTCATTTATTTGTTATTTTACTTTTGTTGTTTGTCCTGGGGTTTGAACTCAGGATTTATGATTCTTGCTTGGCTTTTTTTTTTGTTGTTGCGCACTTGAGCCACACTTCTATTTCTAGCTTTTTTGCTGCTTAATTGGAGATAAGAGTCTTGAGGATTTGTTTTTGTGGGCTGGAGCCAAACTGTGATTCTCAGATCTCAGGCTCCTGCTTAGTTGGCATTTGGGGGTTCTGGGAACAAGGCAAGGGTTAACTTCTAGAGATAGCAGACAACTTGCTTGGGATCTGCCTTTAGTTTAAAAATCACCTATCCATATGTCCAACTGCTTCTGCTCAGACAAAGACTGCAGTGGACAATAGAATATTCTCTGCACTCCAAGGCAAGTCGATATACCACTTGGGACCAGCCTTGTATCTGAGAAACTATAGAAATGATTCAAGCTGTTTAAGTTCTCATTGCCTACCCTGCATGGCTTGTTTTTCCCTGAAGCACAGCAAAGCAAAACAAAACAAACCCCATAATTAAGGCTCTAGCCTTTCTACATATTTCCTTCTGCCTCTGAGTCTAATACTCTTATCAGATCTCTATTTGCAGAGTTTATGTTGCTTAATAAGTGTAGTAATCAGTTTCCTGTTAGTGTTTCAAAATACTTGAAATAATTAGCTAATGAAAATGTTGGTTTTAGTTTGATTATAGAAACTAATAAATTATTTTCTAAATAATGAAAAATAAATGTTGGTTTTAGCTTTCATTTCTGAAGCTTCCAGTCAACATGTTTATATAGAGCAAGGAGGAAAGAGATATGGCAAACAAGGGGTGAAGAGTGTGAGTAGACCTAAAGCAATTCCTTCAGCGGAGCCAGTGATGTTGCTATGGCTTGGATATGGCTTGAATGTGTCTCTCCAGGGATCATGTGTGAAAATTCCACCCGCAGTGTGGGTATGGAGAGAGTAGCTACTTTATCTGTCTAGAGGTGGGACTTGAGCAGAAAGTTGGGTTTGCATGAGGTCATGGAGTAGAGAACCTCATAAGTATATTCTGATAGTTTTATAAGAACAAGAAAAAGATAAACTACATACATATACATGCTTTCTGGCCCCTGCCATATGAGTCTTCCAGCAGAAAAAAACATCATTAGGATGATGGAAGTTTTCAACTCTGGGCCAGAAAAATGAACCAAAGAAGTTTATTATTGTTATTAATTATTATTTTATTTTATTTGCTAGTCCTGGGGCTTGATATCAGGGCCTGAGCACTGTCTCTAAGCCTCTTTGTGCTCAAGGCTAGTGCTTTAACATTTGAGGCATAGCATCATTTCTGACTTTTTTCTGTGTATGTGGTACCAAGGAATCGAACCTAGGGCTTTGTGCAT
Organism: Megascapheus bottae; assembly: GCF_031878675.1. NCBI lineage: Eukaryota > Metazoa > Chordata > Mammalia > Rodentia > Geomyidae > Megascapheus > Megascapheus bottae. The sequence goes on along the minus strand of NC_143531.1, from coordinate 15,000,139 downwards.
GCTAGACAAGTATTCAACCACTAGGCCACACACCTGACCCACAGTTTATTTTTTGATGGTAAAAGAAAATGGACTACTACAGATGGTTAGCTCTGAAGAAAATTCAATGTCAGTCATGCTTAGTCATTCATTATCAGTAGCAGCTTAATTCTTCTTTAAGTAGTTGTACAAGGGAGGTTGCTTAACAAAGCAGTATATGAATACAATGCATCTTGATCTAGTGCCACCCTCTTTAAGAATCTCATCCCCCTTGGACCTTTTCCCACTAGATTTTCAAATGATGTTTAATTGATAAATTGAACTTTACTCATATTGAAAAATTAAGATGGTTTCTGTGTCTGAAAGAAGTTATTATTATTTTTTTCAAAGAAGTCCTTTTTAAAAAAATTTTTTTTTCAGTGGTGAAGCTTGAACTCTGGGCCTGGGCACTGTCCTTGAGCTCTTCAACTCAAGGTTAGTGCTCTACCACATGAGCCACAGCACCACTGAGATTTTTTTTTTTTTTTTTTTTTTTGGTTTGTCATGAAGCTTAGACTCTTGGCCTGGGCGCCAACCCTGAGGTCTTCTGCTCAAGGCTAGTGCTCTACGACCTTGAGTCACAGGGACACTTCTGGTTTTCTGGTGGCTAATTGGAGATAAAAGTATCATGGACTCTTCTGCCAAGGCTGACTTTGAACTGCAATCCTTAGATCTCAGCCTCCTGAGAAGTTAGAAATAACAGGCATGAGGTACTAGCCCCTAGCTTCTTGTTTTGTTATTATGTAGCAAATTAAGTTTCAAGGAACTTCATTTGTTAGATTTAGGGGTTAATACAGTGAACCTTCTTCAAGCTTATTCTGTTCTGAGGAATGGTGCACCAATGTACTAATGAGTACCTAAACTGTAAATCTTCTCTGTCCTATCAATAATGCCAAGCTCTTCATCTCTTTTGGTTCCTATATGTGATAAATGCCTATGTGAGAAGGAAAGATATGCTTTTCTATTTTTGATACGCTGTCTTCTATTTCCTTTAATACAGAAATGTTTTTTTTCCTTCATACTTTCCCCCTTCCTCACTTATTTCTTGTTAAGAAACATGCTGGATACCTAGTTTCTGGAAGAGGCAAAAAGAAAATGGAAAACCCTACCTCCCATAATTTCCCCCTTCAGAGTTCTTCCAGGGAGTAACAGCATGGGGTCAAAGGAGAGTTTTGCATTTGAGGGTGCTACTCCAATAATCACACACACTCCATAGCTCATATGGCATGATTCCAGAGCGGCGACCTAATTCCAGAAATAAATGGATTAGTTTCTCAGTAGTTCCCCATTTCCATGCTCACAATTCTAGAATGCATTGTCAGGAAAGCTAGAGGAGAGAATTAACAGAAAAGATGCTAGCATGTACTACGTTTACTATGAGATCTTGAGAAAAATGTTCCAATTCATTATGATTAGCCTTATCGATCTTTCAAATCATGAAAGAGACTATTTAACTGGATAGAAACTAGATGATAGATGATAACTAGATGATAGAAATGCAAATGGGATAAAATGTGTTCGTAGCACAGCAGGGAAAATGCACTTCAAGATGTGTTCAAAGAGCTAGTGGAAAAATTGCAGAATTCCACAGGACTAAGGGTTTATTTAGCTTAATATTAAGACTATCTACTTAGCACATGTAAAACGCTGGGTTCAATTTCTAGCACTATCAACCCTAATCTTCCCAAACCAAACCACATCAAAATTCCAGGAATTTAATTTTGTTCCGAAGATAATTTAATATGCAGTGACATGTGACAGGTAGCATCTCCTTAGTATTACCAAGACCACATACCATGGTTTCAACAAGACCAATGGCTTCAAAGGCAAAGTCAACGCCGTCGCCGGTCATTTCCACCACTACCTCCTGGACAGGTTTCTGGAGGGCTCGAGGGTTGAGACAATCTGTGACCCCTAACGCTCTTGCCCGGGGAAACTTCTCTTCATTGATATCCACTCCAATGATCCTAGATGCACCAGAGGCTTTGCAGCCCATGACAACAGCTGAGCCAATTCCTCCAAGTCCGTAAACCACACAGGTGGACCCGGGGGTAACCTGCCAATTCAGAGGTTAAACTTCTATTAAACATCCAAAGCTGATGGTCCTGAATAACAGGAAAGAAAAAAACTATTTTGGTTTTATCTGTGATGGAAGAAACTCTGATGGCATGGCTCCGGGTGGCACACTGTACAGGTGTCTGAAAATGCACAGGTGTACGTTCTTACCTTGGCTGTGTTAAATACAGCTCCAAAGCCTGTAGGCACCTCACAGCTCATGATGCAGACTTTCTCCAATGGAGCAGCATCGTCAATTTTCCCCACCGCGATTTCATGCACTACAGTGTAGTCAGTGAATGTGCTGGTGCCATAAAGATGATAAATCTTCCTTCCTTTGCAGGAGAATCTGCTGGTGCCATCTAACATTAGTCCAGTTGGAGAGAGAACACTGTTGCACAGATACATGGAATGATGGAAAGAGAAAATATTTTAGCTCCCAATTAATACTCCTACCAAGGAAAGCAAAATGGGGTTAAAATGAATCAAAAGTAAAGGAGACTAACTTTTCCTTCACACACATGTTGCCTTTGGGGTGCAGGCAGTAGTTACATTCTCTGCATTGAGGAAGTGGGAACATTAAGACTTTATCTCCTAGAGAGAAAGAACAAAGAAAGAGATTACCATCGGAGCAGAGCTGTAAATAGTAATATCACATTTACAAGATTAGGAATTATTTACAGTAGATTTTATTAACTTGCTGTAATGAAAATTCTCATTATTTCTGAAGTCAATTATCTCACACTGGAATAAAAAAATCAATTTTAATCCAAATAAAGGTACAGAAACAGTTGGTTTCTTTTTATGTGTCTAGAAATATGAAGGTTTCAAGGGTTTCATAGCCAAGTTTAAGAGTGACATCAGTATTTGTAAACATAAAACTTATATTTTTGTCAGTGCTCTATTTCAGGAGAAAGACAGAGCTTCTACTCTGTGTATGAGTAAGTTTTACTCTAGTGTTATACTAGAGTTAATACTCATTGTGAGATAATCTTACTGAACAAAAGTCTAAAATTTGAGGTAAAATAACTTATAACCTCATGTCTCGCTTTGCTATTAAGTAGCTAAAAATAAACTGAATAAGGTAGTTTTAAACTTTGCCAAAGGCAAGCTTCTATTTCTTCATACATACAGTGAGCATAAAGTACCTATGACCCAAGTTTATTGCTAGAATAACACATAATACTGTAAAGGGTTTGAAACATGAATGTGTGTAATATGCAAATAGTAAATACAAGTTTGGAAGGAAATTTTAATAGATGATGCTGACGGTCGGCATCTTAAACAATTATCAACTGTGTGTGTGAGAGCTCTCAATCACATATATTTGAAACGGACAAATAAAATACCTTACATTTACAATTCTTAGCTAGTGTTTTTCAGTGCTAAGTATGGAGCTTCATACATACTAGTCCAATACAATACCATTGAGTTGTATCCCCAGGTTAGGACTCTGGGTCTTTGTCTGCCTACTTCTCATACTTTTGTTACCATATAATACATTCTGTTATCTTCAGAGTCACTTTTGGGAAGAGTCAGAGTGAATTAGAGCAGAGTTGGCACCATATCTTTCCTGTTAACCTACCTGGTATCACACTGGTTACTCCTTTTCCAATACTCTCTACGATTCCAGCTCCCTCATGGCCCAAAATGACAGGAAATGGCACTTTGTTTCTCCCTTCCAGGATGTGCAGATCAGTACCACAGATCCCAGAGGCTATAATCTGAAAGGTCATTACACAATTGGAAATAAAATGTCTTGTCATAACATTAGTGAGTCTTAAAAATATTGTTTTATGTCCAAGTCTAGAAGCAGATTAAATAAAGTCTTTATAGTTTGGGCTATACTTTAGAAATATTATTGGTTGAATCAATACATGACACAACTATTTTAGAAAAAGAAGGACCACAGTAATTAGTTTGTCTTTGCCTTTATCATTTTCCCTGGATCTTTCTAGCATCACAAAGAACCCTAGCTCATTTTCTGGATCTTTTTCAAGAAAAGTACAAATTCTATGGGATGTGACAAAACAGACAACCTAGATGTTAGGGTCTGTTTTGATATATGTACTCAAGCAAAGGGATACCCTGGATAAGTTTGGGTTTCTTCCCCTACATCTCACTCTTTCAGTAGAAAAGGCTGAAACACTAAAGGCTCTTCCTCTTAAGTTCCCTGACCTGATCTTGACATTCTAGTTACAAACTGTAGCCCAAAATAAAAATGGAAGTGCTAATGATTTTTTAATTATACTAAAAGTTAACAAGTTATTAAAATGATTAGTGTAGAAATACCTTAAAGATGGCCCCAGAAAAAATAAATTGCCACAAGCATAGCAAAAACAATGGTTAAATACAGAACTTTATATTTGGTTGAACTTAAGTTGGAGTTAAGTTTTTAACTTAAAATAGACTATTTCAACTCTAAGATATTTTACGTAAGTTCCAAAACAATCTCTCTGTCTCTCTGTCTCTGTCTCTCTCTGTCTCTCTCTGTCTCATACACACAGACACACACACACACACACACACACACACACACATGAAGTTACACAAAAGAAATCAGTACAAAAAGTAAACAAAGTACAAAGAATACAGCAAAAGATTAAACAGCTTAGAAAATGTCAACATTAAATCTTTCTCTGTGGATGGTTTATGAATAAAATGGCTTAGACTCCCAGTCAAAAGATAAAGTGACTGTGTGGGGTTGTTTTCAATATAAGTGCTCCTGAAGCGAACCCAGTTTGAGTTCTTTTTTTTTTAATTTAATTTATTTTATTTTTTTTTGCCAGTCCTGGGCTTGAGCTCAGGGCCTGAGCACTGTCCTTGGACTTTCTCAAGGCTAGAGCTCTACCACTTGAGCCTCAGCACCACTTTCCGGCTTTTTTTCTATGTATGTGGTACCGAGGAATCGAACCCGGGTCCTCATGCATACTAGGCAAGCACTTTAACCACTAGGCCAAACTCCCGGCCCCAGTTTGAGTTATTTCTAAGGAACTAAACTTAGACAAGTGGATCAAGCCTGTAATCCCAGTTACTTGGAAGGCAAAAATCAAAGTTTGGGACAGAATTTATTCATGAAATAGTTGTTTTAACATAGTTTCTCTTTATTGACATTATCCTTTTGATGAATCATTGTCTTCATGCTTTTAAAAGTATTTTCAATACCATTGAAGTTAGTTCTTTGAATGTGTTTATATTAGTCTATTTTGAAGTCTTTAAGTCTAGCCTCTAAGGTGGCTGCAACATCATGTTTTCTCTCACAAAAGTAAGTTTCAATCACTTGTTCTTTTTCCAGTCTGATGGTCAATGATCCTGTTTCAGTGTTCCTATAATTTGTTGTTGAAAATTGAATACCGAATATAGTATCTATAGATCTGATTATCTTTTCTTTCCTCTTTCCCTCACTAGTAGCTTGCTGATTTTGCTGTTTCTGCTTATTTGGTTACTAACTCTATTCTCGTCCCTATTCCCAGTATGTGGGATTTTGATTTTTTTCCCCTTTCACTTTTATTATCTTCCCACTTCTCTGCCACTTTTAACACAATATGATGCCCTTACCAGAAGCTAGTCAGATACCTGCATTGTGCTGAAATTGTAGGTTAAATAACTGTCATTTCTTTATAAAGTACCCAGACTTGCCAGGTGCTGGTGACTCATGCTTATAATCCTAGCTCCTGAGGAGGCTGAGATCTGAGGATCGCAGTTCAAAGCCAGCTTAGACAGGAAAGTCCCTGAGACACTTATCTTCAATTAATCACTGAAAAGATGGAGGTGGTGCTATGACCCAAAGTGGTAGAGCTAACCTTGAGCAAAAGAGCTCAGGGGCAGTGCCTGGGCCCTGAGTTCCATCTCCCCATGACCATCACCACCACCACCACCAACAACAACAAAGGAACAAAAAGAAAAAAGAAAAAAACCAAGATTCAGCAGAAAACAGACTAAAGACACCTGTTGCTATACTTGTGTGTATCTATGTATGTGATGTGTCTCTCCTGAAGATATCAGTCCTTTCACATTCCTTTTCAAGTAAAGTTAGCCTCCTTAGCGCCGCGACAGAACTGAGAAGTCTCCCTTCTCGTCTCTTCCCACACTGCACTTCCCACTTCAGCACACTGCAACATCAATGAGTGAGGACGAGGGTGGCTTGCTCAGCCTTACTCTGCCCCATGAACTGGGAAATGGTCTCTTAAATTTTAATGATAGACAATTATTTACCCCACGGGGTATGTTGAAATCCTAACCTCTCGTGTAATGGTACCTGGAGATGGATTCAAATAAAGTCCCAAGGGCAAAACCCCCATGGTGAGATGACGGTATGAACAGAGATACCAGAAAGTTTGCTTGTTCTCTCACCTTCTGCCATGTGAGGACATAGCGAGATGTGCTTCTGCAAGTCAGAAAGAGAGATCTCACCATAATCCAAACATGTTGGCACTTTGATCATGACACTTTCTCGCCTCCAGAAGTGTTAGAAAATACATGTAGGCGTTTAAACCACCTAACATATGGTATTCTATTATATCACATTGAGTAGACTAAGATAGTTCTTATCTTTCCCTGACGGAAGTGAACTTTTTGTCTGTAGTAAGGAAGATGAGTGCTTTCCGCCCATTATCCTAGATTGGCTCAGGCCTGATGTGGCGGAATGTGTGGGGGAAGGGAATCCAGTCTTCGCAGTCTTTCCTATTGAACTAGCGTGTCTCTTCTTTATTTTCTGCTGTTATAAATCATGAACCATAGAAATACACGTGGGTTAGTATCAGGCTGATACGTCTAAGAGCATGGCACATCTTATCATCTGACTAGGATTCCCTCCTGTGTCAGAACATTCTGGAAGAAAAGATTTCTGAAAAGCAAAGATGTGTGGGTGGCAGGATTTGTGCTTTTTATGAGGCGCTCACGCCCCTGGTGATTTACCTACGCCTACCATCACCGCTGTCATCCACTCCCGAGGGTCATGGTCTCACGTCCTCAGCACCTCTTAAAGGTATCCCCTCTCATGACACTGGTAATTAAATTTCAACATGAGCTTTGGAAGGTGCAATCAAGCTGTAGCAATTACGTAACTACCTATCCAAATAACTTCACAGTTGTGAAATAGTGAGTCTTATTGATTAACAGTTGTCTGTGCTGGTTTCCATTTTTTTTTTTTTTTTTTTTTTTGCCAGTCCTGGGCTTGGGCTCAGGTCCTGAGCTTTGTCCTTGGGTTTTCTCAAGGCTAGAGCTCTACCGCTTCAGCCTCAGCACCACTTCTGGCATTTTTTTCTATGTATGTGGTACTGAGGAATCGAATCTGGGTCTTCGTGCATGTTAGGCAAGCACTCTATCACTAGGCCAAACTCCCAGCCCTAATTTCCAAATTTTTAAAAAAGCAACAGTGTAGTGCAAGAGCGATGACTCAATATTTGCGTACCAATGCTATGGACATAGTATTGGAAACATAAACACAACTACATAGACATAAAAATTTATGAATCTATAGACATAATGTTTTATTACATAGATTAATATGTGTGACATACAAACCCTCAGCCTAATTTTAACTATGTTCTAAAATCTAAGTGCCAGTGATTGTATATAGAGATTCCCTTCTTGAATACTTGCTTATTAAACATGTCATTTGAAATATGATGTAAAAATCAATGTTAATAAATTCTTTAATAAAAAAACAACAGTGTATTTGAAATATTTCCAACACTTCATATCTTATATGTGTAATATTTAACAACATGTAACAGTCCTACTATTATACATGTTAACATAGATCTGGTCTAAATCATAGGAAGTCTTAATTATCTTTAAATGTAAAATGCTATTCCTCCCCCCCAAATTATAAAAATGATTTTAAACATACAGGGCATCTATGCCTACTAAAAGACTCCTTTACATTTACCTTAATTCGCACCTCACCAGCCTCTGGTGGATCAACTTCAATCTCTTCAATGGAGAGAGGGGCATTTGTGGTCCACGCAATGGCTGCTCGACATCTAATAATCTACATGCACATAAAGATAAAATGATGAGGTGAGCTTATTGCTATTACCTGAAAATCAGGTGAGATAGCAAGTTAAATGTATAGTTATTGTGCTGAATAGCCATTTTGCTTCTATCACCTCAAGTCATATGTTTAGTTTCAGACACATCTGAATACTATAAAATATTACTATGGGAGACCAGTGATGTACATATTACATAAAGCCCTCTTTTATATTTTGTCAGTCTTGGGCTTGGGCTCAGGGCCTGAGCACTGTCTTTGGGGCTTTCTCAGGGCTAGAGCTCTACCACTTGAACCCAGCACCACTTCTGGCTTTTTTCTAGGTATGTGGTACCGAGGAATTGAACCTAGGTTTCCTGCATACTAGGCAAGCACTCTACCACCAGACCAAACTCTTGGCCCCTGTAAGTTTGCTTGTTTGTTTTTAAAGATTAAGGGGGTGAGGGGAGGGAAAGCAGGGGGGAAAAACATGGGAAGGGGTAACAATGTTCAAGAAGTAATGTACTCACTACCTTATGAATGCAACTGTAACCTTTCTATAATTACCCTGAGAATACAATAATATAATATAAAAAGATCAGGGTATCTGTTTGGTGGGGATTTCTCTTTACTTAAAATGGCACAAGATACTATTGGCCAACTGGTCTGTGGAACCCAGTTTGCTTTTCTGCATCTCAATTTTTACATTATAATTTTTAAATGCTAATCATTCACTCAAAACAAAAGATTACAATTCATCATGTGAAAAATATTATTAGAAAAGATGACTTTTTAAGGAAAAGGACAACAAATCCTATTTTTGCTTGTTTAAGCCAAATTCTAGTAAAATATAATGTAGAGCATTTTACCCTACCTTCATTCTTAGGTCCTATGCCTTATGACTTTTCTTCATTTATTACATGTTTTATTTAAAAATTACTAAACAGTTCAAGCTTTGATAGTTATTAATTTTCCTATATTGACTGGCTGTATTTGCAGGATGACGTTAGCTTTATAAACACATTTTTCTACTTTATAGAAGTATTGACAGTTACATAAATCTAGTAATGAATATATTTCTTTTTGAAATGTGTTACCTCTTCCCCCATTTTTCCCCTTTTGATCCCTTCCTCCACAAGTTGTGTAGTTCATTTTTTTTTTTTTTGCCAGTTCTGGGCTTGAGCTCAGGGCCTGAGCACTGTCCTTGGACTTTCTCAAGGCTAGAGCTCTACCGCTTGAGCCTCAGCACCACTTCCGGCTTTTTCTATGTATGTGGTACCGAGGAATCGAACCCGGGTCTTCATGCATGCTAGGCAAGCACTTTAACCACTAGGTCAAACCCCAGGCCCTGTGTAGTTCATTTTTAACATAGTGTCTAGTGAGTATCACTGCTCCATCTATTTCCTCTTGTTCCACCATTTCTGTGCTCTCCTTTACCCTCCCTCAAATGATAAACTTAAATAAGAAAAGAACAGAAATAAAAAATAGTGACAAAGGAGGAAAAAACAACAACCAAGAAGCATGATAACATAAAACCCCTTGTTTCTATTTTCTGACATTCATGTTGATAAACATTAGAGAAAACTATGACTTACTTTGTTGGATGTCTCCGGAGAGAACTTATCTTGCTCCATCTTTCCTTCTGGCTTGATGACTGAGAGTTTCCTTGTCTCTTCTGATCACCAACACAGACTATTAGAACTTTATTATACCTATGTGACTCAAGCAGTACCCATCAATTAGGGAGGGAGGAGGAAGAAAAGGAAGAAATGAAAAACTGAGGGAGAGAAGAAAGAAAACAGAAGAGTGGAAATGAAGGAGAAAAAAATGAAGAAGAAGAGAAAACTAGTGAAAGAAAAAGAGGAAAGTATTTTAGAATAAAAATTTAGAAAAGGAAGGAAAAGAACTATCTCTTCTGCAATTCATATTGTGCTTTATGATTTGGAAATTCTTTCAGATTTGTAGTATCATTTGGTCCTTCACATAACCTCTAGACTAATTCTTACTCTAATCAGAATAATTATTATTCAATTGGATAAGGAAACTAAGCTTCGTGAAGAATTATAGATTAATTTTAGTCAGAGCTCAGGTAAGATTTCTGGCTTCAAATCCTTTGATACTTTTTTAATCCTTTGATTTTTGAAAGAAGAATTTTGAAGACAAATTAAGAAATTATGAGAAGAGACAAAAACTGGAAAAAAGGGTAAAGCTAGATAAAAGATATCTGACCAGAATTAGCACAGAGAAGAAATAAAATTAAAGAGGTTATTTATACAGGAATTCTATTAGAATGGAAACATAACTCAAAGAGTTTAATTTAGAAAAGAAGTAAACCTGTAATACATTAGTCACCTAATTTTAAAACTAGAAGAATCTAGAATGAGAGATCTCAGTCTTAGCATTCCATTTATAGTTATTGCTTGCCAATTTTTTTTTAGGTATTTTCTATGTTAATGGATACTTGCCTTTTCTAAGCTTCTGATGGTTTTCTGGCCATGCTTGCCAACCTGGCTTATTACAGTCCCTGAATTGACTATAATTGTAATGGGCACGGTGTTCAAATATGTTTCTCCTTTGAAGGCCTGGTTTCTTCCAGTTGTCTAAGACATTGGGTTAGGCACCCATTGTACTCTATCATGACTTCACCAGAATGGAAATCAGTCATATCTGTAACTGTATTTTCAAATAAGTCTCTCTTCTGTGATACAAAAAGATAGGACATTAGCACGTTCCTATTCTAGGAGTGTGTGGTATTGGTGATGGGTGAAGGTGGGGCACAATTCAACCTCTAACACTGACTGTTTTAAGTCAGATTTGCTAGCCCCTAACAAAATGGAAGCTTGCTATTGGCATGCCTGGAATTTTCATCTTTCCTTACTGCCCCCCCCCCCCCCCCCCGCTTTTGGCAGTTCTGGGGCTTGAACTTGGGGCCTGAGCACTGTCCTTGGGCTTTCTCAAGGCTAGTGCTATACCACTTGAACCACAGTACCACTTCTGGCTTTTTCTGTGTATGTGGTATCAAGGAATCAAACCCATGGCTTCTTACATTCTAGGCAAGCATTCTAGGCAAACTCTCAGCCCTGGAATTTTCTTAAAACTACAGTGAGGTATTGATGAAAAGAGCAGAAAGGGCAAACTCAACAGTCCAGCAGGTTTTATTCAGGAGGAAAGCCTGGGAAAGACTTTCCTTTACCTAGTGGGAGAGAAAATGATGCACCCCTTCTCCCTTTACAACTAGGAAGTGGAGCAGGGCAGCTGGAAGTAGGGTGAGATGAAGGTGGGGTGGGGAGCAATGTTATTTTGACTGAGGAGTTCCAAGGTCTCACCAGTATCTGCGTCCACTGTAGGCATCAGTGCAGTTGTGGACTTGATCTGAGGCTCTTTTTCAAGACCACTGAGTGTGTTTGTTCAGGAGGAAGGGGGGAGAGGTGATTCAGCAGGTCAGCAGCAAGGACAGTTCTCAGATCTGGCTGACAGGGGGAAGATGAGTGCTTTCAGCTTAAGTTATTTTCCATCAAGTATGATATTCTTCCACTGAATCCTTCTTTTCCTGCCCGCCTTTAACAGTCAGGTGGATTGTGTTCCTTTCCACTTTCCCTTTCATAGGCACTTCTTCAACACATGTTTAGCACTTGTAATCCTGACTCAGTAACTACATAGAGAATTCCAAATGATACATTCCCTAAGTGGAAACATTTAGGGGATTGGAGAACAATATTCTCAGTATTTTTCACCTCAAATTTTTAAGAAAGATTTTGGTTCCACCTAAAGACAATTTTTGCTCTATAAGTGGATTTATGTTGTTGATTCCCCCCTCCACAGGTAACCAATCAACAATGTGATAATTTATTCAATGGTTTTTAAACACCTTTTGAAGGAGGGGGGGATCAAGAATCAGTACAGGTGAAAAAAAGTCAGGAGCTATTAAAAAAAACCCAACGCATATCATATAAATAAATTGACAAACCATTAGTGAGAGATTAAAACGTGGTTCTACTTTTAATCCTATTTCATGTTTAATGTTTGTAACAGCTTTCAAATTCCCACCCATTCCTATTTACTTTATGGAGTCCATCTGACCTACCATACAAGGAACTTGCACAATCTCTCTAATATCTCTGGGCAGCTCTGTGTATCCTGGCCTGCTTTTACCTTGACCTACTTCTGAAATCAAATAAAAGCTAAAACCTCTCTTTGATCTTGTAAGCTGCTTTTTGGGCCTGATGGAGAGCATGCTCTGTTCTCTCCTGAAAACCTCACGTTAGTAATGAACCATCTCGCACTCTTTTGCCGCACCTTCTTGGTGCCATCAGTCCATACTTGAGCCAATTTGGGGTGAAAAGTACCTCCCATCACTCAAGGTGGACGATCACCACCAGTGCTTGCAACTGGTGTGTTTCAATAATATTTACTACCACCAGGGGACTCTTCTTGTTTAGAGTGCTAATTGGTACTGCTGCCTGCTAGAAAGCTTGTACTTTGAACTGGTGCCTTCTGCCATGCTTACATGGCCTTCCTACGGCTATCAGGCTTCGGTTATAGACTCTAGCATCAAGGCATATTCAGTCTAAGTCACAGGCATGGACCAACACATCCAAGCCGGAGCAACTTCATGGACAAATGGTTCTAATGCTGTGAATATTGATGGTATGGCTGACGTAGACTTTGGTCCCATTCTGCAGTGAACTCAGAGGAGTGGGGGAGTGTGGAAGGAAGATCAGAATGCTCACAAAAGCATCACTCAGTAGGCCCTACAAAACTCAGTGCAGCTGAGTTTACTGGTGACCACTGTCACCAATAAAAATCCTGCTTCTCAAGAGTAAATGGGAAAAAAAAAGATGTTTGCAGTCATCCCCTGACATAGCTAAGAAGTTAATTAAGCCTAATCTTTGCTACAATGTCCTTAAACCTTCTCAAGTCCATCCAGTATCTCCAAAAAAATAAAATAGCTATTTAACCCTGTTGGAAGGCCCAAATTTAGTTAATAGCATTATCTAACCCACAGCAAAATAAAAGAGAGTCTATTTTATGGAAGTGTAAAATCTATTTGTTTCTAAATTATCTTTAACTCCTGCTGAGCTGTATTAGTTGGCAAACTTTTTTTTTTTTTTTTTTTTGCTAGTCCTGGGGCTTGAACTCAGGGTCTGAGCACTGTCCTAGGGCTTTCTCAGCACTAGTGCCCTACTATGTGAGCCACAGCACCACTTCTGGCTATTTTTATGTATGTGGTACTTGAGGAATCAAACCTAGGGCTTCATGCATGCTAAGCAAGTACTTTATTACTAGACCACACTCCAGGCCAGTTGGCAAACTTTAACACGGGGATTCAAATTGAAGTTAACCTTAATTCTAGTTAGAGTTAGCCTTAGCTATGGAATGATTGCCTTGATTAAATCCTTACCAGGAAATAACTCACTGTGGGTGTGAATACTTGGAGGCAGCAAGTATAAGGAGTTAAACTTACAACTGACTTGACCACAAAACTCCTTTCCCGACTTTTACCCATAGCTGAAGTTGTTAATATAACACAATATAAATGAATGCATCGACCACTTGTAACCCACTATTCAAAAACTTGAGCAAAGGGATAATCATCTTCATTTTTTTCCTTAATGGCCCAGTTTTGACCTGCAAATATGCATGGCAACTGCTGGTGAAATACCATTATCTAAATACTGAGACATAATAGATCATTATTTGCTCTTTGCCTCTGGTTCCTGACATGGAGCTCTTGAAACTCCTGGTTGGTAGGAGTTAGTACTCCTAACTCCAGAAGAACTTTCTGAGTGTCAGGAGCATTTTCGTCATTGTTGTTGTTGTTCTAGTAAGAGTCTTATTAGGGTCCTGGGTAGTTTCAGGATGAGGTTTGATCACTAGAAACCAAGCCATGATTAGCAGCTTGAAACTCTGAGCTTCACCTCCTGGTCTCCAGGATGTAGGGAGAGGCTGGAGATTCAGTAATGAGCCATCATACTGGTGTTGTGAAGCTTGCCAGAGACTTTCCAGGTTGGTAAATACAGGCATCTCCTGGGAACGTTAAGCTCTCCAGCTCAACAAGGATTTCTCCTAATGTAGACCTTGCTCCATATACTTTTTATTTAATGTTCCTTTGTGTTAATTAAGTTTGCTTTCCTGTTATTTATTTGGTATATTCATTGTACCATGAGGTTTCAATATGGTTTTTCAGATGTAGGCATACTATGTTTTAATTAGAATAACACTCTCAGGTTTTTTTTTCTTTTCCCATTTAGGTTTGGGAGTTTTTTTTATAGGTCTCATTTGTGTGTGTGTGTGTGTGTGTGTGTGTGTGTGTGTGTGTGTGTGTGAATACCTTTTATAATGAGATGGTTAAAGTAAATAAAATGCTTCCCTGAGTTGTGTGAACTATTAGAGTCAATGATTAAACTCAAAAAAGAATCAGAGGAAATCTTGCTTTGTAGCCAAGCCAGAGTGAAGAGATGGCTCACCAGGGGCTGGCATGCAAACTGGGGAACAGGAAAATGGGAATGAGAGCTGTAAATGTATGAATGTGTGTAAGTCAGGTAGGCAGTGATCAGAAAGGAAATAAATTATAGGACACTATGGTTGTGCACAGGGAATTGAAGATTTGCCCAGCATAGAAAATTCACATTTAATCTGAGAAATATTATAAGTAAAGAAGAAGGGTTTTGTTGGTCATATTAATTAAGACATCAATACCCAATAATCATTGAAATTAGTGATTATTTCCAATAATGCTAGAAGACATTTTGATACTACAGACATACTAGTTAGTTTTGCTCACTAACTGCATAACTGTAGTTGTCTTCATCTTCAAAAGGACAGAACACCCATTTACCTGGCTACCCACAAATTAACTCATTAGTTATATGACTGAACATGATCTTTGCCAGAAAGTTTTTTCTTTTTTTTTTGTCAGTCGTGGGACTTGAACTTTGGGCCTGGGCGCTGTCCCTGAGCGCTTCAGCTCAAGGCTACTGCTCTACTGCTTGAGCCACAGAGCCACTACCAGCTTTCTAGTGGTTAATTGGAGATAAGAGTCTTTCGGTCTTTAGTGCCCAGGCTGGCTTTGAACTGCGATCTTCAGATCTCATCCTCTTGAGTAGCTAGAATTACAGATGTGAGCTTTTTAA
Organism: Megascapheus bottae; assembly: GCF_031878675.1. Lineage (NCBI taxonomy): Eukaryota > Metazoa > Chordata > Mammalia > Rodentia > Geomyidae > Megascapheus > Megascapheus bottae. Next base: position 14,984,959 of record NC_143531.1, on the reverse strand, counting down.
CTATCTTCAACTTTCTTTATAGCTTCTTTTAAGATATTTACTTTGTTTCAAATTGATTTTTAATTTGACAAGTAAGACTATATGTATTTATGCATCAATATAGGTTTTATGAACCTTGAAACTCATAATACAAAGGCTTCACCAGGGCTCCCTGGTTGTGGCAGTAATGAACAAGTCACTTATTTCACTTCTCAAAAATGCTTTTAAATGAACATTCAATTGATTTTTATCCCTTATTTGCATCAGTCTGAAGATTTAATTTACTTCTATAAGAATTAACTTATGTTAAACTTGTCACATTAAAGTCATTAAACATTAGACAGGAATTGTAATTAAGTGTATATACATGTCTAGATTGATCTTTATATCTATCATTTGAGTGGATTAAACTGAGGGCCCTAAACATGCTAGGTAAATGCTTCACAACTTGTGGGTAAGCCCTCAGTCATTTCGGTCTATTTCGTTTTTGAGACAGTCTCACCATGACTAGAGGTGGCCCATAACTTGAGATCTTCTTGCCTCTACCTTTGAAGTGGTAAGGGATTTCTGTTGAGAATCTTCAAGTCTAGTATGATTCTATTTTTTTTTTTTGCCAGTCCTGGGCTTGAGCTCAGGGCCTGAGCACTGTCCTTGGACTTTCTCAAGGCTAGAGCTCAACCACTTGAGCCTCAGCACCACTTCCGGCTTTTTTCTATGTATGTGGTACCAAGGAATCGAACCCAGGTCTTCATGCATGCTAGGCAAGCACTTTAACCACTAGGCCAAACTCCCGGCCCCTGATTCTATTTTTGATGTTTGATTATTAACAACTTTCAAAATCCAATTCTATTCCTGTATTTTCCATTATTGCCTCACATCCAGAGCAAGTGATAAGAAAACCTGCAAATTCTTGGCTTTAACGTTGGTTAGAAATTCTAATAAGACAAGCTCCAGGCTGTGGACTCTTTCTGTAAGCTCCATCCTTTCACCACAAGAAAAGCCAACCTCTGTCATTTCAACTTGCTTCTTCTTGTCAGCATGGGACATGCTTGTGCTCAAAGCTCTATACTATCGCCAAAATGTACATTACATGTACAATAAGCTCTTGATATATGTGCCATACATTTGCTTAATGTAGTTGTTTCTTCTTCACTGGTTCTTAGGCCTGACATAACTTACTTTTTTCATCTGGAGTCAGAATGATGCCATTATACATATTGATCATACTTCTCCTAATCCATAGACTGGAGATAGAGGAGCTAGATAACTTAAGTGATATCATTCTTCAGAGAACAATATAGTCTGTAAGCATGCCTATGAATAATTTTAGCATAAATTCTAAAAGCAATAAACATACAGTAAGTATAGACAGATCACGACATTGGGGACCAAGTCAGGCATTGAGTAACTTGATAAATACTAGGTATCGTGCTTACTCCAGTATGTAGAGTGCTCGATGGGCACACAGCCTCTGTTTAGCATGTGTGTTGCTTTGCTTGTCAAGCGTCAGTGTTCTACATGCCAGAAGTTGAACAGAAATGTTCTACTGTGTTGGCAACCTGTCAGAGATAGCTTATCTCTTCATTAAAACTCCAGTAGAGCTACTTGGATTGCATCTTAGGGTCTTGCTTTATGTAGTTGCTTCCTCAGCACTTATTTGGAGGCCTGGAATGATTTGTTCACACCTGAAACATCATCTGGAGTCAGATGAAAGATGTGATACCATTGCTACATGAGTGTTAATCATAGTTTTTTTCATTGGATTGTGTGTGTGTGTGTGTGTGTGTGTGTGTGTGTGTGTGTGGTGCTAGGTATTTCTAGTTGGCTATTTTCTTGATATTACCCATCGTTCCCTATCTCTGCTTCTCAAGTAGTTGGCATTTCAAAGGTGAGCCACTGTTTCTAGCCTTTCTTCCTTCCTTCCTTCCTTCCTTCCTTCCTTCCTTCCTTCCTTCCTTCCTTCCTTTCTTTCTTCCTTCCTTCCTTTCTTCCTTCCTTAAAAAGTTTTTTAGACTTTAATGTATGCCAATAAAAATCTTTTATTGCTTTGGCATTCTTAAATATAATAGTTGTGCCTCACTTGCGGGTATTTTTTCATTAAGTAATTGTTTTTTGTTTTATTGGCTTTTTTAGGGAAGGGTGTAGGGACATTCTAAATCTTAAGATGAAGGAAATCAGATTCATTTTTGATATTTTCTTGATTTGCTTCTTCTTATCTTCAAAGTTCTTCCTTATTGTGTGTCTGATATCCTGCATTGTTCCATGTTATTCGTTTTTTTTTCTTCTTGCTGTAATTCAGTGTTTAGATATTTTCCTCTGTTTTTGAAGGATGCCTTTTTGCATCTTTTGTGATTGAAGCCTCAGAAAAGAAGAACACAGCGGATGCTGAAACATAAATGTGAGATATGAAAGGATTGGAAAATTCATTTCAGGAAAACAGATTATGTACCCTATTTTGGGGATATGGCTCTGCCCACTTGTCCTATCCTTGACATCTCCTCTCCCCTTTACCCTCTAGCTCGCCTATGTCAAATATCATCATCTGACTATTATGAGTTAAAATCCAACTTCTACCCTAAGAGAGAGGCCTTAGCTTTGAGCATCATCTGCTTCCTGAACACAAAGACACCAAAAACCTCTGCTGCCACTTCTGCTTAGCCTCCTTCACTTTCAGTGCCTGGACAGAGAAGAAAATAGTGGATTCTCCTGGATTGTCTCTTTCACAGTATGTATACTACCTTAGAATGCCTGCCATCAAATATGATTATCTTTCTAGTATTTCTTTGCTTAGCTTTTTAGATTTTCTTGACTTTTCCTTCTAGACTTAAACATAACAATTCAAATCTTGCTGATTGCCATAGTAGATTAAATCTGATAGGGAATAAGAGGGTAAAAAGGTAAGCTGTAGGTAAACAAAAACTCACAACAGCAAATACAGTATGTAGGTAGAGTTGGAGGAGAGAAGGAAGAGAGCCTTGCTAGGAGGCAAAATGGAAAAAACCACCATCACAGCTGTGATTATTTGCTCATTGTTCTGCTTATTTTCTACTATATCTGACATTCCTGGCAAATAGTACTCCATCAATCCATATACCTAGAATAGGCAAGTGAAATATCTCCTGATGAGAGAATGTGTCAACTGTGAAGTTCTGCTAGCACAGTAGACTGACCATCTTTTCAGAAATATTGTACAGAGGATTTGTGCCCCTGGAGGGAGTTCATATCTCAAGAATTTCTTGCATGGAGTTTATCTCCGGGAATGTCTCAACCCATTGTTTTAGAAAAATTTCTCTATCCAGAAAAATACAATACTGGCCAGTGTGATGTAGAGGGATTTTTTTCATTGTTATATTGAATTATTGAATATCTTTCTGAGGTTGGTTGATTGAGCCTTTCTAAAAAAGAGACCGGTAGGAAAAACCATTTCTTAATGTTGATGACAGTAGGAAACAAAGTAGTGTATATAAATAATATCAGAGTCCTAGTAGCTTTTCTCATAAAAATCACCTAAAATTGTTTGAAGAGTTGTTTTCTCTGTTATTAGTGTAAGATCATCAAGTAAACAAAACACTCACGTTTTTCCAGCATGATACAACTCCAAGGCCTTGTGGAGTTGGTTAAAAGGCAGCCGATGAGTTATCAGAGGATCTATATTCATCTTATTTTGCAGGTAATCAGACACCAGTTGGGGAATACAGTCTCTGGTTTTATAGTCTATAAGACAAAAAAGCTAATAGTTATAAGATGTTAGAAGAACCATACTAACTAAAAGATTTTTTTTAAAAAATCAAGTCAAAGAGATGGCAAGATAGTCTCTGAAAATTTGCTATTAAACATGAAGGATAACCTATTTGTATCTCAGAAACTGTTGACTGATAACTAAGTGTGGCTATTACCGAAGCTCCGCTACCTACCACTGTTCTGGAGAAAAACAGCATTACTATTTATATGACTGAGTTTAAAAAATGATCCTATAGTGTTTCCTCACTCCTGTCTATGCACATGGAGGTTGCATGGGAACTGACACTGGACCAATGCATAGAAACGGAAGTGTTGATTTACTAAGGCTGATAATCAGAAATGAAAGTTCTTCTGGAAAGATTACTGCTCGAATTGCACACCAAGTTCAAATCTATGAGTGCGGAACTAATACCTTCTGCACCATTTAACTAAATTAATTAAAATTGATTTGCAACTCAGGGCTCTGTGACTCGTGGTGATCATCCCTGTTCTCTTACGAGGCAGAGATCAGAGGATCACTGTGGGAAACCAGCTCTAGCAGACAAATTCAAGAGACTCATCTCTGGTTATCAAAAAGCTGGAAGTAAGGGCATGATTCCACAGGACTCAAGTTGTACAGTGTCAAGCATGAGGGACAAACTCTAGTGTGCCCTGAGTTCAAACCCTGGCATAGGCACTTAAAAGGAAAAAAGATATTAATTTGTAAAGTATACCAACTCATTAGAGAAGGAGTCTTTTCAATCCTTACTTTTTATTTCCCTGCGAGGAAAAGATTTCTCTACAAAGTTTCCACAAAATTGAAACTCATCTTATGAGAACAGACCCAGAGCCTTCTAATCAGCTACCTACCTCCTAAGCAAACACCCTTCAGTGATTTTCCAGTGATAATCTTTGTTGCCTCCAGGCAAAGCTTTGAATCTGTGGTAGCCAATCCAATGATCAGACAGACACCATAGCTGTTGTTGCAGGACTCCCACGCAGCTGTCTAATAATGCAAATAATGGCCACATATAAATACCAGCTACCCCCTGAAAAGCAAGAATCTTGGAGACTATGGATTTTGAAACTGCTCTTCAGTTGATGCTACATTAATTTTCCTTTCACACTGCAAATGATGGAAACTTTATTAGAGAACCATAAAAAAGCAAAGATTGTACAGTTTGTGTGTCCTTTGGCAAGTTGTCGAACTTTCTTTTGGCTTAGTTTCCTTGTTGGCAGAAAGAAGAATGGTACTTACTGCATAGTATTGTTCTTAGAAAACAATCAGGTATCTGAAAAATTTTATTGAATAATATTACCCCTGCCTGAGAGGTCATACTCTCTGCAGTGCTTTTGTGTCCAATTCATTTCTAGTAAAACTAGACTAAACAAATATCTACCAGTGTGGGTGAAACTTCCATTTTTTAAACGTTCAACTTTATAAGGATCTATAATATACGTCTTCATACCATATCTGTCTTACTTTCACTTACCTTTGCCTCATCCTTATCACCTGTATTCCCATGTTTACCAAATACACTAGGTACACATTTCAGTTTCAGTGTATTAATTATCTGTCTTCTCTTCTTTAAAATGTGATTCGTGAGAATGAGGCAAATTACTTCACTCCTGTGCCCAAAGGACATGACTCAATGGAACTAAAGAAACATTTTCAACTGACTAAAGGGTTCTTGTATTAGAACACAAATACATATTATATGTGAACCTGACAATGCTCATCCCCAAGTATAAAATTCACAGGTAGGATGACCTAGAATCACCAAAAGAGAAGTCTAGAATTATAGCTTTTTTGTATGTTTAACTTTAGTATGTCATAAAGACTTATATCTTAGCATATAATGTTTTTACTTTTTTATTGCACTTTATTTTGGGGGTAATGTACAGAGGGATTATAGTTACATTGGTTGGGTATGTTTTCACTTTTAAAATGAATGTTTTAGAGTGAATTTGCACCTTCATTTTCACTTACAGTGCTGAAGACTAGCACGTATTTCCAGGAGAGTTTGTGTTTGTGTGGCTACTAAACTTGTACCCACATGTCTACATTGTAGAAACTCCTTACCATGACCCAAGACCACGTACCATGGTTTCAACAAGACCAATGGCTTCAAAGGCAAAGTCAACACCGGCACCTGTCATTTCCACCACTACCTCCTGGACAGGTTTCTGGAGGGCTCGAGGGTTGAGACAATCTGTGACCCCTAACGCTCTTGCCCGGGGAAACTTCTCTTCATTGATATCCACTCCAATGATCCTAGATGCACCAGAGGCTTTGCAGCCCATGACAACAGCTGAGCCAATTCCTCCAAGTCCGTAAACCACACAGGTGGACCCGGGGGTAACCTGATAATTGATAAGGCATACTTTTATTAGGCAGTCTTTAAAATTGAGCATGTGCACAGATAACGTAAATAAGCAAGCAAATAGAAAACAACCCATGAGCCTTCTGGAGCTATATGTATCAGTTTATCCCCTTGGATATATATATGTAATGTATATATTTGGCTATATATGTGTGTATAAGTATATATAAAGTAATTGTTCAAAGAAGTTTCAATTCAACAATTAGATTATGAGTGCAATGCATCTTGATCAATGTCTTCCTCTTCCTCATTCTTCCCAGTGTTTTCCAATACCTTTGAGAGTTTTTCCAGGGAAATTACCAAGAGATGCAAATAACTTCCTCACCTTGGCTGAATGAACAGCAGCCCCATAGCCTGTTGGTACTCCACAGCTTATGAGACAAACTTTATCCATAGGTGAAGCAGCATCAATTTTTGCTACTGCAATCTCAGGTACCACAGTATATTCGATGAATGTGCTGACACGAAAAGAGTGGTAAATCTTCTTTCCTTTGCAGCTAAACCTGCTGGTCCCATCCAGCATCAATCCAGAGCAAGGCAGAACACTGTTTCACAATGACATGGACACATCACACAGCCACATGGAGTTACAAAGAGAGAAATGGTTTGCATTAGCTATCTCAATATGCGTACACCCTGAACAGTTTAACAAAAGAGTGAAGGACAGATCTACTAACTCTTGCTTCTCACAGAAGTTTCCTTTGGGGTGTAGACAGGAATTGCACTCTCCACACTGTGGAATAATCAATGTAAGGACTTTGTCTCCTACACAGAGGAAAAAAGATGCATAATCAATGACTTGGAAATATTTAGAAAAAATGATGCAATTCATATATTTACAAACATTTTGATGGACTTAGATCCTGCTGTTAATGTATGATGACAACCAGTGTAACATTCATACTTATTAAAAATGAGAAAGCATTTTTCCTGGTAACTAAAATCCCATTTATGATTACGGGCACATGGTGAGGATGTGGGGATGTTCCTTGCTGGCTTGAGCTACTTGTCCTTCCTTGGCAAATAGGATAAAACCAGGAATGAACCTTAGACACCAGTCATGTAGTTTAACCTTTTTCTTTTCCCTTTGAAGGGTTAGCTCCTACACTGATTGTCACCTGCTTAAAATGGCCCAGTAGATCATGGCAGACCTGTTTCCACAGAGTCTCCAGGGCAAGAGTATTTCTAGAGCACTTTCTACAGAGCTTTGGAGAGGTCAGCTTATTAGCTAATGGACTAGGGGTTGAGAAGAGTCCATCTTTGCAGTCACTATAGACTTCTGCAGATGCTTTCTGAGGTCTTCAACACTGTCTTCCCACTCGACACTTTACACAATCCTTATAAATGTGTATACGCGGAACAACTCCTCGAGATGGCGTTTAAAACTTTTGTAAATTTAGATTGAGCACTAAAAATTTCCAGACATATTGGATCTCAGGTTCAGAAGTTCTACTCTGTTGGCTGTTGTTGCTCTTCAAATACTTGTCATCATTTCCCACAAAACTCTCACCAGAATGTTTTCAGCTGAAGAGGAGTTAGAGTGTATGTATCTTCCCTGTTTACAGACCTTTTTACTTTTGTTCTTTTCCTTGTGCCTGGTGTCAGGCAGTGGGCATTCTGTAATTGCTTGCTAAGTGAGGACATGGATGATGGCTTTCTTAAATCTCTTTCTGTGGTTAGCGCCAAGCTGTGGGAATCCTTTATCGCCTTAATCTGCCTGATTGCTTTTATTCACAGCAATCATTTCTGACTTGCTAAGAATAGCAATGTCAAGATCCTTTTTGGTGTGACTAGGGAAGATAATGATTCCATGGATTCTCTGCAGTGTTAATGGAAAATTCAAGCTCTACATTTTGGTTGATCAGAACATGTATTCAACAAACATTGGATTCATTCCAGCTCTGGGACAGGCATCGCAATAAGCACTCTGGGGTGAATAAATATATGTAAGAAGCAGTCGTATGCACGAGGACCTTTCCATCCATGTTGACACAACCACTCACTCTATCTCAACCTTTATTTGGCTATGGATACACAGTTTTCTCAGACCCTGCCTCCCTGGAATACTCCAGAGATGAAGCAGACAGAGGGTGTGATTCTTGGAAGACTGGCTAAATTCGATATCCCAATGTGTCATTAATTAGTAAGCAATAAAAGAAAATCTATGACCTATGATTAGTTTGGGTAATATAGAGCAACCCAATTTATATTCTGGTGCATATGTTCATACGTTTGAAGTTCACCCTGTATGTAGGAGATCCTGCATACCACTGGGATAAATTGTTTTTTGTTGTTGTTCTTGGTGATGAAATTCTTGATTTGGCTTTTCCTACCTGGTTTTACAGAGCTCACTCCATCACCAATACTCTCCACAATCCCAGCTCCTTCATGGCCTGGAACTAAAGGGAACTTCATTGGGAGTTCTCCTTTCAGGACATGGTCATCAGAGCCACAGATCCCCGAAGATACGAGCTATGGGGGAATGAAGTGACCAAGGATCAATTGCTTTGGGATTTTTTTGGGATTCTATGTGCAATTGAATATTAATATTTTTATTCAAATTATCTCACTTGACCTCTAGAATAATACTCAGAGGAGCACAAGACATGTCTTTTCATGTCCAATCAACTTTCCTTAAGTAAAAGAAATTCGAAGACCTTAGAGTGATTCACCCACATTCACATGATTCATGTTCAGAACTGTTCATAAATTTAGTCTTTCAACTAGTTTGTATATACAATGTTATAAAGATTTTTCAAAATCCAAGGCAAGTTCTTATATGATAAAGATTTACTTTGGAGGAGAGGACAAAAATCAAAAGTAACAGCACTGAGAAACACAGAATTTTAAGACAATACCAGGAAGCATTTGTCCAATGCTTTGGATCAATTGATTTTCAAAACCATACACCTGTACATTGAAAATATTCTCTTGTTGACTGTGGGGCTTGAACTCAGGGCCTGGGCACTGTCTCTGAGCTCTTTTGCTCAAGTCTAGCACCCTACCACTTGGAGCCACAGCACGACTTCTGGTCTTCTAGTGGTTAATTGGAGATAAGAGTCTCATGCACTTTTCTTCCCTGGGCTGACTCTGAACTGTGATCCTCAGATTTCAGCCTCCTGAATAGCTAGGAGAATAGGCATGAGCCACTGGTGCTCAGCTGAAAATATTCTTTATTTTAATAGTGTAAAATAAGTTTTAAGTGAGGTAACTATTGTAAAACATAACTATCTTTGATTAGTTTGAAGATTTTTAAATCCTAATGTGCTGAGGGCAACTCAACCACATTAGATGTCTGAAATGAAACATTTCATCTACATATTACTGCTCTCCTCAGATAGTATTGTCAGAAAAACACAGTGGCTGGTTTTCCATGTCTGTAGGGGAAGAGACAGCATTGTATGGCTATGACACTGTATAGAGTTGGGCCAGTTTGGCCGTGAACTTCCTGTTTACACATCAAGTAGCTGGGTTGATGGATTCACACCACCATGCCTTATTTCATTTGTTGAGATGGGAGACAGCTCAGACTGTCCTAGAATCTCCTAATCTCTACCCCTCTCCCAATATCTGAATTAAAGGTATGGATCGCCTTGCTGATTATAGCTAACCTTTAAAATAAAGTATTATTTCCTTTTATTTGGCTTCAAAGGTAAAAGCTCAAAAGATGTCAGCTTACCTTAATACGAACTTCTCCAGTCTTTGGTGGTTCAACTTGCACTTCTTCAATTGAAATTGAATTTTTCCCCCAGACAACAGCTGCCTGACATGTAATTGTCTGTACATGACAACATGGGAATTTTTTTCTGATTATACAAGTGATTACTTACTATAATGCATAAAAATTAAAAGCCTTCAAAAAGAAAAGAACATCTGCATTTCAAATGCAACCTACTGAAATTTTAGCATGTTTTCTCTTTTTCTAGATGATTATTTCGAGGTCAAATCACAGAAGCAGTTTTGCACTTTTCTCCCTCTCCATCCCCCAGTAACATCTGCCTTGTATGGAACAGTATCTGTTCGTGTGATATAAACATTTTCTTGCTTGGTTCTGATGGCTCCTGCATGAAATCCTATCTAGTCAGAAAGCTGAGACCTGAGGGGTGTGGTCCACAGCCAACCTAGACAGAAAAATCTGCTGAATAACATGGGGCCCCAGGTTCAAACCTTAGTACTGACACAAATTTTTTTCCCTCATGACTTTAAAACTTTTTGTAGTTGCATTTTTTTTGCCAATCCTAGGGCTTGAACTCAGGGCCTGGGCACTGTCCTTGGACTTTCTCAAGTCTAGCACTCTACCACTTAAGCTACAGCACCACTTCTGGCTTTTTTCTATGTATGTGGTACTGAGGAATTAAACCTGGGTCTTCGTGCATGCTAGGCAAGCACTCTACCACTAGGCCAAACTCCCGCCCCCACCTTCATTTTTTTTGTTTTTTTTTTTTTGTGATTTTTACAATTACTGTTTATTTTAAGGAGGCTGGTACAGACAGTGTCCATTTAAAACCCATGTCCCAGGCCAAAAAGTACAAATAAAATCAAAAGGAGCAGTGTTCTGGTGTATACACTTCTTCATGAACAACTTTATTGACTTCTAATGAAAAGTAGAACTTTTCTGGGTTCTTCTGACAAGATCATTTTTTTAAATCTTAAAACACTTTCTCTTCAGTGAAGTCATCTTTGGAGTTAAGCATCACTCTTACCATGTCTGCCAGCTTGATTCCAATCCTGATATATTCTTCTTCTTTTGGTCCAAACCCTCAGACTTTAACAAGTAGCTTCAAGTTAAGGAAAGGTCATTTTCTCACAGTTCAGTTCTATGAAAAACTTCCATCTACCACTGAAAGTTATAGTCCAGGAGTGAAGCAATCATATACTAAAACTTCAGTGCCAACTGGAAAGTCTGTGCACACTCACATTGGTCGATCTTACCTAAGATTGCAGTCCTGAAAAGTGGCCTCTCTGTGCACATACGTCATTTTTTAAAATGAGAGGGCAATGTGAAGGGGGCTGAGGTTTGATCACCAAAAATCAGCACAAGGATAACCAATGATAATGAATAATGAGCACTAGAATTCAAATTCACAGATGTTTTAAAGAGATGGAGTACCAGTATTCAGTTCCATTTTGAACACCACATTACAAAAGAACTATTTTTAAAAATAGAAAAGGATTGAGGCAAAAGAAAAGAAGATAAAAAGAATATCTAAACCGTCGAATGACCCCCGTTTGTTCCTGATAAACTTCAACCACATCTTCTTCCTCCATTCCCCGTTCTTTTGGAGTATGGTTATCAGCAATTCTCTGACCTTCAGAGAAACCTGAGTGAATTCTTTAACAGTATGATTCTTTGAGTTTCTTGAGATGTGTTGTCATTTTCACTTTAAAGTGAATCTCACGGCTACCCTGTCCAATGACTTTGAGTTTAACGTACTCTCCTTCCTTCTTATCTCCCAAGTCTTCTGTTGAAGGTTTTGCCTCCTGGTCAGACATCGTGACAGTGGCTTCACCTGGAGGACTTTGTATGCCAGCAGCCGCAGGCAGACAGTTCCTCGCTCTGGAGTTTACAAATCCGTCTCCTCCCCCACTTCTTTTCTTAATGCTAATCCTTTGTGGGTATTTTCCCCTTCTTTTCTTAAACTTTCTTTTTGTTTCTTTTGGTACCAGATTTAAACACAGGCCATCTTGCTTTCTTGGTTGGCTTGTTTGCTTGTCTGGTGCTCTACCACTGGAGTCATCCCTCCAGCCTTGCTTTTTGGCTGGTAATCTTGGAGATGGAATAAAATGTCTCATGAACTTTTCTGCCCCACATAGTTTTGCATCACTGTCTTTTGGATCTCTGTTTCCTGAATAGCTAGAATAACACACTGGAGCTCTAGAGGCCTAGTTCCTTTTATTTCTCTAAACCATTTATTTTTTATTAGTATAAGAGGTTTCACAATGATAATTCCATAAATGGCAGTGGTGTTCTCTGAAGATGTTTACTCCTTGTATTACGGTCTCATGACCTTCTTCTTTCCTAGGTAGTGCCAGATATCAATCTACACACACACTCACCACAGATACAAGAAAAAATATGGAAGGTATTTTAATTATCTTTATCCTTCAATGCCTTCTTTTTTCCCCTTCCCTATCTTGCTAATTTCCTCAACTCTTTATGCTCATATTCTATTATTATTATTGTAATTATTATTATTATTGCTATGACTCATAATTTTTACTTGCTTGATTTCCTTAAGTGAAAATTCGTTGACAAACAATAGAGATATTCTTAGGCTGAACTGATTTCTAAATCTTTTTACAGAAAGGTTGAGTCATTTGTCTTATTCTCTAGAAGTGTAAAAAGATGCTTACGTTAGAATTTTTTAGACTTTCATTAGCAGTGAATGTAGTCATTAAATATATTTTCTGTCAGGTAGAAAAGCTCATTCTTTCTTTTATTTATTGTATTTTATTGTCAAGATAATGTATACTGGGTTTACAGTTACATTAATCAGATAATGGGTACATGATTTCTTGAACCTTGACACCCCTTCTCATGTTTTGTCCCCCCTCCTTCTCCTACCTCCTCCCAATCATCTTGTTTTCCCCCTTCCCTTCACTATTTCAAACAAACAAATAAATGTATATACAATATACCAGGTAACAAAGTCAGAAACAGTAACGGCATGAGATTAACCATATGTGGAAAACATGAGGAAAGAAATAACTTCAAATAGTACATTAAGAACAGCAATCACAAAGATAAAACTCTTGTTTCCATCTCCTAGAGTTCATTTCATTTAGTCTCATCCTGTAGGACCATATGTACGTAGGTTTTGAGCTATTGTAATCCTCTGCGAGAAGAATCCTAGATGTGTACTAATTATTACAAATGAGGGAAACCATGGAGCCTATGTTCCTTTGGGTCTGGTTTATTTCACTTAATATGATTTTTTCTAGGTCTTTCCGTTTCCTTATGAATGGGGTGATGTCATTCTTTCTGATGATAGAATAGCGTTCCATCGTTTCTTTCCATTAATACATCTTTCAATGCTAGTGATGTTGGATATTTTCTACATTTATGAATATCTTTTGTATTTCTTTTTTTATTTGTCTTATTTGGACTTAACTTGTATTTTCCTGATTGTTAATAAGAGTAGATATTTTTCATCTACTTTTTGGACCCCTCTTTTTTTGGTCAGTTGTGGGGTTTGAATTCTGGGCCTGGACACTACCCCTACGCTCTTCAGCTCAACACTAGTGCTCTACCACTTTGAGCCACAATGCCACTTCCTGTATTTCCTTTTTTTGTACACTGATCCTGTATTTTATGAAACTTGTGGAATTTTTTTTTTGCTTGTTAATGCAGTTGACTTCTTTATATATTAAAGAAGTGGCTTGACAGCTAACTTGTCTTACATGTTTTTTCCTGATGATTATTTATTAATTAATTTGTTTCTTTTGTGGGGCATGGAACTTGAACTCTGGGCCTGGGCATTGTCCTTGAGTTCTTCAGCTCAAGGCTACCACCCTACCCCTTGAGCCACAGTGCCACTTCTGGTTTTCTGGTGATTACTTGGAGCTAAGAGTCTCATGGACTTTAGTGCCTGGGCTGGCTTTGACTGGTGATCCTCAGATCTCAACCTCCTGAGTAGCTACGATAATAGGCCTGAGTCACTGGAGCCAGCTCCTCTAGCCCTTTTTGTCTGTACTTGTTGCAGCACCTCAATGATTTTAGTAGCCTAACTTCTGATCTAAGGACCTAAATTGTATGTGAGTTCCATTTGCAGGCATAGCTACTGGGCCTAGTAATTTCAAAGTATACTGAGCCACATAAACCTAATGTGCCTTCAAGAAATTTAGATTCCAATGGAGAAGACAGTATATCTTCGTAGTAAGAGTAAAAGGATTGCATGTTACACATGCCAATAAAATGATCTGGAAAGCATTATGCCTTTCTGAGAACAAAATAATTCACTATAATACTGTTGCATTCATCTGTCAAGCTTAAGGAAAGAAATACTTTATGAAACTATTTTTCTAATTTCAACATGACACACATTTAACACAAAAAACAAATTCACATAAATGTACCATGATTTACTGAGTCACTTTCTTAGTATTTGATATCTATTGTTTCAAGGTCATACTCTTCACCATAATACTGCTGTTAATTTGTATATAAAGACATTGCAATTATTTTCATAAAATAAACTTACAGATCAAATGATAGATACATTTTTAAGACAATATTGTCAAATTACTGCAGCTTTCAAAACATGATTCTACATGGGAAACTTTGGGTATTGTCCCTAAAAATTGCTGATAATCTGACTGGAGAAAATAAGATCTTCATTTCAATGGACTCATTTGATACCTAATAGTGAAAATGACAGAGATCTATGAAAAAGGTGGCATACTTACTTTTCCTTTGGTGCTCATGGTGAAGTGTCTGATTTCCTTAGAGCCTTCTGGGTATCCTGAATGGACTTCTTTACTTCTGTAACTTGGCCAAGTGGGCTGAGTCTTTATAGTGATTGTAAGGCTTAGTCATTAGAAATTGTTACACAATTGTGTATCAATCTGGGTAGAGTGGGATAAGGAAAGTAGTTACAATCAACATGAAGGGAAAGGAGGAAATGGAATGTAGCAGAGCAGGAAAGCAAGGGGGGGGGGGAGAAATAAGAAACAAGATAGCTAAGTGAGGAAAAAGCAGTTTAAAGGCGAGGCTATGGGGGAAAGGCAATGAATGACAAGAAAGTTGATGGAGAATTAAAGGGTAGGTCGAGAAAACATCACTTTCGCAATAATTAATCCTTTTGGAGTATCAAGTACAAGAAAGACATTGCCAAATAAGGTGACGATAGCAGATGACACAGTCTCTACTTGTCAGTCAGATGAAAAAGCCACTACACAGATGCAATTGTAATAGAAAAAAGCCAAGATGTTAATTAATCACAAAGGTGATAAGTGCTAAAGACAATACAATGCCATAGAAAATGGTTAGAGGAATAGACCAGTGGGCATCTCATACCCACTGGTATTTATGTAAGACAAAAGGAAGGGGCATCACCTTTGAAATAGGGGACCAAGTCTCTAAAGATGAAGTGAATGAAATAATGTGTATCTGGCTTTAGGCTAGGAATGACAGGTTTGGGGGGATGGCAAGGAGGAGGAGGGGGAGACAAGGAAGATCACTGTGTACACCTTTTTATTGACTCTGATACCATGTTTCTCACCATTCCAAGCCATAGGTGGGGGGCCCTTGTTAAGTTTCAAAATGTGTGCCATACTCATTGGGAGTCTGCTTTCATTGCATAAGGATGCTGGCCTTAGTTAAAAAGAGGTTAGAAGATGGGAAGGGTGTGATGTGACCATTTGGCTACTGACTTTGTCTGCTCATAATTTACAGTCCTAAGATCCCATTTCCCAGCCTCCTTCAGACCCTCCATTAGTGAGGACAATGTAACAGATTCTCTGCTGAAAAAAATCTGTTCCTGGCTACTGTAATCTGGGTAGGAATAGGGGAAGACAGTAACGTGAATAAAGGAAGGATATCACAGGTTTTCTCTTAATGGCCTAAGTGGTTGTTTGTAAGTTTTATTGGTAGGATTTTGTATCTCTGGGCAACTCAGAAATGTCTCCCTGCTGGGACCAGCTCCCGTAGAAGGCATCCCAGATAACATTTACACAGAGATTCATAACCTTTGGTAGTAAGGAAGTAGCTGCTTGGGGCTGGAGAGCCTTAAATCTGTCCATGAGATAACTGGTTTTCTCACTGCTCTGCTTCTCATGCTTTCTACGTCCATATATCTACACAGAAATCTGTATATTGCTCCTGTTTGGCAGGGTATGTTATGCCCAACAACCTGATAATGAGTATGACAAAACTGGAGAAGTGTTCTGATATGAACTCTCCTGCTTAGAAAGTCATCATGACCTTGGCTTTTTCTCAGCGCCAATGGCATATTGTTGAAGGCTATAATAGTTTAAATTTTTACTGTCAAGTTGTTGAAGCTTACAGTTTTTATAGGTTTACCATCAAATCCAAAGCGGTACCAGGTTGGTGACCAGTTTGTTTATTGTTTTATTACAGGAATAACTTCCAGGTCAAGTATGGCACAAGTGACACAGGTAGCTTCTGGGACCTGGGTCCTGTCAGAATACAGAAAGAATAAGAACCTGATCTAGCTCCTAGATTCCAACACAAACAAACTTAAAGAAAGGGGAAAATGTTTGACTCACAGAAAGTAATTAACAAATACAATATAATTCAAAAATAAAGTAATTAGCAAAAAAATAAAGGTCAGGAATGTAACTGGAAGTAAACCTGGAAATAAACTGGAAGTAAAATTCATTGGGAGGGCTTTCTCTCTGTCCTGTGAGGAGCCATTAGGTTCAATAGACAAGAACAGGAATGCCAACATTTATAGAACATAGCTTCTTCATCCTCTAACAGAAGCAAGACATCAAGTCCTCTATGCCTCACTTTCCTTGTTAATAAGGTGAGGAGATGATGGGGCATCTACTCCACGGGTTTATTTTGCCCTTCATAGGACAGAACCTATCTGTAAGGGTTTCCCACTCTTTTATATGGTGTTTCATCGTTTTCACTGTTGCAGTTTCTCTTGCCATAGTGTTGTAAATATGTCTACTAAACAAAATGCTTAATTCTTCAACGTATGAGCTGCAACAAGAGAACTCATGTCTTAAGTAAAAACAAAAACACAGAAAAGGCTCTCTTTGTTCATCATGTGTCAGGTATTTCTTCTTGCCTAATGACATTCAGCCAAAATAAGTTGGTCAAGAATTTGACAGCTTTTGAGCTATCATGTGGTCACTCTGGGGAAATCCGAGAGTAGATTGATCCCATTGTTAATCACGGTCTCAGCATGGCTTAGAAATCAATCATTGTTCTAGACAACCATCTGTCCATTTGCCTGAAATAACTGTGTCCATCTTTTCACAGTGGCATTAAGCCTCCAGACAGCATCTGCTTTCTCCATCCCCTTTTCCTCCAGAGATGAGCTCAGGAAGGCCAGGAAATCCACTCAGTTACTCTAGAAAGAACATTTACACACTCTCTCTCTGACCTTTAAGCGAGATGCATTATCTCTGTTTTCAAAGTCTACCTCACATCTGCTAATGCTTCATGTCCAAATCTTTCTTTTAGAAGTCAGTTATAAGGAGAGTAATGATCTTGAGCTCTTATTTTCCTCCACCTCAAGTATTCAGTTCATACTAGGAAGCCAGGAAGTGTCGATTCAACTAATTGAAATACAAATTAATGGCCAGGAATCCCCTCAGATTCCTTTTACCAATTACTACAATGTATTGGCAACTGCATTAGTGCTGTCTTCCTTCTCCATGGCTTGTGTTCAGGAAACTCATTGTTACTTATATTCTCTTCTCAGTGTGATCGATCAGTTTGTTAAGAAGAACTATAGAAATCAGCCTTCATAACCCACATCTTTTCCCAACCATCTGAGGAGAGTCAAGATTCATATTTATGTGGCTTTCCAGACCTCGGGTGGGGTCTATGTCAAATACTGCTACCTTGGCAATTCCTCTGATTGACAGTGAGAAAAGTTTACATGCAAGTAATTAGAACTTGGCAATTTGACTTACTCTGCAAGCTTTAATTTTAAGTCTGACTGATTTGAATTTTACAAGTGGAGTTATCAGATGCCAGTGTGCAACTTGACTTTCTAAGTGGGACATCATAGCTTCAGAAACTTGCGACAGTGATTCAGGAGGTTCCTAGAAGTGCCTCGTGGAATCAATTCTAAATCTTATCTCAGAAAAGATGCAGTTAAGGAAACATGCTTTTGGTTTTGGTTGCTTTTGCCTCACTTGCTGCTCCTCCCTTCCCACGGGCTGTTCTGCTCTCTCTGCTTAGCACTCATGTGAATTGACTGTATTTTCACTTCCTCCACCATCTCCGTTGCACTGCCGCCAAAGGTTGTGTTCCAGCTGAGCATTTTCCTGATGGCTCACTCCTCTTACCTGCTCCTTCTTGAAATTCTCTCCTGTTGACATCTTGACTCGAGACAGCCCCCCCATAATACTGAACCTGAAGATTCCACCTCCTCAGAGGCTCTGCAATCTTTGTAATTGAGTCCAAAATCCAGTGCTCAGCTTGTTTTTTTCTGTTCTCTAATTGCAGTAGATTAGAAATGAAATGTGAGCTTTGCTTCTAAAGTATGCCCCAGATCTGTTAATGCTTCATGTCTAACTCCTTCCTTTAGAAGCAAATTGCAAGGAAAGTAAAGATCTTAAATCTCTTGGTTTTTCTCTATCTACAGTGTTTGATTCATGCTAGGGATAGTGTAATTATTCTAACTATTCTTTTATACTTTGTCTTTCCCCCAAATTATTATATTTAATATAGATGTATAACTTCTGGACAAGATACTTCTCATGCCTCTTTTTAAATAGGGTATTTGTTTTTCAATTAAAAATGTTAGTTGGCTTGGCACATGTGGCTCATGCCTACAATTCTAGCTACTCAGGAAACTGTGGTCTCAGGATGGAGGATTGAAGCCAGCCTTGGCAGAAAAGTCTGTGAGACAGTAATTCACAATTAACCATCAAAAAGCAGAAAATATGGGTGTAGATCAAGTGTTAACTTTAGCCTTCTGTGAAAATGCCTGGTGAGAGTGAGAGGCCCTTAGTTCAAGGTCCCAGTACTGGCATAAAAAAAAAAAATAAAAGTGATAGAAAGATGCTTGTTTTCAAAAAGTTAAAAATGCAGTTTGGGCACAGTGGTTCACATCTATAATCTCAGTTACTTAGGGCGCAGAGATCTGGAGAATCACACAACGTTTGGACTCACCCTGGGCAAAATTGTAGCCAAAATCATCTCAGTTAACAAAGTAGATTAGTTGTCTGTAATCCCAGGTATGTAGGAGGTGGGGGTAGGCAACTCTGAGTAAAAGCTTAAAACTATTTGAAAAATAACCAAAGCAAAACATATAAGTGAATATGCCTAGTGAGACACTGAGTTCAAGCCCTAGTACCAACTACACTTTTCAAGCAAAGAAAATTTAGAAAATACAAAACACAAAAAGGGAGAAAATAAAAGTCTTATACTCATCTTGTTGTATTTTATAATTTTTCCTACACATTTATAAGCTATATCTGTAAAATTTAAAAAATGTATAATTAAATATATTTTCCAAGATTTTTTCTGTAATTAAAATCATGCCAAATATGCAATTTGTATATTGCATTTTAGATTTTTAAAATGTTTTGAATTTCTGAAGTAGGGTCTTACTATGAAACCCAGACTGGCATTGAGCTTATAATCCTCCTGTGTATGCTTTCTAATTACTGGGATTATAGGTATGCAAGGTTTCTGATTTGCATTCAAAAGCCTAAAGTTACATAATGAGCATTTCTTATGCTGTTAAATTCTTATTGGAATTCTTATTGCCTAGTTGTAGCTTCATTATCTTTTATCTATATTGTGTCCTATAAACACACCTTTATTTGGGAATATTGTAATTTTTTCATGTAATAAGAAATTGAGCAATCTCATATCTAGGAGTCTGTCTGGTGCAAATCATTCACTATACAAAGATTCAAGATTGCATAAAGAATATGATCTTTAAGAATATACACATGTGCTGGGCGCTGGTGGCTCTGAGAGCTGAGGATTTCGGGTTCAAAGCCAGCCCATGCACTGAAGTCCATGAGACTCTTATCTCTCCAGTTAACCACCAGAAAACCAGAAGTGGTGCTGTGGTTCAAGTGGTAGAGCGATAATCTTTAGCTGAAGAGCTCAGGAACAGCACACAGGCCAGAGTTTAAGCCCTATGACAGACCTCCCATTCCCCCCCAAAAGGAATATACACACGTGCATTCATACGCATATGAAACAAATGGAAGTTTTAATTACATGGATCCAGTGAAGTTTTCCTTTTTTTTAATTTATCTCTGTGTTGCGTAAGGCTTCGAATCTCCTTACCCAGCACTTTGAAGGATAAGCACCTCCTGTCTTCATTATCATGGAGACCTTCCTAGAGCAGTCAGCAAGACCCTATCTCAAATAAAATTAGAGACAGAAGTGCTGGAGAGTGCTTTAGGGGTTTAGGGTGGAGCAAGAGAGGCTTTATCTTAGAGGGTGTGAATTGTCATGATGAAATAGAGGCATGGTGACACTAAAGGTGTTTCTAGTGAGGTCCCAATGTTGCAGGGGCCCTTGAAGAAAAACTTGGCAGAAATGTGTTCTCATGTTGCATGGAAAGTGGACCTTAGAAACAATGAACTTAGATATACAGCCAAGGAGATGTTTAAAAGCAAAGTGCAAAGGTTGTTATTTAGAGTAAATAAAAGAAGAAAAACATTAAAATAACAAAGGTGAAGCTGTTCAATAAAAGGAAACCAGATCTTTACAATATAGGGAGGGTGCTTTTTAAAACAGGGTTGAGGGTGTAGAAGGAAAAAAATCTCTGATAGAGATTGGCTGTGTGATTTATGGAACATCTAATTCTAGAACAATCCCCAGAGAACCCTAAGTGAAGTGGTATGCCCTTGACACACCCAGAAAATGTTTTTAAGAATGTTGTATTCTGAAGACTTGTTCTGAAGAAACCAGAGAGAGGAAGAAATAAAGGAAGATTAGCAGCCTTCTGAGATTGTATAGGAAACACACACACACACACACACACACACACACACACACACACACGCACACACAGAGCTGATATATCTTCTGTAGCAATATAGAGAAAACTGAATATCCACAGAGAAGTCTGAAATTAGATCCTACCAGTCACAACATATAAAAATCAACTCAAAATGGATTAAAAAAAAAAAAACCCTTCATAGAAGACCAGAAACTTTGAAACTATTGTGGAAAATACTTCAAATGTGCACAGGCAATAACTTTTGGAAAAAGACCCAAACAGCTTAGGAAATAAGAACAAGAACTGAAAAATGAGATTATATACAATTAAAATACTTCTACCCCACAAGGCAAATAATTACCAGAATGAAAGGATAGCCTACAGAAGAGCAGAACAATCTTTTGCCAACTATTCATTGGACTTTATATATTCAGAATATATATTATTGTATGTATTGTCAGGATAATGTACATAGGGGTTCCAGTTACATTCGTCAGGTAATGGGTACATTACTTTTCACAACGCAGAGTACTAACCACTATACGATAATGGTGGTACATTATTTTTCAAAACTTGATACCCCTTCTCCTGTTTTTGTTCCCCTTTCCCTTCCCCCACCCATTCCCAATCATCTTTCCCCCTTCCCTTTCTTATTTCAAATAAACAAATAAATGCATATACAATATACCAGGTAACAAAGTCAGATACAGTAACCACATGAGATTGATCATAAGTGGAATAAAAGAGAAAAGAAATAACTTCACACAGTACATTAAGAACAGCAATCACAAAGATAAACCTCTTGTTTTCATCTCCTAGAGTTCATCTCACTTAGTCTCATCCTCGAGGACCATATGTACATAGCTTTTGAGCTACTGATAAAAACTCAAAAAAAAAACCCAAAAGAAAAAAATACCCATCCATTTTTATATTTTTATTTATTTTTTTGCCAGTCCTGGGCTTGGACTTTCTCAAGGCTAGAGCTCTACCACTTGAGCCTCAGCACCACTTCTGGCTTTTTTCTGTATATGTGGTACTGAGGAATTGAACCCAGGTCTTTGTACATGCTAGGCAAGCACTCTACCACTAGGCCAAACTCCTGGCCCCATCCATTTATTAATGGAAAAAAAGTGCCTAGTTTTCAAAACAAGTGAAAGTAACCAAGAAATACATGAAGAAATGCTCATCATCTTTAGCTAGAAAGGAAAGGAAAATAAATACAACACTGGTATTTTAACTCAATCCACAATAGATATTATCAAGGAAACAGAAAACAGATGTTAGCAAGGATTTGGGGGAGAAAAGGGATCCTTGATCCCTGTTCATGTGGGCTTCTATTTAGACCTCCCAATGAGCTGTGAAGAGAGACCTTGCCCATTGTTTCTGCACTCCCATTTTTTTTATGTTGGCCATTTATTCTGGCTCATTTGGCATTCACTAGGCAACTGTCCGGGAAACTCAGAAGTGAATATTTAAGTTGAGAAGGGTTGAAATAAAACAACTGACAACTAGTCACTTATTATCTGGTCTTAAGCAACCTGCTTTGTCTTTGTGTTTTGAGAGATCATAAAAGCTCTGAGTTGAATTTTTTTTTTTTTTTTGCCAGTCCTGAGCTCAGGGCTTGAGCACTGACTTTCTCAAGGCTAGAGCTCTACCACTTGAGCTTCAGCACCACTTCTGGCTTTTTTTTCTATGTATGTGGTGCCAAGGAATCGAACCCGGGTCTTCATGCATGCTAGGCAAGCACTCTACCACTAGGTCAAACTCCCGGCCCCTGAGTTGAATTTTTTTTTTTTTTTGCCAGTCCTGGGCTTGAGCTCAGGGCTTGAGCACTGTCCTTGGACTTTCTCAAGGCTAGAACTCTACCTCTTGAGCCTCAGCACCACTCCCAGCTTTTTCTATATATGTGGTACCAAGGAATCGAACCCGGGTCTTCGTGCATGCTAGGCAAGCACTTTAACCACTAGGCCAAGTTCCTGGCCCCCTGAGTTGAATTTTTAATGCTGGGTGATCAATTGTAAGCATGTAAAAGAAACTGAAAACCACTGTAGGGCTCTTTTGGAGCTGAGGAAAAAACATACTTTATGCACTGAACATATGTATATATATATTATTGTAAGTATATGTCTATGTAATATTGATGCATAATTGATTTATATCAAAACTGCATGAATATCCATTTATTGTAAGGATTATGTGGGTATTTTAGGATGGGAACACTGTTTTATTCAGAAGCTGTGGAAATTTTCTGCACGGTGTTGGTGTTCTAATATGTATAAAAGCAATAGTTCTAGTGGCTCCTACTTGATGTCCAGAGAACTGTGTTTGAAGCCATCCTGAGCAAAAAAGTCTGTGAGATACCATTTCCAAATTGACTAGTGAAAATCCAGGCTGGAGGCACTGAGCAAGTTGCTAGCCAGTGGAGCAAGTTTTTTGTTTGAAGAATGTCACTCCTTCCTTCATTCTCTCCTAGTTTTTCCCTCCTGTCTCTACCCACAAGTTGTAGAGTTCATTTTCAACACAGTGTTCAGTGAATACCACTGCTGCATTTGTTTACCCTAAGTCCCTTTGTTTCTTTTTCTTTTTCTTTTTCTTTGCCAGTCCTGAGGCTTGAACTCGGGGCCTGGGTGCTGTCCTTGAGCCTTTTCAAAGATAGTGCTTTACCATTTGAGCCATAGAATCATTTCTAGCTTTTTCTGTGTATGTGGTACTGAGGAATTGAACTCAGGACTTTGTACATGCTAGGAAGGCATTCTACTACTAGGCCACACATCTGCCATGTCCCTCTATTTCTTGTGTCCCCCTTCCCTCCCAAAGACAGATATAGGAACAAACAATCCATTTCCTGGATTGATGTCTTTAGATTCTAATTCCTTATATAAAACCATTTTTCAGTGAGCAAGATTTCAGACTAGAATAGCTGTCAATTTTGACTTCACAGAAAGATAAGTTTGTGTTTATAGATTCGCTAATCTATTTTATTTTTTAATAAATCTTCAATAAGTTATTTCCACATAGAGAAGAGAGCTCCTATACATTTTGAGTTATGTATATATACTATTTCCATTATGAGTCAGAATAGTTCATTGTTCTTTCTTGTTATATTCTCTAATTCTGTATTTCTTTATCCAGTGCACTTACAGATATCCTAATTCCGCATGAAACTTTCTTTGTCCTTTCCTTGCTCTACTTAGGTGAGCCCTGTCTTCTCTGAACTGGAAGATTTTAGAGCAGAAATACAGCTCAACTCTTAGCATGCAGTCTGGATCCCTCACCACACATGGTTCGACAACATTTCACTATGAAAAGGGCACTGAACGAGGCAACCTTGACATAGTTTGCAACACACCAGTTCAGGTCACATCTTGATTTTATTAGGTTAAATATTACCCAACAATCAAAATTTTATCTCCTTTTAGGACTTCATATTCCTCCCCCGGGAATAAAGGAGGAATTCAAAGAAAAACAACTAGGAATGACCTCACTGGAGTATGAATTGTCGTGTGGCGTTGTTATCCTTTAAAAAAAGGCGGAGTTGGAATCCCCACACGGGCACATGAAGTTACAGATGAGCAAGTGCAGAGAGAGAGAGAAATGGAGAGAAATATTCTTGCTCCACAAGGTCTTTCCCTTCAGGCAGAGGAGCAGACACATCCCAGGAGTCTGGGTCCAGAGGGTGGCAGTGATGAGTTAAGAGATGATCTCTATCTGTGCCAACAGCTGCATGGGGCAGTGGTTGGGGAATTTGGTGGCCCTTGCTAACTGTGTGCTCTGGGGCGTAACATCTGTCAGCCCTTGCTTTAGTTTCTTATCTTCAGATGAGAATGAAAGGACAGATCAGCATGAAATAGTTTGGATCTGGGATATTCCTTAAAGGCTGTGATCTGGTCTCCAGGATGGTGAGGTTGGCAGATTGTGGTGGTGTTGAGAGGCAGGGTCTAATGGGAAGTTTTATGTCCTTAGAAGGGGTGTATTTAAAAGGAATTGTGGGACACCACCAGTCTTGGCCTCTCTCTTGCATTCTTGGCTACAAGGTGAACAGTTTGTTGAGTTGTGTGCTTCTTTTCAGAATGTGCTGCTTAAACACAGGCTCCTGAACAATGGAGCCAATCAACCCTAGATTGAAACCTCTCAAAGAAATCTGTGAGTGTATATTCCCCCCCCCCCTCTCTCTCTCTCTCTCTCTCTCTCTCTCTCTCTCTCCCCTCCCCTATTCCCTCTCCCTCTCTCTCCCCTGAGGGGAAACTACACATTGATTTTTATTAAAATATAATAGCGAAATTCATAGATCTTAAATGTATACTTTGATGAGTTATGAAAAATGAATTCACTTCTATGACTAAATACATTATGAATCATGACACTTCTGCCCCTAGAAGGTTGTCTAGTGTCGCATCCAAATCAGTCTCCAGGTCCCACCAGCAAGAAAGTAAACATGGTTCAGATTTCAGTCAATATTGATTGGCTATGCCTGGTTCTTGGTCATAAAAGCTATACTCAAGTCTCTAGCTTCCTTCCTTCAGCATGATTATTTCAGGGTTCATAATATGGTTGTTTTTTTTTTGCCAGTCCTGGGCTTGAGCTCAGGGCCTGAGCACTGTCCTTGGACTTTCTCAAGGCTAGAGCTCTACCACTTGAGCCTCAGCACCACTTCCGGCTTTTTTCTATGTATGTGGTACCAAGGAATCGAACCCGGGTCTTTGTGCATGCTAGGCAAGCACTTTAACCACTAGGCCAGACTCCAGGCCCCACAATATGGTTTTATGGGTCACTGATCTATTTCTTTTTATTGTCAAGTATTGTACTATTCATCTTCTCAAACAAATTTGTGTGTGTATTTGTGTGTGCATGTGTGTGTGTACACATGTTCTAATTCTCTTAGATAAAATCTTAGAGGTGAAATTACCAAGTCGCAAGAAGTTTAACTACAAAGAATGGACAAAGAGTTTATTACAATATCTATACCAGCTCCAAAATCAAATAGCATTGAGTATGAAATTTCAAGTGCTCCACAACCCACTTCACTGAGTGCCACTGGTCCTGTAGAATTGTGTGGAAAGCCAATGGGTAGAGAATGCTGTTTCATTGTACTTGCATTTCTTTCAGAATAAATGATAGTGATCACTTTTCCATGGATCTTTCGGCCAATCACAAGTATCTTCTTTGGAGAAGTACTTATTAAGCCCTCTGTCTAACTTTATTACTATTATTGTTTCTCTTTTTATTGTAAGGGTGATATACAGATGGGTTACTGTTACATAAGTAAGGTAATGGGTATATTTCATAATGAACAGTGTTACCTGTTATCACAAATCTTCAAGGACTTGGGAAGCATTATTGTGACTGACAGAAGTTATCTTTCATTCAAATCTTTCATATCTGGATTTAAATTAATTGGAAAATGAATGAGATTAGTAATTTAAAACTTGTTAAAATGGAAGATGGGACCACTTCTTATCTGTGCATCTGAGAACTTTGAAGTGCGTGGAAGGATAAGGTGCAAGATGAAGAATGAGGATTTGGTGATCATAAATAGAGCTAATGAACTAAGGTTTTCAGATCCTAAAGCATGGTTATCCAATTAATATTTCATTCTGATTTGAGGATGCTGAATGCTTGATGATGTTGCTATAGCCTTGGGGCTGCAACCTTGCCAGGAAGATGATGAGCAAAGGAACAGAATGTTTGTTTACATTCCCTTGGGAAGGGTCAGGGAAAATCATCTGCATTGAAATCCAAGGTCTCTTATTTTCTCCTGCTTCTCCCCCCACACCCTCCTCCTCGCCAAGTTGTAAAGTTCATTTCCAACACAGTGTCTAGAATCACTGTTGCATTGGTTTACCATGTCTCTCACTGTTAATGAGACTTTTCTGAGAGTTTTAAAAAACAAACCTGAAAGGAAGATATTTTATTAGGAGGTATTGAAAAAGATGAGCTGGTTTAGAGAGCTATAGCTAAAACAACATCATGGACAAAACATCATGAACAAATTCTTTGGTCTTAATACTCCTTTTTTCCCCTGTTTGCTCTTCTTCCATACCTGAAGAAGTCATTTGAGGAGACTACAGCCACCATCATTCGGTTTTCAAAAACTAAGTGAATTTGGAAGCCCTGTACTCACCTAGGAATTTCAACCATCCAGCAAGCACTTGGTTCCATGAACTTGTCTAACAATTTGGAAAAATTCCAGAACCAGTTAGTCATTCTATATACTATTTGGCAAGTACATGGCTTTTGTTCTATGTCCTATCTTTTAGAAGTTTAGATGAGACAGAAGAAAGAGCAGGAAGCACACAGCGAGATGTTAACATGACAACCATAAAAATCATCAATGCCCGAAGGTCACCTTACTAGCGTTTAAGGGTCATTGGCATTACTCTCCAGGGTCAAGTAGTGCACCTTCTATTAATTATAATAATTAAAACAATCTCAGGGTCTATGTCTCTGTTTCTCTGTGTCTCTCTTTCTGTCTCCAAAAGTCAACCCAATTGTAAGTATCATCTGTACTTAAGGACTACCTTCTATAGTCACATTATCCAAAGAAAAGATATGATGGCTCATTGTGGGTCAAGGATTACCTCTGTGGAGGGCGGGGTTATATTGATTCCTATCCCATGGAACCTGTTAGTGTGTTGCTTTTATGGAAATGAGGTTCAGCTAAAAATTTGGGGATGAGGAGACTACCTTGAGCCTAATTTAATCATACTGCTTCATAGAATTAAAGAAACTTTCAAGGCTGTGTTCAGAGATGGAAGTGAGCATGTCCATAGCTCTTAGTTGATGGTGCTTACAATAGTAGAAGCATTCGTTTTTTTTTTAAATTCATGATATTTAAAAGTATGCAAAAACTAGAAGGAAGGCAGGCAAGAATTGGCATCCCAAATGTGATTATGAAATGAATGACAAGCAGATTTGAAATCTGACTCCATATCCTCTGAGGGCAAAACCAAGTCAAGAGACATGGCTGGCTGCTTTCCTCTCAGATTACCACAATCTACAAGGACTTGAGAAGTATTATTGTGACCGACAGAAGTCATCTTCCATTCAAATCCTTCATATCTGGATTTAAATTAATTGGAAAATAATGAGATTAGTACTTTAAAACTTGTTAAAATGGAAGATGGGACCACTTCTTATCTGTGCATCTGAGAACTTTGAAGTGCGTGGAAGGATAAGGTGCAAGATGAAGAATGAGGATTTGGTGATCATAAATAGAGCTAATGAACTAAGGTTTTCAGATCCTGAAGCATGGTTATCCAATTAATATTTCATTCTGATTTGAGGATGCTGAATGCTTGATGATGTTGCTATAGCCTTGGGGCTGCAACCTTGCCAGGAAGGAACAGAATGTTTGTTTACATTCCCTTGGGAAGGGTCATGGAAAATTATTGAAACCCAAGGTCAAAAAAGATGTTCATTCCAATGTTTTCTGACAGCCAAACTATAAATCATCAAAATGTTCAAATTATTTTGGTAATTTATTTAAAATTATTCACTCAATATGTCTGGCAGATGCTCTAAAGTATAATTACTAAAGGGATGTGGAAAAACTCAGTGTTTATAGTGCCTTAAAATATGGAAAGTAATACAAATGCCATGGTTGGCATAATATTCAAACAATCAAAAGCTAATGGGAATATTGAGTTATAGTTTTCTTCTTTAAAATTATTACTTTTACCCATTAAAATAGTAAGAAAGGGGGATGGGGAAATAAGGAATCACAGATAGGACAAATATGATCAAAATATATTTGATACATGTATGGAAATAGCACTAAGAAATCCATTTGTACAATGAATATACACTAATAGTATATGTCTATGTATTGTTACTTGTACAAGCCTGCATATCTAACACTTAAGGGGTCCTGGGTTTGTTAAGTGCTGCATAATCTTTGCTTCATTAATTCAATACTCAGGTGAATTGGGCTACACAGCTAATGCTGGGACCAAGTCCTAAAGATGCCTACATTTAGAGATTAATAATCTACCTGATAAATACATTATAGTTTGGATCTTATGCATGTGCTTATGCATGATAGGCATTGCTTCCAGCTTGAAAAAACTGGAAGATGGTGGAAATTTTAAGAGGTGGGGCTTAAGGGGAAGACTTTAGGCTTTGAGAGTGTGTCTGTAAAGATGATTGAAAATGATTATAAGATTCTTTTCTCCCTTGTCCTATATCTCTGATATCTCTCTCTCTCTCGCTCTCTCATCTTTCTCCAGATTTCTCACTACAACCTTCTGCCATGATGTACTACCTCAAGTAAAGTAACAATGCCGACAGATCAGGACAAACCTAAATGAACTATTTCTTTATACATTGCTTATCTCAGATATTTGGTATGCCAACAGAAAGCTGGCTTTTCCAGATAACAATATTAATCATGACAACTGAAGGCCTGGTTTCTTTGTATATGCCAGAGTCTATTGTAACCCTCCTCTTAACAATTTACTTAAACCTCTCTTTGGTAATATTAATAACATCTCTTTCAAAGATTTCATGTTTTCATTTCAACTCCTTTTTTAAAAAAATTGCTTTGTTCTTTAAGATTTGTTTTTCAGATCTTGCAATGGTTATACAAGGCACTACAATTTAATGTGTCCATTTCTGGGTACAGGGCATCTTGGATGGAGTCACTGCTTCCATCACATTTCCCTCTCCCACGTGCCAGTCACATCAACTTCCCTTTTCGTACACACACACTGTTCCCTTCCCTCTCCCCGACCCCGCCCTCACCAGCTTTCTCCTCATTCAAATCATACTCCAGCTTCTTGATATTTGTTTTGTTAAACTGTCTGTTAGTTGTTCAAAAGGTTTACAGAATGGGGTTTCACTTCTGTAATATATTACCTTTATCCAGCTTGATTATGTACATATACATATCCTTAAATGTGTTTACAAGGAAGGTTGTATTTTGGGGTCACAAAGATCCAAATATGAAAGGAAACATGCACCCTTTGTCTTTCTAGCCTGACTTACTTTACTCGTGATTTCTTTTAGATCTATTTTTCTACAAATTTGGTTCCTTTTAAAAGCTGAATAAAATTCAGAGAGAGAGGAGAGAGAGAGAGAGAGAGAGAGAGAGAGAGAGAGAGAGAGAGAGAGAGAGAGAGAGAGAGAGAGAGAGAGAATAGATAAAAGACAGCTGTAGGACTTCAAGCCTACTAGCCTGTAATGGGTAAATTGGGGGAAGAAGATTCCCCTTCCCTGAGTTTCAATGATTGATGGCTTAAAAGATAGAAAAAAAGCTTGCAAGGAGGCACAAGAAATTTCTCCTCTTATGTGTAAAGGCAAGGCAAATCTTTGTAAACACAACAAGTAAGAGGGAAAACTTAAGTAAGGTCAGTTTTCTGCTGCTGTTCACTGGCCCTTGCTTGGATTTTAAGCATTTAATTGAAAAAAATGACTTCACACCAATTTTGGTTTCTTTTGGAAAGCTCACACAAGTAGTTTATTGATGCTCTCTCTAAGGAACAAAATTAATGATGCCTCTCTAGCAGGTACTCCAGGAGCGCTGGCATGGAGGAATCAGAAGCCGGCTTGCACAGAAAGGCATCTGTAGGGTTTCAGAACGTCAGAACCGTACGAATGCTGGAAGAGGCCGTAAGAGACACTGCGTTAACTTTTACACACTTCATACCCATCATGTGAGTGCATGAAATTTTTGCTACATATAAGAAAAGCAAAAGAGCAGAAAGGAGAAAAGGTAAGTGCTTCCAGTTTAAGTCACCTCCCAACATCCCTGACTCTGGAGAAGAATAAGGAGCAAGGGAAGGGATACCCTGTCTTGTCAGGCTACTTCCTTCTGATTGTGGGCTGATGAAGGGCTAGGAGCCTCAGTCTCTCAAAGACAGAGGAGGAAAAGAGGTGCCTGTCAGCACCAATTCAGAATCACATGAGGGGTCACAGGAAAGACCATCATCAGAGCAGCTGGTGCTATGTGGGTGCTATTTTCTTTTCTTCTTCAAGAATATTTGTCAATGAACTATCTAATGCTTTATATACCCAATATTTTATGAGTCTCTAAGAATGCTATTTAGAGTCGAGAAACTATGAAAAGAAATGCAGGGTAACAGAAGGAACATCAATGGAATTAGAAAGAGGTCATCAGTTGTGTCTATACTAGATGTGACAGATCAAAATTCATCCTTTTAGGCGCTTGTAAATGCAGCATGGTACCGGTGAAAATGGATTGGCTTTCCTTTCCTAATATGTGTAAAAAATACAAGTGTAAACATTTTATTGTTTGTTTTGTCAGTCCTGGGGCTTGGAATCAGGGCCTGGACACTCTTGCTGAGCTTCTTTTGTTCAAAGTTAGCACCTGAACTACAGCACCACTTCTGGCCTTTTCTGTTTATGTAGTACTGAAGAATGGAAACCAGGGTTTCATGCATGCTAGGCAAGCACTCTCCTACTAAGCCACATTCCCAGCCTATAAACGCAACCATTTTAAATAGC
This sequence comes from Megascapheus bottae, assembly GCF_031878675.1. Lineage (NCBI taxonomy): Eukaryota > Metazoa > Chordata > Mammalia > Rodentia > Geomyidae > Megascapheus > Megascapheus bottae. The sequence continues at coordinate 14,953,803 of NC_143531.1, read as the reverse complement.
ATTTTACATCCTTCCTTTTTTACTGTAGCTTTTATTTGAGAAAAGAAATAGTAATAGTATTTCAACAGAAAATGTAGTAGTGTCTCTATAGAAATGAGTCTTGAATTTAGTTGTAGTACCTGCTTCTGAAAACAAAAGTGTTGGGCATTTTGTACATATAATTTCATCTACGGCCATTAATAGTCAGCCTTCAGGGCCGGGAGTTTGGCCTAATGGTAGAGTGCTTGCCTAGCATGCATGAAGACCCGGGTTCGATTCCTCAGTACCCCACATACATAGCAAAAAGCCGGAAGTGGTGCTGAGGCTCAAGTGGTAGAGCTCTAGCCTTGAGAAAGTCCAAGGACAGTGCTCAGGCCCTGAGCCCAAGCCCAGGACTGGCAAAAAAAAAAAATAGTCAGCCTTAAGTGGCTGGGTAGAGGCTTCTGTAACTCCAAATTTTAATTATGGTTGTGGGACTCTGATGTCCTCTCTGGCAAAGGTGAGTACTCTCTTATAAGGCAAGCTAAACAGCTCTGATCATTCATGTTTGCTGCAATCAATGTAATTCAGCAGGAGAGGAAATATAAACTGACTATTCTTATCTCACAGTGTGTGTGTTTTTTTTGTTGTTGTTGTTTTGTTTTTTTTTTGCCAGTTCTGGGCTTGAGCTCAGAACCTGAGCACTGTCCTTGGACTTTCTCGAGGCTAGAGCTCTACCACCTGAGCCTCAGCACCACTTCCAGCTTTTTTCTATGTATGTGGTACCGAGGTATTGAACCCAGGTCTTGGTGCATGCTAGGCAAGCACTCTACCACTAGGCCAAACGCCCGGCCCACAGTGTGAGTTTTTTGAATGGTCTTTGTGCAAAGACAGAGCTGGCAATGGAAAACCAGGGTATTTCAGTTTTTTCCTCATGGGTCTCCTTTTCCAGTCTCTGCTAGTCAATCCTCTGCCACAGAAAGAAATCCAAAACTTACCTCTTTCCAGCGCGAAGGAGGTCAAATCCTTCATTTATTTTTGCAAAGGGGAAAACATTGGTTATTAATGGCTCCAATGGGAACTTCTTTGCCATAAAATCAGCCACCAGTTTGGGGACATCATCTTTACTCTTATAACCTGACAAGAAGATGAGATCATTGTTGGATTCCCTCAGGAGGAAGCAGGAGAATCAGATAAGCGAATTTCCAATACAACGAAGAAGACATATATAAGAAGTACATCATTCCCTAGACTGCTAATATTGAGGCCAGTGAGAGAGTGCAAACCCTTTGCAGCACTTTGACTTTCCATCCTCCCTCATAAACTAATGTTCTTGTCTACTCCAACGGTCCTCATTAATTCTTTCTTAGAGGAGTTATTGAACAAGCACTTTTAGCAGTTGTCCAAATCTGGGCAATGAGTACAGACATGGATTACTGTTGTAGATTGTGTGTGTGTGTGTGTGTGTGTGTGTGTGTGTGTGTGTGTGTGTGTGTGTCCTACTTGAATTCTGGTACCTTCTGCAGCCAGCAGTGAGAAACCAGCTGATGGTGAAAGGTCTTACTTTGTTTACAGGGAAGCAATAAAGTCTGTCTTAGGACTTTTCCTCTCCTCCCACTCCAGGTGGTTTGGGTCTTAAAATCCAATAGAAATGTTTTGTTTATCTTCTGACTATTATTGTTGTTATTATTATTATTATTATTATTATTATTATTGTCATCACCAGTCCTGTGTCTTGAACTCAGGGACTAAGCACTGTCCTTGGGCTTTCCTCAAGTCTAGTGCTCCACCACTTGAGCCACAGCACTTTTCTGTGTACGTGGTACTGCCTGAGGAATGGAACCTGGGTCTTCATGCATGCTAGGCAAGCACTAGGCCAAACTCCCAGCCCTCTGACCAAAATTTTTTGCAGTCTGACCTTATTTCTTGTAAAAGGGAAGAGATCATGAGGTGAACAGGAGTTTGGGCCTCAGGTCTACCTACCACCGAACAGAGCGCCTTTCCAGGAGCGCCCAGTCAGCAGCGCCATGGGATCCATAGTGAGGCTTTGAGCGTTGGGAGGCACTCCCACAATGACGCTGACGCCATGGGACTCTTGGCAGCACAGTAGGGCAGAAAGCTGGAGTAAAATCAGGTGTTAGCATTCTTGAAGTAGATCCCCTTACAGCCCCTACCCACCATGCAAAGCATCATGCAATATTGATTTTAGCGGTGTGGAGGGAAGGAACTCTTCTTTGTTCTTTATTGCACCTAGGAAAACTTCTGTGGCTTTAAGAAATGCCCCCAAAGCATTATTTTTTTTTCCCCAATGAAAAACAGTAGAATGAATTTTGGTGTCTCCAATTCTTCTGTAGAAACAGACAGAGTTCAATATCATTACAGACCTAGGCAGTCTGCATCCTCACAAAAGGATACTTTTTATCATGCTTAGAAGGGCAACAACAGTTTTCCACTTATCTATTTAAGTAGGTAATTTGACCTTAGTACTTGGTTGGAGCTAAGTATTTTGATGTTGAACAAGACATGATGATTACTTCATGAGAATTTGTCTTTTATCCAGTTGGTAATGTGTCTTTAAGAGATCCTTGCTGTACTAGCCACTCTATTTCCAATTATGATTTCACCTCCCCAAAATGTACATTGGTTTTACTTTAAACTAACCTGTCATTCTATAGAAAAAAATACCCCAGAAAGGGTTTTGCTCTAGTCATTTAGTGTGCATATTTTATGATAAAAATGGTTTAGAATGTTCTAGAACATACAGCGATAAGCCTTCTGATTTGGAAATATTATATTTAGAAGACTAGCTATCCTCAGCATATTCCTTGGCATTTTCAGGTGAAGTGACAGTCCAGGGCTACATTAGGAGACAGGAAGAAAAGTTGGATTCTCTTAGAAGTTCCAGATCTATGGCACAAAGAACTTTCCTCTCAGATTAGAGTTCCTGGTTACAACATTGCTAGGATTTACGGGCAAACCTCAATCCTGGGAATGTGTTGGTCTCCGGGGATATTTTTCAGCAAATGCTCAGAGAACTCAGGTTAAGTAAAATAATAACTAGGATGTATTTCCCAAGATAATGGATAACATTTGTATTAACTTGAAAGTAGCATCTTGTATATTTCAAAAATGCAAGCAATGAAAGCTTGGGAGTTGTATTTTTCAGCATTAATGCTTGATGACATCCACTGAGAGCTTACCACACGACTGTGGTGAGATTGTAACATACATTAGCTCATGTAATCCATAAAGTGTGCATGAGGTAGAAACATCTTACGCTTTGAAGGAGGTACAATCTTGTTGTTGCTGTTTATTTAAACTTTCTTTTACAGTATTCACTTTAATTTATAGGCACTGGATAGTTGCTGTCTGCATGGAGTTGAACTGGTTGTGGTATCACCCAGTAAAACACTAACATAGTCACTTTGGGGAGGCACATTTCCTATTAATAAAATTACATTTGGCACCAGATTGCTCATTATTTTGTCTTTTGGACAGATGGTGATATGTGATAAAACTTCAGAATTTATTAAACCGTGAAAACCTATAAAGTGTTTAAGGGTGCAGGGGAAAGACAAAGGCCAATTTAAGGACAGAATTTGCATCAATTATAGTTTAACTTGAAGCATTTTAACTGAAAATGGATTTTTAAATGCCTGAATAAAAAGTCATCTTTCCCCCATTAAGGAAAAAAAAAATAGGACTTTGAACAGGTTTGCTTATCTGATAGACTCAAAGGAATTCTCATAGAAATACATTAAACAACGTAAGTAACAAATAGGAGATGTAAAGTTGCCATTCTAAAAAACGTTTATATGTAAGTTTTTTTTCCTACAGTCTAAAGTGTACGTTAGATGGAAGAAACAGAAATCTCAAGGATGTCAGGGAAACATACCATGGTGTCAAGTCGACCAATGACTTCAAAGGAGAAATCCACGCCTCCATCGGTCATTTCCCGCAGCACCTGATGGATGGGCTTGTCATAGTCTTGGGGGTTGACACACTCAGTGGCACCCAACTCTTTGGCTTTTGCAAATTTGTCCTTGTTGATATCCACTGCAATGATTCTGGCTGCTCCTGCCGCTTTACAGCCAATGATAGCGGACAGACCAACCCCTCCCAGGCCAAACACAGCACAGATGGAACCCCGAGCGACCTGTTTGCAGAAAAAGTAAAAACAGACCAAACAGTGATTACTAGAAAATGCCCAGGAGGTATAAAGTGTATGCTGAATACCACTATTAATTAAGTGCACTCCTCCGTGGATGATCTGAGAACTCTAAGTATCAGCAACTCTGATGTTGGTGACATTTCCAGTAGGTTGATTTAAGCTTACTATCTTGTATATATTGCTTTGATGTCTTGTGCATATGCAAAAGTAATTTGGGGGTTTGAACTTGGAACCTGGTGCTATACCTGAGCTTTTTTTTTTTTTTTTTTTTTTTGCTCAAGGCTAACACTCTACAACTTCAATCACAGTTCAGCTTCTGCCTCTGTGTGTGTGTCTGCCTGTCTGTCTGTCTGTCTGTCTCTGTTTTTGTCTCTTTCGGTGGTTAATTGGGGAGAACTTGGAGGACTTTGCGCTTGGGTTGGCTTTGAACAGAGATCCTCAGATCTCAGCTTCTTGGATAGCTAGGTATGAGCCATTCATGCCAGGCCAAAAGCAATTTTTGAGCCATGAAATAAGTAGACAAAGCCACTCTAGGTGCTTGAAAAATAATTCAATTGAATTAGCAATAATTACATTCTAGGTTCATTAACTTTCAGTAGTCACAAGCAGTACAGAAGTTAGCTGTGAAGCATCCAAGGGTTATCATTGACTTCTTGCAAAGCCTAAAAAGGCAGGGAAATTCAGCATGAAACCAAGATAATGAAATAGGACCAATGATGTCTTTGTCGGTGTTCAGCCCTGATGCCTTTTGAAGTCCAAGATGGGTTTGTGATCCTCTCACCTCAGATCCAAGTGCTGGAATTAACAGGCATGTGTTACCACATCCAGCTTATCCCTGAATTTTGGGATGAACAAGTGAAGAATCATGCAACTAAAAGCTGATCTGTATTCTGATAACAAATAAAATCCATTCTGAGTATCCTTAGCTACGGTTTGTAAGTAGGTTTATTTAGACTACGGACAAAACAGATAGAACTGCACAAAGATCACTTGCATTTTGGGCTAACATCACAGAAATTTGGAAGGGACATATTCTGCATGACTTCAGTTGGTTAGGGGCTGTTTAACCAGTTCTGTCTTAGTTGTTGCCCTTTCTTTGTTTGTTTGTTTCTCTCTCTCTCTCTCTCTCTCTCTCTCTCTCTCTCTCTCTCTCTCTCTCTCTTCCTTCTTTCTTTCCTTCTTCCTGTCTGTCTGTCTTTCTGTTTCGTAGCATAAACTCAGGACCCTTAGGTTTTTTTGCTCAAGGCAGCTGCTCTATACTTGAGTCGCAGCTCCATATATGGTTTTTTTGGTGGTCAATTGGAGAGACGAATCTCATGGACTGTTTGGGCTGGCTTTGAACTGTGATCCTCAGATCTTAGCCTCCTAAGTAGCTAGGGTTGTAGGCGTGAGCCAGAGGAGCTTGGTTTCAACAGTTCTGTCACAGGTTAGGGACAGGTGAATTTTCTAGAATCATTCCTGCAACTACTTTTCCATCCGTTACAGAACCCGTGCCCACGATCTGTGATTGCTGTGAGCCCATGCTTGCCTCCGGGCCCCGACAGCCCGCGGGTACGCGGGGCGACTGGCATGGCTCGCCCTACCTTGCCCACATTGACTGCAGAGCCGTAGCCGGTGGAAAACCCGCAGCCGATGAGGCAGACTTTCTCCAGGGGCGACGCGGCGTCGATCTTGGTCACGGAGATCTCGTTCGCCACCGTGTACTCACTGAAGGTGCTAATGCCCATGAAGTGGTGGATTGGCTTCCCCTTGCAGGTGAATCTGCAGGTGCCATCCATCAGGGTGCCCTGGGGCTTCCCCAGACTGGGCAGCGACGATGCACACAGAGACACAGAGGTGAGGGCGCAGCCTTGCCTGCCTGCCTGCCCCGTCTTGCGCCCCCCGGCCCTGCGCCCCCGGCCCTGCGCCCCCTGCCCTGCGCCCAGACCAGGCGAAACCTACTCGTTATGCACGCATAAGTTGCTCTCCGGGTGTTTGCAAGCCCTGCACTTTCCACACTGCGGCACGAAGAGAGGGATGACTTTATCACCTGGAGGGGGAAACACAGCAAAAGTCCCTTCCACTGCTCCCCAGCAATGAAGGAAACAACTCCAAAGCCTTACGTGGAGAAGTCTTCAAGAAATTCCATCTCATCCAATCACGCGCGCCCTTGGCCCCTGCTCGCCAGGCTTAGTATATGTTGGGGTTGATATGTGGGAAGAACCCCAAAGAGGAAAAGCAAAGATGGAAAAATAACACGGGTTGAAGAATTATTTCCGCTGGATTGATACATTTTTATTGTATACACTGATTTCTCCACTGTATGCATTCCACTTAGTCCTTATTAAACCTCATCATGAGGTTTAATATATTCATTAAATGTATATACCAATTCATATATAGGATATATATAAATTGTATGTTACATAACTTGTAATTGCAAGCAAGTTGCTGTAGTTCCACTTAAAATGGGAGAAATCTGATATTTTTATGCAATTAAATGAAAAAAAACTCATAATAAACATTTTTACAATAAAAAGAAAGCTAATTTGGTCAGGGGTTAAAATAAAATTGGGAATTTTGATCAATTTTTGGTTTTTTAAAATGGTATTAGGATGTGTGCTTTTTTTTTAAAGGAAAGCTAGTAATAATAGGACAAATAATTCACAAAATTATTTTGAAACTTTTTTTTTGCCAATAGTGGGGCTTGAACTCAGGGCCTGAGCACTGTCTTTGAGATAGCACTCTGTCACTGGAGCCACAGCACCACTTCCAGCTTTTTTCTGTATGTTGTACCAAGCAATCAAACCTGGGTCTTCCTGCTAGGCAAAAACTCTACGACTAGGCCAAACTCCTGGCCCTTCTTTTGAAACTTTTAACTCCTCACAATAAATTAGGTGCTTACTTCTAGCATAAGAGCTTAATTCCAAATATCTTTATATGATAATTTATTAGCTATCTACTTTTTCTGCTGTGTAGAGGATGGAAAAGTAATCATATATTTTATTATTTATTACCAACAAAAGGAAATGCTAAGAGCTGAAACTCTTACTAGACTATTTTTTATTTTCTGTTCATAGTTTAATTCTCTGTAAAGGGAAGAGATTGCCTCTATTGGCCAGTTTATCTTTATATAATTAAATATAATTTTTGTTTGTGATCATTTATGCTTCCTGTCTTACAAGAAAAATGTTTGGCTCATCAACCTCTTCTAAATAAAGTTTGTGAGGGAATTATGGCATGGAAATTTTCTGTTTATTCACTTCTCAGTTCTGAAAGCAGATTAAAATACAATAAAACAAAGCTAAACATTAAAAATAAAATGTATAACTTATCATCTGTGGTCATAACTAAAAGCGATAAAAATGACATTGCTTATGGCTTGATACTGTCTCCTGTTTGTTCCAGGGAGTTTTAAAAATTTATCTTCTGTTTAAGAAGAAAGACTTTCTTGGCAGAGGACATTAGTGGAGAAGCTTCAGTTCTCATCTAAGAAAAGCTCATGTTGATTTAGTCATGGTTTCTCAGGCCTGCTTTTGTGAACCAGCTGCATATGTTTCCCTGCTCTGACCAAGAGACTGGGGACGTAGAAGTCCATCTTCTCCACTTGCTTATTGTGTGGCTTAGTGTATAACACCTTGCAAGTCATTGCCTGGTAAACTCCTCTCCTGGCAGGCACTAAGTCTCTTTGGAGAGCTCTAACCTGCCACTTACCATCTCCACCAATAGTTCTGAGTGGAAAACAACGCACATGATTTGCCTGAATGCAACTGGTCAGGTAGGGAGCCAGGCAGGGAGGAAAGGAAAGGAGGCAAGCCACCAGTCCCAGCTTGTCCAGGACCTTGTGCAAGCTTCTGCACCTCTCCTTGCCTCAGTACCCTTGTCAGAGCAGGATGAGCAAAGCACCCAGGCTGGGTATGAATTCTGCACCTGGTTTCACTGTAGTCACTCCTTCTCCAATGCTCTCCACGATGCCAGCTGCCTCGTGGCCTAGAATCGCAGGAAGAGGCGTGATTATGCCGCCACTCACCACGTGGTCATCTGAGCGACAGATTCCCATGGCCACTATCTGCCAGTTAAAGAGAAGATTATGACACTCAGAAAAGATGTGGCCTGCATCCACAGATAGACCTTGAAAAGTTTGCGCTTATTCTTTTGGTTTGCGCTAGGATGCAAAAGAAAATCCCTCATGAGAAAGGGTATCAATGTTTGTGAAGTTATGCACCTTCTATCTGGTGAATACAATGTAACCCTTCTTGTAACCCTTCTATTAATCACAATAAAAAAATCATAAAAAAAGAAAATCCCATTGCTTTCCATCTGTCTTTGGTGGCCCAGATTGAATTGGGGAATACATCAGTAAAACATAAAATAGCCTGGTGTGGGTGGCTCATGCCTGTAATTCTAGCTACTCAGGAAGCTCAGATCTGAGGATCATGGTTCAAAGCCAGACCAGGCAGGAAAGGACATGAGACTCTTATCTCCAATTAACCATCAGAAAACTGGAAGTGGCTCTGTGGCTCAAGTGGTAAAGTGCTAACCTTAAGCTGAAGAGCTCAGGGACAATGCCCAGGCCCAGAGTTCAAACTCCACAACCAACAAAAAATAAAAATAAAAATGAATAGGTAAATACATAAGTAAAAAATAAGATAAAAATAAATAAAGTAAAAAAATTAAAGGTAAAAATTGAAAAAAAGAAAAGATGTGGCTCTCACAAGATTATGACTGGATTCAACACATCAAATTTTAAGCAGTTAAGCTTTTAGAGAGTTTTCAATGACTGTTCCTACTGCTTACGAATAAGAAGATTCAGTTTCCTCTCAAGATTGTCCCAAATCTTCCTTTCCTAAATTTAACAATTCAGACTTTGATCCTAAGAAAGAACTGATTCTGAAATACTTTTTTTATGTGATGTACCAGAATGCTTATGGCAATGTAACCCTTTTGTACCACGACATAATAATGCTAATAATAAAAAATGAATAAAGTACATTAGTGAAATTTTAAAAACTCATGGCATTTATGGAAGATTGCAGATTAACACTAAGAAAATGTTATGTAAACCTTCACACTCTTTTTTTTTTTTTTTCCAGTCCTGGGCTTGAGCTCAGGGCCTGAGCACTGTCCTTGGACTTTCTCAAGGCTAGAGCTCTACCACTTGAGCCTCAGCACCACTTCCAGCTTTTTTCTATATATGTGGTACTGAGGAATCGAACACTGGTCTTTGGGCATGCAAGGCAAGCACTCTACCACTAGGCCAAACTCCCGGCTCCTAAACCTTCACACTGTTGTAAAACATTTATTTCTTGGCACCGGTGCTGGGCTTGAACTCAGGGTCTCTAGCTTTCACTCAGGTTCTTCCACTCATGACTAGGGCTTCACTTTCTGGCTTTTTGCTGGTTAATTGGAGATAACAGTCTTAGATAGTTATCTTCCTGTGCTAACTTCCAGCTGCAATCTTTGAATCTTAGCTTTCTTCCTAGGTGGCTGGGATTATAGGCCTAAGCCACTGATACCCATCAAAACTCAATATATCTATTGATTTTTGTTTTCATTTTTAAGGAATTTCCTGGGATTATACAATACTTACTATTAGGTCATTTTACAAATATTTTATATATGTGTAGCTTGCTTGAGAAATAAATCCTATTCATTGTCTTCATAAACACAAGGGAAGTACCCCTGAACAGATTTTGATTTTCTATTTTAAATACTCTGCAAACAAACAGAAATTGAAAAAAAAAAGTTTTACCTTTATACGGACTTCATAGGCTTTGGGGGGTGCAACTTCCACCTCCTCGATGGAGAAGGGTTTGTTTTTCTCCCACAACACAGCTGCTCTGCACTTTATCACCTGGAAATCAGACAGAATGATGCTCCTGAAGCTAGGAACTCTTTTCTCTCCGAATGCATACAAAACTGCTGGCCCTACATCTGGTATCTAGCACACATGCTACAGAAATGAACTCTTCTGATTTACAAAGAGAATAAAAAAAGTCTTAGGTAGTAACATGAATATGTCACTGAGATGAAAGCCAAACATATTCTTTTCTTCATATATTTTTTACTGTAATTACTAGAAGGGTTACATTATAGTCACCAGATAGACCAGATAGAAGGTGCATTACTTCACAAACATTGATACCCTTTCTCATGTCTTGGTTCCCATTTCCCTCCCCCACCCCCGCCCCTTATCTTGTTTTCCCTCCTTCCCTATCCTATTTCAAATAACCTAATAAACATATATCCAATATATCAGATAACAAGGTAAAATACTATAACCATATGAGATAACCAAGGACAGCAAAAGAGATGAGAGATAACATAGTACATTAAGGACAACAGTCACTCATAATATGGCTTTTGTTTCTCTATCCTGGAGGTCCTTTCATTTAGCGTCATACTGTATGGCCTTATGTATCTAGGTTTTGCTTTATTGTAAATCTCTGCTAGGAGAGCCCAAGGTTTCTACTGATTATGGCAAATGAGGGAAACCATTGAGCCTATGTTCCTTTGAGTCTGGCTTACTTCACTTAATATGATTTTTTTCTAAGTCTTTCCATTTCCTTACAAACATATTCTTTTAGGCCATCCTACGTGTATTTATTTTCTCCTCTAAAGGTATCTATTCCTGAAATTTCTAAATTAGTTATTTATTCCTCACTATTGACTTATGAAGCTTTATTTTTATTATTCCCTTTAGTTGGGCTGGCAACAGAACCCAGGACTTTGTACATTTTAGGCACCAGTACTACTACCACTGATTTATACCGATTGCCCTTAGATTTTGTTTTTGCCAGTCCTGGGTCTTGAACTCAGGACCTGAGCACTGTCCTTGGGCTTTCTCAAGGCTAGAGCTCTTCCATTTTAGCCACAGCACCACTTCCAGCTTTTTCTATGTATGTGGTACTGAGGAATTGAACCCTGGTCTTCGTGCATGCTAGGCAAACACTCAACCATTGGGCCAAACTCCTGGTCCCAGCCTTAGATTTTTGAGATGGAGTCTCAGTATGTATCCCAGTCTGGTTTCAAATCCAGGATTCTCTTCCTTGAGCCTCCTGAGTGCTGGGGTTACAGCACATGTACCACAATGCCTGGCAAAGTTTTCATTATTTGTTGGCAGGAAAAGTGTACACATAAAAGAACATCTTTTTTGCAGAGCAGGGTTGTTGATTTCACACTTATGGGGTCTGATTACCTTTGTTTTTACTTTCATTAACAGGGTTGCTTTACTTTTTTGGTCTACAAATTTGTTATTTCTTTCTATTGGCTTGTAGTAAGTTTAATTTTCCTTTTATCTAACTGCTTTTCTTTGGAAATGTAGCCTGCCATTATAAGTTTCATTCAGTTATGAAAGAAAAGTAAAAAGAGGTAAAAAAAAAAAAAAAAGCTCTAGCAACCGGCTGCTCTGTGACTTCTAAACCATTTTACTGATGTGGGATTACTATATTACTCCTTGCATGGAGAAACTTCAGGAACTTTCCATTACAGTTACCATAGTGAGATATGGTACTGTGAGATCCATCCCAAATGCATACATTTCCAGCAAATACTAGAAACAGAGGCATAGACTTTTGCAATGAAGCAATGAAAAAGTTAATAGCATTAAACTACTGCATGCATTTCTCTGAACCACAACACATTGTGTAAGTAAGTATGAGTTTGTACAGTTAGAAACAAGTGTGTGTTATTAATTTGTTATTAATTTAAATTTTCTGCAGGACCCCATTCATTTTTGCATTGAGAAAATACTCTTGTATTACATTTCTATGGAAACTGCACAAATGGGGTCATAATGGACCTTTCTCAACCAGAATTTTCATATTAATGTTGTCTTTTAACCTTGATGACTACTTCTTAATCATATGCTTTCTATAAAAAGGTTAAGAGGCTATTTCTTAAGTACTCTGAATAAAATTCCTCTTAAAACTAACTTATCAGCTTCAATATGCTTGTATTCATAAGAAGCATAGTATTATAAAGAATAGCACATTGAAATCATGTTTTCTTGATATAAAGACAGTTTGGGGATTAAAGACCTTTCTAATTTTAGTGCCATAAACTAGTCACAATTATCTTGGAATAAACTATCTCTCTACTGACAATTTATTTAATGTAGCATGAACACTTTAATGTATCCAGATTTTATACATTGTTGTTAAAGATGTTTGGAAATGATTTACTTTAATTGTGGTTCAGCATGTTAGATATTATAGCATAGATTACATATCATAGTTCAGCATGTTTTATCCCTACTTTGGGATAAAACTTTGGATACTTTGGACAGCATAAAAACTTTGTCCATATATATGTATATAAATTATATATATACATATATATTACATGTACTTCAACACTACAATCCTCTTACTTACTTTTCCTGCCGTGCTCATGTTGCTTCTGTCTTCTCTACAGATCAGGAGACTGGTGAGTGCTTGCAGGCTCCTTCACTGCTTCTGGGCACATGCCCCAGTGTTGCACAGGGATTTTGTTTGCTTGACTATCAGGTGATTCCACACGTGACCAGGGTCTGTAAGCCACTTACTCCTGCTTTTCCTCAGAACACATTCAGTAAAAGGTAAAGGTCACTGAACTGTTCTGTCAAACCCTGATTTTGAAATGTGCCAATTGTACACATTTGCAAGTGTGTTTTTTTATAAATTAGGCTAACCATTTCTCTATCTCTGTGAGTTTTATTGCTTCCTCCGGGCCTCACCTCCTAACACTATCTCCTTGGAGGTTAGGATTTCAAAGTAGGAATTCTGGGTGGTGGGGGACACAGAACTTCCAACTGTAGCCAAGATTCTATAGGTAGAACTATAATAAAGACTTATTGAAAGTTGTATTAACCGAAAGGAATTTCCTTAGGGTCTATTAATAATACAGTCTTATTACATTTAGAACTTGACCCAACTATTCTCATCTGTGCAACAGTGGGACATCTGGTAGGTGAGGATTAGGGAAAGAAGTTAGAAAACACAATGCATTACACCAGGTCTGGAGCATGGAATTCATGAAGACTGACTTGCATTTTGACTTGGATTTCTCCCACCTGCTTCATCATCAGCCTCAGGGTTGTTCAAAGCCTCAGCTCTCACCCAAATGCTGTGGAGACCATCTTCTTCTCCGTCCCCAATGTAGCAAAGGCTTGAGGACCCAAAAGCTCAAAAAAATCCCAAGAGAAAGAGCCCTTCACCTCGAGGGAGGGTCTGTGGTATATGTCTTACACGGTCCTGAGCTCTCAGAAGGGCGCTGCCTAACCTGTTGCCAGTCTCCACCAGTTCCTGATCCTTCTCCTGTCCACAGCCAAGACAAGGAGGTAAGCTATGTTGCTGTCACCTGTCCATGAGAAAGTCCATCCAGTATTCCTACTGTAATCCCTTTTGCTGTGTGGTTAACCAGCCAAAACCACAGAGGAGGAAGCTGTGCCAAGCTGGGTTCATACAGCTCCCCTGAAAGAAAAACAATTTGTTCTCATTGCTTTCTGACATTTATCAAGGAAAAAAAATATACATGCTTGTTCAGTGTGTCCACTAGGTCTTTTGCCCTTGGTATTGTTTTTTTTTTTTTTCAAAGCATTTGCCTCCCTCCCCCTCCATCCTCGGTTAAAATCCTAACTCCCAAAGGGATGGCTGTAGGAGGTAGAGACTGGATGAAGTGATAAGGTCACACGGAATGACACCTTATCCAGGAGACTGTCACTCCAGAGACCTGAGAGACCTTCCACAGTCAGGATGTTTATGTCCCCCCACCCAGAATTTCTACCTTGAAATCCTCACCACCAAGGAGATGATTGCAGGAGGTGAGCACTTGAGAAAGGGATTGGTCCCAGAAGTCAGCCACTGACTGACTGAAGGAAGCTGTCCCCAGGCACTCAATCTGCCAGTGCCTTGTTTTTATACTTCCCTGTCTGGGACTATGAGAAACAAATTTGGGGTTTATAGAAGCCATCTGTCTCTGGTATCTTGTTATAGTAACCTAACCTCTGAGTTAATATTTGGAGAACCACAGACACATCTCAGGCCACAAGACCTGGGGGGCTGTATACTGAGAGAAGAAAGCCTTTAGAGGTGTCAGGATTATCTCCCTTCACACCCACACTAGAAGAATGCAGACCCACTCTGAAGCTCAGAAATTCTAGCAGGGGACCTCCTTCCCTTAGCTGCCACACCCTGGGGTAACACATTTCCCCCTCACTTGAGGTTGTGAAAGACTAGCGTTAGAGGCTGCCATGGCCTCTCAGTGGCTTCGGTCCTTTTCTGACTACCTAGGACCCCACCGGCTTCGAGTTGAACTTCTAGTATGAGCATTTAGGGTGCTTCAGTGCACAGGATGAGCAAGCTGGGCGGGCCATAAGAGTACATGAGTCTGGAGAACAAAAGAGGCAAAGGCAGACTCCTCAGATGAAGGGTGACTGACATTTTCTATCTCCTTGCTGGGGTAATAGCACGAAACAGTGGATTTAGGAGACCTCACCAGGCACGTGGTGGCATCTGTGCACTCTTGCACTCTGAGGGCAGATCCACACAGTGGTTCCTCTGGCTGAGAAGCTGAAATGAAGAGGGCAGGGCCTTGAGGATGAGGGGTTGCAAGATGAAAGGCACTTCCTTCTCTAACTTCAGAGCCTTCTCAAGCCTGGGGAATCTCATAAATGATACACTGAAATTAATGTTCTGATGATCAGACTAATAAAATCACCTTGGGTGGATCCCAGGCTCAACTTGAAGTTCATGATAATAATTCAAGTCTTCGCAGGTACCATGGTGAGGGAAGGAAATAAAAGGAAAGTGGTGATGCTGATGTGAAAGCGCATCTGCTCATTCCTCAATTGTTGTTGTTATTATTATTACTAGTCTGTTGGTTATGGGGCTTGAACTCTGAGCCTGGGGACCGTCCCTGAGCTCTTCACCTCAAGGCTAGTGCTCTATCACTTTGAGCTACAGTTCCACATCCTGTTTTCGGGTGGTTCACTGGAGTTTAATGCCTGGGTTGGCTTTGCAATCCTTAGCTCTCAGGCTCCCGAGTAGCCAGGATCACAGCTGTGAGCCACCGGCACGTGGCTCCTTAGTTATTATTGTCATACATGTTTATGGGATAGTGCGTGAAACTGTGGTATGTCTACACACTGGGCTGCTCACATCAAGGTAGTTGTCATTTCCATGGATGAATGCTTCCTGTCACCAGTCTATCCTCACACTTAATGTACACAGGACAACTCTGTCTCTGTGGCGCTCTCTCTCTCTCTCTCTCTCTCTCTCTCTCTCTCTCTCTCTCTCTCTCTCTCTCTCTCTCTCTCTCTCTCTCTCTCTGTCTCTCTCTGTCTCTCTCCTTCTTCTTCTTCCCTCCCTCAATTTATGCGAAAGATTCAGTTTCACTCTTATCCTTATATCTTCACAACCTCTAATAATCCCAGTCATGTTCCTCTAATCCTGAATCTCCTCAGTGGCATCATTTACATACAAAATATTAAGCCAGCCACCTTGAGTGACAAGGTTGAATGATTGCCCAAGTTCCTTAAGCTGAAAAGAAATCCAACTAAGCAAGACTAAAATCCAAAGTTGAACAGGAAGGAAAGTGGATCTGATCATAGGTGGCAAGCAGAAAGTAAGCAAGGGCTGAAGAAACCATGTTGAAATTGAGTTGTAAGCTATGGAAAACTGGAAATAACCTTTCTATTCCAAGTTAAACCCCTTCATGCTGTAGGTGGAGGAATGCAGGGCAGTAGATAAGTCAGTTCAAAGCAGAGATGGGAACTCACATGTTCTTCTCAGTGTCATTTCTTCTACTCTTTTCAATGGGATACCCAACTTTCATAAAAGAAGTGCAACTTTTCACGATTAACTGTTGATGCAGAAGAAAAGGTCAGGGAACACGGTCTGTCCAAGCAGTGTCTCCTGGTGAAGAAATGCTTTTTAAGTTATTTCTTCCATTTGTTATTGGACCTCTCCCCCACTATGTTCTGCCAAAGAGTTGTGTAATTTCTTCTATAGCACTTCCAAGACTGGAAATCCACCAGTATCACCCATATTTGTTCTCTAGTGCTAAACAGCTGCTCTTGATAAGTCGTTCATCTCCAGAGACTCAGCTGCCTCTTTCCAGCTCCTAGCTTTCTTTGCTCCAGCTCCACTTTAAACACCCAGAAAACAAGTTTATCCTTTTTCTCGCACACGATTAAAGATGGCTGTAACTTGTCTTCTTCATATCAAGTTGTTTCCTCAACAGAGTAATATCTACTTCCTGTGATAACTTTTGCCAACTCTTATGTTGTCAAATATATTTTATATCTCTATTTATTTATTTTTGCCAGTCCTGAGCACTATCCTTGGGTACCAAAGAATCAAACCGGGTCTTTGTGCATGCTAGGCAAGCACTCTACCACTAGGCCGAACTCCCAGCCAACGTTATAGCTCTAGAACTACAGTTAAGACTATTATAAGCCATCTATTTCTGGTATTTTGTTATAGTAACCTAATTGAGATAATGGAGAACCACCTCACACGTCTCAGACTGCATGTCTTTGGGGGCTGTATACTGAGAGAAGAAAGCGGTTAGAGGTGCCAGGATTATCTCCCTTCACACGCACACTTCTCTGCAGAGTCTTAAAGTAGGAGGATATAGAGCCCCTTGAAGCCCAGAAATTCTACAGGGGACTTCCTTCCCTTAGCTGCCATACCCTGGGGTGAGAGCGTGAAAGACTAGCATCAGAGTCTGCCATGGCCTCTTAATGCCTTCGGTCCTTTTCTGACTACCTAGAATCCCACGGGCTCAGAGTTGAACTTCTAGTATGAACATTTAGGGTGCTTCAGTGCACAGGATGGGCAGGCTGGGCGGGCCATAAGAGTACATGAGTCTGGAGAACAAAAGAGGCAAAGGCAGACTCCTCAGATGAAGGGTGACTGACATTTTTGATTTCTTTGCTGGGGTGATAGTGTGAAACAGTGGAGTTAAGAGAAATACTTCAGTGTAACAAAGGCAAGGGGCAGCTCTGTGCTCCTGCTGAGAAGAGTGCCTACTGAGACAGAACCATGCCCATGATCCTTTCAATCTCTCCTCTCACTTCTCCTGAATGTGTAAATGCTTCTTTCACTGACCCTGAGCTATAAGATGTTTTTTTTTTTCTGTTAAAGCTGTAAAAAGAAAAAAATAAAGAAAGCTGTCAAGAGTTTCTGAAATCCCACAGCCACCCACTGTCCCAGGAGAACTCAAGCTTTCCTTCCAAGGATTTCTGACTATAGGCTTGGATGTTTACTTTTGTTAAAACGAAACCAAGGTGATTTCTACTGGCATTTTCTTTCTGAATGCTGAGCTAGTTGTACACATTGTTGATCATAGTTTAAAAGTTAATGGTTAGTAATAAAAAGTCTCCTGCCTAACAGTAAATTGTAAATATAAAGTTCAAAAGAGAAATCAGCCCATGCCAGGATCTGAAAATGACTGAGTTTCATATTACCTAACATTGGACTCGCAAGAGTTGAAACTTCTGACAATTGAAGGGAAATTTGTTGATCCTAGGTTCTAAAAAGTAGCTTATAAAATAATTATATAAAAACTGGTACTTTTATTTACCTTCCCTGTGATCCCACCATACCACTTCTGGGCATCTACCTTGAACCTCATAACCCAAGATATGATAAGGACACCTGCTCAGCTATGTTTATCTCTGCACTATTCACAATAGCCAGGCGATGGAAACAATCCAGATGCCCTACTGCAGATGAGTGGATACAGAAAATGTGGTATATATATACAATGGAATTCTACATAGCCACCAGATAAGATAAAATATTGGCATTTGCAGGGAAGTGGATGAATCTAGAGCGAATCATGTTGAGTGAGACAAGTCAAGACCTAAGGATCAAAAGGCGCATGGTATCCTTAATATGTGGCTATTAGATCCAAACAGTACAAGAGCGAGAATTCAATAGTTGCATACCCAATGCTATGGACATGGTATTGGAAATATAAACACAACTACGTAGACATAAAAATCTATGACTCTATAGATATAGTTTTATTTCATAAATTAATATGTATCTATGATATACAAACCCTTAGCCTAATTTTGATTATGTTCTAAAAACTAAGTGCCAGTGATTGTATATAGAGATTCCCTTCTTGAACACTCGTTTGTTAAACATGTCATTTGAAATATGATGTTCATAAGTTCTTTAATAAAAAAACGGGTACTTTTAGAGTGAGGGAATGGAAGACACTGTGGGAAAGGAAATGTACTTATTACCTGACACATGTAATCCAATCCCTCTGTATGTCACTTTTGCAATAACAACAAATTAACTGATATTCTATGAAAAACCATTAAAATACTCTGATTTGTGTGTGTGTGTGTGTGTGTGTGTGTGTGTGTGTATGTGTGTATACATACTAGGGTGCACACATGCTAACTTAAACTCAGGGCCTAGTGCTCTTGCTTTTGTTTTTATTATTCAAAGCTAGTGCTCTATCACTTGAATCACACATCCATGTCTGGCTCTTTTTGCTGGTATGTGGGAGATAATGAATCAGTTGGAGTTTCTCAATTTCGTCCACCCTGGTTGATTTCCAACTTTACTCCTCAGATCTCAGCCTCCTGACTATTTAGGATTACAGGGCATGAGATACCAGTGTCTGGCTCAACACTGATTCTCAAAGAGCAAGATTTTTACTACCATTTTCTAGGGCATTTTTTTTTTGCCAGTTCTGGGCTTGAGCTCAGGGCCTGAATGCTTTCTTTGGACTTTCTCAAGGCTAGAGCTCTACCACTTGAGCCTCAGCACCACTTCTGGCTTTTTTTTTCTGTGTTTGTGGTACCACTAGCACTTTACCACTAGGCCAAACTCCCAGCCCCCAATTATTTTTTTTCAAGTGTGCTGAATAGGAAGGCAGAATCCAGCTCCGTCTTGGAGAATGGATACGATTTGATGTGTGAGGCCAAATGTACTGCCTTGTGAGTCCCTAGAGGGTTTTCTTTTTTTTTAAATTTTTTCCGTATAATTTCTATTTTAATTGATAGAAGGGTTACATTACATTCACCAGATGGAAGGTGCATTACTTCACATACATTGATACCCTTTCTCATGTCTTGGTTCCCATTTCCCTCCCCCCCACCTCCACCCTCATCTTGTTTTCCCCCCTTCCCTATCTAATTTCAAATAACCAAATATGCATATATCCAATATATCAGGTAACAAAGTGAAATACTGTAACAATATGAGATAACCAAGGGACAGCAAAAATGATGAGAGATAACATAGTACATTAAGGACAACAATCACTCATATGGCTTTTGTTTCTATATCCTAGAGGTCCTTTCATTTAGCGTCATACTATATGGCCTGATGTATCTAGGTTTTGCTCTATTGCAAATCTCTGCTAGAAGAGTCCAAGGTTTCTACTGATTATGGCAAATGAGGGAAACCATTGAGCCTATGTTCCTTTGAGTCTGGCTTACTTCACTTAATATGATTTTTTCTAAGTCTTTCCATTTCCTTACAAATGGGGAGATGTCGTTCTTTCTGACAGCAGCATAGAATTCCATTGTGTATAAATACCACATCTTGTTGATCCACTCATCAACTGAGGGACATCTGGGTTGGTTCCATATCTTTGCTATGGTAAATAGTGCTGCAATGAACATGGTTGTGCTGGTGGATTTACTATGCCCTTGTTTCTGCACAATTGGGTAAATGCCAAGTAGTGGAATTGCTGGGTCATAGGGGAGTTCTATGTTTAGTCTTTTGAGGAACTGCCACACTGCTTTCCATAGTGGTTGAACAAGTTTGCACTCCCACCAACAGTGTAGTAGTGATCCCTCCTGGCCACATCCCCTCCAGCATCTGTTGTTATTAGATTTCTTGATCCTGGCCATTCTAACTGGAGTGAGGTGGAATCTTAGAGTTGTTTTGATTTGCATTTCTTTTATGACCAGAGATGTCGAGCATTTCTTCATGTGAGGGTTTTCATCCATAGTGAATTACCATGATAAAGAAAATGAATTCTTTTGTCCCAGTAATATGTTTTTCAAGATCACAATCTCATCAGTATATAAATACAGAATGTATTTGGGAGGATGGCAGCTAGAAAAGTAAACAGCAAATGCCAAAATTATTTCATTCTTCTGTAAACCTCCAGATGATCACATCTCAGCATTGATGCTATTCCTTCTTCTTCCCCACAGCTTAACTAACATCATTTAGTTGTACAAGAGGTTGTCACTTGTGTATATTCATATGCACATGCAATGTACTTTAATGGAACTCATCTTTCTCCTACTCCTAAAACTAATCCCAGCAAATTTCACTGATCTGTTTTCACATGTTGACATGGAATGTTTTGAGCATATTCATGCTTCCTTCATGTGCTTTGAGAAAACAATAACAAGACCAATGACCTAGTTTACATATTAAGCAAGCCCTGTTTTTTCTTTTTCCTGATAAGTTTCAGAAAGCAGTGAAAAGGTCGAATTATTTTTTGGTTTTGGTTGGTCCAATCTGTTAGCCTTAGTAATTCTATGACAATATGAAGCTAGACCTCGAGATTTTGTATTCTACTAATGACACTGAAATAGTAGTTATTGCTTTCCAAGTCTGTTTGATAGACAAAGGATCCTAAAGCATCAAGGTTATGAGGGATCTAGAGGACTTGATGGTAAATTGCAAGGAATTGAAAATACAAGTCAGCTTGGATGGGTTAGCCTATGCTTTGCTTGGTGAATCGTTTCACATCAATTTGCCCTCACTTTGGCCACTTCCTGTTAGGATGTGTGTGGCCCCAGCTCTTACTATGCTCTTACTACTGTTCCCTGTGTTTGGCCTTCACATTAATGGACAATAAAAGTTTCTTACTCTATGAAATCCTGGATATATTATTATCCCTTGGTGGTGTAATTCACATTGTCCACACCTTTGGAAAAAGAAAAACACGACTAAACTATCTTCATTGAAACTCTTAATTCCATTGTGTTGACTGCTCCTTGCTAGAATACTAACTGACAGAGATTCTGCCCTGGAGTTCTTTATCAGAAAAACCAAGAATAAATACACAGTGAGACATATATTCCTACTTTATTAAAGTGAACACTATAGTAAGTGGTATAATGTATTTGTAGTTGTACTTTTAAGTAGTATAAAAGTTATATTCTATAAAATATTAATAGATGTGTATCAAATTACATAATGGTAGCTCTTTAAGTTAATCATTGAATGCATCCCTCCCTTAAATTTCCCAATTCCTTCTTAATCTAATCTAGTAATATGTCCAAAGTAACAAGTTGATTTCATAATCTTATTTAAGTTAATTTACAACTATTAATTTGTTCAGAAAATACTTTTACCCCTCTCTGTGTTTCTTCTAAATCATAGCAACTGATTAAAACTCCCAGAAAATGACCTTCATTCCAACACAGAAATCCAGTTGTACATTTTTCACACAATATATAATTACAGCCTTTGAAAAAGCAAATTAAAATTAGTTTTATTAATAAGCCCCCTGCTAATTCCTAGATACTCATACAACTCAGTTTTTATTAAGGTTCATAGGCTCATATAAAGGTTCAAGATGTTCCCCAAATCTGTTTCTGTTTGTTTCTTTGAGATACATCCATGCCTCAGAGGAGGGAGGTAAAGGACCAGTACCCAGCACAGAACTCCTGCCACTCAGGGTCTCAGAACGTGAGGATAGTTCGAATGCTGAAATGTCAGAAAAGAGATATTAGTGATTTGTTTTTGGATATTTTTCTCAAACAAGAATCCTTCCTATCTATCACAGAAACTAGGAAAATTGTTACTGAAAAGCCGTCAAGGTCTGAGATGAGCTCCAATTTACTAATTTCCTTCGGCATGTCTCTAAGAAGGGCAACTGAGCTGAGTTTGGAAACATCACTGTGATTGTAATCAACTGACAAGAGGAAAGGGCTTTTCAAACTGATGCAAAACTCAAATAAGGCTAGGGAGCTAAGAACAGAAAGCTTAATTGTCTTGATGCCCAAGAAAAGGTAAACATGGGCAAAAAATAAATAAATGATAAAATAAAAATAAATAATAGAAACAAAACATGAAGCAAACAGATCAATAAAAAGAACATCAACAAACAGCTGTGGACACACAAACACAATAAAGAAATCATTACCTCTTCCCCGAATAGAGCAATTCAAATCCTTCATTGATTTTTTTAAAAGGTAGAACATGAGTTATCAACTGGTCCAGGTCAAATTTTTTTGCTAGAAAATCAGTCACTAATTTAGGTACATCATCTCTGCTTTTCCAACCTGTAAACAAGCAAACACACATCTTTTTTTTTTCTTTATACTTTACACTATTTCATTTTTATACACTGACTTTTCTCCTTTGCATTGTTTGTTTTCCTGTATTGGCTCACTCCCCACTCGATACACATGAGCTTTAGTTCTTCCATCTAAGAAACAAAGGCCAAAAATCCAGCCATCTCACATCTCTACATCTGTTGTAAAGAACAGAAGGAATCTACTCCAATTCATTTTTTTTCCTTCAAGATTTCACCAATTCTTTGGTTACAGTTCCTTCCATTCTCTGATAAGCCTGCTCCAATTAGGCACTTCCTTCAAGCACACTGATATAATATAGTACCTATCATTTTGACCCATTGGTCAACTGTGAGTCATGGACTGATATTCACTGCTCACTTGGTGTTAAGTCAACACATTACTGTCAACTAGAATACGGAGGTCTTGGGTAAAACCTTCACATCCCCCAGACTTGTAACATGTGCTCCAGAGCTTGATCCTCCAATCTTTACTCCTCTTTATCTATATCTACCCTAAGAGTAATTCCTTCCAATCTCATGGACTTTAATAAACTATAGTTAAAAACAATGAAGTGTGTGTATGTGTGTGTGTATGTGTGTTTGTGCTGGTTATGCCATACCACTTGAGTCATTCCAACTTTTGGTGGTTAATTGGATGTAAGAGTCTCACAGATTTTCCTGCTCATACTGGTTTTGAACTTGTAACCTCAGATCTCAGCCTTCTAGGTTGTTAGGATTATTGGTGTGAGCTAATGGCATTGCATTTAAAACACTTAGGGGTTTGTCTCCAGGCTACATCTCTATCTCTACAGACTCATATCTAAGCTGTGGTCTGATAGGCATTTATACTTTGCGAAGTCCTACTTAATCTTGATCTTTACTTCCTTTCCACTAGTTGTCAACTGGTTTCTCCTGCACTCTTTCATCTCAATAAGTGGCAATGACTCCATTATCCTGTTGCTCAAGCCCCAGATTTTGGGTTCTGTTCTTTCTTTCCCTTGCTGAATATATTTTTAAAAATCCTATAGATGTTCTCTGAAAAAAATATTTCTAGGATCTGGACACTTCTTGCCAGCATCCGAAGCCACTGTCATCTCTTTCCTGCATTAAAATGACATTTGAAGTGGTCTCTCTACTTGTTCCTTGGCTTCTTATGGGCCTTCCCCCCCCCCCCGCCCCCCAAGTAGCCTTACTTCCTTGAAAATCCAGGAGAGAGGACAATAGCTTCTGTACTGTCCTACTCCCTTTTAAGGCTGTCTTGCTAACTTCACTCTTCCTAACGGCCACGCTGTACTGACTGCGCCCTCTCCTGGAACAGCATCCCGAGATTTCTAAATAGCTCATTTCCTTGATGTCTTGCTTATCTTACTGGGAGACATCTCAAGATTTTATAAAATAGCATGCTGACTTCCCTCACCCCATCCTCTGGTACCGTTGGCTGTCTGCCCTCTGCTTTTCTCCTTTGTGCTTATCACCATGTGATGTGCTCTGCATTGCTTATTTATCATCTCTCTGCACTACAATGAGGACTTGTCACTTTCCAGAAAAGGAGGCTCTGTATTGTGCCATTTCCCTCTGCAATATTTCCACTGTCTGGAAATGTATTTTATACTTTCCTATGTGCTTGATAAATATTTGTTGAATTCACTAATCTTTACATCTACTATCTCAATTATCCATAATCTCTCCACCTCATACCTTTTGTTTATTTGTTTTGGCTTTGGATCCAGAATTTTTTGCTCACGTACCCATAAATGTAAAAAATTTGATATTTCTTACCCATTGCTGTGTATGGAGACTGCTACATTCCATTACAATTTCCTTCCATGTAACTTACCCCCAAGAGACACACTTCTGGTGTCTTTGCATTCATGCCCCAACGTTAGTTTCAGACAGTAATATGAAATTGTGCGCATTAAGACTGGAGTGGAAAAGAGTGGAATAGACAGCTGTCTTTTGGGTTCTTGTGGTTATAGTTCTACTTGAGCTCACTTTATACTCATCTTTGGAAGAAAGATCTTTAAGGAAGATGTGATAAGAACACAGACTTCTCTCCCTTGCCAGGCAGCCAAGGCAAGGCTACCACCCACCATCCACTGCCCCGATGTCCTGCCGCTCTCACCTCCAAAGACACAGCCCTTCCATGTGCGTCCGGTAAAGAGCAGCATCGGGTCGTAGGTGAGCATCTTGGCTGTGGGAGGTAAGCCTACCATCACGCTGGTCCCATAGTTCACGTGGCAAGAGGCAAGGGCATCAATCTGGGTTTCACATGAGAAGATGGACTCAGGAGAGGAACATAAGACGCATGCCTTACTGTTTTGTTTTTCTTTTCTTTTTGTTCTGTTGGTATGTCTTTGGGAGTGTAAAGGGAGGCACAGAAATGGAAGGAAAGAACCTGAACAAATATATCAGGGATAGTCACTGGAGATGATGTGGAAAATGAATTATACAACTTATGGGTGGAAATGAGGGAAAAACTGGGAAAAAGTGAGTGAAGCAGTGACATTGTCCAAAAAGAAATGTACTCTGCGACTGACTTATGTAACTGTGACTCCCCTGCACATCACCTTTATGATAACAAGTTTAAAAAAGAAAGAAAAAATAAGAACACTTTTTCCTGTTGTGCCCTATCTTCTGGACTCCAAAAACTGCAAACTATCACAGTTATAGCAGTTAGCTCAGTTTCCAAGTCATGAAATCAAGTTAGACCCACACACAAATCTTTAGTTTAATGGATTCACGATTCAATGTTAGTTGTTAATTAAACTGCTACATATTGTATGCCCATTAAGACACAAAATGACTCTTATAGTAATCAGATTTCCAGTGTACCATGAACTAAAATCAGAGGAAATCATCCTGGTCTTTTCATGGCAGTGTCATCACTTCAGATAAAGCTGAAGATGTCATTTGATGTAAATGAAATTGAAGTGATAGTGAATATGCCTTTCTTACATTTCATATAAAGATTAACTATTAAACTAAACATTAAACATTAATTTTCAATTAAACTTAACATTAACTAAGAGACAAAGAAGTCTCTTTTCTTGGTAATATCTTTGAGGCTCATTTTACACTTTGGGCTCATTCCTCCATTTGGCTATTTTTTTTATATTTTTTAAACACTTATTAGATTGTAACTGCAGTTAATGCTGTTTTTCAGAGGCCAATGCTCCCTAGAATATCATCTAGAAACCAGGCCCTAATAATATAGGTAACATTGGATACTGCCCTGTGAACATATGACCTGAAGAGCCATTTGTTACTACAGAGTGAATTCTAAGTGATATTAGGAACGGGATATGGAACAATGGTATGTAAAAGGCACCTGACTCCAAAACCAACCCACAAAACAAACAAAATGAAGAAAACCCTGAAGACAGAATTATTACTCGATCATGAGTAGCATTGATGTTGTCCCATTTTCTAGATCTTCTAACCTATTCCAGGACGAGGCTCTCCTGAGTTTCACAGATCTTGGCATTGCTAGCAGCCCTAGGAGAAGACTATTGAAGACTCACGCTCTAAGAGAATTTAGATAAAGAAAATCCAAGCTCAGATGAAACGAGTGCAAAGATAGGTAAGTGTGAAGATCATGGATTTGGGGAAATCACTTATAATATTTATAATAGCTCCTTGAGAGGAGGGATGAGCAAATACAGTTACTATACTCAATTTACATGACCTACAAAAAAAACCAACCTCCTCCACACACAAACAAGAAGAAACAATAGCTCTCCTATCCTCTACATCTCCCAATCTGTCCTAGACAGTTACCTTGTAGTGTTTGTTTGTGTTGTGGTGTTTGGAGAAGAATCACCTTTTGCAGAATTTCACTTATGGAAGAAAGTTTTATCTAGAAGGGTTTATCTACAGTTTTATCCAGAAGGGTTGTCGCCTTGTCCTCTAGTCACATGAAGGTGGCATGATGTGATACTTAAATTTGGTCAGGGACAACATCTCTGAAGATTCTGACTAGTTAAATGAAAAATGTGATTATTATGTTATTTTTAAGGCAAAATATCTGATAATCAGGTATTCTGTTGCTTGTGTGCTTGAATAAGAGCTATTTTTTTATATAGCTGATAATAAAGGTACAGAAAATAAGCTATGCCTTGAAAATATCTAACAGCTTGGGCATTTTGTGATTTGGGGATCTTAGCTCTTACCATAGTTTCAAGACGCCCAATAACCTCAAAAGTGTAGTCCACAGAGTTGCTGGTCATATCTGCCAGCACCTCGCTGATGGGCTTGGCTGAGTCCTCGGGACTGATGCACTCAGTAGCTCCCACCGCCAAGGCCTTCTCAAACTTGTCTTTGTTGAGATCAATGCCAATGATCCTGGAGGCACCGGCTGACTTACAGCCCATGATGACGGATAAGCCAACTCCTCCCAGACCAAACACAGCACAAGTGGACCCAGGAGTGACCTGTGGGGAGAAACGTTGGCCTACATATGAATGATGGAGCCAAAATACTTCCAGTATATGTGCTAGGTCACATGTGATAAAGCCACACCGAAGAACAGAAAAGGTGGAACGTTTGAGAAAAGGATTCCAAAACAAAAGCAGTATTTGCCAGATAACCTGAAAACCCATCCTGAATGGCCACATTTCGCCCAGAGTCTCCTTAACTATTATACAACCCCTCACCCTTCTGGCACGCTTCCACAAGAAAAGAGATCTCTATTGCCTCTCCTCCACAAAGCCATATGAAATCTGTTTTGTGTTTGCTCCGAATAACACTTTCTGACTAATCATGATTCTGAGTCTATTGAAAAGAAATAGATTATTTTTCCTCAAAAGAGTCTAACCTCCATGTTGCAGTTAGATGATTCTTGTATAGCTCTGGGAAAGAAATGTACTTAAATCAGTTCAGGGACTGCCAGTCTTTTTTCATTTGAATAGCACCTTTTGTAAGTAGCATGTAGCTGTTTTCTTTGACCAGTCTAAACCTTTTTGTTTCTGTTAAAATTTTGAACGTATTCGTATTTAATACCATTCATGAGTTTTGAGAATGTATGAATGCTTTTCTAAGTTATAGGCCAGCAGTTTCTGGAATGTATAATATCCCCCCACTCATGGGCTGAGATACTCATTCCCAGCACCTTATTCAGCAAGAGGGTCTTTACATGAGCTACAGTGATATCACGTCTATGGTTTGGACATAGTTTGGGTATGGTTTGCTCTGTCCCTTCTGAGTTCATGTCCTGAGAGGGATTAGAACTTCTGAGACGTGATAGGAAGTGGGTCAACTGGGGTTATCACCCAGAAGGATGTAGGGTGAATCCATTCTCTTAGGATCTTAGTTAACTTTCCCCAATAGTAGATGGAGATGAGGCCACTAATATACTTCTCCAATCTTGTCTTCCATACACTGCTTTTTTCCTTCTCATAGCTATGCTATGTGGTAGCCCAGTCAAGGATTCTCTCATCACAGGCCACTGGATCATGAATTTTCAACCTCTAAAACTACAAGTAAACTTCTTTAGAACTCTTCAGGTGCTTTGTGTTCTGTTATAGCAACATAAAACTAACGGCATCCAAATTCAATAGGTAGGAAGGAAGGAGGAAGGGAGGGAAGGAGGAGGTTAGAAAGGAGGAAGTGAGAGAGGGAGGGAGAAAAGAAGAAAGGGAGAGAGAAGGGAAGGGATGGAGGGAGGGAGGAATAAAGAAAAGGAGAAAGAAAGAGCGGAAGAAAGAAGGGAGGAAGGAAGAAAGAAAGGAAGGAAGAAAGGAGGGAGGGGGGAAGGAAGGAAGGAAGGAAGGAAGGAAGGAAGGAAGGAAGGAAGGAAGGAAGGAAGGAAGGAAGGAAGGAGTTAGTCTGCTCTCCCCTGATTCTTACCTTGCCAGTTTTCATAGCAGCCCCATACCCAGTGGAAAATCCACAACCAATTAAGCAGACTTTCTCAGGAGGAGCTGCATCATCAATCTTAACCACACAAATTTCATTCACCACGGTGTACTCAGTGAATGTACTGGTGTTCATGAAGTGATAGACGGTTTTGCCCTTGCATGTAAATCTGGTAGTCCCATCAGCCAGTACTCCATGGCCAGATATACTAGGTGAAGCATCAGATGCATGCAGTCATTATTCAGTTAAAAATTTAGCAGAAGAAACTCGAATGACATTAGAGAAACAATGACACTTACTCAGTCCTAACGCAAACATTGCTCTGTGGGTTGCGGCAGGCAGAGCACTCTTGACACTGCGGCAAAAAGAGTGGGATGACTTTATCACCTAAAGGGAAAAACATTATGATACAAGGTACCATCTGTGAGCAATATGGGATAAATGAACACAAGTTGAACTCATCACTGCACATGAAAAACTCATTTGAAAGATTCTAAGGTTGTATAAGGGTTGCTAGCTAATGACTGAGATTTTGCCACATTAATTACACTTGGTACAGTTGCTTATTGCATTTTTTGATTTGGCTTAAGGCCAGTACTCATGGCCAGTACTATTATATTATTATTATTTCTTTTTGCCAGTCCTGGGGCTTGAACTCAGGGCCAGAGCACTGTTCTTGGGCTTTCTCAAGGCTAGCACTCTACTACTTGAGCACAGAGCCACTTCTGGCTTTTTCTATGTATGTGGTACCAATGAATCGAACCCAGGTCTTTGTGCATGCTAGGCAAGCACTCTACCACTAGGCTAAACTTCTGGTCCTGGTACTATTATTTTTTAAAATGGAATAATGAACACCTACATATTTACTTGGGATTTGTCATGTGCAGACCTGGTTTTACTGTAGTCACGCCTTCTCCAATACTCTCTACAACTCCAGTTGCTTCATGTCCAACAATCACTGGGAATTTAACTGCCATTGCTTTCTTTATCGCGTGGTCATCTGTGCGACAGATTCCTGTGGCCAAAATCTGAGCTCAAAAAACAAAACAAAAACAAACAAGCAAAAAAAAAAACCCAAGAACATTGTGAACCAACCAGTAAATTAGTCATTTAGTAATTGGGAAAATATTCAGTTTGGTCTTGAAGAGATTATCTTTGTTTTGTCTACATCATTTTCTAATGAAATAAGACTTTGATGAGACTCTGAACCAAAAACCAACCATCAGATGAGTTCTTTCTCTTCCAAGGAATTATGATATTTAAAACATGGCTGCCCAGCTGTACTTGGAATCTTGGTGCTTTTCTGCGGGGAACTAAGGATCTCGTGAGGGAATTGGGATACAGATGTTATCTTGGCACTGACACAGATTTTTTTTTTTGTAGTCAGGACCTTGAAGGACTGTCATAACAAGGGGTGGAGGAAATGTGACCAAGATGGCAAAGAAGGAGCTATATCTCAGTGTGATCAAAGGAGAGGATCAAGAGAAGACTGGCAGCAAAGCAGCTGGTCCCCACAAAATGGTCAGTCTCTGTCCACTGGAATGGAAGGAAAATGCACTAAAAATTGTCAGGCCATTTCTCAGACAGGAATAACCCCCTTATTCCTGAGAAAAGTAACTTCAAGGAGGGTGCCAGTGGCTCATGCTCGAAATCCTCGCTACTCAGGAGGCTAAGATCTGAGGATCACGGTTTAAAGCCAGCCCAGGCTGAAGAGTCCTTAAGAGACTCTTTTCTCCAGATGACCACTCAAAAAAAAACCAAACAAAAACCAAACAAAACAAAAAAACAGAAGTGGTGCTGTGGCTTAAGTGGTAGAATGCTAGCCCTGAGCATAAAGAAGCTCAGCGATGGCACCTGGGCCATCTAAGTCTAAGTCCCGAGTCTAAGTCCCATAACCAACCAACAAAAAGAAAGAAAGGAAATCTTGATATAATCTGACTTAAGAAAGATTATGAAAGAAGTCATTCACCATTTTTCCTTAAGAAAGATTTTGAAAGAAGTCATTCACCATTTTTCATCAGGTGAAAGGCCTTTTTATTACCTTAATGCGCACTTCTTTGGCCTTGGGTGGAGCAACTTCTATTTCCTCAATGGAGAAGGGAGTATTTGGTTCCCATAGTATAGCAGCTTTACACTTAATAACCTGAGAAATTGGTAAGTATTATCGTGGGCCCCAATTGCCCTTGTAAATATACACACTAGAAATGACATAAATGCAAACATGGGATACTATATAATATTGTATATTTTCTGGAATGATTTTCACCCAACACTCAAGTCTCATGCCTTCCACATTATCTGATGTTGGAAATGTTATCCAGAAGGACAAAATATTTGGTCTAGGATCACACAGCACATGGCATTTAAGCTTTATTAGATGTGAGCTATTCAGTCACCTACTGCATTAGAAAACCTGGCATTCATATAATATTCCAGTAAGCTAGTTTCTTTTTTTATACTCTGTCAAAAGCAGAAGGTGAACTAAACCACCACTGTTTATTCACAAAGGATAAATCTGGCAGACAGAAAATGCTGCTTATGTGCTTGCGTGATCAAAAGCATGTAATCCTTTGATCCATGTAAGTATGCAGCAATGTGAAGAAGCTAGAGCATTGTCCAGGCAAAGGATGGAGAAAAATGACCATTATGAACTATACTGGCTGAGACTAGGTTTCCTGAAGATGTGAATCTGTGGGTAACCTACCACCCCCACCCCATTTTTTGGAACCTAGCACAGTTTTTAAACTTTTTTCATTTATTTTTTTTTCTTTTTCTTCTTTTTTTCCTTTTTTGTTTTTTATTGTAATTAGTAAAAGGGTTACATGATATTTGCCAGATAGAAGGTGCATTAATTCACATACATTGATACCCTTTCACATGTCTTGGTATCCATTTCCCTCCCCCCCACCCCCCTCCCGTCTTGGTTTTCCCCCCTTCCCTATCAAATTTCAAATATCCAAATACCAATAAATTCAATATATGAGATAACAAAGTGAGATACTATACCAATATGAGATAACCAAGGGATAGCAAAGGAGATGAGAGACAACATAGTAGATTAAGGACAACAATTATTCATTATATGGCTTTTGTTTCAATATCCTGGAGGTCCTTTCAATTAGCTTCACATTATATGGCCTTAGGTATCAAGATTTTGCTCTATTGCAGATCTCTGCTAGTAGAGCCCAAGGTTTCTACTGATTATGACGAATGAGGGAAACCATTGAGCCTAAGTTCCTTTGAGTCTGGCTTACTTCACTTAATATGATTTTTTTCTAAGTCTTTCCATCTCCTAACAAATGGGGCGATGTCGTTCTTTCTGACAGCAGCATAGAATTCCATTGTGTACAAATACCACAACTTGTTGATCCACTCATCAACTGAGGGACATCTGGGTTGGTTCCATATCTTTGCTATGGTGAATAGTGCTGCAATGAACTTCATTTATTTTTATTGTAATTAATAGAAAGGTTACATTATATTCACCAGATAGAAGGTGCATTACTTCACAAACATTGATACCCTTTCTCATGTTTTGGTCCCCATTTTCCTCCCCCACCCCCACCCTTCATCTTGTTCCCCCCCTTCCCTATCTGATTTCAAATAACCAAATACGCATATATAATATATCAGATAACCAGGTAAAATACTGTAACAATATGAGATAACCAAGGGACAGCAAAAGAGATGAGAGATACTATTAAGGACAACAATCATTCATTATATGGGTTTTGTTTCTATTTCCTAGAGGTCCTTTCATTTAGCCTCATCCTATATGGCCTTATGTATCTAGGTTTTGCCCTACTGTAATGCTCTGCTAGGAGAGTTCTAGATGTGTATTAACTATTACAAATGAGGGAAACCATTGAGCCTATGTTCCTTTGAGTCTGGCTTACTTCACTTAATATGATTTTTTTCCAAGTCCTTCCATTTCCTTATAAATATAGCGATGTCATTCTTTCTTTTTTTCCATTATTTTTTATTGTAATTAATAGAAGGGTTACATTGCATTCGCCAGATGGAAGGTGCATTACTTCACATACATTGATACCTTTTCTCATGTCTTGGTCCCCATTTCCCTCCCCCACACCCCCACCCTTATATTGTTTTCCCCCCTTCCCTATCCAATTTCAAATAACCAAATACGCATATATCCAATATATCAGATAACAAAGTGAAATACTGTAACAATAAGAGATAACCAAGGGACAGCAAAAGAGATGAGAGATAACATAGTACATTAAGGACAACAATCACTCATTATATGGCTTTTGTTTCTATATCCTAGAGGTCCTTTCATTTAGTGTCATACGGCATGGCCTTATGTATCTAGGTTTTGCTCTATTGCAAATCTCTGCTAGGAGAGTCCAAGGTTTCTACTGATTATGGCAAATGAGGGAAACCACTGAGCCTAATTTCATTTGAGTTTGGCTTACTTCACTTAATATGATTTTTTCTAAGTCTTTCCATTTCCTTACAAATGGGGAGATGTCGTTCTTTCTGACAGCAGCATAGAATTCCATTGTGTATAAATACCACATCTTGTTGATCCACTCATCAACTGAGGGACATCTGGGTTGGTTCCATATCTTTGCTATGGTAAATAGTGCTGCAATGAACATGGTTGTGCTAGTGGATTTAGTATGCCCTTGTTTTGGACGGTTGGGTAAATGCCAAGTAGTGGAATTGCTGGGTCATAGGGGAGCTCTATGTTTATTCTTTTGAGAAACTGCCATACTGCTTTCCATAGTGGTTGAATGAGTTTGCACTCCTACCAGCAGTGTAGTAGTGATCCCTCCTGGCCACATCCCCTCCAGCATCTGTTGTTATTAGATTTCTTGATCCTGGCCATTCTAACTGGAGTGAGGTGGAATCTTAGAGTTGTTTTGATTTGCATTTCTTTTATGACCAGAGATGTTGAGTATTTCTTCATGTGTCTATAGGCCATTCTTATTTCTTCTTCAGAGAAGACTCTCTTTAAGTCTTTGGCCCATCTTTTAATGGGATGGTTGTTACTTTCAAGATTAGTTTTGGAGTGATTCAATTTTTTGAGCTGTTGATATATTTTAGATATGAGGCCTTCGTCCATTGTATGGTTAGTGAAGATTTCTCCCATTCTGTAGGCTTCCTAATTAATTTACTAGCTATTAGAATTCATAGCCAGTGCAATAAGGCAAGAAGCAAGCATAAAGGGGATCCAAATAGGGAATGAGGAAGTGAAACTGTCCCTCTTTGCAGATGACATGATTCTGTATTTAAAGAACCCTATAGACTCCACTCCCAAGCTCCTTGAGCTGATTCAAAACTTTGGAAAGGTAGCAGGCTATAAAATTAACCCTCAAAAATCAACTGCCTTCCTCTATGCCAACAGTGAGAGGAACGAGACAATAATCAGGAAAGCAACTCCTTTTGCAATAGCCTCAAAGAGAATAAACTACCTAGGAATTAACTTAACTAAGAATGTAAAGGACCTTTTTGATGAAAATTTTAAAACCCTGAAAAAGGAAATTAAAGCAGAACTGAGAAAATGGAAAAACCTCCTATGCTCCTGGATTGGAAGAATCAACATCATGAAAATGACAATCTTGCCAAGGGCTATCTACAAATTCAACGTAGTACCCATCAATACCCCAATGTCATTCTTTAAAGAAATAGAAGAGGCAATCCAAAATGCATATGGAATAATAAAAGACCCTGTATAGCAAAAACACTTCTTAGCAGAAAGAACAGCACAGGAGGAATTTCAATACCAAACTTTAGACTCTATTACAGAGCTATAATAATCAAAACAGCTTGGTACTGGCACAAGAACAGGCCTGAAGACCAATGGAATAGAACTGAGGACCCAGATACTAAACCACAGACTTATGCCCACCTAATCTTTCACAAGGGAGCCAAAAAATAGAATGGAAGAAAGACAGCCTCTTCAACAAGTGGTGCTGGCAGAACTGGTTAAGCACCTGCAGAAAACTAAAGTTGGGTCCTTCTTTGTCACCCTGCACTAGAATGAACTCCAAATGGATCAAAGACCTCGAGGTAAAAGCTGACACACTGAAAACTTTACAAGAAGGAATAGGAGATACACTAGGCCTCCTTGGCACAGGTCGAAACTTTCTTAATAAGGACCAAGAAACACAACAAATCAGAGAAAGGCTGGATAAGTGGGACTGCATTAAACGATGTCATTCTTTCTGAGAGCAGCATAGAATTCCATTGTGTATAAATACCACATCTTGTTGATCCACTCATCAACTGAGGGGCATCTGGGTTGGTTCCATGCCTTTCTAGCACAGTTTTTATATTAGGCAAGTTAAAGCTTCTCATACTGAGGAATACTCTGTGACTAGCTTTCAGTCCTTTAGGTGTTTTTTGGTATTGTTGTTACTATAAAGATGATGTACATAGGGTTACAGTTACGTATGTCAGGAAAAGAGTACATTTCCTTTGGGACAATGTCACCCCTTTTGTTGTTCTCTCCCAGTTTTTCCCTCCCATTCCCACCCACAAGCTGTATAGTTCATTTCCAACATAATGAAAAAAAAGAAAAGGTTATTTCTAAAGTTAAAATCAATCCTGACAATTTATTTTTGGTCCTGGATCTTGGATTCTGTGCCTGGGCTCTGTTCCCAAGCTCTTTAGCTCAAACTACCACCCTACCCCTAGAGCCACAGCACCACTTCCCCTTTTTCTGGTGGTTAATTGGTGATAAGAGTCTCTTGGTCTTTAGTGCCCAGGCTGGCTTTGAACAGTGATCCTCAGATCTCAGCCTCCTGAGTAGCTAGGATTACAGGCATGAGCCACTGTGCCTGGCTAATTCTGACAATTTTTTAACCAGAGTTAAACCTAGTCTAGCTACAATATAGATTTGTATTTATTTTAATGGAAATTTAAAACTTACATTTTAATTTAAAAATGCATCCTAAGACACCTTAAAAGCATACTGGTTGCCTGCCTGCCTGCCTGCCTTCTGGAATTAACATTGCTAAGTGTTAAGGGGAAAACTCTTCTTTTCCATTCGACCCCCGAACCTACTGAAAAATGAATACAGTGCATGCTTCTGAGGCTATGGAGAAACATTTTTTGAAAAAATATATATACTTTTAGAAACATTCTGCTCATCAGAGCAAATGCTCAACTCTCCTGAAAGAACATTATGAATAACACCAGCATGAACCACCATTCGCTATCACTTGCTAGGGTTACAGAAAAATCTTCCATGCATAGTTTTCAGTTTAACTTGGCCTCTATCAAAACTTGCTGAAACAATTGACTCAATGTTTTCTCCCCCGTGCATTGCCTGCGTTTCATTTCTTAAGAAACAGCCTCAAATATGTCATTACTTGACTAGATTCAAAGTTCTAAAAAAACCAACTCCACCTTGCTAGAGCGTAATAATAATAATAATAATCACATTCTGCTTACTTTCCCGGCCGTGCTCATTCTGGTTTTATCTTGACTCTGAACTTCAGTAAAGAGGCACTTTTCTGAAAAGTTATCACTTCTCTGTGGATAACAGTATCTTCTGCTTCCCAATAAATAGTCCGTACCTAAGCTCTGCCTCCAGCCACCTGATTCATAGCCTTCCCCAGAAGCCCTGCCCCTTTGCAAAGGAGTTATGCGGAGAGTTCTAGTAGTCATGAGGATCAATCCAAGACATCTGGCAGACACAGCACAGCCAAATCTATTGAAAGGGAAGAAAGCATTCTCAGCCATCTTATTTTGGAGTCAAGTCTTTTAATAATATATAGAGTATTTTAAAAAGTCTTTTGTGGTCTCCTTAAGTGCACTGTAAGACGTAGCTCATTTTAGACACGCATGTGTACAATTGTAATTGAGACAGTACTTTATTCTTCAAAGACTTGATGTAGTTTGTAGGAAAATGTACAATTAAATATCAAGAAAAACAGAGCCAATGAGATATAAAAAGATTTGGAATAGAAGGTCAAAGTTGAGGGTAAAAAACAGGTTGAGTATATACAGGATATAGAAATGAATTACTGTGGTTTCTATGTCAGAGCTAGAAAGTTAAGGAAAACTTGCTTGTGTGCCTAGAGAAATTACCATCTGACCCCAAATTATATGATCCATAGAACAATGGCATATTATGAACATTGGTTGTGCAGATTGCACACACACACACACACACACACACAGAGGCACCCTGAGTAGGTGCTTAAAAGGAGTTAGGATGCATCCATTTACATGTAAATACCTGAATTCTAGAGGGATTTCAGTTATTTGGCAAGTTCTTAAAGGCTCCTCTGAATCAGCTGTCCAGAGATTTCAAGCCACTGACTCCTCATGTGGGACGTCACAACCCTAGGATCTCTTGAGTCTATTATTTCTTTTGATAGGTGATGATCCAAGCAAGATCTTTTAGTTTTAGCCAGCCCTGGGACTTGAACTCAGAGCCTGGATGCTGTCCTTGAGCTTCTTTTGCTCAAGGTTAGCACTCTACCACTTGAGTCACAGCCTTACTCTGGCTTTTTCTGTTTGTGTGGTACTGAGGAATTGAACTCAGGGCTTCATGCCTGCTAGGTAAGTACTCTACCACTAAGCCACATTCCCAGCCTCCTAGCTAGGTCTTACTTTGGGCAGCAGTAGGTAGTCACATGAGCACACTGTCACCTCCAGTGAAGGAAATGTTACCCCTGGGGAGTGATCTAGTGAAATCATTGGACCCAGCTCAGACCGGGAAATCCAGTCTTATCACCCCGCAGAGTAAGATTTAGGAAAGTTTACCACTTAGTCATTATATACGAACAAAATATTCCTTGAAATAAATGTAGTAAGTGCTATAGATCTGATTGAAAATACATTTACACTAAATTCAGAATTCTTCTTTATAATTAAGAATTTTGATACGGTAGTCAAATGAAAGGTGCCAGTTAGCAGCATTGCTAATTGAGCAAGTTGGTACATAAATGCCTTGTCTTAGCATTAGGTGTTAAAGACCCAGTACTATTTTCGGGCTTTGTCACAGAATTAGACATGTATAGACAAGGACAAACATTCATAGTCTCAGCCTTCAAATCAAATAAACCAAAGTTCATGAGCAACAACAACTTTGTTTGCTTGTGAACTGAGGTGAAAAACCACCAGAGTGGCCAGATGCCAGAGCATCCAAATTTTCCAAAATCAGTATATCTCAATCAATCTTTTGTATGGAGTTTTTGCAAGACTTTGTTTTAGTATAACAGGATTAAGGTGAGAGATATGGAAAAGAGAGAGAGGCCTTTACAGCTTCCCATGCAGGACTGTAGGAGTTAACGTCTTTATAGTTAGAATCCATGTTTTAGAAAACTGATTAGATGATAATGTGTGAAAAGCTGAAACTTGGAAAGTAGCCAAGGAAAAACGAAGCTAAAGCAAGGTGTGGTATCTCGAAACAGTGATCCCAGTTACTTGAGGGGCAGAGATCCAACAATAGGCATTCAAGGTCAGCCCAGGCAAAAAGAAGTTGGAAGACTCCATTTCAACCAATGGCTGCTTTTGCAGATATGGGGAAAGGTCAATGGCTAGAAACAGTGATATGTGCCTGTTATCTCTAGCAAATAGGAGAATCACAGCCCAGACCAGCTGGGCATAAAGTAAGATTATACCTTTAACATAATCAATGCAGAATGGTGCTGGAGATAGTAGAGTTCTCTTTGCTAGTTCTACTCCAATAGCAGAGTTCATCTCTAGCTAGGGAAAAAGCTTCACAGTTCAATCCCCAGTACCATCAGGAAAAAAAGAAAAGAGTGGGACGGGAGCGTGGCCTAGTGAGAGAGTGCCTACCTAGCATGTAGGAAGCCCAGGGTTTGATTCCTTGATACCACATATACAGGAAAAGCCCAAAGTGGTGCTGTGGCTCAAGTGGTAGAGTGCTAGCCTTGAGAAAGCCCAAAGACGGTGCCTAGGCCCTGACTTCATGCCCACACCTCCGCAAAAGAGTTAAAACAGTTATGATCTAGAAAGGGATGGTGGAATGACTTAAATGGCAGAATGCCTACCTAGTAAATAGCAGGCTGTGTTCAAAGTTGCCCAAAATATATGATAGTAACTAAAGCAAAAAGGATTGAAAGCATGCCTATGAAGAAACAATGAGGTTCTGAGTCCAAAACCTAATAATGCCATATTTTTTACAAGATGATTGGGAGGGGGTGGAGAGAGGGAAATAGGGTCAAAAGCCTGAGAAGGAGTATTAATGTATGAGATGTAATGTACCTACTACGTGGTGAATGTAACTGTAACCCCTCTATACATTATTGCAACAATAAAAAAGATAACAAAGAAAAAGAAAACAGCTATGATCATTTTGGCTATTATAGCATGTATATCCTAAATTTAAGTGCCCTTAATGGCAATGGAACACAATTTACTGCTGAATGATTCTTCGTAGCAGATAGAATTAGGCAGTTTTAGTCACTAAATGTCACATAGCTACTAGTCACCTAGAATCACAATGAACACCGCAGAATTTGTTCTGCCTGAACCAAAGCCTGGAGAGGGAGATTTTATTCTGG
Organism: Megascapheus bottae; assembly: GCF_031878675.1. Classification (NCBI taxonomy): domain Eukaryota; kingdom Metazoa; phylum Chordata; class Mammalia; order Rodentia; family Geomyidae; genus Megascapheus; species Megascapheus bottae. Next base: position 14,915,058 of record NC_143531.1, on the reverse strand, counting down.
CCTTTGTTCTTAAAATGGTCTTCTTTCCAACCCTGGAAACTTGAGTGGAAAGCTGTACCTCCACATGCAAGCTGAAACGCATCCTTTGCTTTCTTCAGCTGTGCCAAACCATGCAGGGGCTGGGTCAGGGCAAGGCAGGACAAAGGAGGGTCTTCAGTGCTAATCCTTTTCCAGGCACGCCAGGCCAAGTTTTAGGGGTTGTCATGTGAGATGGCGCTTTCAGCAAATCTCCTTTTGCCTACAAAGCTTACAGAAGCAGAGTTCTCAGAACAAGGGAAGAGTTCACATGTAGCTCTCCTTAGCACTTCCTCTCACCCAGCTTTCACAACTGTGCTGGTAGGATAAACATTGCAATTTGAGGAGGTTGAGAAATGTGAAAAGCAAAAGAAACCAAAATTGATTTATCTGCATACATATTCCTTACAAAACAAACAAAGCAAAAACAGAAAAAAAAATCCATTTTTTTTTCTTTGTCTGGATGAGGACATGCTGCTTATGACTTCAAGACACCAAGACCTGATAGTTACTCTGTGATGGGACTGAACCTGGAAAGTTCCCCATTCAGAGAATAGAGAGCTATTGAACAGCAGCTGGGAGGGTGTGTGTGTGAGAGGGTGTGTGTGTGTGCTTGCGCATGTGCGTGTGCACTGGCAGGCAGGGGACACAGGCTCTGAGGGCTGACATGGCTCTAGAAGGAACTCTTCCTGTCTTTCCTGTCGGGTCGAGAAGAGGTCTGTTCTTGATATGGATTTCCAGAGTTCTTCTCCAGGCTCATCCCAGTGGAAAACTGGAGTAGGATTCCAGATGTGGCTGTCGACCTTGCTGCATTGCTGATGCCACACCACCTTCCCAGGGGACTCTGGAAATGCTTGTTCCCAGCAGGGAGGTGGGAGGGGCAGGGAGGGGAGTAATACCCATCACCTCCTCTCCTGTCTCCCCACCACGCTTCTGCCTTCATCTGTTTTACCTGGACAAAGTTCTGCTTTCAGAGAAGCTCTTCTGAGTTTATCTAGAGAAGAAAATATGACAGATTGTGTTTCCTGAAGCATGGACATAGAAATAAAACTCAAGATTACTTTGATTTGTATGTAAGAAAGGGATTTATGTCCTTTTCAGACTGCAGAAGTGAACCTGGAGCCTGTCCATTCTAGATAGCATTCTACCGCTGAGCTCTAATCCCCAGCCCTGAGAAGAGGTTTTTGCTCTGTAGGCCAGCTGGCCTTCAACTCTTGACCTCCTGATCCTGCCTCCCAAGTGCTGGGATTATGGCTGTACAGCACCGTTCCCGGCTCAAAAACTTTCAATCTAACTTAGGAAAGCGCCTTGTTTTAAATGGCAGAACCATTTAGAAAGTGGCAAATAGCCATTTAGACCATACTCTTGAACTATTAGGGAGGCAAAACTAACTTTCGTGGTTTCTAGATGTGAGGCAAGAAAAGTGATTGCTGGACATGTGAGAGGAAGCAATGACTCTTTCCATCTGGGCTTGATACTACAGTCTCTGTGACTTCCTTTCTTCACTCTAGGGCAGAGCCACTTCTGACTGCCTTGACATGCCCCAAAGCCAAACTTGGATCAACTTATCCCAATAACCAAACTGAAAAGCCATGGAGGATTGGAATCATCAAAAATCATCGGACCAGCTTATGACTGTGGAGATGCACAAGTGTTTGCAAGGGTGGAAGAGAGGAAGAAGGGACAACCGATGACAATTTGATATAATTCATATGTGCTTCACAATGGGTATGTGCTTCACAACTCACTCACATCACGACAGTTTTGTTCTGTCGCTGACCCAGTGCGATTGATTGCCAGCTGTGTCTTCCTGGGAAGGACACAGGATGGCAGCTGACATGGTGATACAGCTCTTTCTGCTCTGTGGCTCTACCCAGACGCTCCTGGTGTTTCATGTTGTGATTAGTCTGGACTTGGAGTCACAGCTACTCATCTATTTAGAATTTCTTCATGGAAATCCTAGCATTATACCTTTGTTTGGGTGGTGAGGGGGGGGATTGGTGTAGGGCTAGGGTGCTGTCTCTGAGCCTATCTTTGTACTCGAGGCTAGCACTCTGTCACTTTAGCCATACCACTACTTCCGTGTTTTGAATGGTTAATTGGATGGAAGAGTCTCAGAGGGACTGTTCTGCCCGGGCTGGCCTTGAACCATTCTTCTCAGATCTCAGCCTCCTGAGTAGCTAGGATAGATGTGAGCCATTGGTGCCTAGCTGGCACTATACCTTTTTAACAGCCTGCATACTGAACATGATGTGCTGCTGTAACATACTGAAAATATTTGTTAACTCCAGAGACCTGGGCAGCCCTCAATCAGAATGGAACCACAAACTAGTATAGTACACACCAGCTGGCTGACGGTGGGTAAATGCCATTCCTGTTGGAAACTGGGAGAATTAATATTTGAATAATATTACTAATGTTTGTTAATAATAGAAACGTATAATCGATTTGAAGGGTTATTTCTCTGAAAGCTTGATGACCTGAGATGGATTAGAGTGAAGTGAGTATAAGCTCAGAATTTATAGACATATAAACAAAGCCTATCACCCAACACTAGAGAATCATAGGACAGACTCTGCCTGTGAATGTCCGGAGGAATTGACCCTGCTCACTCTGAGTTTGGATTTCTGGTCTTTAGAAACAGAAGACAATATCTGACATATTAGACCACCAAGTTTGTATATCTTGTCAGGACACTCTAAAAGCCAGTAGATGAGACATCTCCATCCAAAAGGCAGCATGGTAGCCCCCTCCTCTCCAAGAAGGGTGGGCAAGGAGAGGGGAAGACATATGTACACTGGATTACTGAATGTACCAGACAAACACAAGGCCTCAGAAAAAAATGGGTTTCAGGAGACATTTTAGGAAAGTGTTAGGCGCCGATGACCTGGAATGAAGGGGAAAGAGAATAAGTGCATTGGAAAGGACCAAATATTTAGGAACAGAGTTCTCAAGTACATTCAGAACAACCTACCAGACAGATCCAGGGGCTGACTATCCCAGGAAACACTAACTTCTGATCAAAAAGTGACTACCATCTATTTCAAAGACAGCAGCAATACATACATACATCAAAACTACTGTATTAAATGATAGTTGATCAGCCAGTTTAAAAAACAATTGCTTATAATTTCAATCAAAGAATATCCCATTATGCAATTTTTTTCCCTGTCCTGCCCTGCCCTTCTCTTCCCGTCCTGTGATGTGGATTTTGGCTTTGAATGCCTAAGTGATTCATTGTTAATATTTTCTTTTCGGCCATGTTGCTTGCCAAATTTCAACAAACATCCTGAACAATGAGAGGAGTTTAATTGTTAAATCACAGTGAGAGTGTAACTTCCCTCGGGCATCTGGAGACTGTTCCTCCCTGTGCAGGGTTAGCTGGAGTGGACAAGGTTGATTGGGTGACCAGAAAGCAAACAACTCAGTCAAATCAGAGCCTAAGAAAATCAGTATATGTGAATTCTCTAAAAGTCACGAACACGGTAGATGTAAATGACGGCGTTCTTGCCCAGGCCATCAATGAATCACTTGTTCCCTGAGGTGTTACCTGTTTCCACTGCAGGTAACCCAACATTTAGAAAATATGAAATAATTTGTATTCAATAAAAACATTCAATGAAAACATTGCCTGCCTGCCTCCCTCCCTCTCTTCCTCCTCGCTCTCTTTTTTTTCTTCTTTCCTTCCTTCCTTCTTTCCTTCTTTCCTTCCTTCCTTCTTTCCTTCCTTCCTTCTTCCCTTCCTTCCTTCTTTCTTTCTTTGTTTCTTTCCATGAGTCTGGAAGTGGTACTGTGGATCAAAGTGGTAGAGCACTAACCTTGAGTGAAAAAGCTCAGGGTTAGCACCCAGGCCCTGAGTTCTAGTCCTATAATCAACAAAAATAAATGAAAATTTAAAAAAACCCGAGCAGTTAATAGATATCATTATATGACTGCTAGTTAATGTGTGCTAAATGTTATCTTCATGCTATAGATGTGTTACACAGGGCAGCATAAGTGGAACTTGAACCTAGATTTGTCTTCAGACCAACACTTCTAAGCAGACTTATCCCAGCCACTGAGTTCCATGATGTCTGCTTAGTCAACAGGAACATCACCATCCCAACAGCCAGTGGAAGACCCAAACTCTCCAGAATAAGATCTTTGACATGAAAAGGTTTATCACACTGTTAGGAAATCAGTTTTTAAGCCTCTAGGCTCAAACTCTTGACATTCCACATATCTGGTCACTTACCCTCACATGCTAAATAAGAGACATGATAGAGACATAGTGAGGGCCTGAGAAGGGAGATTATGTGGCAGCCATGGAAAGACAACACTCCAGTCCATCTTTAGCTGTTGTGTTTTGTGTGTGTGTGTGTGTGTGTGTGTGTGTGTGTGTGTGTGTGTGTGTGTGTGTGTAACTGACAGAGAAAGAATGCTAAGACCAAGCCCCTCTCCCAGTCATAGCAACCCTCCCTCCCTCCCTCTCCCCCTTCCCCCAGGCCAGGAGACACTGTGGAATCTTAGGCCCTCATTAGTACTTTCCTTGGTGTCTCTTCCATAAGGATAATTAGTGGTCACTTTGCAGTTAAGACTTCTTCCTAAAAACAGAGAAACTCCAGGGCAATTCTAAGCAAACTGAGGAACCTGCGAAATGGGACTTTATATGATCTCTGGGCAACAAATTTAAGGCATCCAGTATTATGGGATGCCAATACATAAAGCCTGGGATAGTAACCTTGTATATACATAGTCCCTCCTAGAAGTCAAGAGGATCTAATTCCCTTTTCCCTAAGATCAGGCCCCGTCCTTACTATGAACCTTGCCTAGATGCCTAGAAAACAGGAATGTTTAACCATGCCTTTCTGCCACCTGGTAGAGCCCACTGTTTCTCTTCACTGTGCACTTTCTCTCCCTCTCTCTGTTAAAGTCCTGGCTTTGCTGAGGCATGAATGGGCTTCATTCAGTTCTTCCCTGGAGACAACAAGAATCTGAGACCTTCAACAGTGCAACTGCTGGCAACGTTAGGGCTACAAGGTCCCCCCTTCCTGATCCTCTGCACCCCAGAAAGGGTAATAAACTGACAAGGCCAGAGGTCTTGTCACAGAGCCAGTCTGGGACAGTCTGAGTGAAGCCAGGGTCTCATTGTGACCTACCTACTTTGAGACTTTTGTGGTTTCCCCTTTCAGATTCACAGCCTGCATTCTCAGTGTTGTCCCTCACAGCCTACTATCGGGTTAGAAGAGTCTGACTTTAAGGCAAGTCACCATCATCTTATTAGTTCCACTGTGGTCCCGGGTATTGCTTCATTGCTTCATTCATCCACTCAATCACTCATTCACTCACGTCGTAAATATGTAACAAGCTAACACTGAGGGTAAGTGCTACCCATACATGCCGAGTGTCATCTAGAAAGAAAATCCATTAGTAATTCTTTGGGATATCCAGGATGGTAATTGCTCTTCCATGTGTTGTCATCCTGCAATAATAATGTCACAGAACAATTTTGCATCTGTAACATTTTTTTGCCAGTCCTGGGGACTGGTCACAGCACCAGTTCTGGCTTTTCTATGCATGTGGTACTGAGGAATCGAACCCAGGTCTTCGTGCATACTAGGCAAGCACTCTACCACTAGGCCAAACTCCAGGCCCCCTATGAGACATTTTTTTTTTGCCAGTCCTGGGCTTGAGCTCAGGGCCTGAGCACTGTCCTTGGACTTTCTCAAGGCTAGAGCTCTACCACTTGAGCCTCAGCACCACTTCTGGCTTTTTTTCTATGCATGTGGTACCAAGGAATTGAACCCGGGTCTTCGTGCATGCAAGGCAAGCACTCTACCACTAGGCCAAACTTCCGGCCTCCTATGAGACATTTTTATAGATATAAATCATTCACTCTGGACCAGGTGTGGTGGCTCACGCCTGTAATCCTAGCTACTCAGGAGGCTGAGATCTGAGGATCAAGGTTCAAAGCCAGCTCAGACACAAAAGGACCTGAATCTCTTATCTCTAGAAAACAGGAAATGGGGCTTGGTTCAAGGGTAGGGAAGTAGCCTTGAGCTGAAGAGCTCAGAGACAGTGTCCAGGCCCAAAGGTAGCCTTGAGCTGAAGAGCTCAGGAGAAGTGTCCCTATGACCCACACACACACACAAAAAAGTCAATCACTCTGAAACCCTAACACAAACTACATATGTATTTATAGCTTAGCATAAATGAAGAGAAAACTGAAGATCATTAGGGTAAATTCTTCTTGTCATTCTTGTCAGTTGTGGGACTTGAACCCAAGCCTGAGTGCTATTCTTGAGCTTCTCCACACGCTAGCATTTGAGCCATAGTGCCATTTCTGGTTTTTGGGTGATTAATTGGAGAGAAGAGTCTCACGAGGACTTTTTTGCCTAGGCTGGCTTTGAACCACCATCCTCACATCTCAGCCAGTATCTAGGATTTCAGGTGTGATCCACCAGCACCCAGCTAAGAAAAATTCTATTCAAAGAAGATCTCTTCCACGAGTGGCACAAGCCAGGGCAGCACGGCAGGACATCGGCAGTCTCTTACTGAAAGGGCTGGACATTCGCCGTCATGGATTTTTAACTTCTGAAGAGCTTTTCTCGTTGAGAGAACCAAGTGGCCACATCAATTCGTGCCTCTTCTGTCAAAGCTTGGGGCCAGAATGTCTATACAGCACACAGCTCCATCTAGTGACAGATGTGGCACTTAAACCATCACCCCTCAGGAGTGAAAGCATCCACACATTTGAAGTAGCTAGTTTAACCTAATAGGGAAGCAGGTTAGGGAGCTTCAAGAAGAGTCATGTATTTGTCTCTCATGGCTGTTATAATGAATTAATACAGCGACATAAGCCAACAGAAATGTATTATATCAAATTTTAGAGGCTGGAGGTGAGAAAACCCAGCCCACACCTCCTCCAGGGGCCTTTCTTTTTGGGTCACTTGCTTGGCTCACTGCACACATTAACTGTGCCTCCAATTTTATTGGGTTTTGTCCTTTGTCTGTGTATCTCCCTCTTTCTCTTCCTCTATTGTGGGGTTCTACGGTTTGAACTCAAGGCAGGTGCTCTACCACTCCAGCTACATCTTCAGACTGTGTATCATGTTTGTGTGCATTAGTAAGATCCTCATCATTGGATTTCTGGCCTACCCTGCTAATATGGTCTAATTTTATATTAATGACTTTACATGATGTGTCAATACAACACCTCCTACCGTACACATGTGTAGGTGTTCAACCTCCAGCAGGCTGAAGAAAGCCCAAAATGGTGGGTGCCGCTTCCAGACATTCATAATCATGTCCATTCTGAGAAGGAAAATGACAGAGCCATGTTCCAGTGATTTGTGCTTATAACCCCATGTGGTATGCTGAGCAAGGGAGGATTTGTAGTTTGAGGCCAATCTGGACAGACGAGCTGACAAGACCCCTTTCTCACCCCGTAATGGGGTTCAATGGTGTGTCCTATCACCTTAAGAGACATAACAGGCTAGTGGTGGGAGTATTATTGCTTCAGAACAGTCTGGGCAGAAAAGTGCTGGAGGCTATCATAGCAGAGGGAAAACAGATGCTGGGATAAATGTCTATCATCACAGCCCCAAATGGCTGGACTATACTCCAGCCACAAACCTGAGCAGGAAATGAGAGCCCACCTTAAAAAGAACCAGAAGAAAACCCCTGAAGGATTGGCTCATCAAAATAATTGGTACCACTTCCCCACAAGTTTTTCCCCGAGTAACGTTTGCTTATATCACCTGCTCTTTAAACAGAAATGGGGAAGAATTATCAATGCAACTTATATTGCTTTCTTTTCTCTTTCTTATTCATCACATGTTTCACATGAAGCGAAATCATTTTTGCTGCAACATCCTTTTGACAAGCTGTGGGTAACTAGAGGTCTGGATGGATGGAGGGTTACAGAGGTTCTGGAACTCAGATCTTCTCAAGGAATGTTAGCATGTTGCTAAGCTGTGAGTGTATCTATCTTGACAACCAGGGAGACACATAGGCTCCTTGGAGTGAGAGTCAGAGGAGCTGGAGGGAGCTAGCTGTTTTCTTTCGGAGGCATCAGTCTAGTTCTGACAACTGAAAATTCTCAGCAAATTGTTAAGGAACACAAATCTCAGTCTAGCCCTATTATGAAGCTGGAACCGCATCATCAGACTTGATTTTCTGGCATCCAAACCATCTGCTTTAAAAACTGTCCTCAGGTACAATCTTTAATTCGGCATTAAAATGGCTTTTTAACATTTTAGGCATGATTCATGTAAATTCAATTTTCTCTTCTTTCAAAATCAAGTGGTGTGTGTGTGTGTGTGTGTGTGTGTGTGTGTGTGTGTGTGTGTGTGTGTTTTGATCCTGGTGCTTGAACTCAAGGCCTAAGCACTGTTGCTAAGCTTCTTGCTCAAGGCTAGTGCTCTTTCATTTGGGCCACAGCTATACTTTTGACTCTTTGGTGGTTAATTGGAGATAAGAGTTTCATGGCTTTTTTCTGCATGAGCTGGCTTTGACTCTCAGTCCTCAGATCTCAACCTTCTTAATAGTCAGGAGTATAGGCCTGAATGAACCATTGTCACCTGGATACAAATATCTTTTATTACAGGAAAATTAAAATCTACTTTTACCTATACTGTTTGCAATGTTCACAAAATTTTAATCTGAAAGCAAATGGCCTCCTATTTTTTTTTTTTTGTGGGTCATGGGGCTTGAACTGGGCGCTGTCCCTGAGCAATTCTGCTCAAGGCTACCACCCTACCCTTGACCCAAGCCCACTTCTCGTTTTCTAGAGATAAAAGTCTCAGGTTCTTTTGTGCCATGCTGTGATTTCAGGTCCTGAGCCCATCTGAAAGCGAGGTCCACCAAGTTAGACCCTGAGAACATCTGTGGCCACAGTGGAGAGAGAAAAACCATCACGCCATGACCGCAAACCTCACGCCCTCAACGTCGGCTCCTCAGTTAGAGTGCAGAGGCAGCCATATTATACCTAGAAACGAAAACTGCTTTCTAGTCAGGCACACTCCTCATCCCAGAAGAGTATGCCACATCAAAGGTAAGGGGTTTAGTGCCTAGGGTATGTGTCATTCCTGCCTGCCTTCCCCCTCACATATGAACTACCAGCTGGTTCTAGGGTGTAAGACAAGGCAGCTCCTCAAAGGATTTAACCATTGGCAAGACATAGTCCCTCAGTGCTGAGGCCATGGGCCAGCTCTGGAGCTAAAGAGGAGGCCTTCGGGCCCCTTCTTTGCAGACATATGCCATGGATTTCTTGTTTATTAGTACAGGGGTCTGGGGGGGCTCAATGTAGATAGGGCCAAGTAGGTCACTCAGAGAGCTTGGGGCAGAATGGATTCACTGGTGTTTTGAAGTATAGCGGTGCTTTAACTATCTGCATAGAGCCCCTCCATCCTCTTCAGACCAAATAGCAACCTCAGAGAAACAATTTTTTTAACTTTGTTATTGTAAAGGTGAAGTACAGAGGGCTTACAGTTTCATAAGTCAGGCAATGAGTATGTCTCCTTTCGTTCAATGTCACCCTTTCTCTTGCTGTTTTCTGTTTTCCCTCCTGTCCCCACCCACATGTTATCTAGCTCGTTTTCAATATCGTATCTAGTGAGAACCATTGCTGTTTTTGTTCACTGTCTCTCCATTTCTGTGCCTCCCCCAAAGACAGATACATAAATGAACAAGGCGCAAAGAAAACATAAGCAGCAACAAAGAATAAACCTCTTGTCTCCATTTCCTGGCGTTCATGTCTATAAATATTATCCTATATGATCAGATGCATATAGGTATTGCACCCTTTTGTTCTTCTAAAAGTCTCTTCTTTTGCTCTCACTGTGTGTTCATGCCTAGAGTCCTGTATAATTTGTCATGTCGTAGTGTATTTTAGATCTAGCTTCTGCATGAGAAAACACAAGTAATTTGTGTCTCTGAGCTTGGCTTAACCTCATTTAATATGATTTGTTCTAGGTCCATTCATTTCCCTGCAGATGACATAGTATTATTCTTTCTAATGGCTGTGTAAAAGTCCACTGGAGGAGCATATATTTTCTATGCCTCACCTCCCCCCTCTCTCCATCTCTCTCCCTCCACTTTATGTACCTCTATAGTGATAATATCTCCTTTTAGATCAGAATTTCAAAGCATGCATGTATCTATCTATATTGTGTTCTAGAGGGAAATAGAGAGAGAGTGATGTTTTCAAAAGTAGATTTCTCAGGGCTCTGAAGTACATAAAAAACAAAACGAAGCAGAACGTTGTGACTTGCTGGAGTGGACTAGAGAGAGACTAGTTCCTGCCTGTGCGATGCCTCCGCATCTGGGAGCAGATCAACCTCAGCTGAAGTAGCTGGCCCTCAGACCCCCAGGGATTCACCTCTGAAATAAGAACCACTGTCCCTAGCAGATGGCAATGCAGTGATCTTCCTGAAGTAAAATAAAGAAGTAGCCAGGAGCTGGGTAGCTCAGGAGGATGTGGTTCAAAGCCAGCCTGGCCAGGAAGTCCATAGGACTCTTATCTGTAATAAACCACCAGAAAACTGGAAGTGGCATTGCAGCACTAACCTTGAGCAGAAGAGTCAGAGACAGTTCCTAGGTCCTGACTCAAGCCCCAGACCACCACTACCACCAACAAAGCAAGATTTTCATTGTTGTGATAAATATGAGCCTGTCTTCCCTCCTTCCTTCCTTCCTTCCTTCCTTCCTTCCTTCCTTCCTTCCTTCCTTCCTGCCTGCCTGCCTGCCTGCCTGCCTGCCTGCCTGCCTGCCTGCCTTCCTCTCTTCCTTCTCCTCCCCTCCCCTCCCCTTCCTTTCCCTCTCTTCCCCTCCCCTTTCCCTCTCTTCCCCTCCCCTTTCCCTCTCTTCCCCTCCCCTTCCCTTCCCTTCTCCCTCCCTTCCTACCTCTCTGCCTTCTCCTTTCCCTCCCCTTTCTCTTTCTCCCTCTCCTTTCTTTTCTTTCCAATCTACCTTATCCTGTCTCCCATCCCTACCACAATAGGTTTTTGTTGCCTGTTAACAGTAAAGAACAAAGTGCACCTCTTTTATAAGATCTTGTAACATGGCAGCATTTTCAATATCTTAAAAAAATCTAAACCTGGCGTACATTAGTTATTATAAGAATTGGGATTTAGGTGCATCTACTCAGCTTGACTTCCAGACCAAGACCAAAGATGTCTGGATTTCAAGGCTCACAAAATGGCTCAGTACTTTAAGGGAGCCCGTACTGCCACACTGCTTTCTGAAGAATGTCCAGCTTTAGCCTTGATTCACAAAATCTAAAGTCCAACATTTTATGTGCACTGAACAGTATTTAATTGGAAAACTGTTGAGTATTCAAGTGAAATCTGCTAAAAAACAATGTAGCTATTTGATTCCTTTTTTAAAATTCTGACTCATGTAGGTTTGAATAACATTCCAATCTGTACTGTGAATGATGATGAGAGTATGTTCAGAACAATGTGCTGCACTGGCCAGAGTAACAACTCAGAGAAAAATGAGACACCAATCTCCAAATGCAGTTACCCACCCAGCACTACGGAGGAGTGTCCAAGAAACAGGAGTGCCCAGAGTCTTGGCAAAAGAATGACACCAACCCCACACTGTGTCAGACTGCCTCCACGACCTCATTCTGGTGAGTATTCCTCTCCAGATGGCAGATCTCCTTAGGTCTCCTCTGGTCCTAAGAGGTAGAAATGGATATATGATTGCTACAATCGTGGCAAGAAATTGTTAAATAGTTATGACACCTTTTCTCAGTATGTAACAGGTTATCCACAACAGAAAATCTTCACTGCTATAACCCCAATTCCAGTTGGGTAATATCATCTATATTATTACTGGCATTATTAATTGGACATGCAGTTGTTTCTAATCCATGTAAAATGAGTGAAGAGATATTAAAGTTGAGCTAAAACCAAACCACATCAGACAAAAAGTCAGTCTAGGAAATAGCACAGAGAAGGAAATGAATGTTTTTATATTCCTGGTGAGGCTCTCGTCTCCTTTTCATTGTCCATTTTTATTTGCTTTTTTGGTACTCGTCCTGGGCCTCACTTTCTTGCTTAGATTTTTCACCCAAGGCTGGCACCCAATCAAGATAACCCAATCAAGATAATAAAAGTTGACTAAAGCAAGTATTGAAAATTTAATTAAATATTAAAAACGCATCCCTGAGTTGACCTTAGTTTAAACGAAAATCACTGCCATCTATTTCTGCAACTGGCACATATATCACATGATAGAAATTCTTTTTTCATTAAATGTAAATGTCTTTCTCTCCAATTTCATTTCAGAGCCTTGTAGAAACTACAATGAGTACTTCAGGACTTCCAGTGAGAATCCTTTAGTAATTAAAAAGGTAAAGAAATGACATGTACAGCAGTGTCTTTAGTTTAGCATCTATTGTTTCCACTCTTTTGCATATCTTTCTGGAAAGTCACCATGTTTCACAATATTTTTACAGCTTTATTAAAATATAATTAACATGATAAAATTCATGATTTCAGTAAATATATAGACACAATGATACTCAAAGACAGAAAAGCCCACACATTAATCAGCTTCTTTTGGGTATAGTGGTACAATGCGTGTCTAGCATGCATGAAGCCCTGGGTTCGATTCCTCAGAAAATGCTGGAAGCTGGCATTGTGGCTCAAGTTGGTAAAGCTATAGCCTTGAGCCAAAGAAGCTCAGGGTCAGTGCCCAGGCCCTGAGTTCAAGCCCGTAGGACTGGCAAAAACAAACATGCAAACAAAAGTTTGCCTCTTGGCCCTGGTCCTCTCAAAGACAAATTGCTTTATAGCTCTGAAGATGAGCATTTTAAATTCATGCAAATGAAACTGTATAGTGAGTTTTCTTTTAAATTTTTATTTCTTCAATTTAGTATGATTATTTAAAAATGTATCCCTAAGTATCAATAGTTCATTCCACTGGGTACTGAAGCTCATGCTTGTAATCCTAGCTACTCAGGAGACAGAGTCTACCTTACTATCCCTTGCAAAAATCAACATAATAAACTTTAAAAATCAGAATGCTTCAATACAATACAGCTTATTTTTAATAAATGTCAACAGTCAGATGTTCTATCAACTCTAGTCCCCAAAGTTCCAGATTGACTGCTCAAACTGGAAGGTTGTTAAAGGGCCTTGTCTGAAACACACACACCTACAAGGCTTTTTTTTTTTTTAATAATTCTTCCTGGACTCAAAGATCCCATAGTAAGCTTTGTTGTTATTGCTTAATTTCAAACAGTACAGTACATTTACCCACTAGAACAAGAATACAGCCTATTTCCTCCTCCAGTTAATGAAGGGAGAACATTTAGTTTGTCTTTCTAGCTTTCTTAGCTGCCACTGAGCAAGGAAACAGCATGCAATCTCTCAGTTGACTTTTACTGTCCATCTGAAAGAAATCTTCCCATCTCAACAGCAAACCTCCCATAGGAGGTGTTGGTTGTTGACTAGAACTGTAATAGAAATAAATGTTGCACATTACATATTTTAAAATGATTATCCTGATGTTTTATCCAAGGGCTTTAAATGATTTTTTCCCCCCTTGGTGAATCTCTTCATCCTGGTACTAATCAGGTCACACTGTCAGATGAGCTCTGGTGTGCTTCATGTAGTAAGGCCATGGGTGCACATAGATCTCTCTTATTAAATGATCACGTTGAAAACTACATCCTGATTATATTATGTCTTTGACTCAGGCAGAACTTAAGGTCAGAAAGACACCAACACCTTCAAAGGCACCCTCTCCTGCCGGATCTTGCTTTTCAGAGGTTCCGAGAAACAAAGCTCACGTCAAAGAGAACACTGTTTGCATACCAAACTATCTGGACCAGGAAATAAAAGTAAGAGGCAAGGTTTACTAAATATATAACTTGGGAAGAGCACAAAGACACCAACAAACCCCCACAGACTGCAACAATAAACAATCATATCGCTGGTATACTGGGGAGGGAGGAGAAACAGCAAAATTGTAGATGAGAGACCCTGGTTACAAAATAATAGATTATATCAGTGGGAAAATATATAAACTGTGTTAAGGTATTTTGCAGCAGATAATAGAGACTCAAGACCATTGAGAGCTGAGATATAATTGGGATAATTTCCATAATACAGGGAAATGGAGCTCAGACAATAGCACTAGCTTTCCCAGGTGAAGAAGACAAGAGTTCAGAGTCTGAGGGTGCTGAAGTGACTGAAATTTGCAAAGGTACTAAAGAAGAGTAATTGATGTGGAGAATGAGCTCCTGGACTCTTGAGTGGATCCCATGAGGCTCAGGGCCTAGAATTAACTTTTCCGTGAATAAAGTGAGATTTTGAAATGCAACAAGAGAAAGTTAATGGAAAACAATGACAACAAAGCTCAGGGGTATTGGAATTTATACATGCCAGGCAAGAGATGCACTTACTACAACAGGGATCCAGATAAGATCCAGAAAAGACATAACACAAAAAATGTTCTTAAACCTTACTGTTGGCACTATTCTAAACTTAGGCTCTTACAACTTAAAGTCTGAACAAACCAAACACACTTGCTATTAAACTGCTTCCCAGAATTTAACACTGTATAATGAAAAAGAAAGAAAAGCACACGATCCAATAAGCGAAGGATCCATTTCCTTAAAACAAGGTATACTGCTCCTGCTAGAAGATGGTGGGTTTTATCAGACACCTAAGCACAGCATTGCCTAACCTACCCTATACTTCTGCCCTTTCACTGTGTACTGTTAGAAATCTGGCTTACAGGCTGAAGTTCCAGCGGACATAATTGAGCATTGTGGATGGAATAGAATGCCATTTGGGGGAGGTGAGATCTGGAAGAAAAATCAAGGAAATCTACCGTTTTCTCACTAACTCTTGTGTGCTCTCTGTCAGATCCTGGCAAAATTCTGTGAAATTTTACATACTGATTCTCTAGGAGAAGTGCTACAGTGGCTGCTTCATGCAAGTACAAAAGGTGAGTTTACAATATGCCTTTGCAAGTACTTTGACTCAGGTTATCGTCCCAAACTGGGAATAAGCCCATGTTGGAAGTTGGCCCATCAGTACCAGAATCACTGCAGCCTTGTAAATCCACCTAGGTAAATGCTGGTCCTTCAGTGCACACAAAATTGAGTGGGCCTCAAATTGAACTTAGCTTGTTTGTGAATCTCTTTCTTGGGGCACACACTCAGGGGCTCCCTGAGCACGTCCTCTGGCCTGTTGTGAGCCCTGAAGGCAGTCTATTTCTTTCCTTTTGGGACAATTCTGGGGCTTGAACTCAGGGCCTGGTTGTTGTCCCTGAGCTTTTGTGCTCTAAGTCAGTGCTCTACCACTTGAGCCACAGATCCACTTCCGGCTTTTGGAGGGTGGTTCATTGGGGATGCGTCTCACAGACTTTGCTGCCCATGTTTTCTAACTGTGATCTTCAGCTCTTGGCCTTCTGACAGCTAGGATTACAGGCATGATCTGACAGCACTCAACAAGGTTCCGATTTTAGCAGCTCTGCAATTGTAACTAAATCACCTCCGTCACGCCATAGCTTCCTTTGGGCTCTTGTTGGTCCCACAAAAACAGCTGCGACTCTAAATCAGGACCATCTTATGAGTGGAACTCTGCAGCTATCTGCCAGCCTCGTTGATCATCACACCGAGGACACCCGTCTGAGGCAGGGCCTGAGAACCTGCATTTCTAATGGGCTCTCAGATGCTGATGCTGATCATGCTGGATTGAAAATCATTCCACTCATCAGCATAAGTACCAGTGTGTTAGGAATAGGTTGTTTTAAAATAAGGAGACTCAAAACTGCTTTCTTTGTAGGCAACTACCAAGTACATGGGGAACCAAGTCTTTAATATTTTTCCTTTTGTAAGAATGTTACATTCAATAAACTACACAAGAAATGAATGCTTATTGTTAGAGCTAGGCAGTGGTGGCTCATGCCTGTAATCTTAGCTATTTTGGAGGCTGATACCTGGAAGGCCATAGTTTAAGGCCCAGGCCCTCCTCCCACAAATAAAACAAACAAACAAACAAAAACAGATGGCAAGACGCCATCTCCACAGTAACCAGAAGAAAGCCACATTGGAAGTGAGGCCCCGTGGTAGAACCCAGCGTTGAGCAGGTCAAATGAGTGTGGCTCTGAATTTAAATCCTGTCACACACACACACACACACAAACACACACACACACACACAACTTTATTGGGAGAAAAGGACAGATGAACCAGGAAAAAAATGACAAGAAGGAACAGGAATAATCAATCACTAAATTACTGCAGACATTGTTTCAGTTAATTTTTTCTCCCCTCTTTTTTCCCCCTCCCTCCCTCTTTTCCTTCCTTCCTTTTCTTGTTCCAGCCCTCCCTCCTTTTCTCCTTTCTTGGTGTTAATAGCAGGGCCTGAACTCACAGATGATGCTCTACCACTGGAGTCATGCCTCTGGCCCCGCTTTTGGCTGGTCAATTGGAAAGAATCTCACTGACTTTTCCGCTCAGGCTGCTTTTTATTGTAATCCTCTGGATCTTAACCTCCTGAGTAGCAAGGATTACAGGCATGAGTCACCAGGGCTCAATGAATATATTTCTAGATATATTTGTCAGTTGGTTCTTTTAAATATCTAAGTGGCAAATTTATTCCACCAAGGGTTTCATTATAGTATTTCCATGCCTGATCATAATGCATTTTGATCAAATGTATCCCTATCTGCTAGTCTTTTAGACCCCCTCTCTCCTTCTTGTAAATATTTATTTAATTATGAAGTAAATTTTAATGGCATAGTTTATATAGATACCCCTATGTGGTAGAGCTATCTTTACATTGTTAGCAGCAGCCTTTAAGGCTGGCTTTTGTAGTCAGTATTTTTAAACACTCTTATTGCCATTCAAGGTCAAGTATTTCAGTAATTTACCTGACCTGAGCTCTGCTGTACCACAGGTCAACAGAAACCAGGTTGGAATGAAACAACTTTTTGGCAGAAATGTTTATGAACCCACAAATGCCTACTCAGAAACCAGACTGCCAGCCTCTCCCTTTAAATACCCACATGGCCATTGTAACCAGCTCATTCCCAACTCTTCTTCTCTTTTCTAATCAGAAAAAGAGTGGGTCTCTGCTTTGGTTCATTCTGAGCTGGCTGAGATACATTTCTTGGCTGATGGTCCCAGAAGTGCCTCTGCGGAACCAGCAGCAAATCGAGAGAAGTCAACCTCAGTGGCTAAACCAATCCCCACCGCAAAATCATCACAAAAGTCACCTGCAAAATCAAAAACGCTCACGGGAGTTGTGGAAAGCCATCAAGCACCTAGGTGATAACTCCACTATATTTATGTTCATGTGTTTTCTTTTCCCTAAGTGTAATCATTATTCTCACTTCTACTGTTCAGAACATTTTGGCAGGGGAGAATATATATATCAAGTAACTCTTGAGGAAAGTTCTCTTTCCGCTAAGGGGAAACCCAAAGTAAATGCCCAGACATTAAAAAAAAATATATATATATATATATATATACAGGGCATTATTTTTTAGTTTAAAAATAGAAACCATGGGGATGGGAGTTTTGCCTAGTGGTAGAGTGCTTGCCTAGAATGCACGAAGACACGGGTTTGATTCCTCAGTACCACATACATAGAAAAAAGCTGGAAGTGGTGCTGAGGCTCAAGTGGTAGAGCTCTAGCCTTGAGAAAGTCCAAGGACAGCACTCAGATCCTAAGCTCAAGCCCAGGACTGCCAAAAAAAAAAATAGAAACCATATAGGAAACAAATCTACATAGTTGTTATTAAGTATAGTTTGTTACATGCATATCACAAAACCATGTGATAACCAGAGATAAAAACAAATTGTTTTAATTTGGGGGAACTTCTAACAGAGAAAGTAACTATTAGGGAAGTGAAAATTATCTCCAAAGAAAAATGTTTTAAACCATGTCATTGCAATTCTAAAAGCAGCATGTATATTTATGTGTAAGATCACATGGAGGCAAGGTGTGTTAAGCTGGGGGAGAAAGATGTATTGCCTAAAATTACAAGTTGGGTAAAACATAATGTCAGAGAAAATGAATATTCAAAAACCATGCCACTTCAGAAACAGGACAGAGAAGAATTTTATATTGCAATCTGTGTTTCCATAAAGCCAAAAAATAGGAGAGTAAAGGTTAGTTTTTCTATCTCTGTGGCCAATACATGATATAAATTAGATATTTATTCAAAGGATAATACCAAAAGGAACTTCTCACTAGGAAGTGAACTTAATACTGAATGCATTAAGAAACAAAGACTTGAATTGGCATATTTATGATAAGCATGAGCCTGTAATCTAATCTCTTTCTGTGAAATTCATATTTTCTTTTCTCCAATTGGTTCAGAGTGTCCAGTCAAGGATCTGAAGAAAATAAGGAAGTTCTGAAAGGTTAAGTACAGTTTGTGATAATTACTGAGTTGGTATAAGGAACCCAATAAGTAAGTGCTATTTAGGGGCATAGACCCGAGATTTTAGAAGAAAAGCAGTAACATGGAATAGCAATTAATCCTCAGCTATTCAGGGTCAGAATTGGACCAATATCTCATGGAGGTAAATGCGTTATGACTTTATTCTTCTTGGCAAAGTACCTCAACACAGACAAAAAGGCTCTTGGAGAAGCAAGATAAGAGCACAAAAGGAACTATAGAATAGATATCCTGAGTCAATGAGAAAGAAACCCTGGTACTGACCTTCCAAAGGGGAAGGGTTGACATTCAGTCCTTCATAGCTCAGTGGTCTTGGAATTGCCTGACTTCCCCGGAAACAAAGTTAATTTGAGAGAAGAGCAAATGGGCACTCTGCCACAGCAGGGGCCTTGGAATACATTGAAATGGAGAATAGCATTGTGTGCCCCCCACCAAAGGCCTACAGTTTGGATCAGAGAGTCAAGAGAAGTGAAAGTCCTCCATCGGTCCTGAATATCATACCTCAAGCATCCTTGAAGGTTAGGTGGTCTCTGGCTTTACAACAAACATAGCAATAACGACAAAAGGGCAACGAGTATATCTACAGGCCTCAAATAAAGCTAAGTCATGTTTCTCCAGGATACCTTTACACTAGGTATATATGACATGGTCATCAAAGTTCCTTGGGGCCCGAGCAGTTTCCACTGCGGCGCTCAATGTGTTAACAACTATTAGTAAGTGCAGTGGAGAAGCTTCACATAGCCTTTCTCTGGCTCTAATGATAGTTTCTTTGTACACTGCCTTTCCTCTCATACTCCTTATCCCACGACTATACATGACTATGACACATGACTATACAATTATGGTTTCTAGTCAACTTTATGCTTTACCCATAGGCTCCACATATCTTGTCCTCTGACTGCATACCTGGAAATTATATAGCTTGCCTCCAAATCATGTTCTTTTCCTCCCTATTGTTGATATTCAGCATCTCCTGGAAACCTATTCCAATATTAGAGAGCACTCATGTAGGCTTTGGGAAATGTCTTTTAGGTACAATGATTCACTTGTTTTACTGCTCTGGTTTTTATCAGTCAGAACTGACGGCAGATCTCTCCTTTTTCTCACTGATCAACTCCTTGTCCAACCTCCATACCTATATGTAAATCAACTGTAAATCATCCCGACCCAAATAAAAAACCTACACTGCATGTTAGAGGAAAAATAAAATAACATTAAAGATGAGCCCATAGTAGGAAGCAAAGACAATAACAGATTTTATGAATTTTGATGTTTATGATTTACTTAAACTTCAAGTAGTCTTTTCAGTATCATGTTACTAAAACAAGGCAGATTTTTTTTATGTCAATTATGGTCTTATTTGGATTTATTTTTCTGTTTCAGGGGCCGAGCACAAGCAGCCATTATTTTTAAGAAGAAACACAATAAAAATCCCGGTTACAGAATATTTCAACCCATCAAATTCTCCTCTCAGGTCCAATCGTCAGGAAAGCCGATCAGAAAGACCAAGAAGTGCACAGGAGAATGATTTCTATGCTCAGAGAGGTTTTTATCCATTCATAAGCCAGAGGTAGAAGTTGTATTCTATGCTGCCTTCTTGACAATGTGACTTTTACACTGTTTGCAACTTCAGGTTTATTTTTTGAAAGATTCAAATGGTCTGGCCCTCTTTATGGTAGCACATGTAAATCTGAAAATACCTGAACATAATGCTACAAACAAATAAACATTAATGGAGACAATATTTATATTTGTCATCACTTTTAACATTATAGGTAAGAGAAGTGGGTTTATTTAAATACTGTTTTCTGTCTGAACAGTATTAACACAAAAACATCAAGCTTTGATACTGGAAGATCATTGGAATATGTTGCTTTGAGCTGATCTTGGCAATCTACAGTGGTTTGTTGTTGTTGTTGTTGAACTATAGTAGAAAAGTTCTCACCTCTCCCCTGCCTTTACCTTTTATTTTATTTTTTTAGTAGAATTGCCTTCCATTCTATCACCTGAACCACAGCTCCATTTCTGCTTTATGGTAGTTAACTGGAGATACATCAATGGAGATGCAGTTCATAGACCTTCCTGCCCGGGCTGGATGTCAGCCTCTTAAGTAGCTAAGATTACAGGTGAAAACCACTGGTACCTAGCATATAGATCATTTTTTGCTGTATGGTAAGTATTAAACACAAAGCCTTAACTTTCTTATATTCTAATACAAGTGTTAGTGTTATCTAAGTAAAAATTGTGAAAAATGACATTGAAATGAGAAAAAAGTATATCATTTAAAAAAACCAATTATTAAATACTTCAGAAAATAATTACTTGCAAACAAAGTGGTAATCACCACTAGTATCCTAGATGAGGCTGGGAGTAGACTGAATTGTGTTCTCCCACAAAAGATACATGCGGTCACCCGGAAACCATGAACTTGAAATTCTTTGGAAATGGGGGCTTTGTGGACGTAGTCAAGCAGGGATCATACTGGGTTGGGGTAAACCCTAGTCCAATGCTGCTTACCTAATAAGGGAAAATGTGGAGGGCACAACACAAGAGACATGAAACAACAGAGCAGATGTGGGTGATGTGATGGCGAGCCAAGGCACACCAGGACTCACCTGTAACACCTAACAGCCTTACCGCAGCACTGGGTGGGAACAAGGCCTTACTACCTCTCGGTTCTGGACCTTCAGCTTGGACTGGGAGAATCAGTTTCTGTTGCTTTAACCCACCCAATTTGTGGTGTGCTTTATAGCACACCTACAAAACTAAAATAGGGCTTTTATAATTACAGAAAATTAAATGGCATGGTCGGTACCTATAATTTTTCTTCACCTTTTATAATTAAAACCGCTATGCTATGGATGATCATTTAAGTAAAAGGTTTATTTCATGTAGTAATCAGATACTTTGAAACAGCTGAACCTTGAAAAATGATGACTTCCAGATAAGCTTTTTATTGTTCCCAAATGGTAAGGCTTATCTTTATTTACATGCCTTGTTTGTAGGCTTTAATATGGAGGACCACATAATTATGAAGAATAAAGCAACAAAAGACAGAGTCCACATGAAATTCAACCACACATAAGTGAGTTCTATATATGTTGCATGTTATACAATTGCTTACATATCATTTTCACATATTAAAAAACAAACAGAAACTTACATTGTCAAAACTCAGCAAAGGCCCCTGAACTCTTACTTTGGCTGCAAGAACAATCACACAACATAAATACCACTTTTCTATGATTGCTGTTTAGAAAAGACATCCTACTCTCAACCCATCCGCTTTGGCCAACATGCCAAAGAATGGTTTGGTTATGGACTTTTATACTTAACGAAAGTCAGATTGCTCTCATTGGATTCAATACAGCCATTCACACAAACAATGGCACTCATTTCTATTCCTATCTATTCACAACTGAGAACCACACATGATGTGGACAGATAGATGTAAATAATTATCTGCATGATTTTTACACATGCATGACAATACTTAAAGGAACATATACTTAAAGTAAAGGAGGCAGATGTACCATATCTTAAAACAAATAAATATTTTATTTAAAAAATATGTGGAAATAAATACTAAATGCAAGAAATGTTCTGTTTAAATTAAGATAAAGGAAAAATTTGATTCTTCAAAAGTTACCACCTTCTGAAATGATTTAGATTGAAAATTTTAATTTGGCAACCAAAAAATGAATATATATATATATATATATATATATATATATATATATATAGTTGTTGTTGTTGTTGTTATTGTTGGACCTGGGTGTTGTTCTTGAGCATTTTTGCTCAAGGCTATCACTCTTACCACTTCAGCCATCGCTCCACTGGTAATTAACTGGAGATAAAAGGCTTTCAGAGTTTCTTGCCTGGACTGGCTGCATACTGCAGTCCTTAGATCTCAGCCTCCTGAATAGCTAGGATTATAGGTGTGAGCCAGGGGTGTCTGGCCATGAATTACTACTATGGGAATGAGGAAAATGGATGAAAGGTTTTCCATGCCTTTGTGATGGCTGCAGATCCATGGATATGCAAGAACAAGATCACGCTCCACAATCCAAACAAGGAAACCGTGACTACAGATCTTTGAGGTAATGGAAATGACTAGAAAAGCTGAAAATACGGGGTAGTTGACTTCCCATAATCAACATGCTAGTGGTCTGACAGCACCAATGTCTGCCTTCACCAACAAACAGGTGACAGATCAGAAAGACACAGACATGAACACAAAACAATAAAACAAAAAGAGTCAGAGGGTATGTCTTCAAGAATAATTCCTGCAAATGAGAGAGATGAGGGTACACCAATCAATAAAACTCTCAAACTCTTACTAGAGGCTTAAAACTTGACTTTAAATCCCCTTTAAATGTTTTTATACAAAAGCAAAAATTTCTTTTGTTACTATTTACCTTGATTATTTTCTTTCCTTTTGAACTTAACAAAGGAAATGAGAGAAAACAAAGCCTTCTTCCACTCTGCTTCCCCTCTACTTTCCCTAGGTCAGGAGGAAACCTGGTATATTAGTGTATGCCGCCACCACTCTTCTTCAAAGCCTGCTTTATGTCTGTGGGCGCCGCTGAGCTGGGCTCAAGTCTGCTATTGACGCCCTCACTAGAATCACCGCTGGCTCCACCTTCAGCCCTGGGAGACTGCTTGCCATGGGAAGAATGGTCACAGGCTTGATCTGTGGGAACAGCTCCTTTTCGCTGAGGTAAGATGGTAAAAAAGGCTTCTTGCCAGTCTCTTGTTTCCAGGTATTCCAGAATAATTTCAAATACTGCATCAAAGACAAACCTCAAGTTTATCTCAATGTCACATGCTCATAGGATAACACATCCTTTGTACTAAGAGTATGAGTTTGTCATAACTATATGTCTGTCCGTCCATCGGTCCCTCTCCCCCGCCCTCCCTTTTTTCTTCTCTCCTTCCCACTGGCTACAAGGTCCTGAAGCAGATCCCTCCTCCCCAGCTTTTCCTCTATTCCCTCTGAAACACACCGAAACTTACCAGCATCCTTATCAAATACAACCAATAGAGGACTGCTTTAGTTTCCTTGTTATTTTATCCCTTTCATTTCTTTAACTTTTAATATATAACTAGAGAATAAATAGCATCAATCTAAAATTCTCCTGCCTCTCACTCGCTCTTAGCAGCTTCTTGCTGTTTGTTTTTATAAGTTAGGAGTAAAAATGATCAATACTGTTCTGTCATTCATCTCAACACAGTATTGAAGGCTATTCTGGATTACTTCATAGAAAAGTAAATTTCATTATATATTAAAAGTTTTGAAAGTTCTTCAAGAACTTACGGAATTGTAACCTCTATGTAAATTAACCTACATCACTTAAAAAATTTAAAGAAGTAAAACTCCAGGTAAACAAAAATAAGTGATCACAAGATTACTCATGACAGCAAAAAAGAAAACAAATTCAGCAACAGAAGGATGATTATTATACATTTACATAATGGACTAGTACATAGCAATTAAAAACATTTAATGATATGAAAAAATATGATAAGGAGTGGGTTCAATATCCTAGATTAATAATAGTGTTCATCACGGTGAGGATACAGTTATATTAGCACAAAAAAGAAATGGAAGGAAGCACACCAAACAGTTAATGCAAATTATCTAGGAATAGTAAGGTTACAACTAAATTGTTTTTATTCTTCTACACATTTTCAGAGTTTTCTAAAAATATGCATTATTATTTCTAGTATTTAAACAGAATATAAACGATTACTCTTTACATAAATTTGTTTCTCTGGGAAGGTGTTATATTTTCTATTTGTTCAAGTCATAAACGTGATGTTCTTTCCCATAGTATTCCCTGAAGCTTAGGACTTTTGGAGCATTTGTCTAGCTTACCGTGATTGACGGCCAAAACTTTCCGACTGTTCATCTTCACAAAATGTCCCAGGGGGAGCTGCGCGTGGTCAATCCCATAATCTGATGCTTGTTTGTACGTGAATCCCTAAAACAAGCATGCTGACACTTAGGCTACAACGCCAAATTATTTTTAATGTCTAGGACAATAGAAGATAATTTTTACAGGAGTTGGAGATGATTATTTGAAGAGGGCTGTGTGTGTTAAATTTGGAAACACTATCTTGCTAATTAAGTAAGCTGTTAATTCATAGCATCTGTTTCAACCTCAATTTATGAACAAGGACACAAAAGAAATGACAATCCCAACCCAGTTACAAAGCTCTTCCAGGGCAAAGCCACAAGCAGATTCACTTGTCTTCTGACTAAGGTATCTTTTCACCATGCCCTACTGATTTTCTCTAGGTTAATACTGAAACCAAATTTGGAGAGAAATACAAACACTTCACAGTGGATGCAACACACACACAAAAACAGTGAAAAATAAAGCCCATGAAGTTCAGTGGAACAAACCTGTAATCCTACCTACTTGGGAAGCAAGAGATCAGGAGGACTGAAGTTCAAGGCCAGGTAGAGCAAAAAGTCAGTAAGATCCTAGCAACCAGTAAGCAGGGTGAGGTGGTTCATGTCTCATCCCAGTTATAAGGTAAGCATAATTAAGAGGATTCACAGTCTAAACCATCTCAGACTCTATCAGAAAAATAAAAGCAGAAGTGGAGCTGTGGCTTAAGGGGTAGCCTTGAGCTGAAGAGCTCAGGGACAGTGCCCAGACCCAGAGTTTAAGCCCCGTGACCAACCAAAAAGTAAAAAGACAAGCAAAAGGGACTGGAGATATGGGGCATGATTCAAACAATAGAGTACTTACAAAGCACAAGCCCTCGAGTTCAAACTTTAATACCAACCCTTTATATATACCAACCCTTTATATAAACCAGCCCTTACATTTCATTACATAACACTGAGTCACAAATGTAAAAAAAAAAAATGAAATGAAAACCTGAACTTAAAAAACCTGTAAGAACTTTAAAAATTATTTTAAAAAATTGTCTTTTTTAAAATTTAAAATTCTTGAACCCATTAAATCAAGGCAGAAGTACAGGACACAGGAGAACTAATCTTCTCAAGCAATTGTTTATGTATCTACACAGTAAGTAATGTGATGTGGATGACTTGGGAATAATTATTTGAATTCAAAGCAGGACAGGAAAATCTGGTTCTACATTACAAGTTATAAAACAGAACCCTTCCCTAAGCATGAAAATGCATCTGAGATCCTTTGGACAAAGTCTTCTACTATGTTCTAGAGCTGCACTGTCCGATGGCAGCCATGTCTGAATACTTGGATCTAACTCCTGAGGCACACTGGGCTTTCATACCCACTGCAAGGTAGGCACACAGTATCTGAGCACGGCAGGACCTTCGGCCTGCACAGCTCTGCTTGTGAGGAAGATTGATTCACTTCCTACTTTCTGCTGACAGTGTTGCTTCAGACACAGAATAGCATCGTGTTCTTCAGAGAGCTGGTTTGGATTTAGCCTGCTGTCAAGTGCAAATGCTATTTTATTTCAGAAAGTGCAGTTCCGGCACTTTTCATCCAAGTGCGGTTATGGGTTAGTAAAGCAAAGAATAAATAGAATAAAAAAGAACTTCTCATGAAAACTGTCTACGTAACCCTGGAGGAAGCTGGACTACTGAGTTAAAAGCAAACTCTCCTTACCAGAAGAGCAGAGTACCTAAACCAATGGGCTCATTTCCAGTCATCTGCTTCGCACTACTGGTTTTATGATTAATTTTTTTGTGCCTCAGACTCCTCCTGGGTGAGATGAGGATGGTAACTGTCTGACCTCCCCAAGGGAAGTAATCTCTGGGTGGAAGCCTTTGTTTAGCGGGACAGGCCTAAAACATCACAGTGGATCTACAAAGACTTGGCTATTTCAAGTCTTAATGTGACTATCAGAAAACTCTGAGTCAGGGGTTTGAAGGATGAGGAGCTCCCCAAATCACATGTCACACAGTACCTTGTGATGGTTGTGATCCACTAAGCCTCCAATCACATAGGCCTTTGATTCATCCAGCTCCTTCAGAACATTAGGGGAATCTGATGTAAGATAAACCAGGTCTTCTTTTTTTATGAGTTCACTATAGTGCTCTGGTTTGATGTGGATATCCTTCAAAAACAAAAGATAAAAGGTTGTGAAAGCTGACAAATCTTTGAACAACTTTTTGAACAAGTTTATACACATCTGAATGAAGTCTGAAAGACTATCATAATACAGTTGTTGAAAAACCTCTTCTTTAATTCCTTACCACAAAACTTAGTTCTTTAAATATTCCTCTAATTTTATTGTCCTGTCTCTGGCCTCAAGTCCCTGATGGGGGAGTTAATTTTCTAATAACATTACTTTCAATACTCTGCCTTTTCTAGAGGGATGAAGTCTAAACTTTTTAATCCAGCAACTCCTTCATGACTATGGCACTAACTAATCTTTAAGAAGTGAAGGGTCACACTGTCTCTTGGTTATCTCATATTGTTACAGTATTTTACCTTGTTATCTGATATATTATATATATATGATTATTCGGTTATCTGAAATAGGATAAGGAACGGGGGGGAGGGGGACAAGATGGAGGGGTTTGGAGTTGGGGGAGGGAAATGGGGCCCAAGACATAAGAAAGGGTTCAATGCACTTTCTATCTAGTGAATATAATGTAACCCTTCTATTAATTACAATGAAAATTATATGAAAAAAAAGAAGTGAAGGGTCACATAAAAATAATTTTAACTTTTAGTTTATTAATATAAGGCTTGCTGTCATTATAATACTTAAATAAATATAAATACTTAAAAATCATATAGATCTTGCCAGACACCAGTGGTTCACACATGTAATCTTAGTTACTCAGGTGGCTGACATCTAAGGATTGCTGTTTGAAGCCAGTCGTCTGGGCAGCAAAATTTGGCATTTTTGTCTCTAATTAACCAGCACAAAACTGGAAATGAAGGTGTGGCTCAAGGGGTAGTAATTAACCTTGAACAAAAAAGTTCAGGGATAGCATCTTGGCCCTGAGACCAGCACACACACACACACACACACACACACACACACACACACACACACACACACACACACAATTATATAGATCTTTTTTTCCCCTCTCTCTCTCCCTTTCTCTTTCACTCCTTCCTCCCTGCTCCCAATTACTAAGTGGTTATTAAGTCTTAGAAATCAACCAAGTATTTTCTACTCACGATTCATGCCACTCCAACTAAGGAGTCCAATAGCACATGTGACCAGTGGCCCATACTGGACAGTGTAGATTCAGAAGAAATGGCATATAGGCATACTTGTTAATTTTAGTGACTTCACCAAATTGTATCCAGGTTTGGAAAGCAGCATTTTACAGAAACTTAGGCTAAAAGTGTTGAAGGTCAGAAGCACAAAACACTTGTGATTATGTGAGTGGATCTTCCTTGATTACCTTCCAGTTGACCCAGCCTCTGTCGTTCTCATCCATGTTCTTTTTCAGCTGGCCACCATGGCTGGTCAAGTAAAACTGATAGGGGATTGGCAGGCACAGGAAGAGAAGAAAAGCAGTTAAGCTTAATATTTCTCTCATACACTCATTTGATTCATCAGATACAAAATTGTTATCTTTTATCACTTTAAAGCCCTCTCGGTTTTCTTTAATCCAAACCCTAATGCCTCTGGTAAGTTGGAATCATGGGTGATGAGATCTCACTGTGAACACAAAGGAGGATTGAAGGGGAATTGTGGAAGTGAAACATCATAAAATATGAAAGTACAAAAATCTAAAGCTACTATCACTTGGTAAAAATCAAAACAGTTAACTAGAAGTATTTTTAATCTTAATTCAAACTTAAAAAAGAAATTCTCCTTCAGTCCTATCAGTTACTAAAGAGGAAACAAAAGTCCTTCAAATGTGAAAAAACTGTCTTATTTATTTTACTTTGTGGGTCATGGGGCTTGAACTCTGGGCCTGGGCACTGCCCCTGAGCTCTTCAGCTCAAAGCCTACCCTTGAGCCACAGCCCCACTTCCCATTTTCTAGTGGTTAATTGGAGATAAGAGTCTCAAGTTCTTTAATGCCTGGGCTGGCTTTGAACCACGATCACCCTCCTGAGTAGTTAGGATTACAGGCTAGCTAGGATTACAGGCGTAAGCTGTCCTGACAGGTTGAACAACTATCTTTTTTATCAAAGGATATTTCTTAAAAGTTCCTGCTTGATCTTAGTGGCTAGGCTCTTGCTAAGGAAAAGAGGATAAAAAGGGATTTGTAAAATTTAAGGTTTTTGTGTTTCAACAGGAATTGTAATACGCCCCAGACTGTTCAAGAAATAGGGGAAGGTGTGGGTACATTTTGATATCACTTGTGAACTATTAACCTTATTTCAAAATCACCTTATATAAACACATTTTTCCCTACACTAGCAAACTGGGAGCCGATTGTGTGAAAAGATTTTTGGGTGATGGCACACCCTTCTGCAGGAGTAAATTTTGCCTTGCTGAGACCATTCTTTATTTTCAGGCCTATCATTGTAACTCCAGTGGTTCTTGGAGAGCGTATTTATAACACTTAAGTAAACAAGACCTGGCTAGCACGTAGGCCTCTGACAGCCTCCCCTGCTCCTACCCTCTCTCCCCGCATTCCCATCTCCCAGAAGTGGCTGAAAATGGAAGGCTGGAGGTGGTGAGGAAATGCGTTCATCTTACAAGGAAGCCATCCAGCCACATGGGAGAGTCACATGGGAGAAACTATATTTAAAATATTTTACTTGAATGATAAAAGGAATGATACTAATCAATTTGCATGGAACTCATAACTGACATGTTGAATTGAAACCTTTTTGTATAACTGAAGATAATAAAATGACAAAAACATGATATTTTACTTGACTTTTGTAACAAAAAAAGAAAATATTAAAAGAAAATAGAATGTATTAAGATTCATTTCACAAGCAACCAGAATCTTCTGTTTCTTTGGTCCATTAGACATACCTGAACGGGATGAAGTGCTCGCCTGTTTTCTGCATAGCAGCGCTGAATCTGCTTATGAAGTTTCTTAATGTCCTATAAAAAAAAGAGTGCCATTTTTAAGACCATTATCGAAACCACCTATAGCCACTGTAAGATGCTGAGGAAATAAGTATGAGCACAAGGGATAGAGGTCTGGATAGGGAAAGGTTTCTTCTCATCATTGTCACTGATTGCCTCCCACATTCATGACATTACTGCAAGGAAAGCCAGTAGCTCGGTAAGGGACCCATCCTTTCATATTTTGTGTCCACTGAAAAAAATCTGAGTCCTTGCAAATTAGCTACTCTTTTTAAGAGACAACAGAACATTCTTTTAAAGCCATATTACTACTGTTTTCATAATGGCTTTAATAAGTAGCTTCTAAAGTTTACCTTCAAATTATGGCATATATGTTTTTGTCGACACATAAATATACACATATATGCATTTATACAAGTATCAAATATCAAAGTGATGTATTAAATAACTTACTATGGGGAAGAAATTTTGAAAATCTTCACTCAAGATTTTTTTTTTTTGGCAGTATGGGAGTTTGAATGCAAGGTCTGACATCTGCTAGGCAAGTGCTCTATAACTTGAGCCACGCTCTCAGCCTTTTTTTTTTCAGGTAGACTCTCTTGTTCTTGCCAGGGACCCATCTCAGCCTTTAATCCTTCTGCCAATGCTTCTCATATAGCTGGATTACAAGTGTGTCCTACCATACCTAGCTTGTTTTTCCAAGATAGGGTTTCAGTAACATTTTTATCAAGCTGGGCTTAAACCATGATCCATTCATTTCTCTCTCTCTCATAAAGGATTATAAGCACAGACCACTATATCTGGTCTTTTAAGATGTACCTTAGTACATTAATTTTTACATCTATTAAAATTAAACTAATTAGGCCTAGTTCACCTACAGGATTTTCTAACAATGACTCATGATACCTTCAATGCCATCAACTCATCAAAGCTACAGTCAATGATAAGGCGGAGATTGCTTTGTGCAACTTGTCTTCGCACACGTTTTCGCTCGTTTCCATCGGAGCTAGAGTCTAGCTGAGCCTGGCGCTCTAATTTCTTCCTCTTGCGTTTTTCTTTCCGCTTCTGCCTAAAATTAGTAATTGAAATACTTTGTTGTTATTTGTGCATCTAGATTTTCCCCATACTCTTCAAAATACACAAAAGAATTACTTTTTACAATCAAGCTAAACTACATGCAATTTTATTTAGTCCATCTAGTAGCTTTATACAACTATAAAGAGACCTTTCAAAACAATCTGAAGATTCCTATTTAGCTCCTAACTATATAGATCAATAATCTCATTACCAGCATTGATCGTTCACTAGGAAAGCATATTAAGTTTGAGTCTCGAGGAATGTTACTTTTACCAGTCATTCCCCACTGTTGTTTCCAGGGAATAGTCATACCTTTTCCTAACCTGCATCAGCCATAGTTTACTTCTTCCTGTAACTTCTGAACAATACCAGTTACAGCCTAACTGATCTCACAAGAACCTGTTGTTCTAGCCAAATTCATGTGAGGTCAAACTGATCTGAGTTATTTTTCTTCCGTGTCTAGGACTATATCCCCTATGACGTTAACTGTTTCAGAAATGGTGTTACTCTCCACTAGAGGTTCTGGGTGAGAACAAGGACTGCATGTAAATTTACCACTACTGATGAAAACCAGTAACCTCAATTCAAAGTGCATTCAGGTTCAACCTCCCCTGGGTGGCATTGGCAAGCAGGAAGCAGCAGCTCAGGGTATCATAATTCCTCTTCCAATGTGCAAGGACTAGGGCAGGCCCAACACTGGGTGATTCTGCACAGGAAGTGATCCCACACTCAAATGCCTACTTGCGGAGTTCCCGCTGCTCCTCCCATTGCTTCTGTTTCATTAACTTCTTCATTTGCCGTTTGGACACCGGCTCAGTCACGTCATTGGAACTTGGCTTCTGTCTTTCCTCTTGATTTTCACTTACATCTTGCTTTCTTTCCACATTAGACGTCTCAATAAATGCTGACAGCATTTCCGAGGACATTATTTGATGCCTCTGAAAAACTAAAAACCAACTCTTGACAGGAATTATGTACAAATCCCCACAAAGAAGTACAGTGCAGTAGCTTACCAATTCACAGGGTTAATGCTAAACTATATCAGCAATACACAGAAAGGCAAAGTTTAGGTAGTGAAATGTTATTTATAGTCAAGAATCATTTCAATATTATTTAATACCAATTAAATATCATTCACTGGCTGTGCTGCTAAAGGTCTGAAGTTGGCATGTTTTCATGTAATACTAGTGGGTATCATGCAAGATTTTCAGAAGGCAACAGTCTTAAATAATGTTTTAATACACTGAGACCCATGGACCTAGTAGTTTATTTTCTTACAGTAAATTCCTATAAATGAGTAAAAAATATACACAAAAAGTTACATTAGAGTATAAGAACTGTGGTAGTATTGTTAATAGTTAAAAGCTACTTGAGTGTCAGTAAAGAATTAAAGTGCACTGTGGTTCATCTACTGTAACATGGGCCAAGTATACTAAACAATCAATAAAAATATTTCTAACTATTTAATGATGTCATTTTTTTTTTCCAGTCCTAGGCTTGAGCTCAGGGCCTGAGCATAGTCCTTGGACTTTCTCAAGGCTAGAATTCTACCACTTGAGCCCTAGTACCACTTCTGGCTTTTTTCTATGTATGTGATATCGAGGAATTGAACCCGGGTCTTCTTGCATGCTAAGCAAGCACTCTACCACTAGGCCAAACTCCCAGCCCCTTAATGATGTTATTTTTAATTATTGCCAGTTCTAGGGCTTGAACCTCAGGACCTGGGTACTATCCCTGGGCTTCTTCTGCTTAAGGCTAATGCTCTACCAGCTTTTTAATAGTTTATTGGAGATGAGAGTTACATGAACTCTCCTACCTGGGCTGGCTTTGAACCACAATCTCCTGAATAGCTGGGATTACAGGCATGAGCCACCAGCACCTGGGTAGTGATGTTATATATTGTGGTTATATTTTAAATTAAGAAAAACAACAAAACCCAATGTATTTATTAATTGAATTATTTTTTAAAAGCATATGTAGCAACATGTACTTTATGCATTTAAAACTTCAGACAGTTTTAGCAACAGGTTTGGCTGCCCTATCCAATATACTTTATGTAAACATTCTATTTTAGTCAAGGCTAAAACCCCAAACACCAAAGTTGATTCTGTAATCAGAAACTGAAGGCAATGTCTAAAAAACAAATTAGAAGGAAAAACTTAAAATATGTATTATTACTAGTACTTTCTTTTGACATAGAGCACATTAAATTGGGCAACATATGTATTCAAAGTAATAAGCCAGACATGCAAACCTGAAAGTACAATTAAAATTCGAAGGATACATATTTTTATGAAATAATAATTTACCAAAGCAATGTATTTCTGTTTATCAGTGGCAAAATATTTGGCTAGTTTTCTATTCCAATAAAAAATTCCAAGTGATTTCTATATGGTGAGAATTCACAAGTAACTGAAATATTTACAACTCATGTACACCAGGGGGAGTGTTTGCTCTTCATATGGAAGAAGTCCCAAGTTGAATTCAACCTATGATGGCCTATCAAATACAAGTAAATGTCATAAGTGAACATCATCTTAAAAAAAAAAAAAACTATTCTTAAGAAAATACACCATAGTGAGTGAATTTTCTAGGCTTTAAGCAAAACATTCAGACATGAATAAGTGAAACATAGCAAAAATACCCCATATTTTACAATTATGCACCAGTGTACATGTGCACTTCACAAAGTCACTTCCAATTCTATGTATACAATAAATATTTTATTATGGGCTAGCTTGTTCCAATTACTCATTATGTGAAACCTGACACTTTACTAACTTGTTTTCTTACTGGTTCAGTTTGGGTCATGACATCAAATTTCAATCGTTGTGGGTTCCTCAGCATGGAGGCACACTCACAGAACATTTCATTACAGCAAGCACGGGAGATACAAAAGAACGATAACCTAACTATATAAAGGTTTGTGCACACTTTTATTTTGGATTTTTTTTTCCAAAAAAATTGAATTTATTCAGAGATTGGTTTTCAGGCGGGCTTATAAAACCAAGACACGGGAAGGACATATACCATGAATCCGTGGGGGGAGAGGAAAAATAAGTATTACCAATGGGATTAAAATAAAAACGTCTTGTAAATTGATGACACTTCTTCGTTCTGCAAAGTGCTAAACTGGAAACGCAGGACACACAGACACAGACACACTGACGGAGGCTTTGCGGAATTGGGAGTTTTCAAAGTTAAAAAAAAAAAAAGTGGTCTGTCCTTATCCTCCGAACCTCTCCGGAAAAATTCCCAAACCTTAAAGGCTTCAAGGGATCCCGGTGAAAGTTAACCCTGGGCCTTCTGAAAACCGTCCAGGGCGGCTCGTCAGCACGAGGCCTGGCTGCCTCGGGCCCGACCTGACCTCGAGGCCCCCACGTCCAGGGCTGCCGCGTCATTCCCTCCCAGGGCAAACCAGGTAAAGGAGGGGGGGGACAGCCTGGACCAGATCTGAGCCGCCAGGTGGGCACCGCCGCCAATGGTCTTCGGCTCCGTCCGGTCTCCGGTCACCCCTCGTAAAGTCACCCCACCAGGAATCGACCCCACAAAGAACCCCGGCAAGTAGTAAACGCCCCCACGCTAGCCGGGAGAACCGCGCCCGCCCTCCTTTCACGCTATTCGCCGCCCTCGCAGCTTGGAGGCGGGCTTACGGTGGATCCGACGAATCAGAGCGGTGAGTCGGTAAGCGCCCCATCTGACGTCATTTCCTCCAGGACCTGCAAGGCCGCAGGTAGTTATGCGGGCCTGCTCCTCTCTTCCCCCGGAAGCCCTTGTTGCCAGTGGCGGGCGGCATGGCAACACACTCTCTTTGATCCCACAAGATATCAATACTACCAGCAAGCGCCAGCCGCAATGCCAGACTTACCGAGCCAAGGAACTGGTGGGGATTGTGAGCGATCACTGAGAAAGCCTTTCTGTAGTAGTCTCTTTACCGCGTGTGAGTTCTCCTTCCAGAACTTCAACTCCCAGAGGCCGAGGCGGCAGTTGCACCGTATCGTCTCCGTCGCTTACGCTTTTACGTCATCAAACGGAGCCAATTCCTAAGCTTTCTGTGGGAGAAAGGGGTGGGGCTTGGGCGGGGCGGGGCTTAGGGCCTGGGGGCTTTAGGGAGTGAATGGCACTTATGGTGGCTTGTAGTGTTTCCTCTTAAGAGCCAAATCTGGGCGTCGTTAACCCCCTGGAGGAAACGTTTCTCCTTTTCTATTTATTCCTATTTTAATCCTATTGTACTAGACTACTTGCTAAAACTAAAAAAAAAAAAAT
Source organism: Megascapheus bottae (assembly GCF_031878675.1). Lineage (NCBI taxonomy): Eukaryota > Metazoa > Chordata > Mammalia > Rodentia > Geomyidae > Megascapheus > Megascapheus bottae. The sequence goes on along the minus strand of NC_143531.1, from coordinate 14,880,316 downwards.
GAGATATGTACCTGAAGGCATTTAAATCTCATTTTAGGGGTTTAGGATAGTTCCATTCCCCAAAATTAAGCGAAAACCTCCTACTTTCCTCTTTGCTGAGGACAGGAGGAAAGTTTTGCTTAATTGATTTCGAATTTTATATAGAGAAAGGTTGCCTGGATAACAAGGTTTTACAGTTCAAATAGTGAATTAAAAGTGGGAGTGAAGTCCACAAAGAAAATGAATTGGAGAATCCCTAAGTTTGTATGGCTTTAAAACATATGCTTAAACTCCATGTCGAGATATTTCTAGGCTATTTTGCCTAAAAACGCCAAGTGACATTTCATTTAACTTGAAGAAAAATGGAACAGAGTTATATATTTTGTCTTCTCCTCACCTTTGGCTTTTTATTTGGCTCTACTTCCAATAGGTGATTATTATAGAATTTAGAAATTGAAAACTACATACGAATCTTTGAATGAAAATGTGCCTGTGTTTGGAAAGAACCCTGAAATGAATTTTTCTTCCTTTTTTTTAAAAAAGAAAAAACTTTCTTTTCTTGGTACTGGGGATTGAGCTCAGAATGTTGCTCAGAATGGAGCACTGCCACTGAGCTACATTCTAGCCCAAAATGATTTTTTTTTAATGCTTTAAGACATATCTGGACATGCTTAAAAGACTTCAGTGAATAGAAAATTCAGTTTTATGATTTAAGATTCTACAAAAGAATTGAAATTTCTCTGAATTAGTCACAAAATTGAAGGCACTCTTTTTTTAAACACTCAAATTTTATTTGGAAAAACTGTAAACTGACACTTTTGAGACCCTCTCTGTTTCTTTCTCATCTCAATGCTGATTAAAAGATCTCTTTTCAGTGAACATTGACAATAAAGTCTGGATCCACTTCTGATCTGTTAGTAGGGCATCTTTTTTCAGCTGCCTCTATATCAGGACAGAAAGTAGCTGAGGGAGGATTAGTAATTGGATATGTAGCTCTTCACTTGTAGGTCATTAAATTCAGGCTGGCATAGTGATTTGCCAAATCTCTTAACAGCTGTTCAGTGGCTCCTATGGGATCTGTCTTATAAATAATTACACATTTTTAGAGGTGCTACATGAGGTCCTTTGAGATTTAAATTTTTTTTTACATTGCCAAAAAAAATTCTCACTTTAATCATGTCGAAAATAAATACTTTTACTCAAACATTTAACTTTGTAGTCGTATGGTCAAAATACTGAGAAAATACCAATAGAGTTCAGCAGGTAAGTTCAAAGACAAGTATATAAAAAGCATAAAGTGAGGTTGAGTGATATGAAAGTCATTGATTTGTAAAATTCATGTTTAATGCTTTTAAGAGTTCCATGTTTTTGTCTTAGCACTGGTGATGCCACAGTGACCAAAGCATTGTCCCTGTCCTTCAGCAATCCCATCGTACTAGGAGATGCAGAGCAAGTGAATACCATGGAATGTGTAATGTGCTGGAGGTTCTGACGAGGGAAAGGGACAAAAGGTCATAGACTTTCAGAGTTTCAAAGACTCAGTAATTTTGCACCATCTTGGAAAATAAGTCCCCTCCCTCCCCACACACACACCCCCAAATGTCAGGAAAGAAAAAAATGTGAAATAGTGAAAGCAAGTGGATTTGTTTTCACGTGACTGAGAAGCAGCGGGTAGAAGGAGGAAGAGGGATAATTCTAAGATTTTTTTCCAATTTGGACAGCTATAGCAATACAGTCCTATTAAGTAGGTCATTTATGGAACACTAGAAGGTTTTAGAAAAATATTAAGTTTGGCTTTAAATACAGGAATCTGCAGACATTAAATAGAAGCAGGTTTAAGATATGAACATTCCATATTTGTACTTAAGTCAGAGATTTACTTGGGTTGCAAACCTATAATGTTATTGGAACTGAAAGGTAACAAATGAGAGATGCAATCAGGGAGGAAAATATCACAAGCCTGCATATGCATTGTCTTTTTACTGGGGACACAATTCCAACTAGGAATGTGGATCTGATAACAGTAGACCTCAAGAACAGCCAGAAACCTGAATTAGCACATGAATTTATTTTCTAAGGAGAGGCAATTATTTTGTTTCTGAAATACTGAGCAGCCATTATAGAAAATGGTGCAGAGGTTTCTTAAAAAATTGGAAACGCAGATTGGTCCTATGGCTCAGCAATCCCTCTTCTGGACGTATCTGGAAGACATGAAATCATGATTCATACAGATATCAGCTGCCTCCATGGGCATTGTCTTACTTGTCCTAATAGTCAAGACTACGTATTGTAGGGTAATAGGGTAATAGGGTGCAGACAGAACTGGAATTTTAAGACACAAAACATAGTAGAGTTGGATTGTTCTCCACCAGCTCATATTTTGAAGTTTTTAAGGACACATCTGAACATTCTGAGAAGGGGTAGGGATGTTACTTCAAACTGTAATGTAATTACTAAAAACCCAGGGAGACAAGTAAAGAGAGGAGCAAAACTGGCAGGGGATCCAGTAGGCTGTTAGTTTCCAAGGAATCAGCAGGAAGTTCTGAAGTTGCCAGAGTGAAGTGAAGTCAAGGAAAATTGAAAAACATCAAACTGTAACTCTCATCTGCCCCCCCCAAAAAAAAACAAACATTAAGGAGAAAGCATTAGGATTCCAGTCCAAATTTAACAGAACAGCAGAGGCAGATCAAAGACCAGGTCAGGAGGAGAGGGAAGATGCAGAGCAGGAAAGTCACTGTTGGTTGTTGTTCCCCCCTCCTGAGGCTTGAACTTGGCCTGGGCACTGCCCTTGAGTTTTCTTAAGGCTAGTATGCTACCATTTGAGCTACAGCACCACTTCTGGCTTTTTCTGTGTATGTGGTGCCAAGGAATTGAACCCAGGGCTTTGTGCATGCTAGGGAAGCACCCGACCACTAGGCCACATTCTCACTTTTTTTTTTTTTTTTTTTTTTTTTTTTTGCCTAGAGGTCAATTGGAGATAAGAGTCTCAGGTCCTTTTGTGCCCTAGCTGGCTTTGAACCTTGATCCTCAGATCTCAGCCTCCTGGAGTAGCTGGGATTACAAGTCCCTGGTTTTGCTTTGTTTCTTTGTTTCTTCCTTTGTTTCTTTTTTTTTTTTTTTAACCAGTCCTGGGCTTCAACTCAGAGCTTGGACACTGTCCTTGGATATTTTTTGTTCAAGGTTAGCGCTCTGCCACTTCCATCTTTTTTCTGTGTATGTGGTACTGAGGAATTGAACCTAGGGCTTTGTGCATGTTAGGTGAGCACTCTACCACTAGGTTATGCTCCCGGCTCCCTGACTTTTTTTTTTAAGCAAGTAATTTTATAGCAAGTTGTTATGACAACTACTGGGCCATGCCCCTGATCTTTTGCTTTGATTATTATTATTATTATTATTTTTGGCAAGTCCTGGGGCTTGAACTCAGCGCCTGAGCACTGGTGTTGGGCTTTCTCAAGGCTAGAGCTCTACCAGCTGAGCCTCAGCACCACTTCTGGCTTTTTCTATGTATGTGGTACTGAGGAATTGAACCTGATGTTTGTGCTTACTAGGCAAGCACTCTACTACTAGGCCAAACTTCTGGCTCTGCTTTGATTATTTTTCAGGTAAGATCTGCAATGTTTTTCCTCATTGAACCTAGATCACTACTTAGACCTACCTCATGCTGGAATGACAGGCTCAAGCCATGGTGTGTAGCTTTTTTTTTTTTTTTTTAAGACAGGGTCTTGCTAGCTTTTACTGGAGTTAGCCTCCAACCATGATTTTCTTCTTATCTCTGCTCACAAGCCCAATCTCCCATTACTTATATGAGCTATTGGTCCCTGCTTTTGGAGAAGTTATGCAGTTTCCTCAAATAGCCTTTTTCTCACTTATACTCTATCCATGAAGTCTCTTAACATCTCTTTAATAGCGTATATTTTCTTATTTGGATGGTTATTTAAAAACAGTTGGCTTCTGATTCCATTTCAGATGAGGTCATATGTGTATTGTGTGTTCATATCTGAACAGACATATCAATAATTAGCCTGTAAATATAATTGTTATTTTAAAAATAAAATTGTATAAATGCTTAATATTTTGTACTAATCTCTGATTTTTAATAACCTTAAATAAAATTATGTCAAACAAAATTTAAATTTTATTTTCTTTGGAGCAATCAATTGAATAGTCTTTCAGCAATTCTCTTATTTATATACTACTCAGATTTGATGACCAAAGGTCATTAATGTTAAGTTAGAATTCTCTTAAGTTGACTAGATGCATAATAATATTTTGGTTATTTCTTTGAGGGGGTAAACTATTTATTTTGAAAAAAATGGCTTTTATATTTGATTGTAAGTGTCTCATACTTAAGTCTCAAATTTACTTTTGTTAAGAAAACAACTTTTGGGCCGGGAGTTTGGCCTAGTGGTTAAAAGTGCTTGCCTAGCATGCATGAAGACCCGGGTTCGATTCCTTGGTACCACATACATAGAAAAAAGCCGGAAGTGGTGCTGAGGCTCAAGTGGTAGAGCTCTAGCCTTGAGAAAGTCCAAGGACATAGCTCAGGCCCTGAGCTCAAACCCAGGACTGGCAAAAAAAAAAAAAGCGTTAAAAAAAAAAAAAGAAAACAACTTTTGAGTGTCTTTACTTTCTCAGAAAAAATTCTTAACAATGCCTATTTAAAGGGTATCAAATTATTAGCCAAACAAATATTGTTCAGGATTTCTTCAAAATGTGAAGCCCATTATTAAATTGAAAATACCAGAAGACTGATCTTTCAAGGATAATTTGGAGTCTTTTGAATTAAAAAAAAGAAAGAGAACCAATTCATACTTTTTTGTAAAAACAAAAAAGTGATGTTGTAAATAGACGTTTCCTTCTTATATAGCTATTTTACATCCCACTTATTGTATCTATATCTAAGAGGGTAATTTAATGGATCTCTTTTTGACCTTTAGTGGGATAAAGTTCATTTATCTTCTAATCTCAGAAAATAAGTTAACTCCTAACAACCTATGATACTCCACAGAAACACGAGGTACTTTGGAATTAGTCATCCACCCTTGTTTCATTGTGACTCAAGACGAAGTGATAATACAAAAAATGTTTCCTTGCCGTGACCACCAAGAAAGCATCCTGGCAATAGTGTTGCTGGGAATATACCTATCAGTGTTGTCCTGATTATAGTACAAATCAATTTCCCCCCTGTATTTTCATCCTGGAATATCTACTGCAAGAAAAAAGTACCCAGTTGTAATGGCGTTACTAACAAAGACAGTCCCAACTAATAACAATTTTATGTCATGTAAAAGAATCATTCTTTTCCCATTATTGTTCTTAAACAAAGAGGCATATTGAACCTAGGCTTTATATATACTGTAAAGCAGTTGGCAAAGTTAATCTGAACCGAGTTTTTCTAATAGATAAAAATCATCATCATGATGATATACTTCAAAAAATATAAGTCATTTACAGTGGTATGCTGTACATAATAAATGTTTCATCCATGGCAGCCTTTGTCATATTTATGGTAGTACTCCTGCCATGTTGCATGTGCCAGTAGGAAACAGCTGGTGAGTTTATGAGGAATCTCCACATACATGTTAGTCTTCATTGTGTTTGTTCAAAGGAGGATATGGATGGAGTTCTCTGAACATGAAGAGTGTGTGTCATTCTTATCTCAGTGAAATGATCACAAGAAGACTTTTCTCACATGTGTTTGTTAAAAGATTATACACAAAATCTAAAGGAATGCTATTTTGCAACTACTCCCACCAGCCTTCCTTGAACATGCTATATTGGAATGACTACTTGGGACAGTGACTCATAGGAGCTTTCTAGGGGAAATCAAATGCTCACATAAAACAGCACTTGCTTTATTAGGCAATAGTGATATGTCTTTTATTGTTGGACTCTGGAAAAGACCTGACAACAAAAAGTACTTTACCCAAAGAGACACGTATCATGCACCACATGGCCTGACCACAAACTTTAACATCTATAGAACTGTGAGTCTCAAATGAACATGCAAAAGGCAGTTCTGATAGACTCAAATAAGACGTAAACTACTTCCATTATTTAGTAAAGAGTAAATGTCAAGTTTAAATGACTCCAATGGCCTCTTCATGCTATGTATGCAATATTGAATGGAATAGATATGCATTCAAATGGAAAGGAAAGAGTACTTTCACGTGACTTTGTAGTTATAATCCATACCACTCATGTCTCCAAAAATGTTTAAAAAGCTAATTTTCATAAGAATTATCTTTTTTGTTAAACTCCAAGAAAATGAATGAGGTTCTACTTTGAATAAGAATGCAGTCATGATATTTGATGCATGCCCTAGGAAAATTGAGGGGGTGGGTGTGGTTGGGAGGGATGGAGGGGTGGAGGAGAATGATAAAAAGAGTGATATTGCTCAAGACGACTGTAAAACTACTTAAACATAATAAGGGCTGAAAAGGAATCTATTTGCATAATTTAATTCTCTCTATAAAACTATACTTCAAAAGGAAATAAACCTGATGTTGGAGAAAATTTTTCCATTTTGTATTTTATCTTGTGCCCCTTATCTGTCATCTTTTTACTTGAGTTGTCTATACAATATAAGCTCCAGGTTAGGGATCTAAACAGGTTTTGAGAAGAACCAGGGTAAATTTAAATACCCATTTTATATAGTGCATTCCAATAAATCTTCACTAGCATTTTTCCTCTTTTTGAGAAAGCTTCTCTCTCACTCACCCCACCTCCCTCCCAGGGCCACCTCATTTTTTTTTTAACATTTTTTTATTTTAATTTATTATTTTTTGCCAGTCCTGGGCTTAAGCTCAGGGCCTGAGCACTGTCCTTGGATTTTTCTCAAGGCTAGAGCTCTACCACTTGAGCCACCGCACCACTTCTGGCTTTTTTCTATATATGTGGTACCAAAGAATTGAACCCGGGTCTTCGTGCATGCTAGGCAATTACTTTAACCACTAGGCCAAACTCCCGGCCCCTCATTTTTTTTTTCCCCAGTCCTGGGCTTGGGCTCAGGGCTTGAGAACTGTCCCTGGATTTTCTCAAGGCTAGGGCTCTACCACTTGAGCCACAGCACCACTTCTGGCTTTTTGCTATGTATGTGGTACCGAGGAATCGAACCTGGGTCTTTGTGCATGCTAGGCAAGCACTCTACCACTAGGCCAAACTCGCGGCCCCGTCACCTCATTTTTAATAGGCTTAATGTCCAAGTTTCTTGGGCAAGGGTTGGTTCTGTTCACATGGCATTAGCTATGCCAAGGTGTTCCCTTATCTCCAGAGAAGTTTCCTAATGAATATTCTGTACCAAAAGTGGTGAGAACTGAGATCGACCCTCAGACTCTTCTAAGAAATGTAATTCAGAGAGTACAGGACTCTAGGTAGTAAAAGCTCAGAGTGCTTCTTGTCATAAACACAAATACAGCTCAGTTCTGCTCTACTCAATTGGTCTTCTCAACACTACTTAGCACATTAATCATGACCAGGCTGGTTAACTCCAACCCCCTACTGCTTCACCCAGAGAAAAAAGCATCCATGTCTCAGGAATTTTAAAGTTCTAAATCCTATTATTGTGAAGTAGTGACTTAGTGGGAGGGATGAGATTTAAATTCTGAAATCAGAGCAGACTGTTACAACTCGTCATGAAAATATAAAAATAATGATCATAGAAGATCTGTATAATTCAACTAGGTTTAGCAGAAATGGATAGGCTTGCCCACCTGTCACATAAAGTGGTCCAATGCAAAGAAACATTGGCAGTTAATACTACATTAACATATTGAGCAGAGAAGGGGGCACATCCATGTTCCTTATTTACTGTTCCTCCATTCATCTATATCGAAAGAAAGGAAGACAAGACTGATTTGGTGTAGCTGTCTAAAATGAAACCTTTCTTGATTTTTTTTTCCTTATCAAGTGAAGAAATTACAAAAAAAAAAGAAACTGAAAACTACAGCCCACCGACGTTTAATCATTAATATTGAGCCCTTTGGTGAGCTTAGGTCCTGATTTTGGAGTTTGGAATCTGACCTTTTCCCCAGAGATAAACATTATTGTTGCAGGTTCTGAGGTGGGTCACTTCCTAGCTGGCTGTCGTCGGAAGAGTCCACTTCTCAGAGGTTCGGAGCTGGATGTAGGAGAGGGCATCTACTCAGGATGATTCTTCTTGCTGTGCTTTTTCTCTGTTTCATTTCCTCATATTCTGCTTCTGTTAGAGGTAAGCTTGTATTGCCTTTTCTGGGCGAGAAAAAGAGAGAGACAGAGAAATGAAGGAGTTCTTAACTAAATCATCTTCAACATGGGGCAACTTTGTGATTGTGAAAATTTCAGTAGGTGCAAATGAAAAACTAAATTTTAATCTCTCTCTCATGAAAATAGAAAATCCTCTTCAGCACTTCAGAGCAGTGTGTTTCTTGCTCCAATTTCTCATTCATGGTGGATTTTTTAAAAGGGATTTTTAAAATTGCAGAGTGCAATTCCTTTGTTTGAATTGAAGAAAAATGTGACGAGAAATCCCAGTTCTTAAATTTCTTTCTAATTGCTTAGCAATGTAACATCAAGGAGAATTAGACTCGATGAAAAAGGCATCTGATTTGCCACAGAATTATGAATGAAATGATAGGGTATGTATTTTATTCTATTGCCACTTAATAGTGGTAGAATCCTTGCTAAATTAAAGAAAATATAAGCATGATATAGATTTTTTAAAAGTAAGAATTCATTATTGTTGGAAAAATAACATGGATATAACTACTTCAAGATAATTTTTTTTTTTTTGCCCGTTGTGGGGCTTGAACTCAGGGCCTGAGCACTGTCCTTGGACTTTTTCCTCAAGGCTAGAGCTCTACCCTTGAGCCACAGCACCACTTCTAGCTTTTTTTCTATATATGTGGTGCCAAGGAATCGAACCTGGGTTTTTGTGCATGCTAGGCAAGTACTTTACCGCTAGGCCAAACTCCTGGCCATAACTTCAAGATAATTTTAAAAATTAAAAAATAGCATTGGTAGTTTATACTTCAAGATAAAACAGATTTTTTTAAGTAAACGTACAAATTTATACATTTAGGAAAAAAAGCATTAAAAATGTGTATAATGAGGAATGGTCTCAAAGGGCTGTATGGGATGTGTTAATGTGGAATCAAATGTTAAGTCAGCTAGATTATAAACTCCCTGTGTTTTTGAATTCAATCCTATTTAAAAGTCCAAGGACATTGCTCAGGCCCTGAGCTCAAGCCCAGGACTGGTGGAAAAAAAAAAAAGAATCATGATTTTACCAGTTTCTAAACTGGTTAGTATTTAAGGATACGGACATTATTTAGTTGGAAAAAAATAGTGAGAAAGAAGTCCAGATTTGTACAACTCATTTCTGTCAGAGAATTGTCAGAAAATAGTATGCTATTTTGAAAATTTTCAAATGGGTTGTGAAATATTTGGAATATTGGAGGCGTACATATGGTTTTATCAAATCTAATATCATGATTATTTTGGCAAAAATAACAGACATAGCAGCCATCATGAGATTCTCTCTCCCTTCCACCCCAAACTGTTTGATACCCCTTGTGAGGCATTTTCATGCACACACCTACTTGGGCACTCATACAATCATTGCACATAGGAGAAATGTGGTCTAGAACATGACAGTACTGTGTACAAGGTCAGCGGCAAAATTCAGATTTTAGAACCTGAAGCTTATGCAATTTAGAGGCTGCCTTTGAGAAAAGATTACAGAAATATCTTACATTTGCAAAGGTTACTGTGAAAAGATAAGGTGTGTGTACACATAGCTAGAAGCTTTTTCCAAACTCTTAGGAAGAGCCTAGTCAGGCAGGACAGCCTGAAGCTGAAGCTGCAGCAACTACCATCAAAGACTGAGCTCTCTCCCTCCAGAGGGCGTAGCCTTCAGTATTAAGTCAAGGATTTGATGATAGATTCTTTGTCCTCCTAAATGATTAGTATTAACGCATCAAAATCCACATGTAGGATCTACCTAAAATCAGTTGCTTCTAAATCTTGGGACTTGCATATTATCCCCAAACTCAACTCTAATTTAAATTACCGATGCAATTGTGTAGTGAATTCTCAGAACTAGTGGATAGCTAGAAAATGGCAAATGGAGTGGGATTAAGATCAGGTTGGAATAGAATCTCCGATTTACTGAGTGTAAGCTTTCTGAAGTCTTGAAATTTCCCAACTTCTTGTTGTTTGCTTTGATAGTGGGGCTATTTTTAGCGCTATCTTTGAGTTTCTTTACACAGTGCTTTTGCCCTCCAATAGTTCCTTCACTTCCAGTCTTCTTATCATTCTCCTCTCCTCTCTTCTCTCCTCTTCTCTCCTCTCACTGCTCTTTATTCACTTCTCTTTCTTCAGATTCCTTCCCTTCTTCCTCTCTATCTTCCTTCCCTTCTTTTCCCTCCCTCCCTCCCTTCTTCCCTCTCTCTTTCTCTGTGACGGCTAACTGTATAGTTCTCTCTTGTATTCTTTAGCTCTCTTATCGTTACTGTATGTGTCTTCAAACTTTCCCTTGACTTCCCTCTGCCTTGTCTCCTCGATATTTAGCAGGATTACTGCACTCATCTGATGTTTTGTAAATGAATACAGTATTTAAAACTTAAATACTTTCAGTTACTTAAACATTTTTAAATGTACTTAAGGAAAGAAAATGAAGTAGTGTGCGTGTGTGTGTGTGCGTGTGTGTGTGTGTGTGCGTGCATGTGCATGTGTGCCAGTCTTGGATGCTGTTCCTAAACTTTTATGCTCAAGTCTGGTGCTCTACCACTGGAGCCACAGCTCTGTGTCTGGCTTTCTAGTAGCTATTTGGAGATAAGAGTCTTATGGACTTTCCATCCTGGCTGGCTTCGACCTGGGATCCTCAGATCTCACTCTTCTGAGTAGCTAAGATTACAGGTGTGAGCCACTGGCACCCAGATGACTTTTTTTTTTGCCAATCCTGGGGTCTTGAACTCAGGTCCTGGGCTGGGCACTGTCCTTGAGCTTCTTTTGCTCAAGGCTAGCACTCTACCACTTGAGCCACAGCACCACTTCCTGCTTTTTCTGATTATGTGGTACTGAGAAATGGAACCCAGAGCTTTGTGCATGCAAGGAGAACACCCTACCACTGGGCCACATTCCTAGGCCACGACCTGTTTTTGTTTTGTGGATCATGGAGCTTGAATTCTAGGTCTGGGTGTTGTACTTGAGCTCTTCAGCTCAAGGTACCGCCCTACCCCTTGAACCACAGCGCAACTTCTGGTTTTCTGGTGGTTAATTGGAGATAGGAATCTCATGGCCTTTAGTGCCCAGGCTGGCTTTGAACCTTGCTCCTCAGATCTCAGCCTCCTGAGTAGCTAGGATTACAGGCATGAGCCACGATGCCCCAATTCCTCCTCCTCTTTCTCCTCCTCCTTCCCCTTCCCTTTCCCCCTCTCCCTCTCCCCCTGTTCCTGTCCCTCTCCCTCCCTCTCCCCCTCCCCCTCCCTCTCCCTCTCTCCCTCTCCCTCTACCTCGCCTCCTCCTCCTCCTCCTTCTTCTTCTTCCTCCTCCTCCTCCTCTTCTGCTGCTTCTTCTCCTTTATTAACTAAAGTTAATTTATCTTTTGTTTTTTGATGTTGTAAATATCAGTTCCAAAACATAAATACTGCTATGCATCCTCTAAAGAGCAATAGCCAAAAAAAGAAGTGAAATGGCACTGGGTTTCCAGATCTCTGAGTCATATAAACAGGAGAACGCTTGTTGAACAAGAAAAAGGGCAGCAGGGTCCACAATGTAGTGTAGTCTACTTAGTTGAACCACTTTAGACTCTGAGCATTAGTCAAAAAAACAATTATTCTAGGCCTCTGGAGTAAGGTAGGAAAGCTTTAGGTGAGCAAAGCCCTTTCTTCCTTGATCTTCATTACATCTAAGTAATTATCAAGAACTCATATGGTATTTCCTTTCACATTCTGTTGAACAAAAAAAAAGTAAAAGAAAGGCCAACAAAAAGTAATAGCTTGATACTATCCAAAACTGTCGACATTAAATGAAATAGGCTATCTGCCCACAAAATCATCACAGTCATTGTAATCAGAATACATCTTCTAGCTGGGCATCATAGTAAACAACTGTAATTACAGAATTCAGGAAAATAGAGGCAGAAGGGTTGGATATTGGAGTCTAGATTGAGCTACAAAGTGAGACTGTGTTCTGAAAAAGCAAAAACAAACAGCAATCAAATTTTTCATCCCCAAAATAACAATGACAAATAAGATAGTTTATATAGTCCACAAACTTGGATTTCAACAGACGTAAGGATCCAGTTCTTCATTGTGCCTGCTGTGCTGAGTTGAGACTTATGTCAGCTCTACAATAATGCTTACCTTTCAGAATTGCCCCAGAATTAGATAAGACAACATTGTTCTCTTTGGGGCCCTATATAAAATTGAATAGAGGTCATTAAAAAAAAAGGCCTGCAGGAACAATATACATTTCTTGGCCTGAAAAGTGAATCTGGTGCAGAATGCCTTGCCAGAACGAAGAAAGCCTGGGTACAGAAGAGGCCAGGAGAAGTTAGGGTTCTCATCTTTGCCTTCTGCACCTTACACCCTGCTCAGTTCTACCTGACTTCATGTCTGAACAGTTACTTGCACTGAGAACCTGACCCGGGTACTTCCTTTGTGTCTTCTCCATTCCTATTAAAATCTCTTACCTGTCTATTTGGAGCTTTGTTAGAGCATAGAACAGCTAAACACCTAAAACTAGGTCACAACCTGAGTTTTCCAGCAACGTCTGTCTGTCTATGAGTCAAACTCCAAAGTCTATAAATGTTTCCCAAAACACCTGGACCCCAGAGGCATGTATCAAACTCTTTCCGCCATGATTTCACTTACTGTTTCAACCCCTTGGCCTCCCTCCTTGTCCTGCATTGTATGTGCATGAGCCTTTCACCGGGCCTTTACTCTTGCTGCACCCTCTGTGAGGAGTAAGGGGAGTAGGAGCAGTGGGCGGAGGAGAGGAACATGTCCTTCTCACCAATTTCCACACGGCCTGCCTAAACCTTTCACTTCTTCTCCGGGGTGTTTTCCTCAGTGTCCCTATTTCCTTTCTCATTTCCATTTCCCCTTTTCTTGCTTTTGGGAGGAGTGCAGGGAAGGCTGGGTCCTGGGTTTGAATTGAGGGCCTAGGTACTGTCCATGAGCTTTTTGTGCTCAAGGCTAGCACTCTACCACTTGAGCCACAGCTCTAGTTCTAGCTTTTTGATGGTTAATTTGCGATAGGAGTCTCATGAACTTTCCTATGTGGGTTGGCTTTGAGCCACAATCCTCACATCTCTGCCTCCTGAGTAGCTAGGATTACAGGTGTGAGCCACCAGTGAATAGCCTTGTTTTTTCTCCATTACTAGTTCTGACATGCTACAGGATTGCTAGTATGCTTTCATTTCTGTTACTCGTCTCCCCTCAGTTAAAGGTAAATACCGTTTGGACAGTGACAAGCGCTCAGTACATCCTTGAACAAACAATGAATTCCTAGCTCACTCCCCAGGAACATTAAAGAATTGAATCTAAAAATGTAAGAAATATAGCATAGGAAAGTATATGATACCTAGGACTACAGGATCTGGGTTTGAATTATGGCTCCATCACTAATTACTTGGGTGGCCTTGGGTAAAAGGTGCGTTCTATGCTTCTCTATTTCTTCATCAAATTTAAATAAGTGTGCCTCTCTCAGGGCTGAGTGTGATGTTGCATGCTTGTAATCTCAGCACTCAGGAGGCTGAGGCAGGAGAATCATTTTTTTCAAGGCCTGGCTCAGGTCTTTGAAACCATGTCTCAAAGACGGAAACAAAATAATGCAATCATAATAGTTTTGTGGTGAATAACAGCACATGTGAACTAATGTGATATATTTGACCTTTGTTTACTTTGGAAAAGAGATGTTATTACTGTTGACCCAGCCAGTGGCACAGTTAGTTATTGAGGAGATGGTTACAATTTTTCAAACATTTACTAAGGTATTAGGGTTGGGGGAGAGATATTTTTGTTTGTTTGTTTGATCAGTCATGGGACTTGAACTCAGGGCCTGGGCACTGTCCCTGAACTTTTTTGCTCAAGGTTTGCATTCTACCACTTTGAGTCATAGCTCTACTTCTTGTAACTACTATTTTAGCATTCAACTGCTGCAATTACAATATGCTTATTATAAATGACTCTTGTTAATTATACAAGTGGTTTCTTGTTAATTATGAGATTGTTTATAAGGAAATTCCTATCAAGACCTGTGCTTAGCTCATATTCACATAACTAAAAGCAATACAATGAAACTGCTAAAAATGTCCTATTGCTTCATGGGAGGCAAGATTTTGATAATATGATTATTAATTAGAGATACACACTAAAGTTTTCTGAGATGAGATCTTATTTGATGGTTACCTGCTTAGTTTATTTATGTTTTTCAGCCACAGATTTCAGACGCAGAACCCTTATCTTTCAAAGTGTCTACCAGGCACCAGTGAGCTAAGGATGGCCTGGTGAGCAGACAGTACATTTCCTGGTCTGGCAAATGCCTTATAATGAAAACTGAACTTGTGCCACTGTTTCCGGCAGGTCACACAACTGGTCTCTCATTAAATAATGAGCGGCTTTACAAGCTGACATACTCCACTGACGTGTTTATTGATGGGGGTAAAGGAAAACTTGAAGACAGCGTGGGCTATCGGATTTCATCCAACGTGGATGTTGTTTTGCTGTGGAGGAATCCTGATGGTGATGACGATCAGCTGATTCAAATTGCGGTGGGTATTTTCTACCAGATGTACACACAAGACCCCCCCCCGCCCAGAATAGACGTCACCAATGTCTTTGAGAGATACACCATTCTGTGCTCTTGGTTAGATAAGTCATTGCTTATCGTTCACTAAAAGAAATACTCAGGCCACAGTTTTTCATTAATCAAAAATGATCTACTTTTTCCAAAATGCTGAAGCATTCTATATATCATCTGTATCATAACGATTAATATGGTAATTCTATATATCACATTAATAGAAAATTTAAATTGCAATCTATTCAACATGTCCTAAGAATGGGGGATCTGCAGTCCATGTCATGTGAGAAAGGCCTGAGAATAACTGAAAAGGGAGATAAATTACTAGGTGTCTGAGTGCCTTCATGTAACAGGTAGAGTACGAGAGTATACACCCAACTTTAAATAAATCAAGTACTCCCATGAATGACAGTGTTTGGAAAGTTGTGATGGTTTAGATCCATGTAGTGAAAATAGAGGCCAAAGTAGATGGCCTATAGGCCTGTTTCCAATTTTTACATGTGGTAATTCTGTATCTGTTTTTCAAGAAATTATATTTATTCTATTCCCAATCAGTTTTTCTCCTCTATGTTAGTATGAAATAGATACACAGAATAAAATACTGGGAAGAGTAGTTTATGGAGACTTTTTATAATAAAAGCTCATTGCAATGCATTTATTTACCAAGTGGTCTTTGGATATACTGAATGGTTGTTAGATTTTTCCAGGTTTAATCAAAGCATCATAATCCACATCTTTGAGCTATTTGTCAGTAGAATGGCACACCATTCAGCACAAAACATTATATAGATCTGCATTTGGTAATTAGGCTGCTCATCTGTAATTTTTCTATTCAGGTGAGGAAGAATGGAGGAGTCCAGGAAGGCAAATACTGCAGAAAGTGAAGTGATGAGGCAGATAACAGCCTAAACATGAAAGGCCATTGACAGTGACATGGAAACACCAAATGCATGTCACTTTTTTTTTGCTGGTCCTGGGGCTTGAACTCAGGACCTGAGCATTGTCCTTGAGCTTTCTCAAGGCTAGTGCTATACCACTTGAGCCACAGCACCACTTCAGGCTTTTTCTATGTATGTGGTATCAAGGAATCAAACCCAGGGCTTTGTGCATGCTAGGCAAGCACTCTACCTCTAGGCCACACTCCTGGCTCCACATTTCACTTTTATGTGTATATTTTTTATTGTTGTGTGAAGGTGATATACAGAGGGATTACCATTTTATAAGTCAGATAATGAGCATATTACCTCTTCCTCCTCCCCCCTCCTCCCTCTCCCCCTCCTCCTCCTCCCTCTCCTCCTCCTCCTCCTCCTCCCTCCTCCCCCTCCTCCTCCTCCTCCTCCTCCTCCTCCTCCTCCTCCTCCTCCTCCTCCTCCTCCTCCTCCTCCTTCTTCTTCTTCTTCTTCTTCTTCTTCTTCTTCTTCTTCTTCTTCTTCTTCTTCTTCTTCTTCTTCTTCTCCTTCCATCCTGGGATTTGAACTCTGGGCCTTGACTCTGTCCATGAGCTTCTTTTGCTCAAGGTGAGTTCTCTGCCACTTGAGCAACAGCACTGGCATTTCTGAGTACTTTATTGGAGATAAGAGTCTCACAGTTTCCTTCCCTGGCTGGCTTTGAACCAGGATCCTCAGATTTCAGCCTTTTGAGTAGCTAGGTTTATGGGCGTGAGCCACTGGTACCTGGTTATGAGTATATTTCTTCTGGGGCAATGTCACCCCTCCCTTTGCTCTCTCTCTAGTTTTCCCCTCAGGTTGCATGTGACTTATAACCTGAAAACATGGTATTCTTTGGGTGCTGATATCTTTGTCTAATTCGGAATTCTCATACTTCAGTGTTTTTATTTACTTAAAATGAGTGACAAGGATTATATATATATAGACATACATACATACATACATACATACATACATACACATGCATGCATGTATGCATGCATGTGTATCTATATGTATACATATGGACTGGAAAATGACAACTTTATTTGGTTGATTCTTTTACCATATTACTTTCTAAGAAACTGATGAAGACAGACCTGCAAAGTTGCTCTAATGGTGTCTTTATACAACTCCAGATAACGGATGTAAATGTGCAGAATGTGAATCCACAGAGAGGAGACAAGAGCATCTTCAAAGGAAAAAGCCCACCCAAAATCATAGGAAAGGAAAACTTGGGAGCTCTGCGAAGACCTCTGCTCCTTCACCTAGTCCATGGAAAGGTAAAGGGCTGGGTGGTTCTACATCTTTGTTTTTCTCAACTTCCCATTTGCAATTGCTTTGAGAAATAAAGAACTAAACAGAAATCTCAAATTAAGCCAATACCCCAAATTCTCATATTTCATGGTCTATTTATTTTGTTTCTGTGGAAGTCTTTACAGCAGAATCAAATATTTTTTAATGAGAGGCGCACACGTTAAATGTGCATTACTTATTACATTACTAACACTGCAAGTTATCAGAGCATGCTTGTATAAAATTCAGAAGAGTAAACAATTTTAGAATGAAAAGATAAAGCTTAGATAAGTGATATTAAGTTGTTTTAAAGATATCAATATCTGGTCAAAACCATGAAGTGGAAACATTGAAATGACATGACATGTCAAAGGTAGAGCTTATTTAATAAAAGTATTTAGAGAATATTTTTTAAAACCCTGTGACTTGGAAAGCATTAAATATGTCCAATGATGAATCTAAGTATTCAGAAATCTGCTTGGTAAATTCCACAAGTGAGCATTCTTTATGGTTTGAATCTAATCTATTTAAAATGGTCTTAATATATTTGGAATCAAAAGCAATTTGACCAGTGAAGTAGGCATTACCTGTGGGAGTTTATGGAAGTTACAGATATTTTATTGATATTTATAAAAAATATTAGTGAAAATGAGAGATTAATCTGCCACTAAAGTAAAGAAAAACATAAAGGAAACTCGATAGTTTTAACTTTACACAACTTTAAAATGAAGAGCTTTAGATTCAAAAGGAAGATTAGAAACAAATGCTTTATCATAGAAATTTTACACATTTTTAAAAATCAAGATGTGCATTTTATTCATATAAAGTATTAAAAAGGAGTCATGAGGAGGGATCTCTTGTTTTTTTGTTTTTTTGGGTTGTTTTGGTCAGTCCTGGGGTTTAAACTCAGGCGCAGGGCATTGCA
The DNA here is from genome assembly GCF_031878675.1 of Megascapheus bottae. Taxonomy (NCBI): domain Eukaryota; kingdom Metazoa; phylum Chordata; class Mammalia; order Rodentia; family Geomyidae; genus Megascapheus; species Megascapheus bottae. Next base: position 14,862,403 of record NC_143531.1, on the reverse strand, counting down.
TCTGAGTTTCATTTTACTCAAGATGCACTCTACCACATGACCCACAGCTCCACTTTCCATTTTTTTGGTGATTGAATGGAGATAAGAGTCTCATGGACTTTCCTAACCAAGCTGGCTTTGAACCATAGTCCTCAGATCTCAGCCTCCTGTGTGGCTAGGATTATAAGTATGAGCCAGCAGCACCTGGCTGAGAAATAGTATTTTTTTAATCATCCCCTTTCCTGTAACCAAACATGAATTGTTGTCTTCAGGAATGTTTTCTTCTTCTTCACTTGTCAAAATCCTTGTAGTATTCCAGGTTTCCTTACAGACCCTCTTCAGTTCCCTTCTAGCTAGCTGGAGATAGCCATTCTGTTGAGAAAGCTCTTGGCACTTTGGACTCCATTTATGGCCCTTATCATTTTTCTTTTGGCTTTGTGTATTCATTACTAGATTGCAGCTTCCAGTCTCTACTCCATAGCCTTCTGCTCCCTCCCCAAAGTACACATATAATTGTCTTGTACTCTTTGACTTTGTATCCATAAAGATTTCCTCAATATCCTCCCCAAATGCTTGGCCCCTCCAAGAGATTTCTACCCAAGCACTTCACATAGTGCATTGCAATACTTTCTTCTTATTCACATTCTGAATAAAGTTTCTTGTGGGCATTTGATTTCGGTGTATTCAGCACATTACTCAGTGTTGGAGGAACTCAGTTAAGTCCTAGTAAAATAAAGGAATGATCTATAAGGTTATGTGGAGCCCACTAAGTCATACTTGGAGGTCTTAGCCAACTGCTGGCTGTAATCATAGCTACTCAGGGGGCTGAGATCTGAGGACCACACTTTGAAGCCTGCCCGGGCAGGAAAAGTCATGGGACTTAACCATCCAATAGCTAGGAGTGGAGCTGTGGTTCAAGTGGTAGAGACAAGGCTAAGTGACAGTGCAGAGCCCCAATCCCCTGTACGAGACAGAGACAGAGAGAGAGAGAGAGAGAGAGAGAGAGAGAGAGAGAGAGAGAGAGAGAGAGAGAGAGAGAGAGAGAGAGAGAGACAGACAGACAGACAGACAGACAGACAGACACAGAGAGAGACAGAGAGACAGAGGCAGAGACAGAGACACAGAGAGACAGAGAGAGACACACACACACAGAGAATGTAAATTGTTTACTTAATGAATAAAAGTTATTGTTCACTTACTGTGTGCCAGGCTGTGTTTGAAGATATTACATGCCTTGTCTCTTTAGCCCAGTGACAGCTCGAGAAGCAGATCCTACCTTATCATCTTCTTGTGGCACACGAGTCCATGAGGAGTTAAAGAGACTTGCCCTACAGTTGGAAAGTAGTGGAGCTGGAATTTGAGACAGTCTGTGCTCATATTCTCATGCTCTATGCCTTGTCATTGGAAAGTACTCAGGGGAGATGGCTGTCTCTTTGGCTAGTGTGTGGCATTCTGTCTTCCATTCTTCACCCTCTATGTGAGGTATAATTTACATCTGGCTCCGTATGAAATACTGGTCTTCTCTGGACTTCTAATGTGGCAAGACACTTGAGTTCATAAGATACTAATTGCTCTTATCATCTTAATGTCAGCCCATCATTTAATAACTCCTTCACTAGCAACTGAGTACAAAGTCTTTCGTGAACTCAGTGTTCTCACTGTTCAAAGGCTGGCCTGAAGCTGCCACATCATTATTTCGATGACACTTATGGGCCAGTTCTAGAAGAGCTGTGATTTGTGCAGCCACAGGTTAAAGTTCATCATTATGTCTCTTAGCTATACGACGAAGTACTCACTGGAAGAGAGGAAGTAACTTGTCCCGAGACACTAAGATGCCAAGTAGATTTGGTCACATCACGGTCAGGTCGTTAACTGTCATTTCAGCTTATGAAAGAAATAATGCAGAGTCAGGATAAACTGCTGGGGAGAAATTTTCTTGGGATGTGTTATTTTCTTTTTCTGCCCCAGTTTGACATTGTCTTACTAAAATTGTCTGTGATTTCAAAGATGCTGATAAGCATGCAGTTTGTCTTTGCAGAGAACCCCTCTTCTCCCCTATTTGAAACTTCCATGTTTACATTATAAAAGAGAACCAAGACTTCAATACATGTTCTTGGCACATTTTCTTTTTTTATTCTGTGACTTCCCTACATAAATATTTGAGCACGACTCTAGTTTTGTTTACAAATTGTACACTAAACTGGGAATGGAGCAGTTGTCTGGTTAAGGTTAATCAGAGCTGATGGTCGAAAGGTGTCTCCAGTTAAAGCATACATTCTTTCTTGGCCTGGTATGCTGGTGTAATTCGGTAGATAATTTCTAGATTTCTGTTTCTGGTTTGGGCCATCCACATGGATTGAATCAATCAGGGCTGTCGAGCTGGCTTGTCACTTTGTGTGGTTTCTAGGCATGGGTCTTGTTCCTGAATTTGGTAGCATGGTTGCATATGCCAACCTCCCAAAGAACTGTGATTCCTTTCAAACTCACCTTGAAGGCTTTTCCTATTTGCAATCCATTCTTTCATGCATTTGTTTCCTCATTTGCCATTTCCCAGCTCTGCTCTTCATAGACATCAAAGATAATATGAAGCATGTCTGTGCACCAGGATCTTTCCAGTTTATTTTTACTCTTTCAGCTTATCTTATTCTTGAGGACTATATACACGGAAGGACTGGATTCCAAGAGATAACTCCTTCCTAAGGAAAAAAGTGATTGATGCCTACTGATACCCAGCGATCTCCTCACTCCTCCCCTCCTCCTCCCCTCCCCCGAATTTAACCAGTTTCATGCCTAAGAACCTGTTCAATCTCCTAGATTTTTTTTTAAGTTAAAGATTAGTTTGTAAGGGTACTGGGCCTGCTAGCGCCACTGGAGTCTTGGGGGCCTATGAATTTAGATAAGAGCCAATGTGATTGCATGTTCAGAATTTGTGTCAGTACTGAGTGAAGTAATTAGTTTTATGGCTTGAATATCATAAAACTTATTCAGTTCCTGTTGTGAAATAATGAATTTAAAATGACTGTGGCAGCACATGGATTGACCTGTAAGAATCTGAGTTATCATATGATTAATACATAATTTTGACATTTGGCTAATATAGATAACTATCTTTGCTTTGAATCTCACTGGTTTGCTCTAAATTAATCAAATTTTGGCTTCAGAGATAGTAGTCACACTAAGAAAAACGTAACTTCCTCTACTTTTCCTCTGTTAGTTCTATGAAAACAATCAAAAGTAATAGAAGAAATTTCTGCACTTTTCTTCATGTTTCCTAGTTTATGTTCTTCAGTCTGAGAGGAAAAAAAGAATTATATAAATTTATTTTCATCAAAACCAAACCTTGATCCATAGAAGTACATCACTAATTGAAGAGTACTTATGCATAGTCCAGAGATTTAGTCCTGAACTGGTAGATAAAACTTTCCAAATAATTCTATAATTAGGGTACACTTTGTATCCTGGCAGGATATCAGAAATGATGATAGTGTAGGATTCAACTCAACATACAGAGACACTTAATGGATCCTTTTGTTGTCTGAAGGATTTCAGAATTACCAGCCACAGTCTCATGCACTTGGCCACTAGATGAATACTTCTGGCTCTCCTGGGCCTAAGCTATCCAGTTATAAGCTTCTAATGAGACACCATCTGGAAGTGCCACAACCTAAAGTATTTGCAAAGCCAAGTACACTACCACTACTAAAGGAAACAAGGCCCACCTTATACTACAGAATGTCAGAAACTCAGCTTGGGGTTGAGAAATTGCCAGTGATTAGTTTGAGAATATGACCACATGAATTTTCAGACACTGAGGTCATTATTCCAGTTCCTTTTTAACTGGGACAAACAACACTATTCTGACCTTCATAGGGGCAAACTGTTTCAGAAGTTATAGGATTGTCCAATGTAATGATAAAGTATCTGGTAAATCTGTCTCTGGGCATAGTACATGAAAGAAGTAAAAATAGAGATTTGAGACAGTTGTGTGAATGAGTCAAGTAAAATATTCCTTTCTTATTGAGGTGGACATTAAGTGAATTCATTACATAACTATTGAGTTTTCTATTTCATTGGAAAAGTCATGTTTGTTTCTAAAGGAAGATGCTCAGCATATTTTTATATAAATGCAGAACTATAATTATCATAAACCCTAGGAAATACTATAGGGAAGACATGTCTATCCTCTATTTCTAAACCCTGTGAGCTTATGGAATAAATACAAGATGAAAACAACACAGATTTCTCTTTAGATAATGCTCTGTATTTTTGTCCTGTTTTTTTCTTTCTCCTTCCTTCTTTCCTTTCTTCCTTCTTTCTTTCTTTCCTTCCTTCTTTCCTGCCTGCCTGCCTTCCTGCCTTTTTGTCTTGGGGCTTGAACTCAGGGCCTGGCCACTGTCCCTTAGCTCTTTCATGTCAAGTCTATAATTTTGAGCCATAGTGCTACTACTGGTTTTCTGGTGGTCTATTGCGGTCTTACCTGCCTGGACTGGCTTTAAATCATGATCCTCATATCTTAGCCTCCTGAGTAGCTAGGATTACAGGTGTACCCTGGATAACGCTCTTTCTTTTGTATGAACTGACTTGCCAAAAATGATGAGAGACACTGTGCCTGTAAATGTAAAAGTAGTAAAAAAAAAAAAACCTCACTACTGCCAATCTCAAGGACCTTCCTCATTGCAAATCTTTCCTTATCTTCTAAAGGGTACCCCCAAAGCAGAAGGCAGATTCTACAAATGTACAGTCTTCATTTCAAATCCTCCAACCTTCTACACTGCCTTTTACCAGGATCAACATGAATGTCCTGGGAAAACATCACTGTGAATTTAGCCTGTGAACATTGTAGCCATACCTAAATCCTTGTCACTCTTGTTCTGGGGTCCCAAGGTTGTGTCAGCTCAGAAGTATTGGATATGGTAATGACCATTCTCTTCAACAACCTTGTAATTGGCTGATTTTTGTGGTTCTTTAAAGCTCTGGTTAGTTTTGTTTCAGTCAGTTTTACAGGTTAAGGACATAGTGAAATGTCCAGAGAGAATGTTCCTAATGTTTCTTCCTTGGATAAATTTCTGTCATAGAAATTCCAGTCTATACTGATGTTCTTTCCTTTGTTTCCTTCCCTGTGCAGTGCTTATCATCCTGAGAACCTTCATTATCAGACATTCTAGATTTTGTATCCAAATGATGCAGCTTCATAGAAGTGTAAATAGCTTCTTTATAACAGCTTTATAACTAATTGATGTCTGTTAATATTAGTATGGGTGAGCTGGCCAGCCATTGATTTAACCAAATCTAATCAACGGTGCCTTTGCTTCATTTGTATTTTGCTTATTCTCTCCTTAGGTCAAAGACTACTACTCATATCCAAACGAGCCAGTGGCTATTGAGAATATCAAGAGAGGCTTGGCCAGTTTGTTTCAGATGCAGTTAACCTCTGGAACCGTCAATGAGGTATTTGCTAAATGTACTAGGGGTTCAGCATCTTATTTGACAAGTAAGATTTCCCAAATTGTGGATAAGAATTTTCACTTGCAGAAGAGTGAGTTACCATCATAGCCTGGCATTTACTATTTTTTTCACTTCTTAAACATGTATTTATTGAACAAAGGGTTTCACCAGGGAAATTCATGTGTGAGTATACTACAGTTCTCAGATGAAATACAAATGGCTAATTGATGCATGAAGAAATAATGTTCAGTGTCTTTAGCCATAAGCAAAATGCAAATCAAAAGTACTGATTCTGCTCCAAGAAAACAAACAGGAAATGCTGGCAAGGAAAAAGGAACTCCCCCTCATACTATTGGTGGAAATGTAAACCAATATAGCCACCGTGAAACAAGTGTGAAGGTCCCTTAATAAACAAAAAATAGATCTACCTTATGACTCCATAACACCACTCCTAGACATATTCCCAGAGGAGTCCAAAGCAATATACAAGAGCCACCCCTGCATAGCTATTTGTATTTACAGCTTTGTTAACAATACCCAAACTGTGCTACCAGCTCAAGTACCAAACAACCAGTGACTGGATAGAAAAAGTTGGGTACATATGTACTATTTTTCCACTGCTTATTGGCCTCAAAGAGAAGCAGAAAATCATGTGTCATTGTTGAGCAATTGAGAAGGTGCTGAAAAACTGAACCAATAAAAGAGGGAAAACTTCAACATTCTTTTGGAGAGTCAAAGTTTTCAATTTTTTTTTTTGCCAGTCCTGGGGCTTGAACTTAGGAACTGGCCTTCTTTAACTCAAAGCTAGCACTCTACCACTTGAGCCACAGCACCATTTCTGGATTTTTCTGTTTATGTGCTATTGAGAAATAGAACTTAGGACTTCATGCATGCTAGGCAAGCACTCTACCACTAAGGCACATTCCCAGCTGCTCAGAGTTCTTTCATTCTTTTTCTCTTGCCATTCTTGGAGGTGGGTGGTGAGGGTTAAGGGGAAGTAATTGCTAATGGCATAATTAGAGACCTCATTTTTCACATCACTTAGTATTAAAATTCAATTGGTCCACAGCAGATTAAAAGTGGTTATGTTCTTGCTTTTCTATTTAGGAAGATATCTCTGGAAGTTGTCAAGTGACCTACCAGGCTCAGCAAGACAAAGTGGTCAAAATTAAAGCCCTGGATTCATGCAAAATAGAGAGGTCTGGGTTTACAACTGCAAATCAGGTATAATCAAAACTTCAGTCCTATTTTGTCTTTGGGACCTTCAATTAATTACATTTTATAGAGATATATCAAAATAGCAATATATACAATTTGGAAACTTATAATTAAGTAATAGTTCCGCTCGTGTTGGGTGTGACATGTAAAGGGGAAAGCTCTTTTGAAAGTTGAGAGTTTTTTGCTATTTGACTCAATTCAAACCTTGATTACTTGCTATTTAATAGATATTAATGGACTGATTGATTTGCTTACTTATTTACTTAGGTCTTGGGTGTCAGTGTGAAAGCCACATCTGTCACTACCTATAAGACAGAAGACAGTTTTGTGACAGCGGTGCAGGCAGAAGAGAGTCGTGCTTTTAGGTTGAATTTCTTACAAACTATTACGGGGAAAATAACGTCAAAGTAAGACAACGCTGAAACTTTTACATTCATTGTGTTTCTCTGATTTATTATGGTAATTGATCTGTTAATAGAGGTGAATGGTGTGTATGTATGTGTAGTATATGTGTATGTGTGTAGCGTGTATATATGTGCATGTATGTGGACATATTGTGTAGTGCATGTGTATATAATGCATGTGTGTTATCTGTGTGGTATGTATATATATGTGTGTGTGAGGCATTTGTGTATAGTGTGTATGTATATATATGTATGTGTGTAGGGGGAGTGTTGTATGTGTGCACGTGAGCAAGGTATGTAGTATGTGCTGAGTGTGTGTTTATACTGCTTTCCCACTAACAATGATTTTCTCGAAAGCATAAATTACATCTTGATCTTTATTTCCCACATCACCCATAGTAATAGACAACAAACTCTATTTTTAATGAAATTGAACCGATAGCAGTTGTTACTTGAACAGAATTTAAAACATAATTGGCAAACAACTTCATTTGTTTTCACTCTAGTTGTTTTTCTAACTCCTTTGAGAAATTGTTTTTAATAATAAAGCTAAAAAGTGGTGGGATTTTTGTTTTCTCTGCTAGATAGTTTTTTTTAAAAATTATCTTTGTTTAAACATAAAGTTCCATAGTAAAGAGTTGTGACAGTATTTTTCATGAGACTTGCATTTTAGCATTTAGCCTGCTGCATGAATTGAGGTCATCTATCTGGTCAGAGTAGTTGTATAGGATGAAGAACTAGACTTCAAATATAAAAGTTTGTTTTATTATCAGATTTTAATTCAAAATGAACCTATTTCCAGCACTAAATCTATTGTACCTTATGCCATTGTGTCTCAAAAAAATTCCTTCTGAAGTTGCCCTGATGTTAGAACCAGCAGAAGAAATTATTAGAGAAATGCCTTACATCATAAAATCTTGAAAGTTTATTGAGGTCTCATCTGGAGTAGAGTATTGCATTTTTCTTCTTACAATATGTTATTTTCGTATATTCTTATAGACAACAGGTATTTTACTTACTAAGTCTGTCAGTTTCCATTTCTAAGTCTTCATCTATCCTAAAACCAGAGATACAAAAGAGAACAGTCACTATGTTATCCTTTCATGGTTTTGGTGTTAGACAGGAGCTGTCTGGCATCTGGTAAGCAGTTGCACAGTCACTGACTAGAGCTAGAACTTTTCAAAATTGTTCCTTCTGTGTCTGGTTCTTGGACTAAGAAGACTCAAAGAGCTGTGGCTTCTTGATGCAATCGGTTATCGCTGTGTAGCCACTTAGCTGGCAGCTTCAAGAAGCCAGACTCTGTGGATGGCATCTTAAGACTTATCATGCACTGATAAAGAGCTTAGTGAAAATAGAATTTGCTTTTATTATACAGCATTAGAAGTCATACTTTCCCATCCTTTTAGTTGGGATGGTCACAGAGGGGATGGGGATTTTAAACCCCCATCGATGACAGACAAAGTTCTAGAAGATACTGTTCCTTTTTTTTAGGTCCAAGACTGGGATTCGAACTCGGTATTTGACATTTTCACTCAGTGGCTAGTGCTCTACCAACTGAGCCATGCCTATGACCTGAAAGTGCTAGTTATTTTCATAAATTTTTTCCCCAAATATATTGTTGAGACCGTTTCTGGCAGATAAGTTTTCCTAACTGCATTGGTTAATAAATGACATGTAATTATATTCAAATCTCATTTTCAACACATGGGGTTTAGTTCAAAAGAGTTGACATCATATCTGGGAAAATTTCCTTCCTTATATTCTTATCATCACATTTAAAAAGACTAAAATTTTCAAGTCTTGGAATAAAATTGTCCCTCCAGACTGACTTTATAACTATTTCGAGGTTTCAATTGCTCTGGAAGATAGCAAAGTTGAACTTCTATGAATACATTGAATACATTGGGTTGAATACTTTGGCATGCATCTTTCTTGAAGAATAGCAGTTATTATCTCATTCAGTCAGAACACAGTTTAGAATGTGATGTTCCTCTGTGGTGTTGTGCAGGCAGAAACTGGAGCTGAAGACAACCGAAGCAGGCCCAAGACTGATACCTGGAAAGCAGCTTGCCTCTGTAATTAAAGCAGTTGATTCCAAGTACACAGCCATTCCCATTGTGGGTCAGGTCTTCCAGAGTGCATGCAAAGGATGCCTTTCTGTAAGTGTAAGCTGAGGTGGAGCTGCAGTGGCTTATATGCTGTTTTTACGTCTCCAGGGAAAGCATCAACTACAGAAAGTTACTAAAGGATTACCAGCCACCATACAGTTAGGATAGCTAAACCTAGCAATCCACACTCAAGATAAAGCATAAAACCAAAGTAATGAAGGAAACCTATCACTTCCATCTCTTATAAAGAAAAATCAATACACCAGCCAGGTGCCAGTGGCTCATGTCTGTAGTTTAATTCAGGCTAAGATCTGAGGATTGTGCTTCAAAGTCAGCCTGTGCAAATCTCATCCCCAATTAACCACCAAAAAATCTGGACGCAGAACTATGGCTTAAGTGGTAGAGTGCAAGACTTGAGCACAAAAGTTCAGGGACAGCACCCAGGCTTGAGTTGACCAGCACACACACACACACGCACACACACTCACACACACACACACATATAAGTAAATAAATAATACTGTGATTTAAGAGAAGCCTCATACCATACTTGGCCCCTGTGATTTTTCATATTTTTGCCTTAATTATTGAATGCAGGTTTATGTCATTCAGGAACTAATATTGATATACCCTGACCTCAGAAGTGACCTAGAAAATATTAAGCTAAGTATATCTGAGATTTTACATTCTTTCTTTTTTTTCTGGTCGGTTGTGGGGCCTGGGTACTATCCCTGAGCTCTTCACCTCAAAGGTTTTACATTCTTAAGATTAGGTAGATAAAAGAGATTTCCTCAGAAAAGAAAAATAAGTGTCTATTGCATAGTAGAAAAAGCCATTAAAGGCTGCCAGTATGTTGCCACCACCTAGTGTGAGAAAATTGGAAGCCACCCTGAGATTTTAACTTGTTCTGTATAACGAGGGGAAAAGTGGTGAAGGTTAAAAAATAAATCATTTTGGTTGTTTAAAAATCAGGTGATACCATTAATTAGTATTGCTATTTTTAAAACCATAGTACAATAACCACAATGTATGTCATATATATCTTTACCTAATCACTGCTGTACTTGACATAGATAGAAATAAGGAACTATTTCAACTTTAATAATAGTAAAATACTGAGTTTAACACAAAATAATAAGGAGAATATAAGGAGGTTCATAAAAATTAATTTTCAGTACACTGTGGGTAATTTGGAAATTTGAAGCAATTCACTGGAAGTTTTTTTTTCCAGTCCTGGGCCTTGAACTCAGGGCCTGAACACTGTCCTTGGGCTTTCTCAAGGCTAGAGCTCTACCACTTGAGCCACAGTACTACTTCTGACTTTTTTCTATGTATGTGGTACTTGAGGACTCGAACCCGGGTCTTAGTGCATGCTAGGCAAGCACTCTACCACTATGCCAAATTCCTGGCCCCTTCACTAGCAGTTCTCATCTTTAGTCCTCTTCCACTTTCCTGAGGTTCATTAAAATTCGGCACAGTTTCTTTAAGATAGTTAAAACTGGCCTCAGATATGATTTCCTTGGGGATAGCCACTGAATGACCTATACGCTTAGTTCGTTGTTGTCCAAGGGTCTTCAAGTTCAATAGTAATAGAGAAATATGGATCTTCCACTGAGGGATGGCACACAAGGTCATTAGGCCTCTATTTGCTTCTGTACTTCCGGTGAGTTATGCTAGACGCAGGGAGACTTGTTAAGAGGTAAGAGACAAAAAGGCTTGTAATCGTCAGATCGACCTGCAGCATTGAGCCTTGGTCAGTGGGGATGCACATGAGTCTGTGGTCGTGTCTTGCAGCTCTCAGAGCACTGGCAGACCATCAGGAAACAGCTGGAGCCTGACAACCTCTCCAATGCTGATTCCGTCAGAAGCTTCCTGGCCTTCATTCAGCACCTCAGGACTGCTAAGAGAGAAGAGATTCTCCAAATCCTCAAGACAGAGAAGAAGGAAGTCCTGTAAGTTCCCGGGGTTATTTGTCCCTAAAACCTTTATAGGTTATTCCTTTTCTTGTCCAGTCCTGGAGCTAGAACTCAGGGCCTGAGCACTGTCCTTGGGCTTTTTCCTCAAGGCCAGGGCTCTACCACTTGAGCCAAAGCACCACTTCTGGCTTTTCTATGTATGTGGTACTGAGGAATTGAACCAGAGTCTTAGTGCATGCTAGGCAAGCACTCTACCACTAAGCCAAACATCCAGCCCAATAGGTTATTTCTTCTTAAACCAATTGACCCACTTTCAAATCAATTGTTCTGCTTTTCCATATTTACATCGAACAATTATGCTACCACACAGTCACTCAAGGGTCACTTGATCAGAAATACAATAGTAAGTTCTCACTAATGACTCACAATGAGCATATTTCATCTGTACTATTAGAATGATACAATAGAGGTGATAAAATAATTCACTATATAAGTATATAAGTTCATAGTGTAGAGTTAGCTGGTATATTCTGAATAAACGTTTCAAGAGAGAAACAATGAAGTGAGAGGTTTAGATAAAGCGGAGAAAGCATCTTTTCCAGAGAGCTATATATTTTGGGTTGCTTTTGCTTTAAAGAGATCACTTCTGTAGAAAACTAAAATTGACGAAGAGTCTGGGAGTGACAGAGCTATCTGATAACTGTTTACTCACACCAATGTCTTCTACTGTGCAGGCCACAGCTGGTAGACGCTGTCACCTCTGCTCAGACCTCTGACTCATTGGAAGCTATCCTGGACTTTCTAGATTTCAAAAGTACCAGCAGCATTATCCTTCAGGAGAGGTTTCTCTATGCTTGTGGTTTTGCCTCCCATCCAGATGAAGAGCTCCTTAGAACTCTTGTGGTACGTCAAAAGGACACTAAGAAAATAACTCAGCTGCTAATTAAAAAAAAACTCCTAATATATGCAGTAATTAAAAATTGTATTGTTCACCTTTATGTAGAATGGAAGCTGAAAAAAAGAGCTTCTGAATGTTCACATTCAGATTCTGTTGGACTATATTATGTCCATTAATTACTAGCCCTATAGTAGAACTTCCATGTAGTGTCCTGAGGGCCCCACTAATTAGCCTAAACAAGGCTTGTGGAAACTTGCAGTTTGAGTTTGCCCATCGTATCTTGTGGCATAGAATAGATGTCAGATGGAAAAGGTCATCTGTATTATACTTCAAAAAGCAATTTTTGAAACTTTGTTTTAGCTTCAAAATTATGGCATTATGTATATTGAACAGACAGAATCATTGTAATATAAAAAATTATATTGGAAACTAATCTAGACTGTTCTTGACTTCAAGATGTTTTTCCAAGTGTGTATACCTACTTTTTTTTTGTCGGTCATGGGACTGAACTCTGCACTTGGGCACTGTCCCTGAGCTCCTCAGCTCAAGGCTAGCACCCTACCCCTTGAGCACAGAGCCACTTCTGGTTTTCTAGTGGTTAATTGGAGGTAAGAGTCTCGTGGCCTTTAGCGACTGGGCTGGCTTTGAACCATGATCCTCAGATCTCAGCTGCCTGAGTAGCTAGGATTATAGGTGTGAGCCACCATGTCCAGCTACATACCTACTTATGATCTAGTGGAATAGTTTATAATCTTTTTGGAAAATAAGCATATTTGAGAGTCTAGTCAAGGAAATGACTCCCCACAGCTTTCACATATAAAAGTTGACCAACGTTTTCTTTTGCTTTCTAACAATTCAAAGAATCCAATCTCTTTAACCTTGAAAGACTTCATAGGCCACGATTAAGGAGACATTCTCTTACCTCTTCATTCAAAACCAGATAGCAAACTTCTGAGTATCTCAAAGCAAAATACTGAGTTTGTTTTCCAAGGCCATAAAAACTCTTTTCATTGGATATTGATTACTTGTTTCTCTAAACAAGAAGTGTCCATTGGCATGTTTAAATGTCTTGGTAACCTATTTTATCTGTATTTGGCTGATAGAGTAAATTCAAAGGTTCCTTTGGAAGCAACGACATCAGAGAGACTGTTATGATCGTCATCGGAGCCCTGGTCAAGAAGCTGTGTCAGAATGAAGGCTGCAAACTCAAAGTAAGTACATATCACATCTCAGGCCTGCTACCGTTCCAGCCCATCTGGTTAATCCCTGACACACTGCCCTCTGCTGGCTCTCCTAGTCCTTGATCTACTGTTTGTTATTGCTTATTATACAGTTCCTTCTTACTAGCTTTCCAAGGCCTGTCCTGTAAAAAGGATGTCGATTGATGATCAAATTAAAGTTCTTCTGATCATGGGAGAGCTTAGTTCTTAACACATCTTTTACATTGTCTTGGAAGTCGATGAAAACTTTCACTGGCTTTGTCATTCTCATTCAAATTTTGTTCATGCTTTTGGGTCATCTTTTAATTTTAAAAAATCTCTGTTTTCTTTCTTTCTTTTTTTAATAAGGAGCTTTGGCTACCAGATAGACTGTGGTGAATGTTCATATTTTCTTTTCACATTCAGAATGTATCCAGAGCTAAATATACCTATACTTATCACACTCACTGCTTGAGTTAATGTCTCCATACAGTGTTTTTCCTCGAAAGGCACTTTTATCAAGCCTTCCTTGTTAGCTTTCCTTAGGTATGTCAGGCAGGTAGCCAATGAAAACGTAGGCCACCTTGTGGGCATATGTCTGAGCGTGTGTCTTTGATTCTGTTTTTGTTTGTGTTGTTTTTAGGCAGTAGTTGAAGCCAAGAAGCTGATCTTGGGAGGCCTTGAGAAGCCACAGAAGAAAGAGGACACAATGATGTACTTGCTGGCTCTGAAGAATGCCTTACTTCCAGAGGCCATTCCACTCCTCCTCAAGTTCGCAGAGTCAGGAGAAGGGTCTATCAGCCACCTTGCCATCACGACTCTGCAGAGATATGATGTCCCCCTCATCACTGATGAGGTAAGGGTCCTGAGAACTTTCCCATCATTAACAACAGAAGGAGAAAAAATATTCCAGATGTCAACATAAAGTGAACATAAGCTCCTTTAAAATCACTCTAGTTGTTTTTCCAAATGATCTCTTTTTTTCTGCTTTAGAAATAATTCTTAAATTTCACTTAAGGGGACACAAATATGAAAAAGTATTTTCTTTCTTTTTATTGTAATATATAGATAGGTTAAAGTTATATTCACCAGATAGTAGGTGCATTGTTTCTCACACATTGATAACCCTTCTCATTTTTTTTGTCCCCATTTTCCTCCCCCACCCCCTCCCAATCACCTTGTTTTCCCTCCTTCCCTTTCCTATTTCAAATAAATAGATAAACAAACAGGTATACAATATGCCAGGTAACTAAGTCACATACTATAACAATGTGAGATTAACCAAAGGGCAACAAAAGAGAAGAGAAATAACATAGTACATTAAATAGTACATTAAGACAACAGGCACACAAGATAAACCTCTCGTTTCCATATCCTGGAGATCCTTTCATTTAGCCTCATCCTATATGGCCTTATGTGTCTAGGCTTTGCGCTATTGTAATCCTCTGCTAGAAGAGTCCTAGATGTGTACTAATTATGACAAATGAGGGAAACCATTGAGCCTATGTTCCTTTGGGTCTGGCTTTCTTCACTTAATATGATTTTTCCAAGTATTTCCATTTTCTTACAAATGGGGCGATGTCATCCTTTCTGATGGCAGCATAGAATTCCCTTGTGAATAAGTACCACATCTTCTTGATCCAATCATCTACTGAGGGGCATCTGAGTTGGTTCCATATCTTTGCTATGGTAAATAGTGCTGCAGTAAGCATCCTTGAGCTTTAGTATATCCTTGTTTCTGGACAATTGGGTAAATGCCAAGGAATGGACTTGCTGGGTGATAGGGGAGCTCTATGTTCAGTCTTTTGAGAAATTGCCATACTGCTTTCCATAGTGGATGAACAAGGAAAACATATTTTCTTAGGGAAAAAAAAACTCTTCAGAAAGATTTTTATCTTTATATGTTTTACCATGCTGTTAAAATATTTCCATACTGAAAACAGCCTGGCTAAGTTATGACCTCATTTCATATAACTACATTTTCAAGAAGCTAGTATCTAAATAAAAATTTTGTTAGGTGGCGAAGGTTTACAATCCTCAGTATGAGCTTCCTGTGAGAGGTATTTAACACTGAGAAAAGTATTTCTAGGTTGCAGGCAAGTACCTTCCAACCAGTTTTATATTAAAGGTGGTTGGCTAAGCATGATGGTTCATTTTGTATGGTCAGAGGTACACAGGCATTGTGCCTTTGTGTTCCCCTCCAAAGAATATCCTCCTTTGGTTTCATTGTGTGACTGTCTAAAATCCTGTATAATTTATGAGGAGATCCCAGTGTATATTACATCTAACTACCACATACTATAGTACAGTTATTTTAAAAAATCAAGATGTGTGCTAAGTTTGAGCATCATGTTCCCTCAGGTGAAGAAAACCTTGAACAGGATATACCACCAGAATCGTAAAGTTCATGAGAAGACAGTTCGCACTGCAGCCGCTGCTGTCATTTTAAATAGCAATCCATCCTACATGGAGGTGAAAAACATCTTGCTATCTATTGGGGAACTTCCCAAAGAAATGAATAAATACATGCTCTCCATTGTTCAAGACATTCTACGTTTTGAAATGCCTGCCAGGTATGAACCCTCTCACATGTCTATGCGTTCAAACTCACTTCTACACAGGCAGCTAGCCACGATGGCATGGCCACTACACTGAGCTATATAATACGAGCTCAGGTTTCCCAAAGAGGACTACTTAGTGAGGCTGGTAAGTCAGGCTTAATGCAGCCATTGACGATTTGGATGTTTGCCCTTTCTGGTAAGTATGTGTATTGCTGAATGCTTGGAAATCAAACTGTATTTTCAACCACCCTATTTTTAGAAATGGCACAATAAGAGGCTGCACGGTTTTACTTTCCAAATGTTAGGAATCATTAAAGCGCGATTTATCACAGCTAGAGTTAGAGAAGTTACTATTTCAGTTGACAAACCTTAGGTACGACTCACATTTTAGGCCAAGTGAAGATTTAGATAGCCCATCAGTAGACGAGTGTGTTCTCAGTGATTCTGGACAAGCTCCCATCTTCCAGATCCCAGCACTCTCCTGGCTCTTCAGTGCTTACACAAAACTCCCTGGGGAGGCCCAGCTGTGTCTCCTGCCTTTGCCTTGGGAAAGTTTCCTCTGTGATTGATTGTTCTGATACCTTGCTGTGCTCTTGTCATTTTGTTACAATTGATAGGATCACACAACAAGGAACACAAATCTCTCAACACTAATAACATAGGTAAGATATAGGCATGGAGAATGAATTCAAACCAACTTTAGAGATGATTGTGCATGGGTTTTATAGAGTTGTTTCATCAGTTATGTTTCTTTAATTAGAAACTACATGGCTATAGAAGAAATCTTGGAAATATATTGCTGTGTATCATTAGCTGATTCACAGTAGAGGTGTTAGAAAAAAATGTTTAAAGAGAAAATGTTCCACCCCCTCAGTTGAGTACAGCTTCCCTCATGGAATTCAGCAGAGGCATCATAATGATTCAAAGGTTGTGTGCTTTCTGCTCCAGAGTTGTGTGGCAGCAGTCAGCTGGTGCTATTTCCCAGCGAGGCATCCTCTTCTTGCTATCATTTTGATACTAAATTAAATTTCAAACACCTGAGGAATGGAGAGGAGCCCTGATCTCAGTATTAACATTCAGCTGATAACCTCATTCAGTCTTGAAGTGGCATGAGGGAAAAAAAAATGGCCCCTTCTTTCTCCACTGAGGATTTAGTTTATTCCCTAATTTTCTTTGGGAAACAGTGATGTGTGACATTTCCTTTTTCTATGTTGCAGCAAAATGGTCCGCCGAGTTCTCAAGGAAATGGTGGCTTACAATTACGATCGTTTCTCTAAGAGTGGGTCCTCTTCTGCGTACACTGGCTACATAGAACGTATGTAACCCCCCAACGAGCTTCTCCTGCTCACTTCACCCAAATGGCATGGCTGGAAACATTCCTAAGTTATGTGGTGTTTTGTCCTCAGGTAGTCCGCATGCATCATCCACTTACAGTCTTGACATTCTTTACTCTGGCTCTGGCATTCTGAGGAAAAGTAATCTGAACATCTTCCAGTACATCGGGAAGACTCATCTGCATGGCAGTCAGGTGATTTATTTTCGAATCATTTGGAAATAATAAGAAACTGTATATAGAGTTTATAAGAAATTGGTCCACCACACAATATGTAAGCCGGTTGTGTTTTCTGCTGCGTGTTATTCCATTACCTGCAAAGGGCCACGTGATAGAAATCAAAGAGAATGGCTTAAGAAGAGCTAAAATGAATGCAATTTGTTTGACTCATCAAATGTTCATTTGTCTTTTGGATTTCTGAGAAGCAGAAGAGGTTTAGTCTGAATAATCTTTGAGTTTCAATGATGAATAGTCACAAAATTAAAATTGTGCCAGCATTTCCCACTTATTTCTTAAAAAGTAACATTGTATTTTTATTCACATATATTCCTTAGGATCTTCTCTAAATTTTAAAATTATCTTATTATAATATCTCTACATAGAGATTGATTTCCTATAATGGAATATGATTCTCTAAGGCATTAACCTACATGTCGCCAATCTTGGTAGACAATGAAAGTATAAAGTATGGGCATTTGACCACAGGCTGGTTTCTGCTCTGTTAGTTTTACCCATATTAAGTGATGATCCATAAAGGCTTTCTTATATAAAATATACTTCATTTCAGTTTTTGTGAATAACAAATTACAGTCTTCAAACTGAACAAACTGAAGTCATTTACGCTTTAAAAAATGATCCAGTGCTACAGAAACTTGAGCTCTTGTCAGTATGAAATCACCACACCCTGGGCCTATGCCACAGTCCCAATGCTGTGCCTGGTCCCAAGGCATCACCATCTGTTTCATGCTGTACTCTCTAAAATGCCAAATGCCAAATGGCTAAGGGGCTGAGAATGTGGGAGAGGAAATACATAGGATTCTTATGTGTTGTAGAAATCAGGGCCTTTGGAAAAATATGATTCTCAGAGAGTTCCATGTCTTGTCACAGCAGGGACTTAGGGACAATTTTGCCAGTACCTCCCCATCTCCTTTCAGAGTCTCTCCAAGATGGCAGATCTGTTAAATGTGATAGCACTGGAGAAGCACAGTCTTTAGGGGGAGATCATAAAATGGAAAACTAGTTCATGGTCTTTGTAGTCCTCCATCATGAGTTCAAATCCTTCCCCTACCGTGTACTAGCTGGTGAACTTGAGCCTTTTTCTTTTTCTTTTTTACATTATCTACAAAATGGTTAAAATCATTCATACCGCATCCATGAGGATAACATGGAGAGAATTCATTTGCTTTATATTCAGGTACACAAATGTTTTGGGTGCTTTGAGTTTTCTTGGGTTTTTCTTTCACTAATTACCATTTGCATGGAGGTTTTGACCCTACATAATTTTTTTTTTTTGCCAGTCCTGGGCTTAAGCTCAGGGCCTGAGCACTGTCCTTGGATTTTTCTCAAGGCTAGAACTCTACCACTTGAGCCTCAGCACCACTTCTGGCTTTTTTCTAAGTATGTGGTACCAAGGAATTGAACCCTGGTCTTCGTGCATGCTAGGCAAGCACTCTACCAGTAGGCCAAACTCCCGGCCCGACCCTACATAATTTTTGTTGTATCTCAAAAGCCCTGTCATCCCTTCCAGAGCAGGAGAGAATGCTGCCTCAAATGTTGTATTCATTTTTCTTCCCTAGGTGGTCCTGGAAGCTCAGGGGATGGAAGGCTTAATTGCAGCCACTCCTGATGAGGGAGAAGAGAACCTGGACTCCTATGCAGGCATGTCAGCCATCCTCTTTGATGTTCAGCTCAGGCCTGTCACATTTTTCAATGGCTACAGTGATTTGATGTCCAAAATGCTGTCAGCATCTAGCGACCCTATCAGTGTGGTGAAAGGACTTATTCTGCTAATAGACCATTCCCAGGTAAATCACTTAAACGGCAAGTATTTAGTGAGTCTCTAAAATCGCCTAGTCACAGTTTAATTGTCGTCTATGCCTGGAGTATCCCAGACAAAGTTTTGTTCATCTTGCTGTTCACCTTCTATGCATTTGGTCCTGTTGGTATTGTTGCTTTTTTTTTTCCTTTGCTGTAGGTAACTAGCACTTTCTTTTGCTTTTCTTGGCTGCTTACAGTTTCTCCTTACTTTGAAGCTAGTAGCAGGTGAGGCAAAAAGACACGAACAAACCGAGATGAGATACTGTTGGGGCACAGCTGGGATACAAAGGAAGCAAAGCCAGCATTGGCTTCTCTCTTGGTTTTCTTGAACACAGGGGCTTAGATGATGCTTATCCAAGATGCAGGAACTCTACTTCATGGTGTCAAGATGTACTGGTGATATTTGTATTGACAATGATGATGAATACCCAATTCGTGCATTGTTTTCACCACTGACATCACCCACATGTTTCATGGGTGCTCTGCTCCAAACTAGCATGTTGGTAGACTCTTAGAAAGGTTTACTCACTCCTCAGGAACAGGAGTGCAACTTTCATTCACTTGAACCTCAGTCTTCAGCATGTTGTCCAGGCTCCCTTGACCACAAACCTTATCTATCATACATTCCATACCAGAGTCTGATAGTGAATATCATCCACACTGTGGGACTTATGTGACCAAATTAGTAAGAGATAGTGTGTCTGATTAGATTTCTTGAGAAATAGAAGAGGATTAATATGCATCTGAATTTATCTTTGAGTTTGAATGTTTGATACCTAAAATGCTTTTTAATGGCCTGATTTATTTCCAGTTTCAGGAAATAAAGTAATATTTTAGAATGGTAATATTTCCTAAACAAGGATCTACCAGGGAAATCATTATGTGTTATAAGACTTATTATACTGGAGACATATAAGAATGTGAAGATTACAGGGTGTAGGATTTATCCAGAGTTTGTTTTTGTGCTTAATAAATTCACAGGTAGCAGCTTAAGTTTAAATGTTGTCTCCATGTCTTCCTGCTGTGTTCTTGGGAAGTGACTTGATAAGTAGAAGCCACAATTTCCTGATACCTAATGGAAACATTTGGACAGTTGCTCAAAGATTTACAACTTTATTGTTCTTCAGACCAGATAATTTTGGAATGCAAATGTGTGAAGTTTTGGTTACTCATTAGTAGGTTTTGTTTTTGTTTTTGTTTTTGTTTTTGTTTTGCCAGTCCTAGGCTTGAGCTCAGGGCCTGAGCACTGTCCTTGGACTTTCTCAAAGCTAGAGCTCTACCACTTGAGCCTCAGCACCACTTCGGCTTTTTTTCTATGTATATGGTTTTGAGGAATCAAACCCAGGTCTTCATGCATGCTAGGCAAGCACTTTAACCACTAGGCCAAACTCCTGGCCCTCATTAGTAGGTTTTAAGAGTTGCAGTGTTCTTATGTATCAGATTTGATAAAAAACTCTTTCCAAAGCAAGCATAAGTGGCTATGAATTACATGTGGAATTCTAGCTGCTAAGGAGGCAGAGATCTGAGGGTCACTGTTCAAATTAACCTGGGCAGGAAAGTCTGTGAGACTCTTATTTCCAGTTAAATACCAGAAAGCCAGAAGTCTATACTTCAAATGGTAGAAAGCTAACTTTGAGCAAACAGAACCAAAACCAAAACCAAAAACGAAGGGATAGCTCTCAGGCTCTAAATTCAAGTCCCAACACTGGCACACAACAACAAACTCTCTTCCAGGGTATCAATAGATAGAACTAAATATTTTTTATTTTTCTAGATTTATTATGTCCCATCATATCCATCAGGGTGGTCATATATAACAAAAACAAAAGAAAAATTTAGATTTTTTTTAACCATGTAAGACGTATTTGGAAGTAGGTTGTTCAGGGTTATCATTAGAATATGAATTACTCTCCTTCAGTTTAGACATCCTGATTTGTAGAGTTTTATTTTTATTTTCTTCCTCCTAGTACTGGGGTTTGATCCTCAGGTTTTTGAGCTTGCCAGGCTTGCCTGTTCAGTGGGTGCATACCTCCAGACTAGCATTTTGCTGGTTATGTTGGAGACAGTCTGTTCTGGTTGGCTTTGAATCTTGATCCTCTAGATCTCAGGCTCCTGACTGGCTAGGATTACAGGTGTGAGTCGCCAGCCCCCAGCTTATCAAAGTTGTATGTTGCACAACTCCATCACATTTTTGGAAGACACAGGATAACATCCCAACACACTTTCATGTGCTCAACTGGCCACTAACAATGGCTGGTAGATATCAATGTAAGAAATAATCTAGGTCTAGGTTGGCCAACTTGTTTCATGAATAGAAAGTGGGCCAAATGGTTTAGGGCCAAATAGTTTAGGGCGTAGCTTCCCAGCTCTGTCATTGTAGTGTGGAAACAGCCATCAGCAATATATTAGCAAATGAGTAGGGCTTTGTTCCAATAACATTTTATTTATGAAAACAGTCAGTGGGGCAGACTTGCCTATAGGTCACATAGTTTGCCAAGCTTGGCTTGCCCTTGGATTGTACTTTTCTATTTAGTAGGCCAGAGTACCTCAGATGAAGTAGAGTCCCCTAGCTATTAAGCCTAACTATCTAAATAAACTGTCTGAGGCCCTCTGGCTCTGTAAACCACTCCAGTAACATCATCTTAGCTTTAGAGCACGTACTGCTCTAGGTCAAGTGCTGACATTGAAGGAAATTTTGGCAGAGTGACCCCCTCATAGCCACAGGGACAGATCAAATTACTCAGTCCCAGGCGCTCTTGTGCGCTCTCTCTCTCTCTCTCTCTCTCTCTCTCTCTCTCTCTCTCTCTCTCTCTCTCTCTCTCTCTCTCTCTCTGTCTGTCTCTGTCTGTCTCTGTCTCTGTCTCTGTCTCTCTCTGTCTCTCTCTGTCTCTCTCTGTCTCTCTCTCTCTGTCTCTTTCTCTTCGATGCTTTCTAATCTGGCTCTTCAGAAAAGGATTTCTGATAAAGTCAGTTTAAGAAGGGAATCTTCTTAATCCAGGGAAGTATGTGTTTCCTTAAAATTGGATTAATTGTCAAAATATTGATATGTGATCCATACGAAACTCCTTTGGGACCAAAGAGAATAGGAGTCACACGAACTACAAATGCAAAGTTCTACTGTTGTCTTTCTACTATTGTGTTTGTTAATTGAATTGAATCGAAATGCGAACTGAGGGCCAATCAAGGACCTAAACTTCTGCTTGTGGAAGACAGGTTGGAGGACTGAGTGAGTTATCAGATGTAGAACTCAGTACACCACGAGTGCTCCCAAACTGATAGTCCATTTAGATCAGATCCCTCGGAACTAGATTCACTGAACCATGTGTTTAGTCCCTTTTGTAAAAGGATGGATGGTTTATTCTTTGATGGTGCTAAGTGGTCTGTTCTCACAAGGGAGTCCACAAAAAAAAATCATTGTAAGTGCATACAAGAATTCTCTCCTGGTCCCCTGGCATGAACAACAACAACAACAACAAAAAAAAGGAAAATAAGCTATCATGCAAGTGTGGATATATTACAATAAAATCTCTTTGTATAACTTGTACATGCTGAGAGAGAGAGAGAAAGAGAAAGAGAGAGGACAAACAGTAAGAGGAAGAGGGAGGGAGTGAGGGAGGGAGAGAGAGAGAGAGAGAGAGAGAGAGAGAGAGAGAGAGAGAGAGAGAGAGAGAGAGAGAGAGATTGCTTGCACCCATCCACCTACCAATGGTTAGCGGGAAGGTCAAGGCTCATGTCACAAGCTTCTGCTGCACCAGATAGATTAACAAGAATATGAGATTCACATTGGGAACAGAGAAGAAAACAGAAAGAACTGTGCCCAGAACAGGGGATGTAATGGGATTTGTTTAACAACAGTAACAATTACAGTGCCTGTGGAAAACGTAGGAAAATCTCATCCTGCAATTTCACAGGCACAGGTAAAAATTGAGACATGACCATTACAGCTTTCTCCTGATAAATTGTGTTCCTTCACACTAGTTAACAACGTGTTACACAGTCCCTGTGTCCTTTGATTACCAGATTTTTGTTCTAGACTGGTGATAGCTTTATGTATCTTTAGGCATATCTCCCAATGACTCTGGCACCACGGGAGTGGCCTTCAGAATGAATTATTTTCCTGTCATGACCATACTTTCATAGTAGAGCTGGTCGTCAACCAGTAATTTGAGCAACCCTGCCACAGTTTTTGTAATTCAAGGAGCTCAACGTGATCCTCTCTAGAAAGTGAAATCACACTTAATGTTGACTCCTGAGTGCCTTGTTTGGTCTGAGCAGAGCAGATGCCCAAAGAGCTCAGTCATATTTTTGCTTGCCAAATACTTAAGATTGTGGAGAAAAAAAAATCACAATTAAGGTTCCTGAGCACTTTTCCTCTCAAAATCATGATCACTTTTAACCCTGTCTTCAGGAGATCTGATCTCAATCTAGTGAAAACATCCTTACAACATTACACAATATAATGTACACAAAAAGTACAGAACTTAAACCTAAATGCAAGTAAACAGCACAAAACAGGTTTGAGACAAACAGAATTCTCCAGGCTGGACTGTTTCTAAGTAGTTGCTAAATCTCTAAAAAATACCATTGCATTCCCGTTTGACTTGTCTAGGAGTTTGATTAAAGCTTACTTAAATTGCCTTCTCTTCCTTTAAAGAAAATATGTGATCTAGGTAAGTCCTAGCACTTGAGTTTTTTTATTAAAGAATTTATTAACGTTGATTTTTACATCATATTCTAATGACAAGTTTAACAAACAAGTGTTCAAGAAGGGAATCTCTATAGTAGAGGTTGAAGTCTGGTATTGTAATACCACCAGCATTGCTCTTTTTGCCTAGAATTGTTTTGGCTATTCTAGTCTTTTCTTGTTCCATATGAATCTTTGGATTCTATCTTCTATTTCCGTAAAGAATGTCTTTGGGATTTTGATGGGGATTGCATTGAATTTGTATATCAATTTTGGCAGTATAGCCATTTTCACTATGTTGGCTCTCCCTAGCCATGAGCATGGGATATCTTTCCATTTCCTAGTGTCCTCTTTAATTTCTTTCGTTAGGCTTTTATAGTTTTCATTGAATAATTCTCTTACTTCTTTGGTTAAGGATATTCCTAAGTATTTTATTCCTTTGGGGGCTATTGCAAATGGGATCATTTTCTTGATTTGGCCTTCTGTTTGTGTATTGTTGGTGTACAAGAAGGCTACTGACTTCTGAAGATTAATTTTGTATCCTGCCACTTTGCTAAAGTAGTTTATTAATTCTAGAAGTTTGGGAGTGGAGTTTGTTGGGTTACTCAAGTAGAGGATCATGTCATCTGTGAATAAGGATAGTTTAATTTCTTCTTTCCCTATGTGGATCCCTTTGATGTCTTTTTCTTGCCTTATTGCTCTGGCTAAGGATTCCAGCACTATATTGAAGAGAAGTGGAGAGAGTGGGCATCCCTGTCTAGTTCCTGATTTTAAGGTGAATGGTTCCAGTCTTTCACCATTTAGTATAATACTGGCTGTAGGTTTTTCATATATGGCTTTCACTATTTTGAGGAATGTACCTCTTATTCCTATTTTTTCTATTGCTTTCAACATGAATGGATGTTGTATTTTGTCAAATGCCTTTTCCACGTCCAGAGAAATTATCCTATGATTCTTATCCTTAGCTCTATTGATGTGATGTGTTACGTTGATTGATTTGTGAATGTTAAACCAGCCTTGCATCTGTGGGATGAAGCCTACTTGATCATAGTGTATGATTTTTTAAATTTGTTTCTGGATTCTGTTGGCTAATATTTTATTGAGGAGTTTTGTGTCTGTGTTCATTAAAGAGATAGGTCTGTAGTTTTCTTTTTTTGTTGGGTCTTTCCTTGGTTTGGGGATGAGAGTAATATTAGCTTCATAAAATGATGTTGGTATTGCTCCTTCTGTTTCTATTTCTCGGAAGAGTTTTAAGAGTATAAGTGTTATTTCATCTTTAAACGTCTTGTAGAATTCTGCAGTGAAACCATCTGGACCTGGGCTCTTTTTGGTTGGCATTTCCCTGATTTTGTAAATCACCAAGTAGTCTTTGTATGATCACAGTGCTACCAGGTCTAGAAAACCACTCCTTCATTGGGGATGTGGCTCCATGGCACACATCCTCAGCCCTGAACCAAATCAGCAGAAGACCTTGATGCAAAAGACTAACACAAACACAAGTCAAATAGCACCATCTACCTCGGAAGGAGTTCACTACATTTTACTTATCCTTTTCTTTTCTTTTCCCTACTAGGAGCTTCAACTGCAATCTGGACTGAAGGCCAACATGGAGGTGCAGGGTGGTCTTGCCATTGATATTTCTGGTGCCATGGAGTTTAGTCTGTGGTATCGTGAGTCTAAAACCCGTGTGACAAATAGGTAAGCAGAGTATGCGTGATGGATGCTCTATGCAAAGGACTACAGCTACTTTTGTGATGGTAGCCCTCAGACTACTTCGAAAGCTGTGATTCCTGCTTGTAATTAAGTGCTCAGTCATAGGGTTGGAAGGGACCATGGGAAGTTAGAAGCTGGACAGTACTTAATGCAGCAGTGTCTTTGTAGATCAAGGGAGTTGTCTTGTTATTTCACTTTAAAAGCTAGTGATACAGTTAGGAAATTCAAAGAAAGGGTGAATGTTTAAAAAATTCTTTTCCACTGTCATCCGTGGATTGCAGTAAGTTTTTCACTTGTTATTTCAACAAGTTCTAAGTGGATGTGGGTTCACTTATCAATTTCTAGGCGTTTTCTTCCAGTTTTCCATGTCAAGAGTTCAGACCCTGTAAAAATTCTATTAGTTCAACTTAGTTAAATGTGATATGAACACATTCTTTTTCCCTTTCTCCATTGTTAGGGTGGCTGTGGTCTTGACTGGCGGGCTCACAGTGGACTCCTCTTTTGTGAAAGCCGGCTTGGAAACCAGGGCCGAGACAGAGGCAGGCCTGGAGTTCATCTCCACAGTGCAGTTTTCTCAGTACCCATTCTTAATTTGTATGCAGATGGACAAATCCGAAGCTCCCTTCAGGTAAGATGAGTATTCCTGGAATGTTCTAGAACTACCTCCAGAACTTGCAAGTTCACCAGAAACTTGCATTCAGTATTTTAGCATAAAGCTCCAGGATGGAAAGAAAGCATTAGAAGCCAAACGAAAGGTTAGTTTTCTTTGAAGGACTTAAAGAACAATTGATAGAAGTAAGAAAATACAGCTTCATAGAGAATGAGCAAGTCTAACGATTACTTTATCTGACATTGAGTTAAATCATATTTGATACAGAAATAACTTTGCAAGGAAACCCCCACAAGATTTAATTTACTGCAGGAGTGCTGTCTCCAAATTTCAACAGCAATATCAGATGTTCATTCATTACCTGGTTTCTTCCCACTTGTCTCCCAGAGAGTTCAAAACATGGAAATTCACTTCCTATGACTTAAGGGCTCAAATGGGTGCACAAGTAGCTCTATAGAATGGAAACTTGGCATTACACTTGAACTCAAACATGAGAGCCAGGATTCTGCATATATGAAAAATAATCTGTTAGTAGAATGTCTATTGCCTTTCAAACCAAATATATAGTTGCCCATGAACTTCACAGTAGTTCTTCCATCCTAGAGACTAGCCTAACTTATTAGCACCATGGCCTTCAATCTTCTAGCCATGGTGCTAGACTCTCTCTTTTGTAGTTGTCAAGGTCTTCTTGACATATTCTCTGACCAAGATTATGTGCTGAGTGAAGTACTTGCTCTCTGAGAGCAGTGTTTAATCATAAGGCAATTTGTACACTCCAAATATCGTCACCATTTCCATTGTTTTCTTTGATAAAAATGGAGCCCCTTATTTCCTGACATTTTATAACTCTTATAAGAAATCCATCAATGATTTTAAGTATACATGTGACTAGATTATATTTCATGGCATATGTGATAGTGACTTACACTTAAACTATCAAGCTCTCACTGATTTAAAATAAATCAGCCTTCTCGTAGAAAGAATGTAATGACCACCCATCCACCCAGCCATGTGGATGTTAGGCTTGACATTTCACTCAGCTCAGAACTGTGGGAGTGTTTTCTAGTCTGTGTTCTCTCTAATCTTACAGTTTACTTTTAAGGAGAGTGCCCTCCCTAAAGGTGGGGCTCTGGAATGAAGGGTGGGAGACATAGCAAGATCTGGGAAGCTGAACATGCCTCAAAAGATGCAAAGAATTCAGTCCTTCATTCCAGAATAAAATAGATGGCAGGATTCCCATATCCCAGGCATTTGCAGTGCATCAGAAAGGGAAGGCATATTCTCTGCTCCTAGGAGAGTTCTGCCATTCAACTCCTTTCTCGAAACTGCTTTGGGTTTAGAAACTCCAAGTGCATTCAGAATGTGGCAGATGATGAACTTGAATGTGGACAAGCATGAGGTGACTCTGACGTGTGTTGTTTCTCCGTGGCTCTCTTTGTTCTACAGACAATCTGAGACAAAATATGAAAGGCTTTCCACAGGCAGAGGCTACATCTCAAGGAGGAGCAAAGAAAGCCTGATAGCAGGATGTGAGTTTCCACTCCATCAAGAGAACTCTGAGATGTGTAAGGTGGTCTTTGCCCCTCCAGCGGAGAGTTCTTCCAGTGGATGGTTTTAAGAACTACTTGGTGATATTTCACCTGAGTTTGTCTTCCGGAAAAGGATACAACGTGACATGTGAGGTGCCGATGAAGTACTTGCTCTCTGAGAGCAGTGTTTACATATTTACATATATTTAAGATTTTTGTAAAAAGCCACGGTAAAACCTCAATTGATTGAATTTGGGCCTATGCAGTGTATCTACCCTCAGTGTTCTGTTAAGTCATCATGTGACACTTCCGACAACATTCGTACTTTTCTGTAACTTCTATCAAATCCCAGGATGCACACAGAGTAAGATGAGTTCCTGCTCTAAGAAGAAATTGCTATTTGTTAAAAATAAAATCTACAAACACTCAAGAAAATCCAATTTTTTTCAAAAGTTTTCACACAGTGAATCTGAAGGGAAAGCCCCAAACCTGGCTAGCTATTTTCTTTTTCCTTTTTTTAAAAATCTTTTGGTAGGGTACAGGTTTAAGTGAGACAAGTGATATAAGACATCTAAAGGAATGTTGTTATTCAACTATAAGAATGACTGTTGATGCCTTCTATTGTGGTTAGCAATCTGAGAATTAGGATTGAAGGCCCACAGGATTCAAGCAAACTGTTTCTACTGCCCATGCAGGAAGACGGCTAGTAGCCATCAGACCTTTGCCTGCAGCCCTTGAATATCTGGAATGAGCTTTTAGGAATAAGAAAATTCATTTCAGAAATACCATTTGAACTCAAGTAGCTGAGATCTGAGGTTTACAGCTTACAGCCAGACAAGGCAGCAAAGCCCATGAGACTCTTATCTCCAATAAACTACCAAAAAGCCAGAAGGGTAGATCAAATGGTAGAACACTAGCCTTGATAAAAAACAAAAAACAAAAAAAACCACCACCACCAAGAGCAACAAAACCTCAGGTACAATGCCCAATAGCTGAGTTCAAAACCCCAGAATTTTCACATACAAAAATAGTAATAATAATAATTTGATTTTCTTATGTGGTGTCTTTCTGAGATTGTCATATGGAATTATATTCTTTGTAAAAAAACAGACTAATATAGCCATCTCTTAATCTCTTGTGTGGTGTGACACAATCAAATCTGTACAACTATGATTTACACAATAGCCATAATGACAGAGAGAATTTGGATTTCGAAATGCCCAGGCCAAATAAAGAAAGTCTTTATTTGTATGAATTATACAAGTCATGTCTGATAGTTTTAAATATTTATTAGTAGAATAGATAGGTTTTATTGTAATAAACGCTCCCCAGAATTTCAGGTTCTCATTTATCCATAACACACACACACACACACACACACACACACACACACACACACACACGCAGAGATAAAAGTTCCCCAAGCCCTCTAATAGATGTCAACTGAAAATGAAAATGAAATGTGATGAAATAAATATGTGGCCATCTCATCGAGTTCTTTTGTCTTTCATTGCTGCACATGTTTCCTTTCTTTCCGAGCATTATACACATAGCTGAGCCTTCAAAGCAACACAGCAAAACTAACAGCAGTGTTAGTCTCTAGATGGGAGTTTAGTCTTTTGGAAAATGAGCTACTGAAAACCCAAACAGCCAAACCTCCTCACAATCTGGGAGCTCAAAAGTGAGACAAACCCTACTTTTCATACCAATTCCCACTAGTACCCAGAATTGCCTCTTGTTTTGGACACTGATCAGCTTCCTTTGCTGTCTGTGAGTCTGAAACCCCAGAGTGGGGTCAACCAGCTTGTACTTGATGAGGTACGAGAACTTCAGATCCATAAAAATTCTACCGTTGGGAGTACTCTGGCTAACTATCGACCTTCGGTCACAGGGATTAGAATTAGTCTAGAATGACAGCAGTAATCCTTAGCTGCCCTCCTATTAATAAAAATTTAATTTATTCACAGTTGACTTGGAACAGCACCTACACCTATAAACTATTTTCACCCTTCTATTTTTACTAGAAAGATTCCTGCCATAATCTTCTAGGATTACATGGAGAAGTGTGGATGTTCTCTTTCCAGAACATGCTTTTGGTTTCAATTGCCTGATTCCTTTTGTTAGTGGAAGTCAGTCAACACCATTCTGCTTTGGGTGGGGTACTTCTCCCCATTTTTTTTCTCCTTACCATCTCCCACTGAGTTCACCTGAAGATTGACCATGTAAACACAGCTTCTGAGCAAGAGATCAGTTGGAGAAGCATGGAGGTACACAGAGATGCCCAAAACTAGACCTGTTCTCATACGCTTTCCAAATCCAGAAAGCAGATGTGTGCTCTAAGCATGCTAAATAAAAAGTACTTGCATGATCAGAAAGTTGCAGACATGAAAGTGACCTATGTCTACCAAAAGCTTCCCTCTACCTCTATTACTTAGCAAACATTTTTCTATGGCATCTACGTGCTCTGTGCTCTGCTGGGCCACGGATAGGTATGAAATCACTTTCTTCTCTTAACAGTCCTGTCAGGTAGAAGCTATCATTTTACACCCTCTGTGGTGCAGAACTGAAGCAGAGCTTAGTGATGTTCCACATTTTGTTCCCGCCGCATAGGTATGTTTCTTGTGAATGACACCAGGGAGTTTTCCCATTTCTAAGTCCCAGCACATTTCCTCACTTAGAATCCCTGACTCCCACTTGGCAATTTAACCCCACCAACTTGGATGACTGGCCTGCTCTATTGTATTCTGCCATTATCTTTTGTTTTCTTTCTTTTTTTTTTTTTTGCCAGTCCTGGGCTTGGGCTCAGGGCTTGAGCACTGTCCTTGGACTTTCTCAAGGCTAGAGCTCTACCACTTGAGCCTCAGCACCACTTCCAGCTTTTTGCTATGTATGTGGGGTACCGAGGAATCAAACCCGGGTCTTTGTGCATGCTAGGCAAGCACTCTACCACTAGTCCAAACTCCCGGTCCCTTGTTTTCTTTCTTTTTTTAAAAAAATTAATGTTAAGATCTTCCCAAGTGCACTGTCAGCTTCTCAAGCGAGGACCATGCATAGAATCTTTAGTGTTCCTGGCAACATGGCGTCAATGTCCCTGTGGCTGTCAGGGCACTCTAGCTTGCTTTACTCTTCTGGAGGGCCAAGATGCTATGTGAGGAAGGCAGATTTCTGACATACCCTCCAAACCGAAGTACTCTGCCTTCACATCAGAAGAAATTGTTTATACTTGTCCTTCAGAAGAACAAAAGTAACTGAAAAGTCCAGAAGAAAAACCATGTGAATGTACGCGTTTGTAGCTTTTGTGACGTACATTGTGCGGAGACCTCATCATTGAAATGTTAAGGGAGATGTTTTTAACTGGGATATTTTCAGTACAGCTCCTCATTCAAATAGAATCTTTCTTTCTTTCTTTCTTTCTTTCTTTCTTTCTTTCTTTCTTTCTTTCTTTCCTCTTTTTTTTTTGTGGGTCATTGAGCTTGAACTCAGCCTGATGTTGTCCCTGAGCTCTTCAGCTCAAGGCTACTGCCCTACCCTTGAGCCAAGTCCCACTTTCCATTTTCTAGAAGTTAATTGGAGATATGAGTTTCAGGTCCTTTTGTGCCTGGGCTGGCTTTGAACCTTGATCCTCAGATCTCAGCCTCCTGAGTAGCTAGGATTACAGGTGTGAGCCACAGTACCCGGCTCAATAGAATGTTTCTAAAGAATAGGATGCCTGATGCGGTTGTGCATGACCGTTATCTCAGCACTGGGGAAGCTCAAGTAGTAGGACTTTTGTTCAGTGTCATCATGGGCTGCACAACAAACCCCTGCCGTCTCAAATAATAATAGCAACAGCAAAAAGAACTGATAGGTTAGGTGTGTTGAGGTTAGTGGGGCTATTTATTATATGGAGAAAGAGACAGGGATCTCGAAGTCTTGTGTGTTGAAAGTTTTAAAAATGCTCAGGCTTTTTATTCAGTAATTCTAAGGGGGTGGTTTTATCTCATGGAAATAAGGGGGAAAGATTCATGCAAAGATTGATGTCTAAAGATGTTTGTTGCAGAACCAAACTTATTTTCAAAGCCCCAAACTACAAAAATGAAACATTTCAAATAAGAGCTTAAATATACCATGATATATCCATGTCGAAGAATAAAATATTGCAATTAAAAGTTATTCCTCAAAGAGTACTGAAAAATAAAGAGGTAAATT
This sequence comes from Megascapheus bottae, assembly GCF_031878675.1. NCBI lineage: Eukaryota > Metazoa > Chordata > Mammalia > Rodentia > Geomyidae > Megascapheus > Megascapheus bottae. Next base: position 14,830,581 of record NC_143531.1, on the reverse strand, counting down.
GGTTTTTATTTTGTCTTGTTTTTGTTTTCCTTAGAATATTGGCATCTGAATTCAGAACTTTATATTTGTTAGGTAGGCTAGCCCTAAGAAATAGGCTTTTAATGTTACAAGAACAATAAAGATATATATAGTTTTATATAAGGAGAGAGAGAGTAGAAAAATTTATACAAAAGTATCAAGTATATGTAAAAATTTTCTTTTCTAGAGATAACTTGTGAGTCTCTCTAGATTATTACAATTTTTCCCCAGTCTAAATGATAATTTCGGACTGGGGCAGGAAGATCATAGACTTAAAAACATCTCTGTCTCAAAATATCTCCCCCTATTTTTCAACTTTTAAATGATATTTTCTTCAATAAATTTATATTGTATTTGTAAATAGAATAAACAACCCAAAACATTTCAAGTGTTTTAAATCAGTCCGTGGAATAACAAATTTGAATTTTTCAGAGGCAGTAGTGCAAAAGCAGAGTAGTAAGTCACAGTTGTTTATATTCCTTATTGGTAAGTACAGACTAAAGGCAATATGTATGATAATTTACATCATAATTATTTCTAATGTATGTGTAAGTATAGATGCTATGCAATTGCTATGATTATGCTAGTTTTATAAGGAATGTGGTAGTAACTTAATAGTAAGCAGCAAAATTAAATTTTGAAGGCATTTCTGATTTTAACAAGCCTGATTTTACCCTCCATCCAGCGGAACTAAAAGCCTACATATCTGCAAGGAAGACTTGAGTAGGCTGTAGATTCAAAGAGTAAGATAAACCATCTTAGTTTCTGCCATGCCTATCCGCTGTGACTATCTGTTCACTCCTCTTCTGTTGGACAGAGTTCTATCTAAGGCCTTGATCATGGTACTTGTTCACAACCACTTCCCTTGCTATCCTTCAGTAGCTGCTTTACCCCTGCACAAGGAAACTGCCTCTTTGCCTCCTTTAGTCTCTTCCCTTGATCTGTTCCTGCTTCTGATCAAATAGAGCCCTGTCTTTACCCTCCTGCCTGTCCCAAACTCCATCTTTGGTCATAGGCATGATCTGTCAATGGGCCATTCATTGACTAGCTTCCTTTTTTAAGCTCAATATCTTTGGCAAGGCTTAGACCTAGAAGCACTGTCAACATATAAGCATCTTCTTCATATTTAAAGGCTTCCTGAAATCCTAACCTCTTCATGAATCAGAGCATTTGGTATGCAGTAACATTCATTTTTTTTAAATCAAAGAAGCTGGCATCTGCTCTTCCAGACTCTAGCATATTTTTAACACGCACAGAAACACATGCTCACAAAAACTTTTCTAGACTGCTCTTAGTTCTAGCTTTTTTTCTAGAGTGATTTGAGCCTACACTGATCTCAGAACAGACTCTAGAACTCCTTTTGTAGAAACAGTTTTAAAATATCCATTAGTGAAAATGGTGGTTCTAAAATATTTTACCAAGATGAATGGGAGGGGGTGGGGAAGGAAACTGGGGACAAAAACATGAGAAGGGGTATCAGTGTGTGAGATGTAATGCATCTCCTACTTAGCGAATGTAACTATATCTCCTCTATACATTACTCTGACAATAAAAAAATATTTTACCAAAATTCTTTGGCTTTCTTGTTACTAGGAAGTAGAATTTATGTTCCTGTACATTAGGCTCTGTGATTTCTTGTCAGCTAGAGATAATGAAGGGAACGTTGCAATCATTTCTAGGATAGGCCTTAAGCAACCAGCAGCATCTATTTCTTGCTTCTTGGGATATTCAACGTTGTAACATTTTCCAGGAAGCCATGTTTTCAGGGAGTCCAAGCAGCCAGGGATGCAAATGAAGAAATGACGAAGCCACTTACTTCAGGCTCAGCTCAGCTCCCACATGACATGTCCTTGATCTGTGATGGAAGTATACTCTCCTTTTCCTTGTCTGCCGTTGAGTGAAGCACAAACAAACCTCTCACATCCAACCCAATTTAAACTGCAGATGTGTGAATCAAACAGATGGTTTTGATTGTTTTTAAGTCACTAAGTTTTTAGGTAAACAGTTGCTCAGAAATATGTAACTAGAACAGTGGGGGCGCTTGTTTCTGAGGGAAGCATTTAGACATGAGTGAAGCAGATATGCAAAGGGAATGATAACATGGAGAAGTATGGAGATTCCTTGATTCAGTGCCTATGCACTAAGTGCCACTTCTTCCCCTAACACCTCCTTCTCAGAGTGTTTCCTCGTGTACTTCAATCTAAACGTTTCTTTTCTCTGTGTGTGCTGTTTATTTATAGTATCATTATCACTGTACAAAGAGGTTTCAATTCAGTGTATCCATGTGTGAGCACAACTTATCTTGTCACCCTTTTCACCATTCTCCTCTATTTCTCCCAATTCTACCCATCTCGTCAATTTCCTTGGTTTTAATTTTCATTATTATGATTGCAATCACCACCCTTCCTCTGCCTATTTGCCCTCCATGACCTTAAGCTAAACTTTTGGCTCCTCAGCCTCGTAAAAATGACCAATAGGGAAAGACCTGGGGTGAGCTGATAAGCAGACCCCATACTAAATCCTCCTCAAGGTTAACTTTGCTAGGGAATGTTACTCATCATTATATCCTCCTATACCTGGTACACACAGGTTATGATACACTATGCCCATTACCATGTCATACAGTGTCATTGTGCTTTTAAGTCTTCTCTCTGTATGTGGTTTACTTTGGTGCTCATGGTAATCACATGTGCAGAGTGATTTCTGAGATAGCTTAGAATTCTCTCACAACTTTCATGTCAATCATTCCCTGTAGATGGGTTTGTGGGTGGGACTTAATGCTGCAAGACCCTAACAGTTCAACAAAAGTCTGTACCAGGATGAATGTAATAACTGGTATCTACCTCTGTAAGATGAGCCACATTTACTTCTAATAACAATAACAATAACTTAATAACAGTAAGCTGGAGTTTTACTCCATTTCTTAACCCTAAAATCTTCTCTTGTTGGATTCATGAATCAAGATAGCTGCATGCACCCTTAGGTAACAGCATGACCTGCCCATGTAGGGCAGTGGTTTTGCAATACTAGGGCTTCATTAGGTGGCTAAATTTCTCTAGTGAAGAAATGGCAAAGAATTGGAAGGTGAAGAGCCACGAGCTGGAGGGCAGAGGTTTGAGAGTGAAAAATGAGTGAAAAGGTTCCCACAATAAGGACAATGGCTAGAACACAAATGTCCTCAACAACCTGTGAACTAGCGTCATGCCAGAGATGGCCTGAGGTTATTTGAGAAATGCATGTATTATCTGAGGTTTAAGGTGTCTGCAGTACAGATGTCTGTCATCCCCATCCAGTTTGTCTAAATGTTCAGGACTATCCCACCTCATATATAGCCCTTGACTCTGGAAAGCTTCCTGCTGGGTGTTGTTCTGCAAGGAAGGCTAGCAAGATAATGCAAGGCAGAGAAAAACAGTGGGGTAACATGGCAAACATAGTTTGGAAATTCATGGAAACAGGAGCTGAAACTTAAGGATGACTAGAAAAGAGAAGGCCCGAAGAACTGTCCATTTTCCTTAGTGCTCTGTACTCTTCAGCCCCTGGATATAATTGTGAGGCACCCTAGATGTTCTTCTTACGGCACCAAGTGTTTTGGGGTTTCAGTTGAGTCATAGTTGATTTAAGGGAAACGTTTCCATATTGAGACTTGCTGAGTGGCAGGTGTCTGCTGTGTTACTCTTCTGATTTGTGATTTTTAAGAGGCATAGGCACCACCACTGCTTTCTTGGGTCTTTGGGTAGAACTTTGTGGTCTTGGTAATACTTTGGTGTGAATAAAGCATCCCACACATCTAGATAAATGCTCTTTAGTTACTTTATAGGGGTCTATATGTCAGACATGGGTGGGCCAGCTGGCATATCTGGGCCACTGGAAAAAATCAATACCAGCCTTCCAATCTCCAGAACTGTAAGAAGAAAATGAAATGTTAAAGAAAACCACCAAACGTTTGCACATTTATTCTCACAGCAATAAAAAAAAGTGGATATGTAATGTTAATAGAGTGTTTTAGTTCAGTGAAGAATTTTAGCCAAAGGCCAGGAGAAAATGAAAATGTCCAAAGCATATTTTGTGAGTTAAAAGAAGGACAAATGACAAATTTTACAGTGCTTTTACTGGGGGAAAATCCCATTTTTTCCCAAAACAGTCAAAATTTAAAAACACACACTCACGCCAATTGCACAATCATTTACAAATGCTGGAAATTTAGCAGGCTTTTCTCAGAGAGTCCATGCCCAAGTAGTCTTCTCCATATGCAATGTACTGAAAAGGTCATTCTTGTCACACTTAGGCTGGATTCAAAGTCTCCTGAGCCAGGCTTTACGACCTTCCACCATCCAGTCACATCAAGCCTCCAGTAGAAAATTTTCCATCAAGGTTTTTAGATTTGATTGCAGTTTGAAATTTCACATTCTTTCCAGAGACCCCGGCTTTATTTAACATCTGGGGTATGATTCTACCTTATCAATGTCCTTTCTTGTTTATTACCCATGTATTCTTCTCAGTTCATTCATAACCTCTACAGCCTTCACATTCCTTTCAACCACCACTGTCTATACCGTACAAGAATATGATTTATATGCAAATAGAGAAACCCACATCTTCATTTTGGGGGAAAGAAAGGTCCCCTTGCTTGAAGATGGTTACAAATATGGTATTTGATTCAGGAAGCCCTAGGAAGGACTTTATACCGTGAGCCCTAAAACAGAAATTCCAAAAGTTAAAAAAAAAAAGAAATCAAACTAGAGATGAATGTGTTTTATTCTGCACCATTAAGAATTAGACAGGAATAAATCTATAATGTATTCCAGTTGTGATATGAGACACTGGATGTTAATAGCTTATAAAGATACTTTGAACAGTCTATTCTATTCTGAGACACAGCATATACAAAGGAGTCCAACTGCCAGAATTCTCCTCTGGATTAAGTGTCCACACATGTCATAGACAATCATGGTTTCTTTTCAGAGGACCAATGTCTATAGTTCTGATTAGATTCAAATGCAGGACACCATTCAGCAAATGCTACATGTTTTGTAAATGGTTTTATGCACCTGTGAGGTATATTTAGGATCCAGAATTTAAAGAATATATAAGCAGTCTCTTGAAAAAAGAATCTTTTCCATGTACATATCTCCTTAAAAATTATGTAAAAACCTCACAAAATGTTATTTATGGGTTTGATTTTTTATAGGCAGTTTCCTCACACAAACTCACACATTTTTCCCCTCAACAGTACAGATAAAATACAGGGCACCTTTTTTTTCCTTTCAAGTAGTTGGGTAAAATAACATACCCTGAGAATTTAGGGTGCAAACCTACACCTTGTAAACTGTAGAATAAAACTCCTCAAGCACCACGTAGGAAAAATGGATACCATGATACTTTTAAATACAAAGACTATTACTGAATGTTGGCTTTCCATGTACAATCTACATACGTATTGTGAGATCATAGTCAATCTATGGGAATCAATACTGTCCTGCAGTTCAAAGTATTATTTAGGTAATGTGAGCTTTCCAAAATCAGCAGACACAGGCCTTCGTTTCTACAAAGGAGGGAGACAATGAAAATGCATTCCGTCATTTAGAGAAGCAAAGTCAAATCTGCAATTAAGAAAATGTAACTTTATCTCTCCAAGCTATCACCTAATGATATAAAAATAAAATTGAATGCATGATAATATTTGAGATTTACCATAAAGTTGTCAAAGCGGACTTTATGCTAGCTTATTTCTTCAATCATAGACATATAGAGCACTTATATACGAAGTTGTTTAATCCTGGGGACAAACTTCAGTGAGTGTTTTTGAGAATCCTGGCAATTTGAAAATTCAATTTTAAAACAAGTCCTGATGTTTATAAGTGTTTTCGTTTTTCCAGAAACAAGTCAAAGTCCAAGGGGAGAAAAAAGAAAATGGATGAATTTTTCCACAATTTCCTATGGTTTTCCTGGAAAACTAAACTACATGTATAACCCTAGGAAGAAATTACAAAAGCCAGACTCCACAATTCTGATTAGAGTTAAGATCTGGAATCTATTTAGGAAATACATAACTAATGACTATATGACCATAAAAGGGTAGTTCAGTAGTGAAAGACATTGGTTAAGGTAATAAGATACCTGGTAATAGTTCGTAGATTCTTATTTTGCTTTGGTTGAGAAGTAGAGCTGTGGCTCAAGTGGTAGAGCCCTAGCCTTTTAGCAAAAAAAAAAAAAAGCCCAGGGACAATGCCCAGGCCCTGACTTCAAGGTTTAGATCCAGCGCGCACACACACACACACACACACACACACACACACACACACACACACTAGCAGAATGTTTTAGATTTATAGAGAAGGAAATGGAAGGAGATTCTTTAAAGAAAGTCCAAGAGAATGTTCAAGCTTTTACAGGGACATTGCTTTAGAAAGTAATGGCTATTTCACTACAATACTTGCTGAGTGTTTCCTGACACACTTCCTGGCTGGGACAAGCCAAATGTGTATCTGCTCAGGCAACTGTGAACATTCCCTCCAACATCCTTCCGAGTGGCTTACAATCCAGACAGCCTGGAGTATGAATGCAAGTGCCTCTATCTTCTCACCTCAGGAGGAGAAAGCGCTGCCCTTCAAAGTACTGGCTGTGGAGATGATTGGGAATAGATGAATCAGAGTTCATCTTCTTCCCATGACAGAGAACTCCTCAGACTCTAAACAATATATGTGAGCAGGAGGATGCAGATATGGAGAATCACTGAAGAAGAAAGTGCACACTCAGCAGAAATTGATTTCTTAAAGGGAACTGGATGTTGTATACCACTCAGAGACTAAGAACTCATTTTAAATGCACTCACTGGTTGTCCAATATTTCCAGCTATTCTGCTTTAAGGCAACGAAAATTTTCTTGTCGCTGTACAAATGGCAAATAAAAGTAGTAAAATAAAGATCAAAACATTTGTTCCCCCCCCACCACACAATTGCACTTGGCCTGACCTGATAAAAAGAACCTAAAAAGTCCAACCCAAAGAAAAATGAGGTTTAGCTGATATAGGGCTCAAAATGCGGACATATCTATTTAAAAGCTAAATACATGCTACTGGTCTGTTAGCTACATTGGATAGAATATGAGAATCTCTAAAGTTAAATGTCATCCAAATAATAGACTTGCCGATTTGATTCGCACAACACCAATCCCATTCTGTTGTATGTTTTGAATGTAGCACGCTAAGCTTAATGGATTGTTTGCGTCACAAGTGCAGGAGGGTAGAGGTGAATAGAAAACATATATCCTGTATTAAATATAAACACTTGTGGGTTCTTTTCCCACAGGGGAAATGCAACCATTCAACCATCTTAGTAAAACTGAAATAACAAAACTGCCTTAAAAGAGTTGTTTAGGAAAGTCGAGAAACTTGCACACGTGGCTTTTAAGAAGCAAAAATGAGTAGAAACACATGTGGAAAGAGTTTTCAGATGAATTTTTAGCACGGCAATGCAACTTTCCGATTGAAGAACAGTCCATATTTCTGTCTTGCTCCTGCAAAACAAAAAAGTAAAAAATAGTCAAAGTAAAGGTTGTTGATTGTGACGGCACATTCATTTATTAGAAAAATCAAAAGAAAAAAAAAACAACAAAAACCTAGGCTAGTTAGCTAACTGGCTTATTTCATTAAAAAGAATTTGAAGCTTATAATTTAGAATGTGTTTTGTGCACCTATGAGGCATTTTATTGACTTCAGGAAAGTAGCTAGATTGAAAGTCTCTCTTTGAAAACTGCATTAAGTCCAATAAATCATTCAGCAAAGATTTTAGAGTTAAACACTGAAATCATTGATTGCAAGGTAAAACAATGTATGCACACCAAATGGTAGCATGCAGAATTCATTTATTTATTTTTATGTTTATATTTTTGTGTTGTAGCTATTTTTCTTAATTTTATTTTTAAGTAGCCATACAAAGGCGGTGTAATTTCACCAAGTAGTAAATGAATTCAATGAATCTTCATCAATGTCACTTCTTTCATCATTCTCCCTATCCTTCTCAACCTCACCCCTTCCTTCAATTTTTAAAATTTTGTACAATATGCATTGGTTTTTAATAACTGCATTTCCTTCCTTCCTCTCTCTATTCATCTACTCTCTTCCCCAGAACTGATATTTAAACCTAATGACATTTGAAACCTTCCATGAGTCAGTAATCAAGGTGAAGGAATAAACTCGATAGTAAAGATTCGTAGTGAAGACTCACTATGTACGTTATGTGGAATTTCAGTATGTTTTGCTTTAAATGAGATATACTGCTTAGAATCTACAAGAAATAAATTCATTCAAAGACAGAACTGACATAAGCAAAAGCTTACTAAAAATTAGCCCTTTCTTTTGTCGCCATGAATTATCTTCTAGAATTTTCCCCAAGGAATGCCTGTTAACACTAGCAAGTTGATATTTTGATCCCAATATTATCAAGACAAAAATAGAGTGGATAGAGTGGACTACAGGCAATATATTTTAGAGATTAAGAAGACTCCATCGTGTGAAAGATAACTGCTAGTAGTATTAAACGACAGCTGTCTAACCAGTTATAAACAATCAGAGAAGCAAGGTAATAGATAATTCAATCCTGTCATCCCAAAAAAGAACTGTATAAATACATGTGTTAGAAAAAACAAAGCCCAGAATAATAACAATGGCTTGAGAGCTGAAATGAATGTACTTTATTTAATTTCATATTTGAGAAATTATCGTCAGGATGAAGGATTCCAATGCTTATTTAGAGCATGCAACACCCTGGCTCAACAGCTCTTGCAGTTGGCTGGCCTTTCATTTGCTTAACTTCTTTTTCCATCTTAGGATATGGAGGATGGCAGGAGGGAAATAAAATATAATTACGAGAAAGAAGAAACTCTGAGACTAAGAAAAATTAATGTAGACATGAGTAAGAGATTTGGTGTCAACTCTAGCTGGGTCCCCTCACAAAGCAAGGATAGAAAAAGTCATCTGAGCAGAATGAGAGAGAGTACGCGCTAGAGCCAGCCTACTGGATGGTGGTAGCTATTGGAGATATGGTAGCCATATCTGTAATCAACAGATATTCTCTCTCTGAATGCTTGCAAGGTATTATTTCTGCTTCCATTAACTTCAGAGGAATTTTGTTTGCAAGTCCCTCTGTTTCTTATTAAGTATCAAATAATAATTGCCAGTAAAGCCCAGCAGAGCCTCGAGAACCTGCTTTGTGGTATCATGTGTCATAAAGAAGTCAGTAGCCATGAAGGATGAGTATATTTGGTTTCCAGGGAGTGTGGCTGGGTGACTTAGAACCAGAGCACTTGACGGGTTTTAGCAGGCATGCTGGGTCAGTTTCCTTTCCATCACACAGTCCTGTGTCCAGTCAGAGAGGAAAATCACTACCCGCAGTTGGCAAGCCAGGTCCAGAGTTGTATAACATTCAGGAAAGCCATGGGAGATAATAGAGTACCTTGACTCTGGGCCAATCGGCCTGCCCAGAGCACAGCCAATTCCAATGGGACTGTGGAGCCATGGCATGGCCTCTAGTCTGAGGAAATGCAGAGTGATCCTGGGCACAGACCCCTGACACTGCCCTGTGAATCTGCAAAGGTAGGGCTGCGTGTCAACTCTGACGATGTGCCCTGAGAGGCTGGAGGTACATTGGGGTGTTTATGAGGGTCGAGTCTTCATGTGAGACTGAATACTTTACTGCATGCCATCTGCTGTGCTGAGCGTTTGTAACTGGATTTTCACAACTGTCCTCACTACAAATTACTTTCCTAGGCCACTGAGTAGCAGAGATTGAGTCAGGGCTGTGTGACTTCAAGGCACATAGGCTAGAATTTCAGGAAAAGGCACAAAGAAAGTCCCCGCCCCTAAACTGCTTTAACTCATTGCCCTCCAAGTGGCTACCACTCTCACATGTATGTGCATTCCAAGCTTCCTTCCTCACATGAGCATGGGATTACCCCACCACTCCCACTTCCCGTCTCTAGGAATTCTGAAACTGTCTCTAATTTCTCTAGGAGGCTCACAATGTTTTGACTAAAGGTTGGCTCATTTTTTTTAAATTAAAAGAAGAACACATATAGAATCATAGTATGTGCTGGACATTGTCTAGTTTAGGAGGAATTTCCTTTGTGGTAGGACTTTTATCCTTCCTTGAATAAAACTAAAGTTGGGAAAATAGCAGCAGCTCAGTCAGCCAATTCCTAGCTGTGCTGCCTGCTGCACTTAATATACATATATATATGCATATATATATGTATATATATATAAAACATAAGTACCCCTTTATCAGGCTGATTGGCCAAGAGGCAAAATGCAATGGCTGAAAATATTAGAGAAGTTAAACCTTCAGTATGCCATGAATGATCACCCTGAATTATTGGTATTTTTCATTTTGATTTATTTTAAGATAAGGGAGAAATCCTTGAGCTGAAGAGCTCAGGAACAAAGCCCAAGCTCAGGGATGGGTGGTAGCCTTGAGCTGAAGAGCTCAGAGACAGCACCAGGCCTAGTTCTACTCACTACTTGAGGAATATAACTGTAACCCCTCTGTACATTAACTGCACAGTGAAATAGTTATTTTTAAAAGAATTAAACTATTGATTTCAGAGTGTAATTCTGGGTTGAGCTGAAAATAGAATGTGGACTTTATAATGAAATGAAATGAGTAGGGGAAAAGTGGAGTTTGCAGCCTGCAGCTCAGCTACCTGATCTCTGCCCAACAGGCAAGAAAGGGCAGCCAGATTTCTCTGTCCCTCTGATGACCCCATCAGAGCAGCTCAAAAGTTACCCAGATGAGGGCATGGCATGGCCTGTTCAGTCTTGCCCTTTAAGCTATCCAGTCTCTGATTGAAACAAAATATAAAAAGTAAGAAAAAGGCAAAGTACAAGGTGTAGCATGGAAGCTGATCAAGTTGAAGTAACAGAGAAATGAGAACCCCACATGAGAGAGAGAAAGCAAGTCAATCAATCAATCACAGAGCTAAGATGAATTTCTCAAACAAATAGCAAGGGAAAAGAAGTCACGAAGGATTGCTAATGGGACAAAAGTAAAATAAAGACCATTAAAGAAGCGTGACCTTAGACAGAAAGAAACCCAATGAGTCTCTGGTATGGAAGATTCAGGCTTGGGGTTCCGGTTCTACCTTCAAAGGGACACAATAAAGAAGAATCACTTAACTTCTTTGAAACTAAATTTCCTCTTGCAAATTTAACATGAAAGGACTGGATTTGACATCTAAGGATTTGTCTAAAGCTCGGTGGGATCTTCTAGAAAAACAGCTTTCTCTGACTCTAGCTCTCTCCTCCACTTCCTTTTGCTGATCTATGGGGCTCTATTGAGCAAGTCAAAATAACTGAAGAACGAGAAAAGAAGAAAAGATCAGGAATGCAGGAGCAACATTAAACAAAACAAAACAAACACATAAACAAAAAGCAAAGATACCCTCAAAGGCAACAAAATGATTGCAGTTCTCTTCTATGGGTCCCATTAGCCTACATAGTACTGGCGATATTTCTTTTATTAGTATTATATGTTTATTTAATTGTTATGCCCCTATACTTAAGTAGATTTTGTAGCATATTAATTTAAATTTTTAAGCCAAAATACAGCATCAAAGTAGGAGAGCAAGAGAAGGCATGAAGTAGATATACCAGGGAAGAAAAAAAAAATATATATATATATATACATGCTATGTGTGACAAAAAATTAGAACAGACCCAGTTTACACAGATGGTCATGAAAGATCCAGTGTCAATGGGACCTTCAAGACCAAAACAGACAACCTAAAAGGCCTAGCCAGAACAAAAAGTGGAGAATTTGTCAATTATTGTGCTTGCTGCAAATGAGGGCTTTGCAGCTGGTATACTGTGGAGGATTATGCGGGACCAGCTATCTGACTGTGGGGTCACAAGATAGCACCCCAACATGTAATGGCATTGCTAACTAATAATAAAACAAGTATTGCTAGTTCTCTCTCTCTCTCTCTCTCTCTCTCTCTCTCTCTCTCTCTCTCTCTCTCTCTCTCTCTCTGTGTGTGTGTGTGTGTGTACTCACGCATAGGACTGCCTCTGAGATTTTCACTCAAGGATGATTCTCTACAACTTGAGCCACACCACTTCTAGCCTTTTGCTAATTACCTAGAGGTAAGCCCCACAGACTTTCCTGCAGGGACTGGCTTTGAACCATGACCGTCATATCTCAGCCTCCTGAGTAGTGAGGGTTATAGACTTGAGCCACCAGCACCCTGCAAAATTACTAATTATCTATTTTGAAGCGTTGAGGCAGAGTAAAACTGGAAAAGGACTGAATGTTAACTACAGAACAAAGTGTGAAAACTCCTCCGAACCAAAAAGCTCTAGGAAACGTCATAATGGAATAATCAGAAAGAACTAGTGGCAGCTAGTTATATCCAAATATATACAAAAAGGCTCCCTGTTACAATGTGGTGCTAAAAATAGATGATGAACTGCTTATTCTCTGAGGGGAAGGGATCTTAAAGGTTAAGTCAGCTCCTGAACACTACTTTGCAGTTTTGTGTGTCACGCAGTCTGCTTCCTTCTGACAAAGAGTAGGCTTCTGATATGTGGGACCCTAGTGAGTCGCACTGCTTCATAGCCCCACTGCACAGGACATGTGAGTGGCAGAATAAAGGCATAAAATTCATATTCCTTGACTGAATGAGAGTATTGGTACATTTCCTGCCAATGCACGTTACAAGTGTCCAGAAGGCAAATGGAAACAGATGGTCAACGTCTAAATGTCACTAGGGAATACATCCCAGGTGTCCTTGCTGGCGGGTCAGGGCTGTCTTCTGCCAATTTTCCTTTACTCTATCATTTTTACCCTGGAGTCTCAAGTGCCTAGGGAGCGTGGCATGGTCTGAGAGCCGAGAGCCAGCTCCACGGGTGTGTGTCTCGCCTGCTCCAGCAAGCTCAGCAAAACCACCTTTTGATAAGTCTGAGTTTGCTCCTTTGTGACATTTTATGATTGGATCAAGTAGTTTAGGCACCTACTGGGCTAAAGGGGGACATAAAAATCTATCCTTGGATAATCTCTGTTAACAAATTTGCTTTTTGAAGTAAATACTGAACTGAAATCATCTCTAAGATCTTTCACACCACCACAATGGGATTGTGTTTTGAAATATTTCAACAATGTTTTACAAATTGTTGCACAAGGAAAAGAAACAACACACTTTGTTATTTTTTTTAATCTAGCTGACTTTTCTTTGGAAAGCAGTATAGAACTTTTAGGAGAATGTTCCAAAGGATTTTAATTCATAACTGATTTCAGCCAACCAGGATGCTTTCCAATATACAAAAAAAACAAACACACAAAAATTAACCCTTGCTTTTTGACAGGTCTGTTTAAATGAAGAAGCCAGTGTTTGCCTTTTTATCTAAAAATAGCCTTTGCTATTTACTAAAATAAAGGTTGCACTTCCATAAAAGAGGGCAAGTTTCCAAAACTTGCTATTTTAGTTTCAAATCAGCAAAATTTCTGATTTATATCTGTGCCTAATGGAAACAATCCTAAACTTAATCTCTCCAGACTCAGCAGGACAAAGGCCAAAAGCAGCTGCTACAAAGACATGGTGTGTGTGTGTGTGTGTGTGTGTGTGTGTGTGTGTGTGTGTGTGTGTGTGTGATGGATTGTGTTCCTTCCTCTTGTTTTGCTGTTGTACCTTTACTGCTTCATAAATGTCTTGCAGGATTAGCTGCTCCAAATTAGCCCTAGGGAAACATAGCTCTGTCCAGTGCAGTAAAACACATTTACCTGTAGGCCACATTTTTCTTTCTATGAAAATTAACAGTGAATCGCCTCGACATACATACTGTTTTTTTTCTTTTTCTTCCTCATCAAACAAACAAGGAAGGCATCTATCTTTGATTCCTTCTCTTCCTGTCTGTGTTCCTTACACAGTGCCAGTTGTAGATGAGGCACCACTCAAATAAACAATGAAAACAAGACCCATGCTTTTACCAGAATTCCTAGAAATCCTGAGGAATGATGAACTGTGTCTGGTATCTTATACACCCATAAGTGTGTAAAAGAGTGACAGCTCTATAATTTGGAGAAGGTTTTGCAGCTCACAATATATGAATACAGATATTGAAGGACAGGTATTATTGTCCTCATTAGAGATGACACAGGCATGATAAAGAATTTGTCATGCTCAAGACCACATAGCTGATGAGAAGCTCTGTGACTCGAATCTCATGATCTTTGGTCCTAATTCTAGGCTTTTGGATGGAACCAAGGAAGAACATGCTTCTCTTACTTTTTAGTAAGCGAGGAAATGTAACAGTGGTCTGTTTTTATTATAAAAACATAAGTAAGCCAGGTGTTGGTGGCTCACATCTCTAATCCTAGCTTCTCAGGAGGCTAAGATCTGAGGATTGTACTTCAAAGCCAGACCAGGCAGAAAAATTCCCAATTAACCACTCAAAAACCAGAAGTGAAATTGTGGCTCAAAATGGTAGAGCACTAGCCTTGAGTACAAAAGCTCAGAGACAGTACTCAGGCCCTAAATTCAAGTCCAATGACTGACTAAACAGAAAGGTTTTCCTCATCCCCATCTGTCTTTCTTTCATTCAATGTAGTTTTACCAAGGAGTGAAGCAGGCTCAGGTATGAAGGACAAGTTTGTGTCACAGCTCTGATACCTTTGTGCTGCCCTGAGAAGGCATTTTTGGCTTGTCTCCTGTGTTTGACCTGAAGTGTCTGGTTTAGACCATCCAAACTCATTGTTTCTGTCAAGTTCCATGACTGTATACAGCAAGGATGCCTGTCTACGAGTGTGTATTAACCCAGGTGTCTAGGATCATATTTTCTCTGACTTCCTTTGCAGTGGTAAACACAGAAGTTGATTCTTTTCTGAAAGGAGAGGAGGATCATGGGAAAATGCACCTCTAAGATGATGAAAGTTCAGTTGGAGCTAATCAGACCAAACACAGCAACTCCATCCAGGGAGCAGCTCCAGAATCCCACCCTCCATGGAGTCTATGGAGATCAAACCAGCCCATCAGGGGAGAGAAAGAGGGGGGAGAGAGAGAGGGGCGGGGAGGAAGGGAGAAAAGGAAGAAGGAAGGAAGGATATGTACCTGTGTACATGTGTGTGTGAGAGAGAGGGAGGAAGGAAACAAGGAAGGAAGAGGAGAAGGAAGGAAGAGGAGAAGGAAGAAAGAAAAAAAGGAAGGAGGAAGGAAGGAAGGAAGGAAGGAAGGAAGGAAGGAAGGAAGGAAGGAAGGGAAGGAGGGAGGGAGGGAGAAAGAATATGCATGTGTATGTACATGTCTGAGTATGTTTGTGAGAGAAAGAGGGGAAAGAAGGAAGGAAGGGAAGGAAAGAAGGAAAGAAAAAAGGAAAAAGATAAAGAATGTGTATGTGTGTGTGTGTGTGTGCGCGCACATATAATTTTCATTGAGGACCGGTACTAACTGGTGCTAAGGAAATGCACATTTTTGCGTAGACAAATTACACAATCAATTGCACGATCAATATACACGAATACGAAACGAGAGAAAAGTTGTTCTGCTCATTTGAAAGATAAAAAATAAGAGCCCCAACACAAACAATTCCTTTGTACAGGCAATTTCAAGAGGAAGGTGTAAAGGGAGATTTAAGAAACCTCCCTTCGGGCCGGGAGTTTGGCCTAGTGGTTAAAGTGCTTGCCTAGCATGCATGAAGACCCGGGTTCAATTCCTCGGTACCACATACATAGATAAAAAGCCAGAAGTGGTGCTGAGGCTCAAGTGGTAGAGCTCTAGCCTTGAGAAAGTCCAAGGACAGTGCTCAGGCCCTAAGCTCAAGCCCAGGACTGGCAAAAAAAAAAAGAAAAAAAAAAAAAGAAACCTCCCTTCACAAGTAAACACTATTTTTTGATTCTAGGGGAGCAAACAGTTAAAGGTGTCCCTGGTATGGAGGCTGTGGGGTACCCGTGTCACCAGGGAAGTCAGGGACAAAGATGTAGTCCCACTAGAGCCACAAAATCTAGGCAGGTCTTTCCTTTCTTTCTCCTGACTGAGATCCTCTTTCCTGAAGGCTGAAGAGCCAGATAAAAAGAAAGCTTCCTTCCCCTGGGCTTCTCTGCTGGGAGAGGGAACGCTGGGCAATTTACAAAGGTCAGAATGGAAAGACTGTAGGGAGTGAAGATTGGGAAGAGGAGGAGAGCAGAGGACAGAAAATGAGCTCCTTCTCGAATCATGCTCTAGGAATGCACCTGCTTCCAGAGGCACCCTCTCCTGCTATCAATCTCTCCCACCTCAAACTCCCAGAAACAGGATTGGTCTCACACTCTTAATCTGATTAGACACATGAAAATCACTCACCAGCAGCTGCTTCATCCTGCTTCGGGGTGACTGCTCTGCATCATCTGTGCTCTACCACAAAGCTCATGGTGGTGCCATCGAAGGAAGGGGGTGCGATGATCCGTGGGCCCAGGGGCTGCGAAGTGATGCTGATGACAGGCTTGCCATGCAGCTGGGCGAAGCCCTTGGCCCCCACGAGCTGGGATGTGGCTGCCGGGGTTGAGGAGGAAGAGGAGGCCGGAGACTGACCGGAGGCCATGAAGTAGGGGGCCTCGGAGAAGGTGGCAGCTGCCTCTTTGTTGGGGGGCTCTGCAGCCATGGAGAGTTCACTGCTCCCGGGAGCGTGAGCAACTGGCGTGGGCTGCATGGCATTGGCAGGCAGCACGGTGGGCAGAAACCCGGGGTAGATCATATAGGTAGGTCCATAGGCCCCAGGACTCAGGGCCAGAGGTGGCACAGGAAGGGACATGGGTGCCACAGCCTGCTGCTGAGGGGTCATGGGGACATCCACATACTGGCCTGTCTCAGGGTCAAACAACCTCCGGGTCACGGGCTGAATGGGCGTGTCCACCAGGTAGTATTGCCCAGTGGTCACATCCAGGAGCATCTTGCGCTGGGTCTGTGGAGGCTGTGGTTGCTGGAAGGGATCACTGGGGACGGCCGTTGGGCCTGCAGGTGCTGGGGCAGGCATGCCAGGTGGAGAGAAGCAGAGGACCTGAGGCTGGGCCCCCTGGAGGGTGAAGGGGAGCTGCTGCTGGTGGAAGATGGCAGTCGGGGCCTGCTCCGGGCTCTGAGGCCCGGTAGGAGCTGCCACTGCCTCCCGGGGGTTGTCAGGTTTGGTACGCCAAGCTGGCCTGCTGGTTCCGCTGACCTGAGACCCTTTGGGGGTACTGGGTACCTGGCTGCGAGCACTCAGCGGGGGTAAGCTGCAGAGGGTGGCAGCGGAGGAGATGGGGGGCCCTTCTCTTGGAGCCCCAGGCCTGCCAGGCAGTTCTCCTGCAGCAGAGCTTCCTTTAAGAGGGATGGTAAGATAATTCTCACAGTCACTGTTGCTTTTCTCCAAAGCCATGCCACTTTTCCTGTCGGTGGGTTCCTCGCGGGGTGCCCTGGTGGCTGGAGAAATCTTCAGGGAGCGGAGTCCCTGCGACTTGATGCCCTTGGCTCCTGCAGGGCTCTCTGGAGAAAGCCCCTGTGGGAACTTGCCTGCGACACCTCCAGTTTTCTGGGTGCTGCTGGCAGTGACCGTCAACACGTTCCTGTTGCCAGGGAGAGGTGGGAGCGGCTGGAAGGGGGGGGTTCTGTCCGAGTCCTTGTGGACAGGGGGAATATAGAGAGAGCGAGGCCTTTCCCTGGCCATGTTCTCGAAGGCAGCTGCCCGGGCAGACACGCTGTCAGCACTGGGGTTGGAGTTTCTCCTCTGGAGACGTTCTAGGGGGGCTGCTCGCAGAACCACACCTCCTTTGCTGCCCTTGACTCGTTCTTCCACCTCTGCCAAGCGTTTCCTGGCCAGCTTCTCAGGGTCTTCCTCGGGCCCCACACCCCCTTCCCTCTCCTCACTGGCAATGAGCGACAGGACGTGGCTGTCAGCCAGCACAGGCAGAGGGTCACTTTTGCGTTTCCACTCATTCCTCTGGAAGCTGTACAGCTCTTCCATGGATCTGACGGCTGCAGTCAGCTTTTCCAGAGCATTCCGGGCAGGCTTTGGGGTTTTCCCTTCCTCCTTGACATCCTCATCCTTGGGTTTTTCTGGGGTCTTCTGGGCAGAAGCCTTGGAGACAATCTTGAACACGGGCAGATACGAGCCCTGCTCGGGTTTATTGGGGGCGATTGTGGCCACGGGGAGCCTGCCAGATGCCCTGTGGACTAACACTGTCCCTTCAGGAGAAGAAGAATTGAGAATCCGGCTGCTGCCACCGCCTTTGCCCGTGTTTTCCCTGGACTCTCGATCCATGCTGTCTTCTCTCTGGTTCACTACTGCCTGGCACGTTATTACCATAGGGGACAAAGATCTGGGCCCACCGGCTGCAGAAGCAGCCAGCTGTCTGGGCTTAGGCCCTGTCAGCCCCTGCTCTGGGGTCACGCTGCCCTTGTCACTGCTGTCCCCTGACCCTTTGATTAGTTTCCTGACATCTCTCACCTGGTGGAGTGGTCCTTGAGCCTTGGCTTTTTCTCGGACATCTCTCACCTGGAACTGGGGCACTTTTTCCACACTGTCCCCCCGGAAGAGTTTTTGCTGGACCCTGCTGTTGTCCTCAACGGTCTTAAAGAGATTAGAGGCGGTGCCAGCAGCCAGCTTGGGTGTGAGCAGTTTGGCAATGTTGAAGTCGGAGCTGGGCTGCTGTACGCTCCCCAGGCGGATCTTGATTTCGGGAGCCTTGGGCCTGATCACCGCCGTGGAAGTGGTCTGCGTAGCACAATACTTGGTGGCTTGCTTTTCTGGCTGATTGTCCTTGGGAGTCTGTTGGATGTTGGGAACAAAGAGGCGGGACATGATGGTGGACTTACTGGCAGAGATCTCCCCGAGATCAGCCCTCCAGTCACCCCCTTTGAGGAGCTTCAGCTTGCCCACAGGCACCTTCTCTTCCTGTTTCTCGGCCTCTTTCTCCTTCCAAGAGCGGAAAGCACTGTTCTGGCTACGAAGGAAGATTCCCTTCACCGTCTCCGAGGCACTCTTTTTAATTTCACATACTTCTATGTGGCCATCTGGGAGATTCCGGCCAGAAACTGCATTGCTCTCCCGAGGAGTGCTAGCTTTGAAGACTGGGGATTTAGAGCCAGCCACAGACCCGGCCACAGATCCAGCCACGGATCCGTCTCCTCCTGCATCAGACACGCTGAGCACTGTGTACTCAGAGCCTGCCTCTGAGAGGCGGGAATTCTGCCTCTGCAAACCCCGCTCCTGCTGCTTCTCAGCCCCTGTAGGGCCCTCGGTGTCCCTGGAGGCACCTGGGACGTTGTGGTGGGAAGTGTCAGTGACTTCTCCCCTCTCCATTTTGAACTCATGTTCCCTCTGCATCTTCTTGGAAATGACATTTTTGAGCAGACTGGACGCAAACTTGGATTTCTTCTGGGGGCCATCGGCTCGCGAGGTGGGCTTGCTGCTCTCAGAGGTCTCCGAGCCATCATCTGTGCAAACCGACCCTGAGCCCTTAGAGGGGCCCTTGGTGGCTTTGCAAGGTCCAGTAGCCGAGCTGGCTTTGCTGTCACTGCGTAAACTCAGGGGCTCCAGAAGGGTGACGACCCGAGAGCCAGTCTGGATCTGTTTCTGGAAACACAAGGGGGTCTCCACGTGTTTGATTTCCCCTTCGACTTTGCTGACCACAAACTCCAAGGCTTTGGTCTGGGACTTCTTGGACTGAATGTAGAGCTGATCTGCACTTACCCTGGCCAGGCCACCTTTCCTCAGGCCTGCAGCCACAGAGGCCGCGCTGCTCCGCAGGAGACTCTGTTCCACCCTTGCTCCAACACCTCCACATTTTAAGTCCAGGAAGGTGGACCAGCGTCCAAAGCCCACTTCCGAGAGAGTGGTGGAGGACTCTCGAGAGCTGATGTTTAAAGCTTCGAAGTAGGGATAAGCGAGGCTCCGGAAGGCCCTGGAGGTCAGGCTCCGTACCTCTTTGTCTGCATCGTCCAGCTCGCTCACCGCACTGGAGGCACCGCTGGAATAGTCCACCAGCTCCTTGGCCCTGATGGCCCCACACCTGGTTTGCAGGCGAGCAGGGACAGCGGTGAATTTCTTTGCATGGTCCTGAGCCACGGCTGCAGCCGAGTTGTGCCTCAGAGAACTTGAACTGTGTTCAGCAGCTGCGGGGACGCGGAGGCTCATGTCGTCTTCATGCTTGGCAGCGGAAAGAATGTTTTGCTTTGCATGCACGTTGCTAGGCTCATTTATAGTCCGGGAAGTTGATTTGATTGATAGGAGGATCTGGCTTGCAGCACTCCCACAGCTGCTAGTGGTGGTGGCAGCAGTGGCAGTGGCGGCGGCGGTGGTGGTGGCAGCGGTGGTGGTGGTGGTGGGAGCTGCCTCTGATTCTATCTCTCTCAGCTCCAGCAAAGTCTCTGGCAGGGTGGCAGTGCCAGGTCCAGTGGGTGGGGGAGTGGGCTGACTGTCAGAGGGGCCACTGCCCACCTCTGTGCTGCCTGTGTCCCTGCCACCGCTGTGTGCGCTGGGACGAGCCAGGTCACTGCTGGTGAGGCTGGGTGTCCGGGTGATCGTGGGGCTTGGACTGGTGCTAAGGTAGCAGCTGTTGTCATCATCCTCTTCCGTGGGGGTGGTGAGGTCTCCTGGGGTCTCGTCACTGCCACCAAAGGAAGCATAGTCCACGAATGAGTAGATCACGTTGTCGTCCTCGAAGTCCCACCGAGAGGCCAGCCCCACGTCGAAGTCCATGTCCTGCTCCACCTCACTCAGCTGGATCTCGTGCGTGGTGATGTAGTGCGCTTCTTCATTTTTCGGGGGGACCCGGTGGCCCTGAGATTTGACAATAATGGCCCTGCACTCTGTCTCATCTCCTCCCCCTTCTTTCCCTCCTCCTTGTTCTTCTCCCCTGGGTAGGTAGCTGGCTTCGGGCTCACTCTCAAAGCCTAGGGATGAGGAAGAGGTGGTGAGAGTCTCCGAGCAGGGGGTGGAATCGTCCATTTTGGGAAGGCCTTCGTCGTCTGCTTTGCCCACAGGGGAGGAGGAGGAAGAAGATGAGCCCGTGGTGGCTTCCTTGGGGTGGGAGAGCTGAGAGCTGCTGGCAGGATTCTTCTGCAGGGCGCCATGGTCAGGCTCTTTTCTGCTGGGTTCATCCTGGGCTTTTGCCTTCTGGCCCTCCAGATGGGACTCCAGTGAGACGTGCCTGGCTCGGGAGCTCTCCCTCCTCACTGCCCCTGAAGCGCACATCTGCTTCTCTTCAGGCCCGGTGGAGGCGAAAGGCTTGGGGCTGGGCAGTAGCTGCTGCAGCCTGGGGTGCTCCTGGCTGTCCTGAGCTGGGTTCTCCCGGTCCTCCACTTCCACTAGGTGGGCCTGCGAGGTCAGGTCAGGAGTGGTAACTTCCATCCTGAGCCTTTGTCCAGGTTTCAGAGACAGGAACAGGCAATGGCGAGGGCAGGAGCTGTCCTGGATCCCTCTTGGGTCCTGGAGGGGCCACAGAGCTGCCCAAAGCAAGGTCCCACGTGCCTGGGCTGGCTCCAAGGCTCTAGGTACCAAGTCTCTCAGTACTGACACCACTCCCCAGTGCTTCAACCCCTGTGACGGGGTCTTGGCAAGCCTGAGGGGGGTGGCAGGGCCCCTGGAGGGGGCAGCAGAGGTGGTTGGTAGCTGGGGGGCTGCTCTTCTGGCCGAGACTGTGGCCAGTGAGGAGAAGCTGAGCTGTCCTGTCCTGTTGTTCGCCGGGCACTGCCGGTAGCTGGAGTTCTGAATGCCATGGACCACATAGGAAGAAGCATCTGTTGGTCGACCCCGAGTCTCCCCGAAATGAAAGGAAAGCATGTGCTATTTCTTGTGAAGCCTTGTCCCTTTTCTGGATGGAGCGAGAGAGGGTCACGTCATTCCGGAAATATTTTTAGTGTCCCTTTGCTAGTCATGTTGAAATTACAGGGTAGAAGCTCTAGAGAGAAGAGGCTGGAGGTGGCGGGGGCAGGTGGGCTCTAATTCCAACCAACCAAATGTTCCATGTAATCTGTTATAGGGACATCTAACAAGCCAGTTTCTTACTCCTTGCTATTCTTCCTTCCTAAGTCCGGGATTAAATGGATTTTTTCCCCTTGTTCTTAAACCAAATTCAAAGTTTGCACTGTACTTCCAACACAATTAAAGATACTCCAGAAATGCTTTAGAATCTCCCTTGTACAAATGATAGCTGTATATTTGCCTCACAATTCTGGGCATCAAAGTTTGCATAAGAAAAAGACTGTTTCATCTTTCTTTCCCCCAAGTAAGACCTCATGAAAAATAATCTATTTGTCTCAAAATAGGAAGCCTCACTTCTGGGGTCCTTATTGTGTGAATGTAAAGAATAAAAGGATAATTCTGAAAGACCTGAAACAGTTAACTTTCAAATTAAACTTTCAATCATCGTCGCTAAGAAAGGGGCAGTACTACAGGCCAACACTGACACTACTTCAAATCCTGACAGTGTCTTGCCAGTTTCAAAAAAAAAATCCCTAAATACAAAAACCCACAGCAAGACAATAAGACCTCAATTAAATATAGCTTGAGCCCCGGTCTCACGATATGGTTACCCTGGCTGCAGTCCAGGTCTTCAGGGCACAGAGTCAAAAAGCAAAAAAGAACAACGAATATGCTTACCCGAGTACAGTGCGGCTTGGAGGGAGGTTCAGAGAGGAAATCTGATCCCCTGGCACACCCCAAGGGAACACAGCCAAAACCCAGCTCCCTGGCTCTGAGATCCTGTCATTCCATGGAAGTCAAGAGCTGTGTGACAAGTTCGCCAGGCCACCCAAAATGGGGGTCTGCGCTGGTCATCATCAGAGAAGTACCCAGGGATCGACTAGTGGGAAGCCGAGACGTGATTTTGGTAAGATCTGGACCTTGTCACCTGCCAGGCTCAATTCCACCACTATACATAGTCTATGTGTCATTTATGCCGATTGAATAAAGCCCTATTTTAAACATCCACAATTGTGGGGGACAAAAATAACAGCATCAACCCATCCTCTTCCACTGTGAATCCCACCCCACGCACACACACACACACACACACACACACACACACACACACACACACACACAAAAAGCAAAAGCAAAAAACAAAACTTCCTTCCTCTGAATAGGCATAGCCCCTAACAACCAAGCTCTACTTTCTCACAATTGAGAAACAAACAGCCCAGCCCTGCCATTCTTCCTAGGGTAACTCCCCCTGTCTATCTCCCTACTATTGAAAATCACTACTAAGTCAGCCACAGGTGGCTCATGCCTGTAATCCTAGCTGCTCAGGAGGCTGAGATCTGAGGATCTCAGTTTAAAGCCAGCCTGGGCAGGAAAGAACCAGAAATAGAGCTATGACTCAAGTGGTAGAGTGCTAGACTTGAGCAAAAAGAGCTTGGGGACAGCACCCAGGCCATGAGTTCACACACACACACACACACACACACACAAAAGATGAGCCACATGAGGAAAGAAACTATCAACAGTGGCATCATGGATGTGAAACCAGTGAAGAGGGTAAAAAGGCAAAGGAATAACCCAAACTGCAACAAGAGCAACAATAATATCTAAGATACGTAGAGTAATGTGCCAGGAACTCCTTGAAGCACTTTAAAATGTGTATATATTTGTTTAGTTAATCCTGCTAAGACCCTGATGAGTTAGGCATAATGGTCTTGTTGGTTTTACAGATGTGGAAAACACAGAGAATATTAAGAAATTATGAGTCAGATTTCAAACCAAGTCCTATCCTAGCTTCAGAGCTCAAATCTTAACCATCAGGCTAAACAGACTGACTTCCAAGTTCAAGAACCCCATAGGCTTCCAGACGAGCAGCTGCAAGGACCTTTCCACTAGGTAATTGACCACAAATAAAGCATATAACTGAGATGTTTTTTTCTTCACATAATTAGCCAGTGTACACATCACCTATTCAGAGATTAAGGAACATGATCCTATGAACAAAATGACATGAAATGTAACTATTCCATCAGGCAAGCTGAGTATTTTCAGCTTTCCATTTTAACTTTAGAGAAGCTGGTCATGCCTTGGCCAATAACCCCTGAAGACTGTGTCAAGTACTGTGAGGTACAGATGCTCTGTAGCTGAAAGGAGCACTAAGTTTCTACCCCTTGAGGCAATTTGCATCAAGGAGGATATTTTCCAGTACTTTCCACATGGCCCTATCTATTGGGCCAGTACAATAGATTTCAGCATTGTTTCTCCTTGGAAGGTCATATGCCCTAGATTTTTGTCCAGCATCTGCTTCCCCCAGCAAGTACAGTCCTACCTTAAGCACCCCAAGAGACAAACAGGTACTTACCTCCAAAATCTAGGTAGTTCCTCTTCTTCTTTCTATATATATAAATGCCAGGATAGGCAAAAACTTGAAGGGAAAACTTTCTCAAATCTGTTCCTAAAAACTGATTTAACTCAAATCTCCAATTCTCTGGAAAAAAAAAATCCAGCAAGTGGAAAATTTGGAGCTGGACAGATTGTATCTATTAAAAGAAAAAGAAAGCTCCAAAGGGAAAACCATGAATGGATTTTTGGCTAATCTTGACAAAGAAAACAATTAAGAACTCCAAACTTTCACTGTTCTGGATCAGTTTCTGTTTCTATGCAAATGGAGACTCCCAATTCTGCTGAAATCACTTTCAGTCCATTGGTGGCCATGGAACTTTTTATCCCTTAATATGACTAAAGTCATTTTTTTTTAAATGGATGAACTCAGTGATTGCCTACCTGATCTCAACTCTTGAGCAATTAATAATGACTAATATCACCAGTCTTAACCCAGGGTAAAACAGGCCCACTGAGTAGATCAGACAAGGTATACTCAGTTAATAACTTTATATGGGAATTGAAAGAGCAACAAAGGAAATGATTCAGCATGATTATTTTTATCACTGTAGAGAAACTTTCTTAACATCCCTGAAAAGCTTTTGAGATGGATCATAGCAGAGAAAACTTTAACATGATTAAAGAAAGTAAGAATGAAGCCAAATCATCTACTAGTTGGTAGCAGCATTTGGTTACATTTGGGGTCTTAGTATCATACTATGAAAAACAAATATGCTATTTGAATGGAAGGCTCAAAGGTGAGCCACTGGACATGAGGAGATAAATTAAATTTTCCCCAGAGGACTTCGCCCAGCCCAATCATTTTCTCTTTCTCTTAAGCACAATAAAGAGATGTAGATTTCTCTGATTGTCTTAAATTTGTATGAGATTTTTCTTTTCTTTCTTTTTTTTTTGTTTTTAATAAAAATGTGCACAGCCGTTCCTGTACCCTGATGGGATGGAAGTATTTCTGCTTATCACTGCTTATGTCGAGCTTGTGACCAGATTCTCCCTGAAATTCTGAAGGTACACATTATCACCTTTGCTGAGATTGTCAAAAGGGGGTCTAGTTATTTAATTGAGGAAAATTTTAAATGTTTGTTTATCAGTCTTTTCGATCATGCCACAGAAAAGCAATGATTATTCCCATTTTATTGATTCAAAATTGAAGGCGAGGGAAGACCTGTGCGCTGTGGAATTTCTCACAAATTATTAAGAGCTGGCTGGCTTGTGTAAATAAGCCAAGCTCTGAATGAGTCCAGCCCATGACCAGTTGCTAATCGAATGCTGATAGTCTATGAGGTGGAGGTCATAGGTCAGGCTCACAGCTGGCCAATTAAATTCTTTCTCAGCCTCAACCAGCTGCCTGCACTGCCCAGCTGTCACCATAGTTTGCAAAGAAGTGAAATGACCGGATCAGTCTAAACTATCCATGTGAATAGAAAACTTACTCATCTAAGAGGAATGAATAAGCACTGTCTACTGAAGCAAAGATTACATTGTTATAGCGTTGTGCCACACCCACTGTCCATACAACCCTTAACTATGGCCTTAGAATTTACAAGGATAGGAAAAATAGTTCATCACCAGAAATAAAATCCTTACTAATAAACACTCCGGCCTGCATATAGAGACCAGAAGTGGGACAAAGCATATTTTGATTTGTTGTTTTTAAGGTAAATAGAATGCCATAATGAATTCTTTGCTTTTTTGTTTTTTTGGAAACACATGCCCAGTTTTTAAAATGCTGGTCTTGGGGCTTGGAATCAGGGCCTGGGGCTCTGTCACTGAGCTTTTTTGCTCAAGGCTAGTGCTCTACTCTTGTCACAGATCCACTTCTAGGCTTTTGGTGGTTAATTGGCAGTAAAGAGCCATATTGAGAATATGAAGAGGCTAAGCTAGAAGTTTTCTGTCTACTTCATTATTAGTTGCCATTGCTTCAATTCTCAGCTGAATGGGCTTAATTTATGGAAAGTTTATAGAAGAAATGATTTTTTTTCCTAAAATAAAATTCTGGTTTTGGGGTTGGGGTCAGGAGTGTTAAGAGTGCTTGCCTAGCATGCATGGAGACCTGGGTTCAATTCCTTGGTAGCACATATATAGAAAAAAGCTGGAAATGGTGCTGTGGTTCCAGTGGCAGAGATCTAGCCTTGAGAAAGCCCAAGGACAGAGTTCAGGCCCTGAGTTCAAGGCCCAGGACTGACAAAAACAATTATAGTTTCTATTATAAAAGAATATATATACATATATATATCTGTTCATTGGATAATTCAAACAATTGTGAGCTACTTAAAGGAAAACCTCATAGAATATTAAGTTTTCATAATATTTCCTACCAATTCATTGAACGTCCCGTTCATCATCCTCTGTATTTTGATCTAATCATCCATTCTTCATAGTCTCAGGTTTCCTGTTCACTGTATTTAAAATGGAACCAGAGTGATCTCCATCATGTTCTATTACTTCATTTACTGTAATATTATCCTCCAATCACTTGATGGCTTATCACAGCTTCCTTATCAGAACTTAAACTTCCTTCAGTTAGAAGTCATGTTTGAGTTCTTTTTTTCTTTTCTTTTTTTTCTTTTTTTTTTTTTTGTCAGTCATGGGATTTGAACTTTGGGCTTGAGTGCTGTCCCTGAGCTCAAAGCTACCACCCTACCCCTGAGCCACAGTGACACTTCCGGTCTCAGGGTCTTTAGTGCCAAGGCTGTCTTTGAACCAAGATCCTCAGATCTCAGTCTCCTGAGTAGATGTTTGACTTATTTACTGCCTCCATTCCAACACCTAGGATGCTACAAGCCTGCTTTGTTCAATTTTCTTTTCTTTACTTTTTGCCTCTCCTATTCATTGGGATTGCCTCCAGTACCTAAAGACTGGCCAGTCACATAGTAAGCACAAAAGTAGTCCTGGTTAATTTTAAATGACTGAACCATGGGGATTCAGCAAATGCTGTTTTCCCCCCTCATTATTGAATCAGCAATTAAAAAGCTTAGTTGTTACTTTTGGATAACTGGAGAGAAGCTAGAAGAATTGTTTAGGGAGAATCCTTGTTAATTAAATAACAAAGAATGATTTATAAACAAGGCATCAAAGCATTATGATCTATGGGTGATATTAATACATGGTTTATAAATAGCTACGTTCAAAGTCCTTAGAAACACTTAATCCTCAATAGGATATCCATTATCTTGCTCACCTTCTAATTTGGCATGGTAAAAAATTAAAAAAATAAATTTAAATAAAGCAAAGACACATATCAAGATGCATTGTATACATAAACAGCTTCATTAAATGACCAAAAAGTTCAATGCATATAACCTATAAAATTTAGAAAAATGAGGGAAGGTTGGATAAGAATGTGGAAAGGGGTGACTGACATAAAGTGCTTTGCTGAATGGCAACAATTACTTAAAGATAATAAGAATATTTTAAAAAGTAAACTGGAAAAAATACAGCAAAGATGGAGCTCTAACTATATTGGCAACATTGCATGAACAAATATAAAAAATTAGAACTAGTAATATTTTTTGTACTTCAACACAGCAATTGATGAGTCAAATTTTGAAGAATGTTGTAGCATTTCACAAGCACAGCTACTACCTGCTATAAGATTCTTTGCCATCTGAAGATCAGCTAGTATAACCTGTAAGAGCTTCCCAGGTCAAATGAGATCACTGAAGACTGAGTCTTTGAACAACTAGGGTTCATTAATCAAGGAAGACTGCTTTAAGCTCAAAACACTGGCCATTTTCTGCCAACAGCCATGGGTGATGAAGGGTGCAGAGAGAATCTGACTTTCACAGCTGAGCATCTAGGCTTAGTGAGATTACAAAGGAAAGAGAAATTAGCCAGAGGCAGCAGACCCTTCTTATATTTATGACAACATGTTTTCCTAGTAACAGTTTATTTTGTTGAAAACATTCAAATAAAAACCTCCAGAGACTCTTGGGAGAAGATGGTTTCACATTCCCCAAACACCTGCCTGATTTTTAATGTGCTCCTGTTTTAGTCCCTGTAAACATATGCTCTCCTCCATAAGACTGGAGCTGCTCTCTGTGTATTTACCATCCACACAGTCCCTAAGAATAGAAATAGGTGCAGGAGATTTTTCTAGTTATTTCTGTATGGCCTTAGCTGCCAAGGAAACAAACTCATGGATAAGAAAGACATTTTTCCCCTTGTGTTTATCTAATACAATACATTTTTAATAGGACAGCTCACAAAACAAGCTGTACTGACTTTGGAATGTTTTCCTTCACACAAAGTCTTCTCATCTGGGCTTCTCTCATCTTTGTATGACTAAAGCAACCTGTACCCCACTCTGGATGGAAACCTAACAGATTGATTGCAATGTTTCCAGTACCACTTCTGTATTTTTCCTTTCCTTCTCCAGGTGATTTTCCCTGTCTGATCAAATGGAACCCCACCTTACTCACAATCACACCTGGATTCGGTCATGCTGATCTGCTGGGCCTTCTCACTCACGGATTCCTCAGGAGTCACAGTTTCAGAGATACCACTTGAAAAGTCCAAGAGATTCTATGCCAATTAACCAGCAAAAAGTTGGGCTGGAGGCATGGCTCAGGCGATAGAGCCCCAAGTATAACTGAGGGAGAATGTTAGCAAGAGGGCAGGGCCCAGGGCCAGCAAATCAATCTCTCTGTGAACCCTTAATTTCAAATATATCTCAAGCTACAGTTTGCTATTTCCTAGTTTTACAATATCTTGATCCTATGTCTTATATAATGCTAAGGTGTCAGAAATGAGAATGTCGATCTCCACATAAAACTGCATCTGTATTAATCTTGCTAGGTTGTGAAGCCTCTGAGTTCAATCAATAGGTATTATCAGTCTTTATTTTTAATATTTAAACTGAGAAAACTCCTGTCTGTGACAGAATCACCAAATAAGTAACAGTCATTCTATATCAAGTTCAACAAATTTCATTTCAAAATGGGGTATCTTTGTGTCATAATCATATGACAACTACAGCTTGGAAGAGAATGCTTTCCTAAAGAAAGCATGCACTTTTGTAATTTAATTATTTTTTTAGGTAAAGGTGAAGTACTATTGTTTTTATGGTTTAATTTTTTTCAGTGCTGGAGAATTCAAATGTAGTAGCATTTAAAAATATATATATATATTTTTTTCCCAAGATAGAGATTGAAATTTTAAATCCGGAGTCTCTGGCCTTGACATTTCAGTGTATCTTCAGTTTAAAAAAGTAGATTAGAGCAGTCATGCTGTGGGCCTAAAATATTTAGAAGTGTCCAGGAACCCCTAAGAACTCCACCCCCTAACCACCAACATCTTACCCTCTTCCTCTCTTCCAGGCTATCTCTGTGAGTCCATTTGTTGAGTCCCATGAAAACCAATCCCTTTCCTGTGAACCTTCCTGCACCAAGTCTATGTTTGGTTATAAGCATGGAGGTGCGTGCAGTGGAAGTCCTAGTAGGGAGAATTTGTCAGATACCTCTGCACCCCAGAGAGGGATGAAAGGGAGGATCAAACAGGTCTTGGCCGGCTCTGGAAGCCAGGCTCCATTAGACTTGCCTTTTCTAAATATAGTGCACTTCAGTAAATACCATTGTGAACTTGGACTTGGCTTTCTGAAAAGTCCTCCAGGAAGATTTCCTGCAGGCATGCATAGGTTTATGTATTTGTGGGCTTTATTTAGTCAACTAAACCCATCAGCGAATTCATTTCTCATTTTTAAAAAATTGACAGTCACTATCTGCTCAGTGCTTAAGTGACATCAATTGGAAGGAAAAAACACACTTGAGTCAGGGCAGGCTGAATGAATGAAATTAAATTAAGGACTCTGAGGTCCTTGCAAAATGCTACCTGACAGCAGGCGCTGAGACTGTTTTGTTTGTGCCAGGGATGTGACACTTTCACCTCAACTAAGGCCTCAGATAGTGACTTGCTTTATTCCAGTCCCCAGAACACTGCCTGTGATGCACTTAGAAAGATGGGGCCTGTTTTGCTGTCTGAAAACATCCTGTTGGTGACTGTGCTGGTCTTGCCTTTGCTCTATGTTCACCTTTGATTCTGATTTTTAAAATTTTTGTCTGAAGCCAGGACCTGACCTCTGGGCTTCTGCTTGCTCTTCCCTTAAGAAAGAAACAAATAATAATAATAATAATCAGGAGAGGTCACCAATTCGGCATCCATTCAGGACAGGACCCCAGGAACATGATCTCCAGCAGGCACTGTGGGATGGCCGAGACAGCATGTGATGATTGAAGCTGGCTTGAATTGGAGACCTCAGTGTGCAAGAAGGAGGGTATAGGCCATCAGAGCAAGTACGCATGTGCAGTGTCAGTGTGTGGTTGTGGCTGGTCTGAACCCAGCTTCCCTCCCCTCTATGTACCATCTTATGAGTAAGTTATTTGGAGAGGTTTTTTTTTTCTTCCCAGCCAATTTCTATTTTATTAGTTTGAAAGATTGAGTCAACCAATTAAAAAAAAAATAAATCTTTCAGTTTGGAAGCTTGGAAGCAGGTAAATAGGTATGACATAATGTTAATTGAAAATGAGGATATCACAATGAATAGAGCATACAAACAGAACAAACAAAAGAGATGGCAGGAGCTGGTGGCACACACCTGTAATCCTAGCTAGTCAGGAGGCTGACATCTGAGGAACTCGATTTGAAGCCACCTCGGGTAAGACACTTTTATTTCTAATAAACCACAGAAGGAGAAGAAAGGAGAGGAAGGGAGGAAAAGGGAGGGGAAGAAGGAAGGAAAGAAAGAAAACAAAAGAAAAATGAAAGACAGAGCCAGGTGGTGGTGTCTCTCACCTGTAATCCTAGCTACTCAAGAGGCTGAGATCTGAGGATCACAGTTTGAAGCCAGCCCGACAGGAAATTCTGTGAGACTCTAATCTCCAATTGACCACCAGAATAATAAAATAAAAAACAAAAACAAAAATGCAGGTGTCACTGTGGTAGTGCTCAAAGTAGTAGAGCACTAACCTTGAGCAAAAGAACTCAGGGACAGGGCCCAGGTCCTGAGTTCAAGCCTTAGGCCACACAGAAGCAAAGAAAGGAAGGGAGGGAGGGAGAGAGGGAAAAGGAAAGGTGACCATTGTGGTGGTGGAAGGTAAAGGAAATGAGGATAAAGAAGATTAGGGTGGAGGTGGAGACATGATCGAATGTATGTATGGAAATGTCACAACGATGTCCCTTACCATGTACTATGTCATACATGAAGATAAAATAGGTATCACATGCATCTCAGCCTTTCCAAAGAAACTGAAGAAGCCAACTCTCCCCTGGGCACTGGGTGCAGAGTTGGCTCTGTTATTCCTTCTACAGCAACATCAATAAGAGAGGATAGGTTGAGCCTCGCTTTATATAGCGTCTTTCCTCTCAACCACTAGCCGGATATCAGAAAGACAACTCTTGGTTTTACTCAGGAACAATGAGAGGACAGCAATACCCAAGAAACGTGGTTGTACACGGGACATACAGGGCATTAAAAAAAAATAGGCTTGGGAACCAGAAACACTGAGATCTGTTTATCATGTCAGATTTTTTAAACTATGAAAGCACTGGAGTCTGTCATGGCTGTTTTCTGCACATCTTATGGCTCTTGGAGGCTGAGGTGTTTCTCAAAGATCATCTCGGAGGAATGGAGGGGATGAGGGTAGGTCCTATGAAACATATCCGCCCTCCTGGAGGTGTTGTGCTTCAGCCTGACTCATCTGAAGAAAACCTTACGCTGCTGACAATGGATGGGAAAAGCCCTAAGTCATAGGAATATACAGATAGCAACAGCATAGGAGATGACCGAGCAATGCCTTTCCCTAGATGGAAGAAGACGTGTTGCCAGATGCACTCGAGAGCAGTTCGGGCATTGTTCTCTCACATGCCTGCTCTGGGTTTCTCCAGGTGAGTCTTGTACTGCCCAAAGATCAGTGATGTTTGCCTCGTGCCAGGCAATGACAGTGTTCCTGTGTGTCTTCCATTCATTTAGTTATGTACTGTGCAAGCCAACGAAATACAGTGAAAAGAGAGCTCTCTTTTCTAGGAAGACAAAGGAGTACTCAGTGATCAAACCACTTTATATAAGTACGAAAATGTAATTTTGGAATCCATTATTTTGTACAATTATGGAGAGGCAATAAATAATAACAAAAGCAATGATAATAATAAGCATTAGCATTAGAAAAGAAGTCTTTAATAGTGCTATAGAATCATCTATGGGTGAATTTACTTGTGGGGGAAACATTATAAAAACATAGACGGAAGCTTCTCTCCAACTGGTTTATGACCATAGCAGGTTCTAATTTCACTTTAACAAAATCCAGTCTGGTAGCACCTGTCCAAGTATGTGGGACGAAGAGAGAAGATATCAAAATCTGAAGTCAGCCCTAGCAAAAAATAAATAAAAGAAGTGCAAGAGAGAGCCTATCTGGAAAATAACCCATGCAAAGAGGACCTCCAGCCTGGTGTCTTAAGTGATAGGGTGCCTGCTTAGCAAGTGCAAAGCCCTGAGTAGTTCAATCGCCAGTACTAAGAAAAGAAAGACATAGAGGGGGGAGAAAGGGAAGAAGACGGAAAGAAATCCATCTAGAAATTGCACATTATATTAAAATGCCATTTATACAAAAAATGGTGAACAACCAAACTCCAAGTGGTATATGTGCACCCGACAGCAGGCACTCAAATGGAAACATGTTTTATAAACAAATAGAATATTTTAGACTATACACATTTTTTTTTGCCAGTGCTGGGGCTTGAACTCAGGGCCTGAGCACTGTCCTTGATCTTTCTCAAGGCCACAGCACCACTTCTGGCTTTTTCTGTGTATGCAGTAATGAGTCAAGGGCTTTCATGCATGCCAGGGCTGTGCTCTACCACTCCCAGCCCTATATACATTATTTTTACAATGTTTTCTACTTCAATTTTTTTCAGTTACTACTCATTTCTCCTCCCCCCTCTCGTGTGTGTGTGTGTGTGTGTGTGTGTGTGTGTGTGTGTGTGTGAGTGTGCCAAGAAACAGATGAGAAAATATTCTTTGTACAAAAACCAATCGATCCCCACATAGCACTCCTGCCCTTGGGCAGGAGTAAGCATTTTTATCCAGGCAGAGAAGACGCCTCTACTGATGTGAACCTTGCCTGGCCTTGCATGTACGCAGCTGTTGGGCTCAGTGGCGGCAATCACACAGCCACCCTGTCGTTTCCAACTACAACAGGTGCTCCTGATTTGAAGTCTTTCTTAAATTTCAGCCGAGACTGCAGTATGGTCATGGAAGAGAAGAAAGATGGTCGTGGGTGTGAAGTGAGTGGTGTGATCTGGAGCCTGTCTCTCTGGTCAGGACATTGGCACGGCCAGAATGCTCTACTCAGCAAACCCAACCTGACACACACACCCCGAATCTGCTTTCTCTGAGTGCATTCACTGAACACACTGCCTTGTTTTGTTATAGATATAGAGACAAAAGCCATATAATGAGTGATTGTTGTCCTTAATGTACTATGTTATCTCTCATTGCTTTTGCTGTTCTTTGGTTATCTCATATTGTTACAGTATTTCACCTTGTTATCTGATATATATTGTGGGGGAGGGAAATAGGGATCAAGACATGAGAAAGGGTATCAATGTTTATGAAGTAATGCACCTTCTCTCTGGTGAATATAATGTAACCCTTCTATTAATTATAATAAAAACATACATGAAAAAAATAAAACACTGCACGAAAGACTAAGAAGTTCATTTTGATAGGATCTGTGACTTGGAATTAAAGTACAACCCGTGCTTAACAAATAAGAACTTAACATGTTAAATCGCATCCAAGGAATGACACTTGGTCATTTGGGGAATTCTACAGAGAATAATCAACTAGGTCTTTATTAAGACTATTTTTTCTTTTAAAAAATGCATATTATTGCCAGGGTGATGTATAGAAGGGTTACAGTTCCATTTGTCAGGTAGTGAGTACATTACGTCTTGAACATTGTTACTCCTTCCCATGTTGTCCTCCTGCTTTCCATCCCCCACCCCTCCCAAGTTGTAAAGTTAATTTCCGACATATTGTCTTATGAATGTCCCTGTTGCATTGGTTCTCCCTTTGTCCTTTGTCTCAGCATCTTGTTCTTCCCCTTCCCTTCCCTAATGCAAATAAACAAATAAATGGGTATAGAATACACCAGGTACCAAAGTCAGATATGAGGATAAACCATAAGGGATTTTAAAAAAAACAAACCACAAAAGAGTAAAGAAATAACATCACATAGTACATTAAAGACAACAACCATAAAGATAAGCCTTTTGTTTGCATGTCCTAGAGTTCATTTCGCTTAGCATCATCCTAGATGGCCATATGCATATAGATTTTGAGCTATTGTGATCCTCTGCTAGGAAAACCTTAGATGTACACTAACCCAATTATAGTGTATTATATTCCTGAATTTTACATGGCATACAAACGTGCCCTTCAGAGACAATGGGGATCCTAGAGAGGTGGCTAACACCTATCTAGGCTGTCACCATGGCTGCAATCAGTGCCCACTTCCAATTACTAAGTATGTTTTTATTCTTTATTAGTACAACGCTCATACAATGTGTCCTCAGACTCCCCAAGGAGGGTAGCTGATTGTCAGAACATCTTCGTACTTCTTTTTTGTTGTTGGTCATGGGGCTTGAACTCAGGGCCTGGGCGCTATCCCTGAGCTCTTTTGCTCCAGGCTGGCGCTCTACCACTTAGAGCCCCAGCAACACTTCCAGTTTTTTGGTGGTTAATTAGAAGAGTTTCATGGAGGCATTTCTACCCAGGCTGGCTCTGAACCATGATCCTCAGATCCTCAGCCTCCTGATCATATTTCTGATCCTTTTTGATGTTGCTGGAGGATGTGGGACATCATCGGAGCACTTTTGGATTGTTCTATGGTTCTCACCATATTTTAGAGAAGTTTCTGTTTCATTGAAGCCAGTGAGAGCCCTACATTCCTCTTACTGGCAGTCTTAGCTGGTCAGTGGTCATCAGTACTGGCCAGAAGGGCCAGGTTACTTCTTTTCTGCACAGAGGTAAGTCATTTGTTGAACTCATAGCTGGACATGTCACAATGCCTGCCCTATCCTACTTTACCTCCTCATGGCCTGCCAGCCTTGAACTGGCATTGCACTGACCATGGAAATGGTTCTCTAATGCCAATCTTCACTGATTTATAGACAGCTATGGCCACAAGCTTGACATATACAACACCAAGATTTTTGAATAACATCCCTTCCCACATACATACTTCAGCAATTGTAAAGCTGGTCTAAGGGTAATGCAATCCATCAGCTTGGCTTGTCTGGGAGAGGACTTCTCATCCTCATTTCTGAGGGATAGCTGTGCTGAGCATGAGATTCTTCATTGGCAGATATTTTCTCCCAGCACTTTGAATAAAACATCTGAGGATTTCTGGCCCATGAAAACTCTGTAGAAGAAAATCCACTGATGTGCTATCAGGTGTCCCTTGCATGTGAATTGTCGTTTTTCTCTTGCTGCTTTCAAAATTCTCCTTTCATGTGTGACTTTTCAGAATTGGAGTGTAATGTACCTCTGTGAAGGTCTCTTTGTTGCTCTGGTGATCTTCAAGGTTAATGGATCTGGATGCATATTTCCCTCTCCGGATCTGGTGAGTTCTCTGTCATGGTTTCTTTAAATAGGATGCTGCCCCCATCTCTTCCTGTGCGCTTTCCAAAATTAGTAGAATGCACATATTGATTTTTTGATTGTGTCACATGAACCCCATCACTTTTTTCTTCCATTTTATTCTTTGTTTCTCTCACTAGATAAGTTCAGGTAACATGTTTGTTTTTAGCTCATTGATTATTTCTCCCACTTGATTGGAATGCTCAGTGGGATTTTTTTAGTTCAGTCATTGTGTTCTTCTGTTCCACACTTTCAGTTTGGTTCTTTTATTTTGTGTGGGTTTTGTCCAATCTTTTTGAACTAGAAAATAAGGAATTTTATATAATTTTCCTACCGTTACTGCATTGTCTCTGTTTTCTTACAAGCAAATAACTGAGCTTTTTGTTTGCTTGTTTGCCCATCCTGGGGCTTAAACCCAGGGCCTGGGCACTGTCCTTAAGCACTTTTGCTCAAGGCTGGTACTCTGCCACTTAAGCTACAGCATCACTTCTGGCTTTTTGTATACATGATACAGGAGAATGAAACCCAGGGCTTCATGCATGCTAGGCAAACAGTCTAGCAGGCAAATGCCTCCTTCAGGCAAACCTCTCCTGAAATCAGACATCCTTGGTGGCCTGTTGGTGAGGCCACCAAGATACTGGTGTCTTTAGATCTACAGAGACAAGCTTAGATCCTGGGTCTTGGAGATGGATGTGCCTGTTCATATGAGCATAAGCCGAAATTGTCAATATTCAAGAACAAGCCTGCATTCCCATGGTGCTTGGTAAGAGTTGAGCATGTGTCTCCTGATGCAATCTGACCTTCAGATGGGCCTTTGCCTGCTTCTGCAAGAATGGGCCTGTTGCTGGGCTGTACCATTGCATCCTTGAAGCTGTGCTTGGTGAGGAAGTCAGATGCTCACTTCACTTTCCTTCCCCTAAAGGGAGGTTATTCCTTCCTCCCTGTGCTTCTTAAGTTTGATGAAGAGTGACACAGGTGATGGAAAAATGTTCTTCTTTATCCTCTTCACTGTGTCTTTTCTCATTTCTGTGCTCTTTCCCAGCTGGGAGGGAAACATCTGGCTTAGGAGTATATTTTCATTGCAAGAATGATTATGTGATGTTTCTACCACTGGACGATAGAAGCGATTCTACCATATTGCTGACACCACCTTGTATTGATGATGATGATGATGATGATGATGATGATGATGATGATGATGATGATGTAGCTATATGAAGAGGTTACAATTCCATAAGTAAGGTTGTGAGTACAATAATTCTCAGTCAGTGCTACTCCTTATTGTTCTCCCTTTTTTCTCCTCTCCTATCTCTACCTGAAAGTTACATTGTTCATTTTTATATGAACGTTGACAACA
Organism: Megascapheus bottae; assembly: GCF_031878675.1. Lineage (NCBI taxonomy): Eukaryota > Metazoa > Chordata > Mammalia > Rodentia > Geomyidae > Megascapheus > Megascapheus bottae. Next base: position 14,793,258 of record NC_143531.1, on the reverse strand, counting down.
ATGACTGAGTTTCTCCATCCTTTCTCCCTCCATTTCTGCACTCATTTTTCAAATATTACCATATGTATTTACCAAAGCTTAGCTAGCGAAATCACAGTTGAGGAAATAAGAGTAAAATGGAACAAAAGTATTAGGATAATATAAATGTGTAAATGGGTTTTTTTAAAATAGTGCTGACAGTCTGAGCTGTAAAATAGATATTGAGGTTTAGAAATTCCTCTAGAAACAGAAATAGGACAACCTGTGATGAAATTTCCCCTTTCTGTGGAATTTATGATTCCTTTCGGGCTCAATGAGAAGTTATTTGATAGAACTTGAGCAATATCAGAAAATGTCACGACCCTAATCTTTGCTGCTGTAGAGGGTATCAAGCCATCATGAGGTTTATTTCCTTGGTTAGTTTTCGTCCTGATTTGTGGGGAGGAGGGATGCTGAGACTAAGCCTGATAGTGTTCTTCAAGTTAAAGGAGACAACTGAGCACAGTGCTTAAAGGGATAAAAAAGAGTCATGCGGCCTAGCTTCCACCCACAGGGAGGGAATTAGGAAGTTCCAGGAGAAGGTCATTGGCACTGAAGCCATACCATGTGCCTGGGTTAGAATACAGGGCCCATTACAGGCTAGCCATGTGACTTGGGCATGCCTTAACCTTCCATCCAGCAGATTACTCATGTGTAAGTTGAAGTCAGTCACTGGCCTACAGGGAGAAGTAGATAGGCTAATGTACATACCTATAGCCAGACCCTGGAAAACAAAGGATAGTCTACTGCCTTAGCACCCTGCTAAAGTGGTTCAAACTAGCCATTCCTGTATTTGCCCTCTCTACTTCTCTTCCATCCCATGGAAATGACTAGAAAGTTCTAGTTTCCCCCTCTGTCTCTGCCTGCAGACTGTTTTTTCAGATTATGATCTTGTAGAGAACCCATTTCCATTTTATTTATTTAGATATTTATTTATATTATCTTCAAATAGTTTAACACATCAGTTTGTGAATACAGGGTATCTTGATCACTATTTCTTTTTCTGTCATTATCTCCATTTTAAAGATAGGGAACAGGGGCCAGGAGTTTGGCCTAGTGGTTAAAGTGCTTGCCTAGCATGCATGAAGACCCGGGTTCGATTCCTCGGTACCCCACATACATAGCAAAAAGCCAGAAGTGGTGCTGAGGCTCAAGTGGTAGAGCTCTAGCCTTGAGAAAGTCCAAGGACAGTGCTCAGGCCCTGAGCTCAAGCCCAGGACTGGCAAAAAAATAAATAAATAAAATAAAGATAGGGAACAGGAAACTTTCAGAGATAAAACATTTGTCCATGGTAGGGCTTACTCTTATTCATATTTTTTTATCTCTAGATAATGTTAACTTTTTAAAAGAAAAATGTATTTATTCTCTAAAATTCTGCAATGAATAAGTTAATTTTGTAAGAAAGATTTAAAATATAGCTAATATCATTCAAGTGTTAATATTGAAATAAAATATTCATTATAAAATGTCATACTGAAATCTAGTGTGCACAACAAATATTATTCATGTGATGATTACTGTAAAAATATAGAAGACTAATTTTATAGATAGATTATTTTCACAGCTTTTTAAATGAAGAGAGAATGGGAAATGAAACAAATATTAGAAGTGAATTATTTGCACCAGGCACTGAGATTCATGCCTGTACTTCTAGATACTCAGAAGGTTGAGATTTAAGGATTGGGGTTCAAAGACAGCCCAGATAGAAAAGCTTGTGAGACTTTTAGCTCCTGTTAACCAGCAGAAAGCTGGAAGTGGAGATGTAACTCAAAAGGTAGAGTGTCATCCTTGAAACAGCCAAGTAGAGCACAATGCCCTGAATTTTCACAAAAAAAAAAAATGAAGGAAAGAAGGAAGGAAGGAAGAAAGGAAGGAAGGAAGGAAGGAAGGAAGGAAGGAAGGAAGGAAGGAAAGAGAAATGAAAGAAATAAGCCTTTAGGCATTCTGTACTTTTCCGTATTTCTTACTTTGACCTTTCTTTGTATTTCCTATCATCAAGAAACAACTTGCTAATGTTGTCTGATAGACCAGTTAACATTGCACTGCTTACTTTCAGTCCAGATAAAATGTCCCTAAGTAAGGCAATAACAACAGAAAATATACAAGGAAGGGATTTGGGATTTGTATCCTATAGTGAAGTATTTTTTTTGGTTCAAGTCCTTATTTTGCAAGAGTGGAAAGTTTGAACTCAATGAATTTCATTTTTTTCCCTGTCCTCATCTATTGGATCAGCCACTTTGACTGCATCTCAAAACATCACATTTGCTTGTCTTTCAGAAACACTGTTCCATCTGTGGTACTTGAAACATAGATTACACTCAGGTCTCAAGCCAAACTAACCTGAACTCACCCCTGGGAGATCAGCATCCTGGCTTTGCTTGGTCCTGAATATTAAGTCATAAAATTCCCTCTTCCTGTGATTTAAGCCAGCCAGCTTGCATGGCTGCTTTTCTCCTGAGGTTGAGGATTTACTGTCAAAGAAGATAAAATCCTCTTTACCTAGAAAGGATGGTTACACCAGGTCACCCCGGAGAGAACTAAAAGAGTACACTGAGGCCGAGGCTGGCAGCTGCCCTTGTCTATTAATTAGTCCTCTGCTCTAGAGCAGATGGCATTGGCAATGACACACAATCAGCCTGGAAAGACACAAACACATTTAGAAGTTGACTTTGACTTACCATGTTAAAGGCCCTTTGAGTGCCAATGTGCATGTGTATGCATGTGTTTGTGTGTGTGTGTGAGACACATGTGTGCAAGTGCACAAACACAAAAATGTCATTTCCAGGCTGAGCTAGCAAATTTCTGTCTCCCTAAACCCAGTGCTTGGCACACACTGGGTACTCTATTTATTTGTTGTACCAAGAAACAACTGAGTGGGGGCTTGAAGCATGGCCTAGTGGTAGAGTGCTTACCTAGCATGCAGGAAGCCCTGGCTTCAATTCCTCAGTACCACATACACAGAAAAGGGACCAGCTCTTTTTTCCCAGGCTCCACAACGGAGCAGAGGCATATAGCTGCCAGCTACAGGAAGTCTTTAGGGTTATATCCCCCTGGGTGCAGAGAGGAGGCAGTGAACTTTCGGCATACCAGTTGCACAGCAGAGTAGTTCTTCTAAGTGGTGGCATGAAAGGGTATCAGGCCCCAGAGAGGGGCTGCTCAGTCTTAGTTCTTTCTCAGACTCACTTGGAAGAGCATCCTGTAGAAGAGCAAGACCAGACTGGAATACAAGAAGAGACGTGGTGGTCATTCCATACAGTAGTTATAGGGTGTGAAGCAAGAATATACATCTTATAGTGATTTAGCATTTGCTTCCTGACATTATTTCCATTATCATGACCACAATCATTAACTTTGCAATTACATTTATTAGAACATCTTTAGATCAGAAATTCTGTCTTGTGCTTTGCTTTTCTCTCCTTTCTATTCCCTCCTGCCTGGCTCCCTTCACTTCCCTTTGCTTTCCCTCACTTCCCCTCACTTTCCTTTCCTTTCCTTCCCTTCCCTTCCCTTCCCTTCCCTTCCCTTCCCTTCCTTCTTTCCTTCTTTTCTCCATTCTATCTTGTGCCGGTGTTAAGGCTTGAACTCAGAACCTGGGCACAAGTCCTTAGTTTTTTTCCTTAAGGCTGGTGCTCTCCCATTTGACACATCTCTACTTCCATCTTTTTGGTGATTAATTAAAGGTAAGAGTCTCATTGACTTTCCTGTCTGGGCTATCTTGGAACCAAGATCCTCAGATCTCTGCCTTTTGAGTAGCTAGGATTATAGACATGAGCCGCCAGTGCCCAGCTTGTTTTGAATTAAACCTCTCTGGAAGATATTCTTACCAAAAGAGAAAGTGAGCAAAATATGTTTGGGGTTCATAGCCTCAAAAATCCACTGACTTGTCCAACGTAATGGTGTCGGACAAGAGAAAAGAGGACAAGAGGAAAGAGAATCACTTGAGCCAGGAGTTCTAGACCATCCTGTGCAACACAGTAAGACCCCTTCTGTAAGGAAGTGATAAAGATAATAATAATAGCAATAACAAAACCCTGCCCATTTCCTAAAGTTGCCTTTGTAATGTAGATTTCATAGATACCCTCACTGGTGTTCCTCAGGAACCAGCTTGAGGGAGAATTGCATGGCATCTTCCAGAGTTCTTCACAGTGCACATTTTAATGATGTGTCTTTGATTTCATCTCTTTTCTATTAATTCCACTCAGCCATGTAATATGTAATTTGAAGAAAGACCTCTGCTTGTTGGGGGGGTAGAATATGAGAAAGAAAGGGATAGGAGGAGGAAAAGAGGAAGAGAATAGAAACCTAAGGAAGAAAATCTAAGCTTTCTAATTTAGGTTTTCCTGGACCTTTGGAAACTGTCTTTAAGATTCCAGCCTTTTTATAGAAGCACATGGCTGTTGTTACGTAACCCCAGCCAGTGGCTATCCCTTTACTGGCCTGGCTGCTGGGCCTTGAGCACTGCTGACGTATGATTACCTCTGTCTCTTCTTTAGCCTCCCAAGATTCGGCTATTTCTTCTCTGTATGCATCTGTCTCATTCTTTCTGGCCCCAGAAGGCATCATAGTTTCTCCTACCTGAAAGCAGATAATTCTTTGTTTTAGTACTTCCACCTGAAACTAATGCTACATTCCCTTAAATCATATCTTGGATTTTTCATGCTATATCCTATCTCCATAGATACAGATTTTAATCTATACAGAGGTTAGCTTCTTTGTTTAGACTAGTTTATATCTACCCATGGAAAACCAGGGCTAATTTTCTGGCATAGTCTAATTAAGTTTTGTATCTTCTTGTTTTAGATATGTATACAAATACTCGTGTGATAGATCCCCTGTGCTGAAATTATTTTTTAGAAAGATCCAGTGAAAACACAATTTAATAATCAATTTCAATGAGATCAAGAAATACAAAAACAGCTGCTAGGATCAAGAAATCCAATAACAACAGATGCTGGAGGGGATGTGGCCAGGAAAGATCACTACTACACTCCTGGTGGGAGTGCTTTCCACTATGGAAAGCAGTATGGCAGTTCCTCAAAAGACTAAACATAGAGCTCCCCTATGACCCAGCAATTCCACTACTTGGCATTTACCAAGAAACAAGGACATACGAAATCCACTAGCACAATGATGTTCATTGCAGCACTATTTACCATAGCAAAGATATGGAACCAACTCAGATGTCCCTCAGTTGATGAGTGGATCAACAAGATGTGGTATTTATACACAATGGAATTCTATGCTGTTGTCAGAAAGAACGACATCTCCCCATTTGTAAGGAAATGGAAAGACTTAGAAAAAATCATATTAAGTGAAGTAAGCCAGACTCAAAGGAACATAGGCCCAATAGTCTCCCTCATTTGTCATAATCAGTAGAAACCTTGGGCTCTCCTAGCAGAGATTTACAATAGAACAAAATCTAGAGACATTAGGCCAAATAATATGACACTAAATGTAAGGACCTCCAGGAGAAGGAAACAAAAGCCATATAATGAGTGACTGTTGTGCTTAATGTACTATGTTATCTCTCATCAATTTTGCCATCTCTTGGTTATCTCATATTGTTACAATATTTCACCTTGTTATCTGATATATTTTATATGTGCTTAATTGGTTATTTGAAATTGGATAGGTAAGGGGGGAAATCAAGATAAGCTGGGGGAGGGTGGGAGGGAAATGGGGACCATGTCTTGAGAAAGGGTATCAATGTATGTGAAGTTATGCACCTTCTATCTGGTGAATATAATGTAACCCTTCTATTAATCACAATAAAAAATAAATTTAAAAAAAGAAGGAATAAGAATTTTCTTATACCTTCAAGAAAATAACGATATCAATTTTTTGCAAATCCCCTCAGAAAATGGGGATGTTTTTGTGAAAATTCATATAATATCTTGATTCTTAAACTTATAAAAATTGTAATACCATTTAATACTTCTTAAGATATGGACACAAAAATCCAAAATAAAGTATTTTCATCTTCAATCCAGCAATAGATAAAAAGCATTATAAAGCCTGAGCAAGAGAAATACAAGGGGGGCTTAAAATTCAAAAAACAAGCAATCAATGAAATTGACCACACTAACTTCTGTTAGTAGGTTACAAGAGAAAAGCCATATGGTCATCTCCATGCACATAACTCTACAAAATAACCAATATTATTCATTCATAAGAGATAATAATAACCAAAGCAGGAAGATAATTATATGCTCTCCATCCTAGAAAGGCCCTCTACAGGAAACATGACAACTCACATTATATTTAGTGAGAGAAGTCTAAATGCCTTGATTAACACAGACTCATTTTGACTAGCCAACTCATTACATTGACTCATCAGAAACACCTCCTCCCTAAATCATAAACTATACAAATACATTTTCCAACAGAAAATAAATCCTATAAATATAGAGGAGGACTAAGGGTACAAAAATTAGTACTATTTCAATTAATGAGTTTAAATAACGAAATGATAGAAACATTGGGTGCTAGAGATCTCGTCTATAGATTTAGTCTATTCCAAAATGCTGCCGCATTTCTTCAACTCTGAAAGGGGAAATACAAGGATGAGACTAGCTGGAAGAACCAATGCTGATGGCTCATACCTGTAATCCTAGCTACTGAGAAGGTCAAGGTCTGAGGATTATGATTCAAAGCCAATCCAGGCAGTACAATAGTTACATGACTCCTATTTCCAATTAACCAGAAATAAGCTAGAAATGGAGTTGTGTTCAAGGAGTAAAGCACCAGTCTTGAATGAAAGAGACAAGTGAAAGAACAAAGCCCTGAATGCTCTATTCTATGACCATGGGTTGTTTCCTGATCAATTACTGTATAAGTAATAACCATAAAGGGCTTTATCTTGTTAGAATTAGTCTTCCTAGCTTTGACCTCAATGTTTCTGGGTCTTATTCAACAAAGATGTGTGTGCACTTTACTATTTGTTAAGCCCAATTAATGCTGAAGAAATAGAAATCACCACCATTTCTCTACCTCAAACCCATTTGTTCCAACTTATTTTGTTCAAGATCACAGCATGACTAAAATTTCTGCATTCTCTTAAAGTAGTGGGAGACAGCATGGCAAATGGAACTACAAGCTAAGAGCTGTGAAGAACAACCCTTAAGAAATTAAGCCATTCTTGGGCCAGGTCCCTGTATCTGGCAGATGAATGACTATCTGACAATATAGCACAGACAATCCCAGGTGCTGTTGAAGTGTGACATTTGTCTGTTTGAGGAAGGTCGGGGCTTTTAAATATGGACATGACATGTCATATCCTGAGATTTTTATTTCTAGAGCAATCTGAAATCATCTCAGTGGGTGGATGAATGAGAAGAATTGAGAAAATACACCTTCCTTTGTGTTAGGGAAGGAAGAGGATTAGGAGCCCATTGGGTGACCAATGTAGTGTCAGATCAATGTGGGTGTTTGTTGGGAGGGGGCTGTGTTCTACCAAGGTTACAGAGGGGGAGTCCAACGACCAGCTTCTGGGGCTGTGAAACTCTTTCTGGACCCCAGCCTGCCTCTTTAGGGAGGGCAAAGTTAGCTTTCTTTCTCTCTTAATTCCCATTTTCTCATATACCATTCCACTCCTTTGGGAAATGGTTTCTGAAGAAGTTTCCATCTTAGTAAACACATTTTGGCCAAAACCCAAAATAATCAATTGATAAATACTAAAGATCATGATTTATGGTGGAGATATACTACTGTATTTTTTTGGTTTCTTTCAGAGTTATTTTTGCCCTTGGATCATATTTTTATGTTCAAAGCATTGTGATAATTATTCCCCTGTCACTAAAAAACAAAGCCACCTCCACTGGTCATGGGTAAATATAGTTAGACACTTGAAAGGGGATGCCTTTGAGAAGCTTCATCCACTATGGGGAGCCACCTGATCTCAACAACAAAGTGACAATAAAGGGACCTCCCGCTGGTCTGATGGGGTATTGTAGAACTCAGGCAGCTGCTTCTCTTCCGGATGTGTTACCCCACCTTTCAGGACTTTTAGCAGAAATAGTTTATGATTACTCATAAGACAAAAATCTTTCCAATGAGACGAGTTGATAGAAGCTGACAGGGTTTCCTGAGAAACCCCCGCAGATAGCAGCCTGCCATCCCTGGTGGTACACTCACAGGTATGAGACTAGGACATCACAGACAGACCAGCATGTCTATCCTGTTCTTTTTATTTGTAGTATCTCATTTCTGCTACTGGATTCTTTCATTTCTCCAATTTGATATTAGTGGGTAAAATACCTCCCAGCAAGTGTGTGTGTGTGTATGTGTGTGTGTGCGCGTGTGCTTGTTAGAGACAAAAGAGAGACAGAGACAGGAGAGGAGAGAGAGAGAGAGAGAGAGAGAGAGAGAGAGAGAGAGAGAGAGAGAGAGAGAGAGAGAGAGAGAGAGAGCATCAGAGAGATACAGAGTGAGGAAAGAGAGACAGGCAGAAAGACAGAGGCTGAGACAGACACAAAGAGAGAGAGGGGGCAGAGAGAGAGAGAGAGAGAGAGAGAGAGAGAGAGAGAGAGAGAGAGAGAGAGAGAGAGAGAGAGAGAGAGAGAGAGAGAGCACAACAGAGACTCGGAGAGAGGCAATATGGCAGGGAAGAAAGGGGGAAACAACAATCTGCTTCTCCATGGTCCACTTTAAGAGAAAAAGAAAATAGCAAGGAGGGACTAAACAAAAAAGTGAAGCTTGTGAGAGGAGCTTGGTGAACAGAGCTGCTTGGTAAGCCCAGACCTTCAACAATCACCCGGGAGGATGGACTCAGGACAGGACTGGTGTTTGAAGATCAGCCTGCTTTAAAGAGCAATGTTCTCTTATCACCTGCCTCACCCTCCCCCAGCCCCCCCCCCCAGGTCTCTGCCAATGTGTTTTGCCAAGGCCAGTGACTCAGCAGAGCAAGCTGCCAGCAACTCCCAAATGCCAGTTACTCTGCTCTCTCACTTGGGTGCATAGAGTAACCAATGAAGCATCTCTGCCCTGACTGTTTCCATCTGGAAACAGTGCATTTTCTGTACATTCTTGCATTGCTTCAGTAATACATATATATCCATACATATATACATATTCAGCAAAGAGCTGCCGCTGTAAGGCCTCCTGCAGTCTTCAATCTTCAACCTGCCTTATCTGACTTGGTATTTAAAACAGCTGGATTCCTCCACCCCCTTGCCAAATGTAGTTCGGAACTTTGCATTGAGGGTATTTGCTTTGCAATATGATAAAGTCTCTTGCATGAACTTGCTCTGCATTCTCAAGTGAAATCAATCCAACTGGTAAAAAAGTCCTGACAGGGCAAATGAGAAAGGCCAATGCTTCCTACTGTTACAGAGAAAGCCCACACTCCGCAACCATGCCACCCATAGAGTGTTTGCACTTTACCTGAAACTACGAATTCCTCCATCTGCTGAATAACATGAGGTTGCCATTAGATGGATCTCCTTGAAAGAAAGAATAGAAGATGGGTTTAGGTTCTTATGATTTTTTGTGTTTGTTTTTTTTTTTTCGTTCTTCAATTGTGGGTAGGAAAGTTTTCTCCCGGAAAGTCTATTGAAAGTTAAAGACACCGAATGCACTGAGATATGCACTTGAGTTACAGAGTTAAGACTCCATCTCAACTCAGCATCCAGCTCTCTGACAGTAGGCAGAGCTCAAAGCCATGGGCACTGGCATCTGGAGACTGGAGGGAATGGTGCAGAAACCGAATTAGGTAAGTTGCTTATAATGTGCTTGAGTTCAAAGTATACAAGCAAACCTAGATCTCCTTATAATTATCAAAATCTGATCTGTCTAGTTGCTTTTCTTTTGCCTGTTCCTCAACCATTCTCACTACCAAGAAACTTTTCTGGTGTCCACAAAGAGAGAAAGCTTGTGTGAAAAATAAAATCAAGCCAGGCACTGGTGGCTTACACTTGTAATCCTAGCTATTCAAGAGGCTGAGATTGGAAGGTCACAATTTAAATCCAGCCCTGAGACTCTTTTTGCTGTTGTTTGTTTGGTCATGGAACTTGCACTTTAGGGCTAGGTGTTGTCCCTGAGCTCTTCAGCTCAAGGCTACCACCCTACCCCTTGAGTCCCAACACCACTTCAGTTTTCTGATAGTTAATTGGAGATGAGTCTCACAGACTTTAGTGCCCAGGCTGTCTTTCAACCATGATCCTCAAATCTCAGTCTTCTGAGTAGCTAGGATTACAGGCATGAGCCACCTTACCCGGATCCATGAGCCTCTTATCTCCAATTAACCACCAAAAGCCAAAGTGGAGCTATGGCTCAAATGGTAGAGTACCAGCACTGAGCAAAACAAAAACCAAAACCAAAGTGACAGAGTCCTGGCCTTGAATTCAAGCCCAAGTACCAGTACAAAAAACAAGGGGGGTGGGGTCGGGAATACTCATGTATCATTCCAATGGTGCCAACTTTAATCCCAAGTAAATAAACAAACAAACAAATAAATAAATGATAGTAGTGCTAGTTTCTTATTTATACAATGTTTTATAGTACTCAGAGCATTTCACAAACAATGTCTCACTTGATACAGCTGCCCAGTGAAACAAACTGATTACCAACAGCGCTGGTTTAGAGATAGGGAAAGTTCTAGATCTTCAATGATTTTCCAGAGATCATGGGAGTTCTGGCTAGGGTTGCCTTGAGGTTCAGTCTTACAATGCTGAGTTATAATCTCACTTGATTATTATCCCAGCTACCCTGAATATTCAGTTATCCTTTCCCTGGTAGTGTACACAGCCTCCAAAGAAGAGAGTCATAGTGTGGGTTTAGCACCAGATCTTGTCAATCTTCACACTATTGACCACTGGGCTTGGCACTGTGGAGTCTTGTGTAGTACTCCTGACCTTTACCTACTTAATGCCAGCAACCTACCCCCAGTGGTGACAATTCAATTCAATGTGTCACTAACCAAATATTCCTTGGAGGACAACACCTCACCCTCACCCCACCACTAAGAAAAAAAATGTCATTGATTTATGCCACTTGCCATTCAGGGTTCAGAATCCTCCTCTATAAATTCCTGTGGAAACTGATATGCATTGGTTTGTATTTGTAGGGGGCTGAGGTTGGCCAAATGGATCTAAGTTGAAAGTTAAGGGCTAGACTTTGGCTTGTTAGTATTAGCATTCTACCACGTCCTACCAAGAGGGAGAGAATAGTGTCCTGGTCCTAACGATGGGGACAGTTTCATGCTGCTCACTTCTCATGTATTTTCACAAGGGAACAGGGCCAAGTCCCACTAAGAAACCCAGCCCTGCATATGTCATTCACTCAGAAGAAATCACAACCACAGCTCAGCAAAGGGCTGAGAGGAGGAGCTGGCATTGCTCACCACCTGGGGTCTGGAGTCTATTTGTAGCTGTGCTACTAAACGAGGAGCAGAACATTTGGCAGGCCGCTCTACTTCTCTGGATGCGGAATCTTCATTCATAAAATGAGGAGGTTGAAACGTATACTTCTTTAAGACCTTCCAATGCCAACGTTTATTCATGTCCTTATGATACAGGTCTTCAACCATGCTTGAAATATACTGCATATATTACTGAATGAAGACTTCAGACAACCCCAAATCTCCCACTTTAATGTTTTCTCATTAAAGCATATGGCTATTTCCACTGACTGAGATACATAAAGATTCTTGTTGTCATACAAGCTTGTCACAAAAGCCAATGACAGCCTTCTGGGTTTCCTCAGGATTTGTGGCTTTTCCATTGTATATCTGAATTTTGATTGATTAATAGTTAACTAATAATAATCTATTACAAAGAAAACTAGGTACATTGTTTAGACCTTTGGAAGGCATCATTCCATTTTCTTAATATTTATTATCCTCGTTCCCAAACATCTAAGCTGCCACAAAAGGCATTCTCTCAGCTTTTAATTTTTATTCTAATATTTCATGACTATGCAACAATTCTTAACCTAGTCATTCTTTTTCCAGTGTGGGAAAAATAGAAATAAAAAATTTTAACTCATAAAAAAATTAATATAAAAGCATATAGCACATTTCATGAGCTGTTACCTTTTCCTGAAGTAATGATAGGAAAACATATCCAAATGCAAAGCAATTTAACCAATAAAGGCATTCCTGGTTGTTTAGTGGGGTTGTGACAGCATCCTATGCACCTGTAAGGAGTGAGAAGGGAGAGGAAACAGTAAGCTCTAGTCCCAGGCCAGTGTTACAGCAACGCTTGTTCTCCCTGGCCTACAAGCATCAGCTTCTCAGACTAGACTTTCATTTTGTTCCTGTGGATCTGAGTTCCCCCAAATTGCTATTAATAGTACCACCAACCATGGCACTCTCCGCACTCTCTCATCACTTTCTGTCATGATGAATAATATTCCACTACAGAAAACACCAGATAGAAAATGTATACTCACTATACTGAAAGGGAAACCAAGGCAGACAATTCACCAGTGAGGCGCCAAGAGTAGAGCACACAAGCTACAAGCTCGCTGTGAAGAGGAAGAGGAGGTGAAAGAGGAGGAGAAGGAAGACAAAGAAGAGGGGGTGAAAGAGGAAGAGGAAAGAAAGGAGGGAGAAGAGGTGAAGAAAGAGGAAGAGGAGAAAAAAGGAAAAAGAGGGTGGGGGGGAAGGAGAAAGAGGAGAAAGATAAAGAGAAAGAGGTACCTGAGTAGTAAGCTTTAGGCATCTAAGTCCAATGGTTTAGGTACTGTCAGCAGATATTTGAATAAAACAAGAAATTAATCTATGTATATAAAGTGATTTTGAGCTGCACCGATGTGCAGATATACACTTTACAGCAGTCATTGATGAAAGCATAGAACATGATACAGCTTGGACTACTTGAAAAGCTTGAAGACACATTGACAAATGATAGTTTCCTACCTGTGTCTGAGGATGTGCAGGTGAACCATGTCAGTCATATCTGTGTTCTATCTATTCTGCTCTAGGAATTTTACGTCGGTCATCTTAAGCAATTCTTATCCATAAGCAGAGATAGGGATTGCCTTTTCCATTAATAGATAAGCAATGGAGACTCCGGAGAGATTATTCCAGAGGTCCGACTTGTCAATGATAGCGTCGCTGTCTGAAGACAGGCTGTCTGACTCCAGTTCTTGCTCCTGAACCTACAGGTTAGTGAAACCCAGAGAAATCTGGGTTTAAAGCTGCGGAAGCCTGTTATTACGATGTCTCTCCCAAATCTGCCTCGTCTCCTGTGATCCATCTTTCCATGACACCCCCAGGCAATCAGCCTACTCAACCTACTCCTTTCTCCCGCGTTCCTTCTCCACCCAATCTGTTTGCAAACCTGCAGTTTGTCTTCATTTTCATGCCCTTTCCCTAGCTCCATGCCCCAAGGACCCATCTACTGCAGTGCCTCACTACTTCTAGATTACAAGTTTGATATTGCCTCTAAAATTATTCTCCCTGGCTAGCCATTATATGCTCATGGAATTCTCTCTTCTTATGCGTAGACCAGATATAGCCACCCACTGCAAATAAATGAAATACAACACATGTGATGAAATGTTAAATTCAAGATTAGATTACCAAAGACTTGGGCTTTCTTTCATGGTGGAGTAGGGATGCTGAATCTGACTGGTGCCATCTTTGCCACATGGTAGATGGTAGGAACTTGAGCCTGGTTGGCACCATTTTGTCTTCATAGTGGAGGAAGGGAAGACTCACTTCCCAGTTGATGAGGTTACAAGAGCTCTAGTATGAGTAAAACACACACACACACACACTACTGAGAACCCCCCCCTCCCACACACACACACACCATTGGGAATTTCTTATAGGTAGAAACATGCTACTGGATGGAGACCCTCTTTCACTTCCTGTTTCTCTTATAGTTCTGTCTAGGTTGAGTCCTTTCAAGTTCCAATTTCTATTTTCTCATTTCTAGTTCAATTACATTGTTTTTCCCTCCCTTTCAAATTCAGCCGTAGGCCCAACTTTGCACATTAAAAACTCAATACCAACATCTTCTGAACAAACAGCAAAGAGAAAGTTGAAAGAGGTTCTTGTAAATCCAATTATTCCCACTCAATCCTCCCCTCCCCAGAACACAGAGTAAGAGAGGCTGACCTGATATCCCTGAGAAATCAAAGAAACAAAACCAACCAGGTGATGGAGAGAATATCAAAGGCAAATTAATGCTCACTAAACAACTTTGCTTGCACCCCACCTTTTCCAGACACTTGTATTGAGAAAGAAGCTAATTAAGGTTAAATGGTCTCTAGTAAAACCAATTATTGAAGTGACTTTCTATTTTATAGTGCAAGTTTAAAAACACATGAGACTTTTTTTAAATGGGGCAAAAATTTGATTTGACATGTCATACCAGTACATGAATAGCTAATAAATATATGGAAATGTGTGCAAATACAGTATTCATCAGGGAAATAAAAATTAAAATGAGGCAATCCACTAGAAACTTGCTGTAACAGATAATACCAAACATTGACAAGGCTAGAGAGAATGACAGGTGGGAGTGTAAATGTTCAGAACTGCCGCCGAAACTGGTATTGTCTACTGGAGTTGAATCTCTGCATCCCAAGAATAGCTTTGGGCTCAGCTCTGACCCTCTAAATAAACGAGAGGGCAGACATGTACCTGTACCGCAGTCTGAAAGCTGTCAAAATATTTATCATATGTGGGACGAATAAAAAGCAGATTTCACACACTGGATTATTAGACAGCAATAAAAATTGCAAACTATAAGTAAATATAATAAAGTGGAAGAAGCCATGTATGGAAGAATTTGTACTCTGGGGATCCCATCACCATAAAATTAAAAACTAGCAAGACTTAGATGAGATTTGAGATGTAAAAGTAGCCGTTAACTTGAGGGGTGGATGGGAAGGAGAGAAGCAGCAAAAGGAGAATTTAGGCTTCTGATTGTGATACCATTTAGAGAAATGAATCTATTTCTCTACCCACTAAAGAAACCAAAGGCTAGATAGAACGTGTTGACTAGCTTTCATTCACTTTCATTCATCTGGGAACCGCTGGAGAGAGGCTCAAAGAGCATGACAGTGGAGTCTTTTCAGAACACAGGCTCTGTCCATACTCCCCCACCACTTGGACTGATTGCTTGCTCTTTCCATTGGTTGAGGGACTCAGGGCATTAGGAAACAAGTGTTTTGAGTTGCAGCCTGAGACACTATGAAAACAGGGAATGTTTTGATAGGGTGCATGTTATTGTTCACGTGTTTTGCCTGCTCCTTTTTTTTGTTATGAGCTGCAAAATTTTATTTCTTAGTGGAAAGTTTAGACTTAAGGCTCTGAAATGCCATTTGCATAAATAGCCGAATACCTGGAACAACTGAACATAGGATTTAATGGAAGTAAAAATATAAAGATAAGGGAGAATGCACTAAAACGGTACAGTGAAATCATAAATGTAATGGTGTTAAAGGGAAATCACTACTGTTCAATGTGCAGAAAGTCATGTAAAAAGAACATAAATCTTATTTTTAGGTGAAAACTCTTATTTTAAGATATATTCTTTTTTATTTATTTTTATTTTTATTTTTTTGCCAGTCCTGGGCTTGGGCTCAGGGCCTGAGCACTGTCCTTGGACTTTCTCAAGGCTAGCACTCTATCACTAGAGCCTCAGCACCATGTCTGGCATTTTTTTTTCTATGTATGTGGTACCGAGGAATCGAACCCGGGTCTCCGTGCATGCTCGGCAAGCACTCTACCACAAGGCTAAACTCCTGGCCCCGTGATATTCTTTTTTAAAAATATATTTTATTGTAATTAATAGAAGGGTTACATCGCCAGATAGAAGGTCATTACTTCACAAACCTTGCTACCCTTTCTCATGTTTTTGTCCCCATTTCCCTCCCCCACCCTCTCCCTCATCTTGTCTTCCCCTCTTCCCTATCCTATTTCAAACAAACATATATACAATATACCAGATAACAAGGTAAGATACTGTAACAATATGAGATAACCAAGGGACAGCAAAAGAAATGAGAAATAACATATTTCATTAAGAACAATCACACATTATATGGCTCTTGTTTCTATATTGTGGAGGTCCTTTCATTTAGCCTCATCCTATATGGCCTTATGTATCTAGATTTTGCCCTACTGTAATGCTCTGCTAGGAGAGTTCTAGATGTGTACTAATTATTACAAATGAGGGAAACCATTGAGCCTATGTTCCTTTGAGTCTGGCTTACTTCACTTAATATGATTTTTTTTCTAAGTCTTTCCATTTCCTTACAAATGGGGGGATGTCGTTCTTTCTGATGGCAGCATAGAATTCCATTGTGTATAAATACCACTCATCAACTGAGGGGCATCTGGGTTGGTTCAATATCTTTGCTATGGTAAATAGTGCTGCAATAAACATCATTGTGCTAGTTTGATATTCTTAAATAAAATATCACTTAAATACATTCTGAGTGAAGCATTCCTTCTGACCAAGAATAGAACTGGTCAGTTTGGTAATCATATTTTCCAAGGAACAATTCAAGACAGAGATAGAACTATAATTAGTTATAATTGAACTACAGTATGCCTGCTTCTTTTTAATCCCTTCCCCCCTCTCATTTATCCTCTGGGTGATGGTTTCATTGATATATCCCTGCATGAAAATTTTTCAAATAGTACACTTAAAATTTATATACTGTCCCTATAGCTACATTGTACAAATAGTATTTATACTCCAGTCAAAAGTTTCTAAGTCTTTATCAGCAAGCTAAGTGGTAGCATTCACTCTGATATGAATGTGTTTCTCTAAGACTTGGATTGAAACTTCCATTGTGGTAGAACTAAGTGATGGGTTTTGGGCATCTGCTCTACAGAACCTGAGGGTTCTGCCTTCATGAATAGGATAGGAAAAGGCTGGAAAGAGCTGCCTTCTTTGTTTTTAATTTCTTCTGCCATATGGGGACACAGTATTTGTTTCCCCGACCCATCCATCCACTATATAATGACAGAGCAAGAGGTGGTATTTTCGAGGTAGAGAGCAATCTTCATGAGACACTGAATCTTGGACTTTTTATCATCTAGAACCAAGGAAATGAGTTTCTGTGCTATATAAATTTCCCAGGCCCCAATATTTGGTCACAGCAACACAACAGGATTAAATGCATCTTTGATGGTTTTGAAATCACTCACCCCAAGGGTAAATTGCATAAAGATATTTATGCTTGTTTATACATAAATCTTCAATTGAGTAAAACAATGAAGAAACTAAAACTAATTATCAAGACCTAGGGATTACTAATGGCTTTCTTTAGATACTAAAGATAGATTCCAGTCTACATACTTGGAAGTCTGAGAGTCTAAAATATTAGATATCACTTGAACACAGAAATGAGCTTTTCAAAATATATGAAATGTTTTGAGAGGCAGAGTTTAACATTTAAAAGCTTATGGTAAGAAATTAATTCAATTCCAGTGATGTAATTCATTAGTTGTGTGACATTGAACCGTTATTCAGCTTGAATAACGGGTCTGAAGTGTGTCATAAGCAAAAGGGAAATTTCAATGGTAAGTGCTCCATGAGCTGCTGTCTGGGAATTGCAAATAAGTGTTTGTGGAAATGGCACTGTGGCTCAAGAGGTAGAGCACTAGCCATGAGCTAAAGAGCTTAGGGGCAGCGCCCAGGCCCAGAGTTCAAGCTCCATGACTGACAAAAAAAAAAAGTGCTTGCCGGGAGCATGGCCTCATGGTAGTGTACTTACCTAGCATTCATGAAGTTCAGGGTTTGATTCTTCAGTACCACATATACATACAAAAAGCCAGAAGTGGTACTATGGCCCAGATAGTAGAAAACTAGCTTTGAGAAAGCTCAAGGAGAGGGCCTAGACCCTGAGTTCAAGCCCCAGGACTAGCAAAAAAAAAAAAAAAAAGAGTTTGTTTGCTAGTACATATCACACTGCTGTACATATCCTTGTGTGTACACAAATATTTCTTCTAATATTTCAGGAAATGGTGAAGATACGATTTTTATGCCATAATGCTATCTATCATTTTAAGTTGAACAAGGTTTGGAGATATTTGAAACTCTGAGTTCCTCTGATTATTTTTATTCTATTCCTTAACCAGCTGCATGACATCAGACAAGTATTTCACCTCCTTGGGGACTCCTTTGCCTCTGATATCAAATGTGAAGACTGTAAAACAATCCCAGGCTGAAAAATTGACGATTTGTACCTTCTAACAACATCCCATCGGTCCTCCTCATAATTTGCAGATGTTAATCAAAAAGCATAGAGCATAGTTTCAAGCATTTTCTTCTGCCTACCTGCCTGTGTTTTGTCTCAGCACATCCATATATATTCACATGTTTATTTAGCAATCTCTCCTTGATACTGTAATGGTGAATAGTTTACCTATCATCTAGAGCTCTGTAATAGTCACTCCTATATCTTTTGTGATAACCGTAATAAAGAGTTACCCATTAATTGTGAATATATTTTTCTACTAATCCAGACTCTGAGCCATTCTTGGAAAAATGTACTTATGTTACTTATGTGTACTTCGCTCAACAGAGATCGTTAGTATGAATCATCCTGATCCCAATACTGATAGCTCATACCTGTAATCCTAACTACTCAGGAGGCTAAGATCTGAGGATCACAATTCAAAAACCAGTCCAGGCAGCAAAGTCCTCAAGATTACCACCAAAAAGCTAGAAGTGGAGATGTGGCTTAAGTGGTAGAGTAACAAGTTTGTATAAAAATGCTAAGGGACAGTGCTTAGGCTCTGAGTTTAAACTCCAGTACTAGAAAAAAAATTACTGAACTAATTCTTTCACCCAAGAATATTAACACCTACAGACTACTCCTTACACCACAAAAATCCCCATAAAAACCTTTGAATAAGTGACCAAGATGCCATTGTTATTTTATAGTTCGAATGGTCTGGCATGTAATTTAGTTGACATGCAACAACTAAATTGGTTCTGGCCAGGAATAATCGCACGATGGAACTCTAATCTAGAGGGAATAGCCATAAATATCTGTCTGAAAATGTGTGTGTTGGTTTTTGATACGGACTTCTCTTAAGTAGGACAGCTGGGACCTGGCAGAAGGATTGGATCTATTTTCTCCTGTTGGTCCTCTTTCCCTCTCTGGCCTCCTGAGTATCACAAATGCATGAGAAAGGCTTTGTACAGTTCTAGCTAAGCCAGGAGAGCCGTCCCCAGGGAGGCCTCCGTTAACCTTCATTAGTTACTAACTCTCTTTTGCAGGTTGCTTCTAAATTAAGTTCCGTGGACTAGTGGCTTTCAATCTTTCCATGCACGAAGCAGGCTGCTATTGTTCCTGTGAGTAATCCTGAAGGAAGCCACAGATTGATGATCTGTGAGGGGTGAGAGCTAATCTCAACACCGGAGGGGTTTTCAAGGGTAATGGACTTTGTTTTAATGTCATTTTCAGTTAAAAATACAACATAATGATGAAAGATGCTGATGGATTCAAAAGTAGCTCTCTTTCCAAGGGAGAACCTTTACCAAATGATTTTTTAAAAAGAAGAAAAAGAAAAATTTGGTTCATGAGAAAATGGTAATAGTTGGCACTCAGTCCTAAAGACAGGAGGCAAAGCTGAGAAACTTCTCCCAGGCTTCTCTCAGGTTTCACTGTCTGGAAAAGCAAATGTCAGACCTCTGGCTTGGGTGGGGTTTCTTTAATTCTCAGTCGAACTCTATCCTGCTGAGAATCACAGTTGCTTTGTCAGAGTGGTAAAGGATCTGTAGGCAGACAAGTTTTGCTGAATTTGTTCAAAGGAACAGGGCAGACTTAGGAGAGAAAAATCTGAACATGTGGATTAAAAGTCACAAAATGCACCTGTGCTTTCTTTCACCAATAAATTGCACCTAAAGAAACAATTAAAGACTTGTGCCAAATATGTATAGAATATTTATGCAAATATTCTTATATAGTCATAGAATGGTAATTATAATTATTTATATAAGCATAGTCTGATATATAATTACAGAATTGTAATTGTAATTTAAATATGTACATATATTACACATATATAGTACACAATACATATATACATGTAAGTGTTACATAAATATGTACTTTTATATATACATATTTATAGATAAATAAGTATTTTTATATATGTGTGCCATAAAAGAAATAAGCAAGAATCACTGAGCGAGAATTCAAGACTGGACTGACTGAAAGCGATCAAGAAAGGCTTTTCTCATTTTCCTGGCATTGGATCCCTGACCTAAAAGATTTTTTGATGTTGCATTTTCCTGGTTGTCATTTTGTGGAGTTTTATGGTTCCCCTAAGCAATGTCCCATTCTGCTAGTAGATGTGTCTTTTTCTATTAGCCAAACTCTTCTACTTTCTAGCAGCAACGTCATGCAAGTTACTAAACTGTACATTCCTATTTTCCTCCCATGCCGCTTGAGGACAAAAATAATCTATATTTTGTCCCTATTGCAACAAATTCTCTTGAATTTAAGTGGCATACTTGTCATGCACCTTCTGTGGGGTAGGGGGTCTGTGGAATGTTTCCAATCTTCCCTAGTTTATTAGAAGAATTTGTTTCCTAGAAGTTTCAAGACACAACACCCTAGCTTTGTCCTGGCTATTGACCAGCGTCTTCCCTTAGATCCAACAGGGCAGGGGCCAGTGATGTGCTCTTGTCTTTCCAACATGGCAGCCTCCTGACTCCCACAAGGAGACTGAGTATCCAGCCTCTGTCTGCAGATGTGAGTTTTAAGTAATGGATCATAGCCATGCGTCTGTTGTCACATGATATAACCTAAATAAGAGCATCCCGTTGCCTTTGGCATCTAGGCAAGTCACAGATTCCACCTCAGGCAGTCAGGAAGAAGACAGTCCAGAACATACCACACAAGGCAGAGATGATGGAAATCATGACAGAACTCTGCTTCCCCAGAATCCCCTGTACAACTTTGAGACAAATCTCTATCACATGAAATCCTGCATGCACAACACTTCTTTCAGTGTCCAGCAGGTGGCCTACAGCCATAACTATTATGTACCTACCTTGTGGTATTTTGTTTCCATCTAAGGCAGAAGGATGCCAGCTACTTATAAGGGAACACTGGCAGATCTTGCAATCCTCATTCCACCCTCCCAAGACTAGCACCTATGAGGTCATGATTTCTCTCTGTAGGCCACGTGACTGGTTCCTGCATCAGGATGAGGATTCGGTATATCATCAGCATCTCAGGCGCAGCACATGGTCATGGATAATCTTGTGGAGATCCTACTCCTTCTGTCATCTTGAACACAAGTGTGGATAAAGTGTGAAAGCTGTCAGAATCAAAATGGAGTCATAGATGTCAACCTTACGTTAGAAAAAAAAACAAAAATTCAGGAGCTTATGAAAGAAGGGGTTCTTAAGCTCGATTGCCTGATAGGCTAAAGGGGCAATTTGGAGTGTGTGTAAATGTCACACACCTAGTCCAGGGGAGGACATAGTGAAATGATTTGGCTGGTGGGAAAGCAGGGTAGGAAACAAGCTTTGTGTCATCAGCCTCTGCCTTACTTACTCAGTTTCCCAGTCCCTCTTCTCTCCAGCCGGCGTGCATGACTCAACTTATTAGCAGTTGGCGCTGACAATTTGACTCCAAAGTGTTGGGTTTACCCATGGCCCTGTTATTGGGGCTCTGAGTATTGGTGAAGTTTCTTCCCGTGTGAGTTTCACTGATCCCGGCCGGCCTCAGGTGTTAATGCCTGGATGGCCTTTGGTAAGCATGCATGCCATACAAAGATGCAGGCCCACTCACAGATAAGGAACTCAAAGGCTGCTTAAGAGTCAGGCTTATACAATATTTTTGTTTTGTTTTGTTTTGTTTTGCCAGTCCTGGGGCTTGAACTCAAAAGCTGGGCTCACCACTTCCAGGTTTTTTCTGTGCATGTGGTATGGTGGGATCAAATCCAGGGCTTTGTGCATGCTAGGTGAACACTCTACCACCCCAGCCCTGAAACAAGTGTGTTTGATAAAAGAAAAGACAGAAACCTTTCACCATAATAGTAATGAGCTGGGCTCTTGGTTCATAGTATATTTTGGAGAAAATAAATGAGCAAATGTCAGATTTGAATAGGTCCCTCAAGAAAGATAATTTTAGTTGAGTCTTTGGATCTGGATGCCCGTCTGGGCACGTACTAGCACACAGCTATCAGTTACCTTGGGTTACTAAAGAGCAGCAGGTGTCTAAACAAAGCTGCTGCTAGTCAAACTGAACAAAAAGGACATTGCACTCCTCGGCTGCCTCAGGATTAGAGAGGGTGCAGCAGGCCCAAGATCGCGTTTACTGCAGATGGCTTTTGAGGACATCTGGACTTTACTAATGAGCACAGCCAATGGCTCCATCTATATCTGACATTTAGTTCTCTAAGCATCACAAAGCTGCGAGGCTATAATACCCATGTGCTTAGAACTTGGGGAAAATGAACTCAGGAGATCTCTTCTAGCTTTCTGATGACTTCTGGAACCTTTTCCCAACTCTGGGAACTACTATTTAATACTAAGTAGGCTTGCAAGAGCACAAGTTGGTATTTATTCGCTGTTGCTTTTCTGTTTGTCATAGAGTACTTAGTGAGCACTTAATTTGCGCATGGTTGTCTGCAAAATGATGGAGAAAGAAGTGAACACAAGGACAGATGACACAACCTCTTCTCTCAAAGGGTAGAAATTCTCCAGCCAAGCTACACACAAGAAGTATAAGTTAAGTAAGCTAGAGAGGGATAGAAATTCTAAAGGAGAATGACATATGCTATGGGTCCACAGGGGCTAGAACTATTAGCTTGAGGGGAGAAACTAATTTTGAAGAATTCTAGAGAGAATATTTCCTGTCATGATCCATCAGAAATATTTTTGACTTCTGTTTCAAAGAGGAAGAAACATTTTAAAAAAACATTTTTTCTCAATAGGCTGAGAATTTTTTCCAGTTGAAATATTATAAATACATGAAGGCACAAGAATAGAAAACTGCATGATCTGCTTGGAAAGTGATGGGGACTCGTGTACTTAGAGAAGATTTACAGTGCAAAATGTGTTTGAAAAAGTCAATTGTGGGCTAGAGTATGGCTCGCTCATGTCTTCGAGTGCTTACATGGCATGTAGAAAGCCTCAGCTTTTATCCCCAGCACCACAACACAGAAAAGAAACACAAGGAAACAGAAGCTGAAGAAATGGAAAGAATAATGGCATCACTTCTTCACTCAAGGTTCAGAGCAGGGGATCCAGCATGTTCACACTAGCATCAGCATACTCCAGGGTATATCGTGGCATTTGCTTTTATTGCACAGAAATAAAAAAGACCAAATCCTGATTAAAAACAACCTGAGTCAATCACTGGTGGCTTACACCTGTAATGCTAACTGCTCAGAAGGCTGAGATCCCAGGAGAGTGGCTTGAAGCCAAACTAGGCAGGAAAGTCTGTAAGACACTTATCTCCAATTAACCAGAAAATTGGAAGTGGTGCTATTGTTCAAATGTGGACAAGCAGTTCTGGGGCTCCAAAAGTGCCTTGGTAAAGACAGGCACCAGGGAGACCCCTGTAATCTTAGCTACTCAGGAGGCTGAGATCTGAGGATAGTGATTCAAAGTCAGCCTAGGAAGGAAAGTCCATGAGATTCTCACCACCAATTAACCACCAGAAAACTGGAAGGTGTGCTGTGGCTCAAAGTGGTAGAGTGATGCCCTTGAGCCAAAAAGCATAGGGACAGTGCCCAGGTCCTGAGTTCAAGCTCCACATCAAAAACAACAAACCGATCTTGAATGAGAAAAACAACTGTGAAGCAAATTTGGTAGGCGGCCTTCTCAAAGCCTTGGATATCAGCTCACATTAAATCTTTCTTGATCCCAACAAGTGACTTCTTCTAAACCTTGTCTAAATGTGACAGCTCTTCCAGGTCACACACCCAGTGAAAAATAGCCATGCTCTCACGTTGTTTCCCGTCTTCGTGAGGTGAAGAAGACACTGGGGATGTATAGTATTGCAGAGTTCCAGAGTCATTTCCAGTCATTAACTATTCTTGGGGCAGTCCTATAGATGGTCAGGTAGAGTTCCTGGCATTGAGTGATCTGCCCTATGAAATTTCCTTACAGAGCAATGTCACAGCTGAACTCAGAAGTCAGGCCAGCCCCTGAGGATATGGGTCACCCCGCATGCAAACTCAGGAACTGATAAGATGGCCTCAGGCTAAACTGCAGAGGAGAACTTTCAGTTAGGCTAAATATAGAGTTGAAAATGGAAGCCAGCCAGGGTTCAGGATGCCAGATCCCAGGCTCACTGAGCACTCGAGGATACTTAATTGCCACAGGTGGGCCACATAATTCTTTTAACTCTCTTCCAAAAATAAAACATTAATGAGATTAGCATCAAGTGTTGATTGCATTGTCTTTTTTGTTTGTTTTTCAAATTCAGGGTGAAAAGAGGTTATGGTGAAGAGGAGGATAAACAAGGTGGTTATTTTTGGTAAATGGGAAGGCAAAGTTCCCTGAGTTGCTGGGGAATAATTTTTGAAAATTGAGTTTCTTTCTTTTGAAAATAAAATATTACAGATGTTTGTTTAATTTATCCTTGGCAGCACTTGCTTTGGTTTTTGTGATGCCCCAAGCAATGGATTTGCCATTCCTGGTAGTTTTCATTCTACACTCTCTGACATGGGTCTTTCTCATCTTCCTCCCATTCAGAATTACTTACCAGTCTGTAGCCAGAAACCTGGCTCATGCAGGTAAAGAGAGGCCACTATGTAGGCCAGAAATGTACTATTTTTGTTGTTGTTGTTGGCCAAGGAGCTTGAACTCAGAGCTTGGACGCTGTCCCTGAGCTTTTTTGCTCAAGGGCATCACTCTACCACTTTGAGCCACAGCACACCTTCCAGTTTTCTGGTGGTTAATTGGTGGTGAGAATCTCATGGACTTTCCTTCCTAGGCTGACTTTGAATCACTATCCTCAGATCTCAGCCTCCTGAGTAGCTAAGATTACAGGGGTCTCCCTGGTGCCTGGCTTTACCAAGGCACTTTTGGAGCCCCAGAACTGCTTGAGTAAAGTCAACATGGTAGAGTAGATAGATACCAGTAAGGATATAAAGCCAGAGAGACTGAGTTTCAACCAGGTTTCTATCCTTCCTACTAATTCCATATGCAAGCCTCAGCTTGTTACTTCCTATTTCATAACTGATAACAGTTTCAAGCAGAAGCTACAGTGATCAGATGAGAGAATATTTCAAAGAAGTTATCCAAGGGTTAACATGACCACCAGTGTTACTAGTGCCAAGATACCAGAGGGAAAAACAATAGCTAAGTAAGTGATGGCCTTGAGCAATTTAGATAGCAATAGTTAACTTTCACTACATCTAAAATATTTTCAAGTTGTTTTTATAAAGGTGATGTATAGAGGGCTTACAGTTATAAAAGTCAGGTAGTGAGTGCATTTCTTTTGGAACAATGTTAACCCTTCCCTTGCTTTCTCACAGTGTTTCCGGCCATCTATGCCCCAGTTGTATAATTCATCTTTAACATAGTGTCTAGTATCATCGCTGCTGCATTTGTTTACCTTTTATCCCACTATTTCCGTGCTTCCCCCTTATCCTCCCCGAGAGATTAACTTACAAACAAGACAAAAGACACAGAAAGCAAAGATAACAAAGTAGAAGAAAAAAACAAAAAACAACCTCCATTTCCATTTCTTAGAGTTAATTTTGATAAATGCCATTTTATATGATTATATGCACACAGCTACGGACCCTTTGTGATCTTCTCCTGAGAATATTCTCCTTTGGTCTCACTGCGTAAATGTCTAGAGTCCTGTATAATTTATCATGTCCATAGCTTTTGCAAATCTAGTGTGTTTACTTGTAGATTTATAGGCACTTTAGTTAGAACAAATGAGAGAAACCATACAACCTATGTTTCTTTGGGCCTGGCTTACTTCACGTAATATAATTTTTTCCAAGTCTTTCCATTTCCTTAAGGATGGTACAATATTGTTCTTTCTGATGGAAGCTAGAATTCAATTGTGTGCATATGCCACATTTTCTTGATCCATTCATCCACTCAGGCGCTCCTGCATTGACTCCATATCTCAGCTATGGCAAACAATACCGCAATGGACGTAGTTGTGCTGGTAGCTTTAGTGTGGCCTTGTTGGTGGTCAATTGGATAAATATCCAGAAGTGGAATTGCTTCGTTACAAGGAAGCTCTATGTTTGGTCTTTTGAAGAACCTCTGTACTGTTTTCCACAGTAGTTGAATAAGTTTTACATTTTCACCAACAGTGTAAGTAGTGTTTCCTTTTGGCCATAGTCCCATCAGCATCTGTTATTGTTTTTGTTTGTTTTTTGATAAATGGTCATTCTAAATGGGGTGAGGTAGAATCTCAATGTTGTTTTGATTTGCATTTCTCTTATGGCCAGAGATACTGAACATCTCCTCATGTGTCTATTGGCCATTCGTACTTCTGAGAAACTGATCCTATCTAAAATATACTTAGAGTTCAAAAATTAACCTGCCCCAAGAATCAGCCATCTAAGAAACAACTATCCAATTAATAACTGGGCTAAAGGTATAAAATACTTTTAACTGTGTTTCATTATGTAGCCTAGTCTGGCTTCCAACTTGAAACAGCCCTTTGCCCCCTCCTCATAGCCTCCTCAGTACTAGAATGACAAGTGTGTTCCACCACTCCAGTTGCATCTAGAATACATGAGTAGAACACCTTGGTATACAATATTAGGAACAGGTTATTAGGTGTAGGGTGGTGTTAATCTGTGAATGGCAAAGATGTATGGGATCATGCAGACAATAACGTATGGCCACCAGAACTATTCAGAGATGATTCTATTCTTCATTGGCATTTCTAGTGTTCCTCATTTGGGGGAGGTGGGGAGGATCTTTTATTTATTTGCTTTTGCTTTGGTTTTTTGTTTGTCTGCCTACTTTTTCAGTCTGACTCTCAATGTAAAGTTCTTGGTCCCTTAGCTGAAGTGGTAGGTTTCAGTTCATTTGCTCCAGCTAAAATCCCCCTTTAAGCACAACCCCCATGCTGGGTACTAGTTACTCAAAAGATTGCGTTCCAAAGATCCCTATTCAAAGCCAGCCAGGGCAGGAAAGTCCTTGAGACTCTTACCTCAAATTCACCACTAAAATGCCAGAAATAAAGCTGTAGTTCATGGGGTAGACCAGTAACCTTGAGTGAAAAAGCCAAAGGACAGTGCCCAGGCCCTAAGTTCAAGTCCCAGTACCGCACAAGATCAAAGCAAACAAACAGAAACACCTCCTCAATAAAGAAATACTTCATTTTGCCAAGAAGTTTGCTCCAATTTTGTCTGACTAGTTTTTGTCTCAATCTAAGTCTACTGTTTTGTGCTTTCTTTCTACAAATTATTATTTTGTTGTTGCTTAAAGGCTTTCTATTATTATTATTATTATTATCCGTAAGTAGTTGCACAAAGGGGTTTTAACTTAAAAATTTTTCTCTGAGACTTCTTGATTTCCTGAGACTGGTCAGGCAGGCTGGAGTGACATGAATTTTGCTTATGTGCTTTTAAAATTCTAATTATAACTCTTTGGTAGCTCTTCTGCACATGGCTGTATAAAGGAAGAGCTAGAGAAGCGGCCTCTCATGCTGGCCTGGATTAAGTATATATGTCACTTCGGAGAAAGGTACAACAGCTGCTGCTACTAATGCCACAACAAATAGCTGGCACAAAGCTTGGCCTGAGTGCATTGTTCTAACTTCCTGGGGCTGAGAAGACTTGGGAAAGGAGGGCGTGTGAATGGATGGAAACCTAGTTGGCAGACCTTCCAGGCTGGTTAGAAGCACTGAAGAGCAGCTCAGAAGAATCCCCTAGCTCCTTCACTGAAAATGATTCGAACTTTTTATCTTTTTATTCTATCATTAAAAGATGAGTCTGGAATCTAACAAACTTTTTTTCAATTGATTGTGGGCCTTGAACTCAGGACCTGGGTGCTGTCCCTAAGCCTCTTCGTGCTCAAGGCTAGCACTCTACCACTTGAGCCACAGCACCACTCCCAGTTTTTGAGTGGTTTGGTGGAGTTAAGAGTCTCACTCAGACTTTTCTACCTGGGCACTCCTCCGATCTTAGTCTCCTGACTAGTTACTACTACAGGTGTGAGCCACCAGCTCCTGGCCCTGATAGTTCTTTTTGGTAGTTAATTGGAAATAAGAGTCTCACAGATATTCCTGCCCAGGCTGGCTTGGATAAAAATCGATTTTTTTCAGGACCTCTTATCTTCTCTCATATCCACCTTTCACCACAGACCCAACAAGCTACAGGAGTGGTTAATATTCATCAGGGGAGGAACAGTGCCCCTTTAAATGATCGTGTGTGTGTGTGTGTGTGTGTGTGTGTGTGTGTGTGTGTGTACAAGCCGCACCTGTGTGGATAACAAGGGACTAGTGGCTTAGTGGCCAGAGAGCAAAGTGCATCACCAGACAGAAGGAGACACTCAGCTGAGATTCTGCCCACCCATGCTTCTCGTGAGCTAGGCTATGTATGGTATGATCTCTCACCCCTGCCGTCTTTACCCAAGTCTGCTACTTGACAACTCTTGGATGAGAGCTAAGCTGGGAGGGAACCTGAGGCCAGGGAGTGTGCAGGATAGAAGATAGGGAAAAGTAACTGCCAGAACGGCAGATCTCCATATCCTCTGATTTGCTCTCCGGGAAGGGAAAGGAGCCTAGAATGATTGCTTGCTATTATTTAAAGTGTTAAAGGAAAAAGATGCCCAAGACATCACCCTGGAGAATCATGATGCCCTTTTGTTCAGGAACAGGAACGCTTGCTGGAGAGTGAGCAAGCTTAGATTGAAGTAGGAATGGGAGGGGTGGGAGGATGGGTAGATGCAACTCTGAAGCCTGGGCCCTCACCTGCAGGTACACACTTCCTCCCTCGACTCTTTATGTCACTCCCAGAAGCCAGCACCCAGCCCTTTACCTGCTTGCCCTGTCTGTCAGGCTGTTTGCATGTGTTTAAACCTTAACTCCAGAGTGCATTCAAGACCTCACCCCCTAGGACCTCTGGGCCCAATGGTCATCATACAAACACATGTCACCCCAAGAATGCCTTGCTGGTTGAAAGCCCACAGAGGGTCCCACAAGCAGGAAATGATGAGGGAGAGTCGGGCTTCCTTACATGCCACCACCCACTCATGAATCAGAGCTGGCCTCCTTCTTGACGGAAGTTCTTCCTTTCTCTCCTTCTCCAACTGCCTGCAGCATACACAGGTGATCTGGCGATGACTGAGCCTTCTCTTGTGCAGAAGTGTTGGTGTTGACCACAGGAACCGGTTCAGTTGGTTAGGTCATGAGAAGTTTGGTTCGTCTGGGTTCTGGCATACAACATGCATCATTCCCCCAAGAGCCCCCCAAAGCATCATCACAACACTATGGTCTGCAGACCCATCCCTGGGCACCCCACATGGCTCTCAATGTTTGGAGGACAATGAATCCCCTGGGGTGACTGTCGAAGATGCGTACTCCAGGACATAGTGTGGCTATTGGAGGGTGGGGAGGGAGAGTGCGGTTCACACTCTGAGAGAGTCACAGCTCCCGCTGCTGGCTTTCATTTCCAGTGTGCTAACTCCAAAGTCCCCAGCCCTGCCTCTTCTGAAGCCATAATTTTCTGTGTTCTCATCATCTCCAGCGGCTCCGATTCCCTCATTCCCTCCCAAGCTCATGCTTTCTTTGGTTTCTGGTGACGTTTATGATCTTGGTCTTCTTGCATCTTCTTAGTCCATGTCCTCCTTTTCCGTTTCTCTGCTCCCTGGGCAGTTGTTTTCTGAAAATGACTTCAAATTCATTACAGTTCCTTCCTTGTAATTTGGACACTTCCCTGTGGCCAAATCATTCCCCCTGTTTTGGGAGGATGGTCCCAAACTGCTTGGAGTACTAAGAACCCTTAAGAGGGTATTTTCACTATTTTCAATCACTATCAAATGACAGGATCCAAGTTTTAGAGTCACCTATATTCCTGCTTTGCTGCTGTTTGGGGTTTTGAGACAGAGTCACTCTATTGTAACCCAGGCTGGTCTCCAACTCTGAAATCCTCCCATCTCAACTCTCAGGAGTGCTTTACCACACCTTCTTACAGTCATTGTTTTTAGTTTACTAAAAGGCTTAGAAAAAAATGGAAGTCATTAAAGTATACTACATTTGTTGGGACAAGAAATTATTTGTTTAGAAATAAAATTGAAGTCTGGTCTCCAGTGGCTAATGCCTATTATCCTAGCTACTCAAGAGGCTGAGATCTGAGGATCTCGGTTCAAAGCCAGCCTAGGCACTAAAGTCTGTGAGACTCTTATCTCCAATCAACCTCCAGAAAACCGGAAGTGGAGTTGTGGCTCAAGGGGTAGGGCAGTAGCCTTGAGCAGAACAGCTCAGGGACAGTGCCCAGGCCCAGAGTTCAAGTCCAATGACGGAAGGAAGGAAGGAAGGAAGGAAATTGAAGCTCCTTCTTTTCCTCCTCCCTCCTCTTTTTCCTCCTTCTCCTTCTCCTTCCATCTTTTAGTCAAGATTTCCAAGTTTGGAAGGGAAGATTGTAGCTAAAATCTAAAGCATATAAAGTTTGATAATACAGGTCATAAACTACTACCTTAATCACTTAAGATTCTGATTTGGTTTCTTCTGAGCAGCACCAATTAATGTCCTACAGAGGAGAGGAAAACAAACCAGAGCATCTGCACCAGTGCAATATGACTGCCACCTAGTGGTAGGATATCCTCACTACAAAGGGTCCCGTCTGTAGAGAAGACACAGTAAGTACAAGCACAGACTGTGAGGTTACTGCACAAATTAAGGCCTCTTGTGGTGATGATAATGGTGTTTTCTATTACATAAACTTTCATCATTTCCAGGACTATTTTAAGAACTATGTGTTTATTGATGCAAATTCAAAGAAAGTCATACAAAGACTTTATCCTTAGGTAGTTTATGTTGCAAAAGCTCCAAATACACAGAAGACGTCTATATGCAGGCCAGGCTTCCAATTCATCTAATTCTGACTTGGAAAATAGTGTGTGATTTTTCAAATGGCATTATGGATTGCTGAATAAGGAACAGTTAATTCATGTTAGTCAGTGACAGGAGCTCAGGGAAATACTTCTGGATTTCTACTCTCACTCCCCTAATCTGCTACACAGAGTAATTAAATGAGATTTTCTCTCTTTTTGCCAGTCCTAGGGCTTGAATTCATGGCTTGAGCATTGTCCATGGGCTTTCTCAAGGCCAGTGCTCTACCACTTGAGGACAGCACAACTTTTGGCTTTTTCTATGCATGTGGTACCAAGGAATCGAACCCAAGTCTTCATTCATGCTAGGCAAGCACTCTACCACTAGGCCAAACTCCCCTGGGCCCTAAAGGAGATTCTCTTTAGGAGTGTCTCTAAGCCAAGTTTTAAGACACTCCCATTCATTTCTTTACTGCTGTCCAAGGTGGAGCAAAGGCTTGGACTTGTCGGCTTAGCTCTTGTACTCACTCCCTTGTCCATGGTGGATTTCAAGGTCTGCCATGTGTTTTATGGCTGAATTCCCAGCTAAGAATCCCACAAGTAATCACAAGTGGCCAGTTAGTGAAATAATTCTTGCTGCTTGTTCCCCATACCTACTGATTTTTTTTTCACATGAATTTGGATCAAAAAGACACAAAAGTATTTGGTAGGACTGGGAGTTTGGCCTAGTGGTAGAGTGCTTGCCTAGCATGCACGAAGCCTTAGGTTTGATCCCTTGGTACTACATACACAGAAAAGGCAAGAAATGGTATTGTGGCTCAAGTGGTATAGCGCTAGCCTTGAGAAAGACAGTGCCCAAGCTCTGAGTTCAAGTCCCAGGACTGGCAAAAATAAGTATTTGGAATATGGCCCATGGAATCCATGAAAGTACAGTGTGAGTTTAGTAGTTGCTCTGGCATACCTAAACACGCTAGCTGATGAGCTTAAGATTTCATTCTAACCCTTGCTGTCACTGCTCAGAAATCAGTGCCACGACAATTAGGCACGACCTTTCCATACAGATGGCACCACCTCTCACACACAGAGAGAACACCAGCCATCCGGACCTCAAATGCAGATGTTTGCATATTTATAAGATACTCCATGTCTTAAATTGGTATGGGAAGTGCTGAAGCAAAGGCTGGGCAGAAGGGAGCCGCGAGTCACTTAAGCTGTTCCCATTGCCTGCTAAGAAATCGATAGTCCAGTTCTAGGAAATGAGAACAATTCTCTTAAACTACACATCTATGTGCTTCCTTCCAATTATTTTCATACTGTATAAACACTGTCACCTCTAAAGTGATGCCAATTCACTTCCTTGGCAGGGTTCTGGATTCACCACAAAGTACACCACTGGGTATGCTTGCAAACAAGGCGGCAGTAGCAATCTCAAATGCTTCTTTCCAAGAAAGCCACATGTCAAAGTTAAAAGAAATGTTAAACTTCCCTCCAAACATAAAGGCAAGATAGTGGTGCCAGATAAAGGCAGGGCTGGGAATAGTTCTGCTAAGAGATAGCCATGAAGAACTGAGAGTCAATGGAGCCAATGAGAAGTTGGGTTTTTGTTGTTGTTGTTGTTTGTTTGTTTGTTTGTTTTGTCGGTCATTGGGCTTGAACTCTGTGCTCTGTCCCCCAGCTCTTCAGCTCTTCAGTTCAAGGCTACCACCCCACTCTTTGAGCCATTTTCTAGTGATTAATTGGTGAGGTGAGTCTCATGTTCTTTAGTGCCTGGGCTGGCTTTGAACTGCAATCCTCAGATTTCAGCCTCCTTAGTAGCTAGGATCACAGGCATGAGCCACCACGCCCAGCTAGTCTGGTTTTTATTTTTAGCAAGAAACCAGTATTTGTGAACAACAGCGTGATAAATATGCCACCCTCCAGAGTTAGAGAATACCCCTCTGCTGACTGACGGTGCCTAGCCTTGATTTAATGGAGGGGGAGCCTTTGGGATGAGTGGAATGAGTTCCCTTAACAATAACCTTGAGAGGCCAGGAGCATGGCTTATGGTACAGTGGTCGCCTAGCGTGTATGAAGCCCTGGGTTCCAGTCCCCAGAACCAGACACACAGAAAAAGCTGGAAGTGGCGAAGAATCGAGAATGAATGACAGGAATGAACTAGATGTCTTCCAGAAAAATTTGCACACTTAGGAAACCAGAAATAAGAAGAATGTTTTTTTTTTAAATGATTTTGCTTTCTTCAGGCATGGCCTCCGACAGCAAGAGAGGCCAAGCAGTAATGGTGAACAAATGCAAGCTTCGGGGTCCTGACAGATTTCAGCTGCATCAGCTGAGTCCCCCAGAGGAGAGAAGAGGGGGGCATGTACCTTATAGCACAAAATGTTATGGCCTACTAACTCCCCATCCTTTCTCTACCTGGTTCTTGCCTTGTATTCCCCTCCAGATGAAATTCTGGAGGAGCTTTTCTCTCTTCTTAACTAGATACTGACTGGTGTGGCACACCTCCTGGTGCTGTACATTTCTAGAAAGTTCTTTAACATTAGAGCTCTTTTGGAGCCCCAATTATGCCATCTATTAAAAAATAATGAGCTGGACACTGGTGATTTAAGTTTTATTCGTGCATCCAAGCTTAACCACTTAGGAGGTTGAGATCTGAGGATCACAGTTCAAAGCCAGCCCAGGAAGAAAAGTCTGGGGGACTCTTATCTCAGACTAACCAGCTTATGTGGGGTTCTGAGACAAGTGTTAGAACAAAAATGCCAAGTGAGCACACAAGGCCCCAAGTTTAAGCTCTACTCAAAACAAGAAAATAATGGAAAAAAAGAAAAGAAAGCAAAGGACGCCTGCACTTCCTTATGAACTAAATGTGTATAATGTTCAAATGAAAATTGTGGCCATTCATAATTGATAAGTACAACTTTTTGGCTACAGCTAAATTTCCTCTCTCTGACCACATCTCTTTCTAGATCTCCTAGAACCTCTTAAATATTTCAAATTCTCATTCAGTCAAAAATATTGATCTTTGCTTCCTCGGAAAAAGACTGTTTGGAGGGAAAATGAGTATTGAAGGAGAGAAGCTGAATAATGATAAATATGGTCAAAGTACCTCATATATGCATACATGAAATTAGAACAATGGTTGATACCTGTTGACACAGTTTTAGGAAGGAAAAAAACGGGTGAAGGGGGGTGATGGAGGGATGAGGTTGATAGGGCCCCATACATTGTATGCAAGTACAGAAAGAACACAAGGAAAAACCCCATGTCTAACTAATAAAGACAATAAAGAGGAAAAAACTGCTATTATAACCTGCTGCCAGCAGGGAGAGCTGTCCCTTTATTTCCACTAAGGATGACTTTAATTCTTAAGCAGGGCCCAATCTGTATCTATTTCACCACTACCTACTGGAACCATCCTTGCTTCCAGTTGCCAGGGAGACCTGACAGAATGCCAGTGATAGACCTGGGACCCAGGAAGGAGAGGGACTTTGGTATCACAGGGGACATTACTTGATATTTTCAGCCACTCTCGGGTCTCTCCTAAGAGGCAGGGCCTCAGCTCTGGAGCCTTCAGATCCACCCCAGTCACTTCTGGACAGGGTAGGCTTTTGGATTTCAAGTCACCTCTTTTTCTCCTTCTTCTTTTGTAGTGGATTTGCCTATTACCCTCCAGGGATTTAAATTACCAGAGTTTCCAAGATATTCTGGGAATGAGACATACAAGTGCTTGAGGTGGACAAAGCATTCCTTGCTGCAGGGATTTTCCTGTGCTCTGAGAGCTACTCAAGACTGCTACAGTCCACATGCCATGAACTGCTCAAGAGTCACACCAAAACCAGCTCCAGATTCTGCCCACTGAAGCATTTGGAGGGAGCAATATTGCTTCAGGTAAAAGCCACTATTTTATGGCCGACAAATGTCAGGGTTCTCCTGAGGAATAGGGCCTATAACATGTGTATATGAGTAGTAGATATAGATAATGGTGATATGTATGATATAGATTATATATAAATATATAAAGAAATTATACATAAATATATAAAGAGGAAACACATATGTAAGTTTATAGGTTATATATGTGTATATATAAATATATACAGGGAGAAAGAGAGAGAGAGAGAAATTTATGAGTCTAGTCACCAGAGGCCCACCCCTGTAGTTCTAGCTACTAGAAAGCTGTTATCTGAGGAGCTCAGTTTGAAGCCAGCACAGCTAGGAAAGTCCATATGATTTTTATCTCCAATTAACCAGCGAAACACTAGACATGAGATGTGTCTCAAGTGGTAAAGACATTAACTGTGTGAGAGAGAAACAGCCAAGTGAGAGCACAAGGCCCTGAGTTCAAGCCCTGCATTGACTCTCTTAAAATATAATTTGATGGTCTTTCTACCCAATTCCTCTCTTCTTTCTTTTCACAGATGTCAGATTGTGCTACTATTTGGAGAGAGAGAGAGAGAGAGAGAGAGAGAGAGAGAGAGAGAGAGAGAGAGAGAGAGAGAGAGACAGACAGACAGACAGACAGACAGACACAGAGACAGAGACACAGAGACAGAGAAAGACAGAGACAGAGAGACAGAGACAGAGGCAGAGACAGAGAACAGGGAGAACAGAAAGTACCATGAGTGAGCTTTCTAACACGCGGCAGGGAGCCAGTAAGAAAACAGGACTTACGCTTCTGTCAAGAGTGAGGTGACAAGGTACAAAAGAGACACCTGATCAGTTGTGACCCATGAAGGCTCCTGGGGGCTTCTTGTCATCACTCCTTGGATATTCATCTAAATAGGTGGCATCTCCACTTGACTGTCTTTCTATATGTCTATTATTACTTAACCTTCCTGAGCAGCAGCTGGGGAGAGCACTCTTGCAGGTAGCAGCTTGATGCTTCCTCATTAGAGCCTCACCTGGTGGAAAGAGGGATGAATGCTCTCTTAAGTCCTTTATCCAAAGGCACCCACTCCCTTTTAGAAAGACCCCACCTTCAGGGCCTAACCACCTTCCAAAGTCCCTGCCCCCTTTGCCATATTAGTTGCAGTGAGGCTCCAAGAGGAAATAAGTAAGTTAAGTAAATACATGAAGTGTGTAGCTTAAAAAAAAGTACCTCTAAGTAGTTGTACAAAGGGGTTTCAAGTCAGCATGTCAATTATGACATGGCAAACACATTTTGATCACTGTCACCCCTTTTATTGTTCTCTATCTGTCCCAGCCTCATCATACAGCTTTATAAAATGTGCCTTGGGAAGGCATTTGGAAACAAAACCTGACATTTCTTACATAGAAAAATAACATTTGGGTGATCTAATATGAAGTAGATTATGAAGAATTTTCTGAGTGTTCCAGATGTGGGTGAGATACTTCAACAATGCTGCTTCCACACATTTCCACCACCATACAGACCGTGGAGATGGTGGAGCAGGAGGCAATAGACAATCCTGGGGTGCCTGGGAAAATGTGACGCACTGGAAAGATGATATCAAAGGAGAAGGCAACAGGTGGAACAGCAAAATAGAACCGGAAGGGAGTAGGAAGAGGACAACGGCATGGGGGAGAGGTCATCCTGGCAAATTCTGCTACTTTCCTCCTTGTCCCCACCAAAACAAAAAGTGAAGATAAAGTAAAACCAGAATTTGCTAAAATGGGAACGAAATAGAGAATAACACACTGAGCCAAGGACTATAGAAAAAGAACAGGAAATCGGGTGCGGGCAACTTCCTCTATTGAAGCTGAGGTGCACAGTTGCAACTCCCTGGCCTCTTCTCTGCAAAACCCTGCAACCAAAAGGGCTTTAAATGCTTTTCTTTCCCCATTAGCTATGGGTGTGCTGTCAGGGTTTATTCCACCCCATCCCCCACTCCTACTCCCAGCTGTTTGCCCTTGGGAATTTCTCACAGGCAACTAGACTAAGCCAGGGTCTCACAAACAAATGGGAAGCAGAGGTCAGAGGAAAGACTGTGCGGAACAAAAGGATGGTAGGAAGCCAGTGGCCTCCAGCTGCAATCTGAGTCTCCTAGGACCAGCTGTGCTATGGTGATGACCAATAATAACTTGGTCCAGCTCAAGCTTCACCATTCAGGTAACAAGCCCTTCCTGATGCCAACTTACATAACATCCTAGGAACACTCATTTGTCTAGAGATAGACAGGAAGAAAGGGAGGGAAGGAAGGAGAGAGGGAAGGGGGGAGACAAGATGTGAGAGGGGGAGGAGAGAAGAGAGGGAGAAAAGCAGGAAAGGAGGGAAGGAGGAAGGGGAAAAGGGAAGAAGAAAGAGAGGGAGGAGGGGAGAGAGGGCAGCCAGGCAGATGCACACTCTTTCCTGCAGGAACACATGGCAAACGATGACGAGTTCTGTCTTCATCCACTGGGGCATTTTGCTCCACTTCCCAAGGACTGAGTCACTACAGTTTCCTTGTGGGATTTTCGGGCAGATGCTATTGTTCATGCATGAATCTGAGCAGCCATTAGGACAGAATTCCTGTGAACTGTGAACTGCCTCATCGGATAGGCTTTCCCCAAGGTGACCTTTCCTACCTACTTCTCATTGAGCTCCTCCTCCAAGATGGGACAAATAATCGTCTCCAAACGCGAGCATCAAGGCAGGCGGGAAAGGGATGCAGAAGTACTGAGACAAGGCTACAAACAAACTTCAGGGCCAAATTGGGCTCTGATTTCTTTGCCAGGGCTTGTTCAGAAGCTTCTTGAGGGGGTGAAAGCTCACAGACCCTCCTCTTCAAACCCCAGGGTGGGAACAGCAGAACAGCCATGGTTTGGACTCCTTGGAAGAGTGGAACCAATAATGGGATCACAGGTGCATGGAGTCCCTAGACCGAAACTGCTTGCAGGTGATGCTCCGCGGGTGTCAGAGGAGCCTGCCTTCATTTGCATACCTCCTGATTGACAGCAGGCTCCGGCCAGTGCCGGGGGCCAGGGTGGCTCTCAGGGGGCGGGGTAATCAGTTTCATTTCCTCGCTGGCTGGAGACTCACCGCCCTAGCAGGCTCCTGTTTGCCCTAGGAGGCAGACCCGAGAGCAGAGCGTGAGGAGTGGCTGAGTCCACCTCTCCTTCTCCTCCCACTGCATCTGCCAGGGGCCCAGCCAAACGACTTTGAAGGGCGCGAATGGGCAGAGCAGAACTTCTGGACAGGAAGATGAATGATCCGGATCCCTCAGATTTGTGGAGCAGATCGGATGGGGACGGTGAGCTGCTTCAGGACTTGGGGTAAGAAAGCTGATCTCCTTGACAGAATGCTTCTTGGATGGCTGTAACTCGGGCCGCTCACTTCCATCTGTGCTTACAGTCGGCCCCTTCCCATCCTGATCTTCTCTTTTCTATCCTGATCCTCCAGCCTGGCCGCTTGATTCATTTGTATCTTCTTTGAGGGCGGGGGGAGGGAGGTAATTCATTGTAAAAAAGGGCTGTTGAAGACTTTTCCAGGTAAATGGAGAACATGTGGCCACAATTCACTGCTGGACAGTCTTTGAGAATGGGGACAGAGCTGGGGCATTTGAGTCCATGTAGCCTGGTTTCTCTGATGTTGCTCTGGTTGGGGAAGAGTTGACCCGGAGGTGGTATTGCTGGTACCATATACACAGAACCTGCTCTGCAGTGAGAGGGACTTTTTCAAAAGAGAGAATGAGGAAGTTTCTGGAGCAGTCTGGCACTGCGTTTATGAGTTGCTGTGGGTACACTTTTCTTCAGGAACAGCTTTGAACCTTTAAATACCAACAGTGCAGGAACAGGATGGAACTTGTGTCCAGACATAGGTTTAGGTATGTGGCACCATCAGAGTCTTGCTCTGAAGAAAAGATCTTAGTGACACAACCCATGAGGATTTTTAATAAAAGAATCAAGATTAC
The DNA here is from genome assembly GCF_031878675.1 of Megascapheus bottae. Lineage (NCBI taxonomy): Eukaryota > Metazoa > Chordata > Mammalia > Rodentia > Geomyidae > Megascapheus > Megascapheus bottae. Next base: position 14,754,482 of record NC_143531.1, on the reverse strand, counting down.
ACAAGAGAAGAAGGGAATTTCCTAGAGATAGCAACCCTTCAATGTAAACATCCCCTACAAGGCTGGGTTAACAACAGTGTTTCCAAGTTAGCATAAAGCGGCTAGATCTTTGGACTGGATCCTTAACTGTTCACAATCCAATGACGTGGGACCTGTTATCACCTTACAGAAGCTGAACACAGGGCTGGGATCTAGCTCAATGGCAAAGCACTTGCCTAGCAAATGCAGTAATCCTGGGTTCAATTTCCAGTGCCATAAAAGAAAAGACAAAACAAAATGCAGTTGAAACAAAAACAACAAACAAGATGAAAATAGCACTTACCAGCTGTGAAAGCCTCACACATCCATGAAAGATAACCTGTGACTGGATTTCAAATCTTGGCTTTGGTAGCTAGGATTACAGGTGTCAGCCTCGCTGCTCTGTGTCTTCATGGTTTACTTCTATATGACTTTAATAAGTTATTTAAATCGCTGAAGTGCTCATGTTCATATCTTTTATAGATATTGACAGATAATTTAGTGGTTCAATTTCAGAAGGTACTGGTTGTTTGGTTTCTTTCCTCCTTCAGGCTCAGGGGTGTGTAAACCCTGTACCACGAATTACACACAGCCAATCTATCACTCAGTACCATTAGTCTCTAAAATGAAACAAGTCAAATGAGTTGCCTCATTTAAAGGAATGGAGAGAGGGAAGGAGGAAAGAAAGCAGGTCATCCCAAGGCCATCTCTTACATCCTGGATGCATCAGTGTGTCCAAAAGAAATTAGAAGTAAAACCATGTTGGTAGCTTGGCTTCACATTGGTGCCATGTGAAGCAGGGAGGGTGTGGCCAGGAGTGAGCAGCTCTGGCTGGTCAAACCTTGATCCTTTACGGAAGATATTCATGCCCGGGATGTTCAGGCTGCACAAGCTGAAAGAGTGATAGAGGGTAGGGAGAGACCTTGCTTATCCCTGCTATGCAGCACTTCACCCTCTCCCCCTCCCACCAGGAAGGGGAAGGGACCCTTTAGCCTTGGGCTTTGCTGCCAAAGGTCAGTCTTCAGACAGCTCCTAGCACCCTATAGTGCTTGGAAGACCTGCCTATGGCACAGTGCAGCCATCTTTGGTGCTGTTTGTAACAGAACCTGAGCCAGTCCATAGGGGGAGGGAGGGGGGTACAATCCAAAGTAACAGGAGATGAGTTATCTCACTACCCTGAGATCCTTTGCATCCAGCTATACTAGAGTTGGAAGCTATGAGACAGCCATTGAGGACAGGGAAAATCTCTCCTGTAATACAGATAGGGACAGTGTGGAGGAATTATGCTTCAGGAGCAGATGTTCATGTAAAGATTCCTGTTGAGTACCCAGTTACAGGTTAGAGCTGGACCATGGGAGCAGAAAACAGGAAGAGAGATACAGTTGGCATGGCAACTAGAAATGATGATAAGTGAAGATGTCAGCAAAGAGGAGGGTGAAGACGAACAGAGCTTTCTGTAACTGTGACCCAGCACTACTAGAACAGGCATGGCTTCCTTCCCCAGAACCAGCTTGGGATGCAAAAGACAAGAAAGGCTGTTGTGTTCTTTTCTAAGATTCCCTTGAGTTTTAGCATCCAGCTGCCAGGAAAAGCCCTCAGCAACTCTCCTTACAGTTTATGCCTCCATCAGTGCTTTTCTAGCTTCAGACAAGAGGCCCCCTACAGACCCATATAAAGGTACTATTGCATAGCTATAGGTAATAGAATTAAGACCCCAAATACAAACAAAAACCATTGAAGGGAAGGGCCAGAAAAACAAACACTAGAGACATTACATAAATTACAAACTGGCACAGAACTGCTAATTACTCAAAATCCCAGCAATCCTTTGGGGATAACCAAAGGAAGTGTTATACCCAAGACAGCCTGGGAACAGTATAGTTATATTATGTAGCTACAGACACAAAAGAGACATGATGAAAATGATTTTGGCTATTTTTAAATTAAATATTTATGATTTCTACTGATGCCTTCCCTCAAGTATGAGACTGATCACTTTTTTTTTTGTCTCTTAATGTTCACATGTGTAAAAAGAGATTGTAGTAGATCAAAGATTGAGGAACTTTTTTTTTTTTTTTCCAGTCCTGGGCTTGAGCTCAGGGCCTGAGCACTGTCCTTGGACTTTCTCAAGGCTAGAGCTCTACCACTTGAGCCTCAGCACCATTTCTGGCTTTTTTCTATGCATGTGGTGCCGAGGAATCGAACCCAGGTCTTCATGCATGCTAGGCAAGCACTTTAACCACTAGGCCAAACTCCCGGCCCCGATTGAAGAACTTTTTATACATGTATTTAAAGGTCCAGCTAACAAATGGCTGGGACTGCCATTTCAAACTCTTCGAAAGAATGAGGCTTGTATTAGTTCTGTCGCAGTAAGCAGAGGGCTGGCAAGATGGCCTTCTGTTCACACCTTTCTGGCCTGGAGGATAAGTGCCTCCTCTCATGGATCTCTGCTGCATGAACTGCTCTGATCTTCCAAAAACACATACATGGTCCAGCTTTATACAGGAGACTCAAAAGCAGAGAAATTAGGTTACTTGAAGGCCCAGCATATCTGGGTCCAATGCATATCCTTACTCCCCAAGCCAGGCAGCCTTTCTGCCGCAACTGGTTATCTATTGTCCACCCACCACACTGTACTATCACAGGCTATATGTCAATTCCTTTCCCATCCTCATGCTCAGTGATGTGTGATATAGATGCAGCTCAGATCACCAACAGACATCCTAGCAGCAGAACTATGAGACCATCTAAGAGCTGACCCCAGCTCAGAAACCTGCCTTCTACTACTGGCCATGTCTGACTGCTTGCCACTCAGGGAGCACTGGCTTTGGTCTTTGCACCCATGAACAGATGGGAAACGTGAGGAAGGTGCTGTAGCCGCACATGGAGTTTACAGGTCGGCTAACTTTCCTATGCAGAGCATGTTTAGTTCTTCTTAGTTTTTAAACTTCTCTCTTCTTATTCAGTGAGTACAACTTCTTAGTGCTTAGGGCAGAAAAGGAAGTTCTGTGATTACTCAACCAACTGGCTTTCTCATACCGGGCTTTGTATTCTGTACTTACGACTTGTGTACACAGAACCCCCCAACATCCTACTCAAGGAGACTTTTAGTAAATGTTGTAAATGAATTCACTTTTCTGGACAAGGAAAAAAATTAAGTAGGCTGAGAGAATTAGAAAGTATAAGGAAAAAAGTACAAAGTGTATGGAGTATCACACTGAGAAAAGCTTGTTTCTCCTCTGTGCGCATGCTCATTTCTGTAATCCTGGATTCTAGAAGTGGGTGGTGACTCTTGGTGGCCAGCAGATTGCATGTATCTAGTGCACCTGGGCTCAAGGGAGTTTCCTCCTCAGTTGTGTTGTTTTGTTCCTCCTGTGGGTGGCTTCTTTCTGTTACAAGTGGAAATCTGTCCCACAAGTTTTGTTTTATTTTCCTGGGTGGAGATGCTCCACTGCATTCCTAGCTCTTGAAGGACATTGTGCAAGGTGGCATGGGGATATGGGCATGTGTAGGAAGAAATGTCTGCAGGGCCAGAATATACCTGCAGGCATTCTGAGCACAGACTGGAGTGGAGAGGGACACAGGCATGTTTCAGGCAGGAAGTCAATCACTGATCTTAGAACTGAGGTGCAGTTTGTCAGCTCAACTTAGGTGAGATGACATTTTATACATAGGGGGTAAAAACAAACAGACAAACAAATATGGGAGAAGTTAAGGACTCTTCATGAAACTCTGTGGCTGGAATACGTGACGCTATCTTTCTATCTTCCAGAACTTCTGGCCTCATTCCTCAGACTCTAAGAACAAGTCTATCCTGATCTCTCATTCCTACAGAATTCTTTCCTCCTAGTTTTTTCTTTAGCTGAATTTTCACTCACCTTTAATTCATGGACTATATTTCTACTACAAAATAAAGATTATTTTTGCCCCCAAAGAGGAAATACACTACAGGGACATGCTTCAGAATCTTGTAAAATACTTGTTAATAGAAGGAAGAAAGAATAAAGAAGTCCCAATTCATTTTAGAATTAAGCTCCTTGAATTAATGTTCTTAGAATGCCCATAAAATTAGAAGTGAGGGGTCAGCCCCTGGATGGACAGGCTACCTCTCAATGGGAAATGAAGGAAAGCGATGATCATTGTCTTCTGGAGAAACAGGGAAACTGAAGCCCTTTATTTTCACTATGTCTCCTATTAAATTGCCCAGATATTTTAAACATACCTTCTGTAAAACATAAATATCTTCACCCAAATTCTCTCCCTCTCACTCTCTCTTACACACACACACACACACACACACACACACGAGCTCTTTCCATATTAGTCAGTTTGGTGTAGCATTTGGTGGGCCTGTCTGTGTTCACTAGGAAATATCAGATTCCTTGCAGCTAGGAAGGAAGTCAGCGTACCCATGACCCTGTATTTTAGTCTGATAGTGCAGTGGTGGCCCCATGAAATAGTCCTAAACGTGCAAAGGAGAGTGTAAGAGACTAAAATAAACTGAACATTTTGATCACAGCTTTTTATTTCTTTCATTATATGTTGTGCCAGTAACAGGCTCAGCTTTTTGGTTTATCACGTGAGCTACATATCCAAGTCAGGCATTTCGCAGACTTTTCTGCCAAGGCTGCCTCCGAACCATGATCCTAAGATCTCAGCCTCCTGAGTAGCTAGGATGAGCCACCATCACCTGGCTTCAAAGCCTGATCATATGGCTATTTTGAATTGGACTTTTAAACCCTTTTCAACCTAGAAAGCAACACTCTCAGTGTGCTGAGATGCTGTACAAAATGTCACACAGTAGGTGGCTTAACCAATGGGAAATCTATTGTCTCATCCTCCTGGAGACCAGAAAGCCAATGAAAAAAACATAGTCCTTCGTGAGAAGCGACCAGAGGAACCTCCAAGGCCTCTCTTTGGCTTTGTGGTGACCGTCTTCACATCCACATGGTTTTCTTCCTGTGTAGGGAGTCGAATTGTAGGGAGTCTAATTTTTCCCTTTACAAGAGGATAGATAATGGTCATCCTGGATTGAGCCCACCCTTTTAAACTTGATAAAGGCATTGTCTCCAAACAAGGTCTCATTTTACAGTCCTGGGGGTGAGGACTTTCGATGTGAGTTTTCATGGTGGAGTTCAGCCATAACTTTGACACTACCATTTGCCAATCCTCTCTGTTCTCCTCTTTGACTTCACCCAGAGGATTCCCTACTAGGACCTTGGGACTGACAGTGTGGTCTTTGCCTTAGTCACAAAGGGGAATATTCCTGGGTAATGTCTGAAAGGAAACCCCACCAAGGGAAGAGTCATGTTAGTAAAAGTGCTTTCCTGTTTTTTCAGGTGGTATCATGGCAACCTCACACGCCATGCTGCTGAGGCTCTTCTCCTCTCCAATGGGCGTGACGGAAGCTACCTTTTGAGGGACAGCACTGAGCACACTGGGAAGTACTCTCTTTCTGTCAGGTAGGGTATTTTAGAGTCCATTCCCACATTTAACTTTACCGTCCCTCAGATTGCCAGATAAAAACTCCCTGATTCCTTGTTGGGCTAGCAGGCTAAAGGATTTCACTCACTAACAAGTTGTTGCTGTTGTTTAAAGAGAACTGGAAGAGATTTAGAGAATGTTTTCATCTTCTGCTTCTTATTTGACTTATGAGCATGAAAACCAAAGGATGAGCCATCTGGCATCTAATAAATCAGCATTAGGAATAATAACAGAATTCAAATCCCTGAGACCTGGTCCAGTGAGTGCTGTGGCTCCTAACAGGAGTTCAAGACCCTCTTCTTTGCACCTTGCATTTTTCTTTATTCCCTTGTTGCTGAATAACGAAGTAGTCCCCATTTCCCTTTCAGCTGTCATCCAGGGATCAGTGTCTCCTCATGGAGACTTCTGAAGTTCCAGGTCACATGGCACCACTGCCAAAGCCAAATCACATTTCCCAAGACAGCCAAATCACATCTCTTTGATTTCTTCTTCCGTGAACAGGGAGAATTCCCAGTTCCACAGAGCTCATGTGATGAGGGCAGGCCTACAAATATAATCTTCACATATTAAGATAAATTACTTTGGGGACTTGGTGTTCTACAAACTCTCCTGCTAACTTTATCTAGCATAGGGTTTGCCTGAATAATTGGAACACAGTGTGGGTACTCCATCCTGGAATGCTCTGTCATCCCTTTCATTGCCCACAATGAATCTGCAGGCCCCCTTGAAAAGGAGAGGGGAAATAGTGGATGATGAAAAAAGTTGGGGAGTTTGTTTGGTTGGTTTTGCCAGTCCTGGGGCTTGAACTCAAAACCGTGGCACTGTTCTTGGGCTCTCTCAAGGCCAATGATCTATCACTTGAGCCACAACACCACTTCCAGCTTTTTCTGTGTATGTAGTACCAACGAATTGAACCCAGGGCTTTGTGCATGCTAGGCAAGCACTCTACCACTAGGATATGCTCCCAGCGCATTTGGGGAGTTCTAACAGAAAAAAAAATGCAAGTATTTTTCATGCATTCACATTTTTTAATCCATTTTGTAAGTAATAAATAGGTTGGGGCTTGAGTTGAGTGGCAGTGAGACCTCTGCTTTCTCTGACTGACAGCAGCACTGTTGAAAGTCCATTGGATGATGGACTACAGTGCTTTATTGAATGGATCTTGTGAAAGTCACATGTGGGAATATTGAATCAAATATTTTAATTATTTATTCATGTATACATGTTTCTTCTCACTGGTTAGGGAATAATCTCCTCGTGAATCGATGACATATATATTTCATCTTCATGAAACATTAAAATATGAGTCATTGCTTCCATTATATGTGCTTAGGAATTCTATTTTAAAAGCTACCAGAAGTGGCATGAGCCATAGTCCAGTTCTGCAGGATGATTGTATATACTCAATTATTCATTCATTCCTTTAAGAGTAAATATTTCAGACATTCACTCTGTGTCAGTCACAAAGACTGCAAAGACTTTTTTTCAGGAAGTACACTCTCAAAGGGCCAACAGCACCCCCAAAATACTATAAAGCAGAGCATAGTAGATAACATAAAAGCAATGTTTGAGTGGTTCAGAAGAGGCAAAACACTCAACATAAGGAGGAGGAGATATTTAAAGTCAAGGTGGGTGGGTAGCTGGGATTTGTCCCAACGGAGAAGGAGGAAGGCATTGCATGTGAAAGGAACAGTAGAAGCTAAGTTGCAGAGGCAGAAACTAGAGTAGGTCCAGGACAGGGAATCTGAAGGCACGATCCGTAGACCAGCAGCATCAACTGGGGACGTTAGACTATAAATCCTCTGCTCCAACAACTGAATCAGCGGATAGGTGGGTGTTTATAGGTTGTATAGGTGACCCTGATGCAAATGAGCGTTGCAGTGTGGGCTGCAGAGTGGGATATGTGGTTCAGAAGATAGGATGGGGACAAATAAAGTACAAAGAGGGATTTAATATTATATTCTATTTCATTTCAAAACTGAAGTGGAAAGAAGGGTGTCGGTGGCTCCTGCCTATCGTCCTTGCTACTAAAGAGACTTAGCTGTGAAGATCTTGGTTCAAAGCAAGCCCAGACAGACAAAATACTATTTCCACTTAGCCAGTAAAATGTCAGAAATGGAAGTGTGGCTCAGCCAGACTTGAGTATAAAAGCTGAGCCAAAGTTCAAGGCCCTGAGTTCAAGCTCTAGTGCCAGCAAGAAAACAAACAAAAATGAAATAGGAAAATGGCAACAGGAGAAATTTGGTCTTTTATTCAGTAGATAGTAAAACAGACTTGAGAGGAAAAGATCTGGGCACCCATGCATGACTAATTGACAGAAGCAAAAGTCTAACTCCCAAACAAGTCAGGGAAGAGCACAAAGCAGAGAGGGGAAGATGGAGAGGTTGGCATGTGCCATTTCTGTTTGCTGCCCTTTGGAACTCATGTCCTGCAAGAGGGTTAATATTCAAAGATGATTGCACTATGTCTGAGAAAAGTAAGCGAAAGTTATCTCGGGCCTTTTAGTAGAGCAAGAAATTGAAAGGCACATGCTCTGCCATTAATGATGTTCTTTAAAACTACAGTGATTCCAATGATTGCATATTCTTGGTTCCTAGGAAAGGTTAATGGTGATGCTAATATCTATGACTACGTTTTGCCTTCAAAAAGAAAATACTCGGCCGGGAGTTTGGCCTAGTGGTTAAAGTGCTTGCCTAGCATGCCTGAAGACCCAGGTTCAATTCCTCGGTACCACATACATAGAAAAAAAAGCCAGAAGTGGTGCTGAGGCTCAAGTGGTAGAGCTCTAGCCTTGAGAAAGTCCAAGGACAGTGCTCAGGCCCTGAGCTCAAGCCCAGGACTGGCAAAAAAAACAAAACAAAACAAAACAAAACAAAAAACAAAAAGAAAATACTCGGGGCTGGGAGTTTGGCCTAGTGGTAGAGTGCTTGCCTAGCATGCACGAAGACCTGGGTTCGATTCCTCGGTACCACATACATAGAAAAAAGCCAGAACTGGTGTGGAGGCTCAAGTGGTAGAGCTCTGGCCTTGAGAAAGTCCAAGGACAGTGCTCAGGCCCTGAACCTCAGCCCAGGACTGGCAAAAAAAAGAAGATACTCCTTTGGGGCCGGGAGTTGGGCCTAGTGGTAAGAATGCTTGCCTAGCATGCATAAAGACCCAGGTTCCATTTTCCACACCATATACACAGAAGAAGTCATTAAGTGGTACTGTGGCTCAAGTGGTAGAGCATTAGCTTTGAGAAAGCCCAAGGACAGCATTCAGGCCCTGAGTTCAAGTCCCAGGACTAGAAAAAAAAATAAAGAAGATACTCATTTGTTAACTAACATTCAATGCTTCCTTTTTCCCTTTTAGAGCCAAAGACTCAGTCAAACACTTCCATGTTGAATACACTGGATATTCATTTAAATTTGGCTTTAATGAATACTCATCTTTAAAAGATTTTATCAAGCATTTTGCAAATCAACCTTTGGTTGGAAGTGAGACAGGTAAGATATCCTAGTCTGTTTTCTGCCAATATAACTGAATGCCTGGCACTGGTTGACTTACTTAAAAAAAAAGTTATATAGCTCATGGTTCTTTAAGTCTGAGTATGGTATCCACATTTGCTCGGAAGAGGGTGACTTCTTGTGGATCTGGCCTTTCACATGATGAGCTATATAGCCAAAAGAGCTTTTTGCCAAAAACTCATTCTTGATATAATCCATTTCTCAATTAGCCATTAATCCATTAAGCTAACAAAATTAATATATTCATGAGGGTAGCGCCCTCTAAATCCAAACTATAGCACACACTATCCTGGTACTAGAATTGTCTATCTTGTCTAAACAAAAGTCAGCACAAAGTCACCTCTATATTTGTGGTACAGAACAGTAACTTGTTTTGTCCTAATTGGTGAGAAATAAATCTCAGTTCATCAAAGGCTCAGAAATTCCAAGAACCTGTGAAACTTAATAGTCAAAAGTACAGCCTGTCACCATGAATTGTACAGACTTTTTTTCCTGGTAAACTTGGCAGTGGCCTTTCTGTTAATCACTGTGGAGGCAAGAGATGCCAAGATCCTCTTCTGCCTTTGCTGTTGCTTATGTGACCTGGATAGACCCTAATCAGAATCATGCAGCATCTAGTACTGATTTAAAAGCACATACATACTCAATAGAAACCAAAAACTAGTTAGTTCTCTTAATACTGACTTTCCTAGGCTTGTGGTAGAATATTCTCAGTGGTGATCTTTTTTGATTCTGGTCGAAAGTCTCCCAGTCAGCCCAAAAACTTACTTCCCCACTTAGCTTGCTATTGTTCTTATGCATGGGTGTCTAGTGGGGAGATGTTTATTTCCATTGCTACCGTGGCTTTAATAAACGTTTCAGCTCCTCAGACATCTTCAAAGGTAAATTTATTACTTGTATCCAACCCTATACTTAGTTTTATTTAGTTCTTGGTCACTGAAAGTGGAGAGAGAATTTCTGAACCCAGAGCTTCATTTTTACTACTTCTTTTCATCCTTCTCCTTATCTGTCAGAATTTGAACCCAGGGCAGGTTCTTTGGGTAGATGGATGGATGGATGGATGATGATTAGTAGAACTCTGAAGCCTGCAAAAAGCACTGCAGTTATCTTTCTGTCATTCTTAACTCTCCAAGCAAAGCTTCTTCTTCTTCTTTTTTTTTTGCCAGTCCTGGGCTTAAATTCAGGGCCTGAGCACTGTCCTTGGGCTTTCTCAAGGCTAGTGCTCTATCATCACTTGAGCCACAGCACCACTTCTGGCTTTTTCTATGTATGTGGTACCAAGGAATCAGACCCGGGTCTTTGTGCTAGGCAAGCACTCTACCATGAGGCCAAATTCCCACCTACCCTCTCCCTTTTTTAAAACACTGTTTCTAGACTTTTTTTTTGTACTCTTTATCATTCTCTGTGATCCTTCCAGGATCTTCTCTAAGTTGAGAGGATGGACTGGGCAGATTTTAAAGTGCTTTGCAGTTGAATAAATGCATTCTGACTGAGCCTTTCCCACCTATCCATTCACTCACCAATAGGATCACATAGATTGTTCCAAAGTAAAGGTATTTCAATCTGCATTTGGGACAGTGCTCAGCCTCCCCAAAACTATTTTGATTATTATCATTTTGGCTAAATTGTTCTGTCTAAAGGAAGCTTGTGACCAATGCATTAAGCATTATATGGCTTTCTAACCACGATTCCTATAGTAGTTTTTCCTAAGTTAAAACTTGCAATACATGAATACTGCAAGACTATTTTCATTATAATGAAACTCAGGAAAATAAGATTCCTATCCTCCTCACTGCCTTTCCTCCTTTCATTCATTAGCTAACTGTGAATTCACTGTCAACTGAATTCTTGCTACCAGCCCTTCATGCTGATGGAGATGTACATGACTTACTGGCTTTAAGCCCTTGAGTAAGATTCTGGAAACTCCATCCCTCTTATCTGACCTGGCCAGATGAAGACAAGATGATGAGGCTGGAGACCAGGGGTAAAACTCATGACAATGAGTGTTCCGGTCTGCCTCCTGTGGAATTACAGGCCCCAGAAAACGAGATAAGTGGGCTGTAGTCCCAATGTAAGCCCAGAAGGCCCTCAAAAGTCACAGAGTCACCACTGTTGCCTACAGAGAATGGCCAGTTCTGGAAACTGGAAGATCACAGTCTAAAATCAGGTCTTTTTCTTCTTATATTTGAGAATCTACTCCTGTCTTTGAGACTTTTATCTCGAATAAACTACTCAGAAAAAAACAAAAGTGGTGCTGTAGCTCAAGTGGTAGAGTGCTAGTCTTGAGCACAAAGAAGATCAGACACAGAATCCAGGCCCTGAACTCAAGCCCCAGGACTGGCAAGAAAGAAAGAGAGAGAGAGAGAGAGAGAGAGAGAGAGAGAGAGAGAGAGAGAGAGAGAGAGAGAGAGAGAGAGAGAGAGAGAATCCACTTCTGATATCAGCCCTCAGATTAATCCTGTGAGGCTTTCTTTCTTTCTTGTGCATTATAAGATGAAACACAATTTCTGCTTATGTAATATGTTTGATTGAAATCACCAGGAAAAATCATGAGTCTACAGGTGGATGAGGCCCTCTCAGAGCACTCACCTCCAAGTTCCCAGAATGAGGACTAAAGCAGAGTGAGTGTTCCTGTGCATGCCTGTCAGCCGTTCATACCTCAGACTCTCCTTGCAGTTCCCAGAATGTACGTTTATTAAAGAGAAACTTGCAGCACCTGGCAGGCATGGCATTTAGCTCTGAAGACAATAGAGCTGATACTCAGATAACCCAAACCTCCTGATTCTGTTAAAATCCTTGGTTCTGGGCCATAAGGAAGTCTTTGCCCTCAAGAGAAGCAAAAGCACCCACGAAAGGAATGAATATTATTTTTTCATATATTTTATTGCAATTAATAGAAGGGTTACATTATAATCACCAGATAGAAGGTGCATTACTTCACAAACATTGATACCCTTTCTCATGTCTTGGTCCCCATTTCCCTCCCCCCCACCCACCGCTGCTCATGTTGTTTTCCCCCCTTCCCTATCCTATCTAATTTCAAATTACCAATCAAGCATATATATAATATATCCGATAACAAGGTGAAATACTGTAACAATATGAGATAACCAAGGGACAGCAAAAGAGATGAGAGATAACATAGTACATTAAAGACAACAATCACTCATTATATGGCTTTTGTTTCTATATTCTGGAGGTCCTTTCATTTAGCGACATCCTATATGGCCTTATGTGAAAGGAATGAAAATTATTTTTAAATGGTGGTTCCCTCTTTTCTTCTTGTTCTCTATTCTTTAAATGGAGAGGATGTTTGTTTTCTCATATAAGGTTTCCTAAGCAGGATCTAATCCTCCTGCCAACTTGAAGCATTCTATCATTGCATTTTCCCTTCTTGTTCTACTCTTCATAGAGATTGATGCCCATGCTAAGTTCTCCATATGAACAGTAGTGATCACTCTTAAGACACCAATTCACTAAGCCCAATAATTCCCCAAACATGGACTAGAGATACGTGTGTATCCATTTGTTATATATACACATACTGTAGAATTCACTTATTAAAAAATATCTTTCTCCACACATTAGTATGTAAACTCCTCAAGGAGAAAGATTTTGTCTGTTTTTTTTTCCTCTTGATATGTTCCAGATATGAGGCATAACTGCTACTCATTTCCACGGTGTGTCATGGTGGGTATGCCCTTTTCAGTGGGGAATTGTATATCAACAGCTCCAATAGCAACTCCTATATTCTAACTGCCAAAGACATGTACTCATTGAAGATCAAATTCAGAGTTTGCCTGTCTTTTGTCATAATATATTATTATATAAAATATACCTTCATATCTGCCTGTGACTTCTAATCTAGGCGTAGTAGACTGGATAGTTAAGCACTATTTTCCTAGTATAATTTATTTTTGTGTATCATGGGGCTTGAACTTGGTCTGGGTGCTGTTCCTGAGCTCTTCAGCTCAAGGCTACCACCCTACCCTTGAGCCAAGCCCCACTTCCGTTTTGCAGAGGTTAATTGGAGATAAGAGTGTCAGGTCCTTTTGTGTCCAGGCTGGCTTTGAATCTTGATCCTCAGATCTCAGCCTTTTGAGTAGCTAGGATTACAGGCTTGAGCTACTGTGCCCAGCTTAGTATAAATATTTTTGGTCCATAAATGAGTTTCTTTTCCACTGGACTTTCTTGTAGTTTGCTAAATTTTATAGATAGTTTTGAAAATAAACAATTACCTTTAAGATTAAATTTGGACATAACAGAATAATAATTACCCCCTTATTCACATTTTAAGTTTTTTTAAATGAAATTGTCATGTACAATTTTTTATACTGTGTGGTGATTTTAATCACCTTGTAATATACATAAGAAAATATGGCACAAATCAAAAGCTATATTCATCACTACCCTCTATAATGGTTGGTTCTTGCTCTTAAGATCCTATCTGGTTCTTTCGTAAATATCAAATTTCCACTTCTCTTTTTTGTTTTGATATGGAAATTCCCAACCTTTTGATGATGGTTAGAGCTATTATTTCATTTCCTGACACCAGCCATTTTGCCCAGGTGGCATTTTAAACTCATGAAGTTCACATTGATTTTAAGAATTTGGGTAATACTTCCCCAAGAACTAGTGGCAGCTTGGAAGTTGGCCAAACCAACAAACAGTAACCACTTCTTCAGTTTATGTTAGCCCCAAATGAATGTCTTTTTGTTGTTTCTATTTTCTTTTATTTTAGTTTATCGATGAAATATATTTGAAAAAGAAAAAAGTAGGCAAGGAAGAAGTGAGGAAAGCAACATTCGTGGGTGTTTACTAAATTCTGGGCCATCCGTAGGCTCTTTTCTTTTCTTTTTTTTTGTATATCAGATTATTTTATCTTCTTTCCCACCCACAACACATACTGTATTCTCATTTTCAGATGAGGAAATAAAAACTGGACAATTTTCAGATACCTGCTCAAGGTGTCCACCTCCTAACGGCCCACGCTGACATGAAGAGCAGATCCTTTCAGTTCCCAGGCGCAGGCTCCATCTATGCACCTTGCCCTCCTCCCCCTCAGCTGGGTCCACCGAGAGCTGGCAGTGCAGTATTGTCACAGCTCAACAGGGCTTCGAGGAATAGGATGAGGATGCTCCCGTCACAGGATATGGCACACTGTACGATTTGCTCCTGATAGTCCTACGGCCTACTGTTTTAAATCTTAAAATACTAAAGGTTGATCAGAAAAAAATCCACCGAGTAACTAAGCCCAACTTAGTTAGGTCTCTCCAGAAAGGACCTCAAACAGCCTATGGAAATATATAGTAAGGTAAAATAACAATTAAAGTCTGCATGAGCAAGAGTATAGGGAAGTGGGAGGCAGAGGAGAGCCGATACTGGCAAGGAAACATTTCATGTACACATGGCACATTTGCTGTAAGCAGGGCACGAATTTACCTGCAGAACTTCCTGATGCCTTTCTCCTCACTTGAGCCTGTGTGTCTAGTAAGATTTGCAGGATGTTGGTATTAGGGCTATTTTATTCTCCCTTTACCAATGAAGAAACTGAGTCCCGGTGAGAAAAAGCAAATACTCTCATCTCCTTTCCTCTTCTGGACTCTACCATTTCTTCCAACATGATTCATGCATGTGTGATCTTATCTACTGCAGAGTACGGTGGTGTACCAGAGACTTAGACCACAGATGTGTGCTGTAGACGTATCCATACAGTAACACCTGGTACTGGGAGTTTAAGCTTTGGGAGTAATGCATTCAGTCTGCCATTTGCTAATGCTGTGTCCTCCAAGAAATTATATAACCCTGCCAAGCTTTAGCTTCATCATCTTATTAAAATAGTTCCTACTTTAATGTCAGGTTGCAAAGACTGAAATGTATTAGGTGCATACCATAAATAGAATGATCCTTTGTATGCAGACATATCCCTTCCTGATAATTGCTGTTTAATAAAGCCCACTGGTGGTAAGTAATCCCATCTTGATAGAAGGCCAGAGCTTGAAATACTTAGCACATCAAAAGTGCAAGTTTAAGGAAAAGTGAATGTGTATAAGTTATATGTTTGTAGTATCCTCAGATTTTGAGCCAGTGCCATACATACCAAAAACAACGAACCTGTCTTGACTTGGATATTTGAACAGAATCTTCTTCCACCTTGGCTAACTGGTTTCCTTCTTCTTCCTCGGCTTGTCTCTGTGAGAATAGGAAGTGAAATTAGAAAGTTCCTTCCTTAGGTATATACAAACCTCGGTTAAAGTTTATTTGCAAAGAAAGGAACAAAGAGGAAGGAGAAAGATCTTGACTATTCTTGTAGAAGCCTCTAGATAGCCCCTTGCAGTTGACAGAAGGGACTAGAAAAATTGATCATGTCAGCTGGAAAATTTGCTTTCTGACCCTGAAGGCAGCAATTAATAGATATGATCTTGTTGTAATTCAATGAGAATATATTGAGTGCCAATAGTGAGACAGGTGTTACTAATCACCAATAAATAATATAGAGAGATGATTACTTCTTGCCTTCAAACACTTGCCAGTGCAGCTTATGGTTGTGTAATGTAAACCCAAATTTTAGTGCATAAAACAAATACTCAAACTAAAGCATCCTTTTAGGAGCTGTGTACATGCTGTTTTGAGTCTTAGGCTCCAACCTTCTCTGCTATGGTGGAAGTGTTCAAGAGACATTAATCTGTCTTGGAATATACTAATAGAATTACCAATAGAATTGCTACCTCTATCTATCTATCTATCTATCTATCTATCTATCTATCTATCTATCTATCTATCTGTTATCTACCTGTCTGTCTGTCTGTCTTGTCTGTCTGCCTGTGCGAATACTGGGGTTTGAACTCAGAACCTCATTTTGTTTGTAATTGGAAGCAAGAATCTTACAGATTTCCTGCCTCGACGGGCCTTGAACCTCAATTTTCAGGTCTCAGTCACCTGCATTGCTAGGATTATAGGCATGAGCCACCAGCTCCTGGTTTATATCATTTTTTTAATGAAACCTAAAAATCCGTATTTCCAAAGATGCAATTATTGGAATTTCATTTAAGGCATTTAAAATAGTCTCTATCAAACAACAGTAACATCAACCATATTCTTAATAGTTCCACAAACAAGTTTTAATCTGGTGCTTCACACGACCTTGTGAAGTATAGTTCTTTTTACAAGTCAGAAGTAGAGCAGAAGCTTGGACTGGCTAAGTTCAGTAGGTATTGGGGGGCTCTGGTGGCAGTCCATTGATTTCTGTCAGTGTCCAGGGATCATTCTGCAACGGTAGGATAACTGTTGAGCACTAGGTAGAGCAGGGAGGAGAGAAAATCCTCCCTTTCTTTCTGGCAGAGCCAGTCCCGGATCACACAGCAACTGCCATGGTGTTTGAGGAGCCCCCAAGCCTGTCAACTGCCGCTCTTGATTTATATGTCACTGCTTTCATTCTGACTGTAAAACTGTCACTGAATCCTTCTTCTATGACTGGATGTGTTCTCAGGAATGGCTGAACTGACGAAGGAGATCACAGACCATGTGCAAGGGCGGGTCTGGGGCCTCTGAGAATGGCAAAGGCATCTTTTATGATATCCATGCTACTGATCCCAAAGGGGAGGGTCCCAGAATTTTCATTCCACCCTCGCTTGGCTTTTAGCAACATGCCTTCTTTATGCCTGTACATGACCTGGGCCTGCATATCTGAAAATATGGGTCAGTTTTCACAATGAGACATTGTATGCATGCTAGCCGTATAAAGTGGTGTCTGTGTGTGTGTGTGTGTGTGTGTGTGTATGTATACATCAAATATCTGTATCAGGAGTTTCTAATAATGAGAAGGTATTTTTCTTTCTCTCTCTTTATTCAACATCTATACTTTCTACAATCTTTCAAATCAACTGTACAAAGATGAATACTTGAGGAAAATACCATCCTCTCTCCACCCTGCCCTTTCATCTCATTATCCACTCACCCTATTTTATTCATTCCTTTCATAATAGTTCCTCCACCTGAAGTTTTCTACTATTGTTTTTCTGGTCTCTACCTTGGAATGTAAGCTGTAACAGTCCCACAGTTGAAACAAATGCCTGGCACACAACAGGGCAACATAAATTATTTGTGGTATTTGCATCTCCTTCCCTGTCTAGTACAATCTTGGATGCGCCTGCCATAGAAAAGACAGTAAAATTAAAATCAAGAAGCCATAGCAAGGATGAAAAAAAAAGTCTTTAAATTTTGATTTTTTTTTTGTAGCCAAAGTTTCTAGTTTCTGTTTGACTAATCCTTGGCGGGAAGGTTGCAGAAGCGGAAGTGTCTAGTGGAACATTCTCTAAGCCTCTGAATGGAGCGCCCTACCCAAGGGCCTAGTTCTCTGGGCTGAGTGCTTTATCTGTCTCATTCCTACCTGCAGATGGACGTGGAGACCTTTGCAGATGAGCTTGTCTGTGGTCTTCACACTCAAGAAAAGCAAAGGTTCCAGTTAGTTAAGTTTAGTGGTAGAGAGAGTAAGGAGGGCCATGTGTCTACTTTTTAAGATGCACCGATCCATCACAAGTTTGTTCTGGAACTGGTGAGAAATAAGAATAGGTCTGTGTATATCTGGGCATTCGTATAGATTTATTTTCAAGGTTTTTATAAAGCCCACCTTGGTGATTGCTCAAGATCTATACCCAATAACAACCTCCTCTATAAAAGTGTTCCTGAATATTCTACAAAAAAAAAGGTTCTTCTGTGGCTCTCAGACACTGCCATCCAGCTACAGCACATTATCACAATTGGTTTCATCTCCTTGCTCAATTAAATGACTGCCTCCATCATCAGGAGGCCAAAAATGGTCTGTTTCAAGCTTTCAGGCTTATGTTTCAATGCCCAGCTTAAGTGTCTAGTGTATGTTTGGTAGTTCATGGATGTTAAGAATATGAATAAGTGAATATATGAAAAGAAGTGACCACAACCCAAGCTGAGTTGTCCAGTTAATATCCAGATATTTCTTCTAGGGACCCTCTGTAATTATTTTTATACTTTCATCTTCATTCAGGTACTTTGATTGTTCTGAAACATCCCTATCCAAGAAAAGTGGAAGAACCTTCCATTTATGAATCAGTGCGGGTTCACACAGCCATGCAGACAGGAAGGACAGAAAGCGACCTCGTGCCCACTGCGCCTTCTGTAAGCAAACGTTGATCAGCTAAAACGAGCAAAAAACCTCTCTCACTCTCTGAAAGCCATCAGGTGCAATAAGGTTGAAAGTCCATCTGTGAGCATAAAAATCTGGCTTGGGATATAAAGTTAGGAAAGGAATGTATCTGAAGGCTACAATGATATGAGTAAATAAAAAATAATGCAGTGCTGGGGTTAGGAAAGGTGGCTTATTATAGAGCATTTTGCCTATCATGCCAGAAGCCCTGAGTTCAAGTCTCATCAGCGTATGCGTGCGCACACACACACACACACACACACACACACACACACATTTTAGTAATAAAACAACACTTAAACATCTGTCTTTAAATGGCCAAGCAAGTTCATGAAAGAATGGCGACAGATGTGTTTGTTCACCTAGTTGACTAAACGGTTGTTCTTTGACAAGCTTTTTACGTTGAGAAGAAAATAATTTCTTCAACATTTCAATTGTTCATGGAAGAACTCCCCAGCTTGACTACAGGAACTAGTGGGGAGTTCTTGCCTGCCAGCCTTTTTCCCTTCACTGTCTGAAGTATATGACTGGAAACCTTTGCGTGTCTTTGTGATGTGGGCAGTTGTTTAGTTTCAGCACTCATGGAGGCTTACAGCTTCCCCCAGCGTCCATTTATGCTTACCTGTGAACCCAGGGCCTCACACATTCCCCTTTCTTATTGTTGGGGCTCTGCTTCTTGCTGTGTCTTTCTTGTTGGCCAATGACTCCTTCAATAAGAATTCCAAATATAGGCAGATGAAGACAACAACTGAATGAAATATCAAAAACGAATTCTGAATAGAAAACATTATACTGGAAAAATAATCACTAATGGCACCAATGGCTCATGCCAGTAATCCTAGCTACTTAGGAAGCTGAGATACAAGCTCATGGTTTAGACCGTTCATTCAGGAACATCTAGGAGACCTATCTCCCATTAATCACTCAAAAATCAGAAGTGGGAGCTGTGGATCAAAGTGGAAGAGTGCTAGCCTTGGGCAGAAAGAGCTCAGAGACAATGCCCAGGCCTTAAGTTCAAGTCCTGTGACTAAATAAATAACTAAATAAATGTGGAAATTGAGAAAGATATTTTGATTTTGAGTTAGGAGAAGACATTGGAACTAGAAACATGTAGGCAAGCAAGGTGATAAGTAGTCCAAACCATAAAAGACCTAAGACAATATGAAAACTTAGTCTATCCCATCTTGTTTCTCAGTCAACCAGTACCTTCATTACTTCCCTTCCTGTTTACTTACCCTTCACCCTCCACCAATCACTATAACTCCCTCTCCTCTCCACTCGAGGTTTAACTTCAAATTCTCCTCTGTCACACTTCTCAAGATCTGCACTCAAAATCAGTCAGACTGAGGCCACCACCTGTGTCCTTTATCAAGCATAAGATGCAGATAATAACTAATTTATAGGCTTGAGATGAACCTGAAAGATGACATACCCTCAATAGAAAAGGCCATTTTTAAAACTAATTCTAGAAAACCTTGTTACTTATTTCTTTGCTCACTTCTAGAATCAGATGGAGTCACCTGCCCACATATATAAATATTGAAATAGAGAGAAGGGTTTTGGTAGTTTTTAGATCATGGAGAGTCCATGCTACATAAAGTTTATTGAGCAAATTTACAGACAAGAGAACAAAAAAAACCAATATTGCTTAACATTATATTGCTTAACATCTGTAAGTTTATCCTTGCTTTTATGCCATAAGAATGTTTCTTCTTTTTTTCATATATTTTATTGTAATTAATAGAAGGGTTACATGATATTTGCCAGATAGATGGTACATTGATACCCTTTCACATGTCTTGGTCCCCATTTCCACCCCCCAACCCCACCCCTCATCTTGTTTTCCCCCATGACCTATCTAATTTCAAATAACCAAATACAAATATATCCGATATATCAGGTAACAAAGTGAGATACTGTAACAATATGAGATAACCAAGGGACAGCAAAAGAGATGAGAGATAACATAGTACCTTAAGAACAACAATCATTCATTATATGGCTTATGTTTCTATATCCTAGAGATCCTTTCATTTAGCATCCTACTATATGGCCTTTTGTATCAAGGTTTTGCTCTATTGCAAATCTCTGCTAGGGGAGCCCAAGGTTTCTACTGATTATGACAAATGAGGGAAACCATTGAATGTTTCTTCTTTTTAAGACAAGGTAGTGTTACATAGCCCAAGCTATGAACTGTTGATCTTCCTGCCTGTGCCTCAGTAGTGATGAGAGTAACAGGTATAAACTCTATTCTATAAGAATTTTAAAATAGTTGTATATTATTTCTTGCTTTCTTTGTACAGTTGTTCCTCTTTTTATTCAGTAGAAAGAATTGGACTTAGGGAAAAAATTACTCTGGAAACTCCCATAAAAAAGAACCTTGATGTCAACCAAGTCATTTCCTAGTTTTAATTCACTTTTTTTTACTTACCAATAAAGCATACTATGTCATATTAGAGCTAAATATCCTACCAAGAAGTCAGTTTCCCCGGAAATTTATGACATCACAAATTTCTTATCTTGATGTCCTTGTCTTTTTCAGATTTCTACTCACACTGTTCATTTTTAAGTCATAGGTGCTAATGATGTGTGTGCTAAAATATTGCTGTTATTTTCTTTGTGGTATTTCAGGGGTTTGAAATTGCTAGACCTACCTCTTGGGTCACTCTAAATCCAAAACGCATGGCAGCAGTGCCCTGAGAAGGCACTCCAGCACCATATACTGCTCAGCCATACTCTTGTCTTGACTTACAAATGAATGATCTGTGAGTTAAAAGAAGTGATTTATGCATATTTAAAATCTCTTTTGAATAACTCAGATATTAAAAAAACTTGCACAGGCGCACTTCCAGTTTTGGGGTGGCTACGTAGGTCAGTGGCTAAATGTTTGTTTGCCATGGATGTGGTTAAATCTTCAGCACTGCAATAAAGATTACTAGTGATGCAAAATCCAACATCATGTTGCAACTGTTCTGAGCTTTATTCTTGCTTCTTTTATTTTTTCAGCTGGGTACAAAGGAAGGCTACCTCACCAAGCAGGGAGGTCTAGTCAAGGTAAGGAAGTGTGTACTGGCTCATGCCAACCACAAAGAAAAAGGACATGTCACGTAGATTCAGTTCTCATCTTTACTATTTCTTGTAAATAACTGCCAACTCATTTTGACCCACTTACAATATTTACTTGTTTCAAGAGTTCATGTTTATAACTGACTAGTTCAAATTCTGGAAAATAACTTGGGCATAGCCTACTGTTAATGTTCATGAAACTATGTAATTCTTTTAACCAAAGGAATTGGGGATACAGGGAACAAATGAACTCTAGTACATTTCTCTTCTGTCTTTTAAAACAAAAACAGTTGTATGTAATGTCTACCAAAGGCATACCCAAATCAACAATAACACTATATTGTAAATCCCAAAGTTAATAGGGCGTAGGACCTTCTAAGTCCAACGTGTCCGTTTTGCCCCTCCCACTTGTGTGATTGTACAAGTATGATTTCATTTCAACAAGTCATTCATCCTTCATGCCATGTGTCTGTGACTTTAGAAGTAGTGTACTTGACATCTCTTTGGGAGTGGCCTGCCTGAATCTAATATGGAATTAAGTCCTTTGTGTTCCTACTAGATTCAAGTCCCCTGAGTACAGGGGACATTCATATCCATAGCAATTAAACATATTTTGTATTATTGATCTGGTCCTGGTGGCTTGATTGCTGGAGTTGGGCACTGTCCTAAGACTCTGTTCTCAAAGCTAGTGCTCTACCATTTGAGGCACAGCACCACGTCTAGTGTTTTCAGTGATTAATTGGAGATAAAACTGTGATTTCCTGGCTGGGCTGGCTTCTAACCTTGATCCAAGATCTCAGCCTCCTCAGTAGCTAGGATTGCAAGCATAAGGCACCAGGGCCTAGCTCATTCATAGCATTTTATATTTTTTCTTTTGAGACAGGGTCTCTATGTAGCCTGTTCTGGCCTCAAACTTAAGATCTTTCTACATCTGCCTTCCTAGTATTGAGATTATAGGCATATGTCACTATGTCTGGCCAATACATATATTCACTTTTTAAAAATAATTATAAATTTGATGTACAAAGAGCATTTTTATTTTCCTTTTGTTTGTCATCCACAGCTCCACTTCTGATTTTTGAGTGTTTCCTTGGAGAGAAGAGTCTCATGGGTACTTTCTGCCTGGGCTGGCTTCGAACCCCAATCCTCAGATCTTAGCCTATTGAATAGCTAGGGTTACAGGCATGATCAGCAGTGCCTGGTGTATATTTATTCTTAAATCCTATTTTTTCTTTTTTCTTTTTAACTGGTGCACTGCTACCCCCAGGATAGAATATCATGTGGTTTGAAGCTTCTGAATTTCCATTTGCTTGCCTATAGGATAAAAATAATGATGTTTCACATTATCTAAGGATGAACTGTTTGTGCGTACGCATATATGTATGTAAATACAAATTTTATATGCATAGGTTTTCAGGGAAATACATATATTTTCCAAGGATAAATGTAGCTCACTTTAGATGCTTAAGACACATTCCTCTTTATTATGGTAAAGTTAGTAAAACAGAATTTGAGTGATACGGCACTTCTCTTCATTTGTTTAAAGAAACTAATGATACCTCTATTATGAGCTTGCTTACTCATAGAATCATTTTAATGTTTGTAGACATTTTGAAGACTTTTCTTGTCAGAAATGATACACTAAATTATCTTAAGGCTTATTTGATATAACTGTTCACTATTTTTTAAATGAAAATGCATCATCTAGTTCAGTCATTGAATTTCTATCTTTGTACCTTTTATGTTGTTATTATTTTTCCCTCAGACTTGGAAAACAAGATGGTTCACTTTACACAGAAATGAACTCAAATACTTCAAAGACCAAATGGTGAGAAACATGCTAGTGAATTTTCCTTTAAAAATTATCTCTCTCTAGGGACAAAGAGTGAACAAATGCAGCTGTGTCATTCAAGAGACACTGTAGAAAACGTACTATACAACTTGTGGGTGGGGATGGGAGGGAAAAACTGGGAGAGAGCATGGGAAGGGATGACATTGTCAAAAAGAAAGGTTTACCGGAATTAGGTAACTGTAACCCCTCTCTGTACATCACCTTTACAACAATAAAAATACCAAAAAAAGCACCCCTTTACTATCCCCACAAACTTCCTCTTGTCCCCTTGAAAGACCAAATTACTAGAGATATAAGGGGGTTTTGTTTTGTCTCTGTGCCGGTACTGGGGCCTGAACTGAGGGTCATGTGTTCTGAATTGGCTTTTTGCTCATGGTGGAGCTTTACCATTTGAGCCATGCTTTTCCAGTCAACTCCTGGGAACTCCTTTTCCTGAGTCGACTGGAGAGAAGAGTCTTTTAGATTTGTGCACCTTGGCCAAAATCCTCAGGTCTCATTCTCCTGCATAGCTAGAATGACACATGTGAACCAAGATGGTTTTGAGTTTTTGATTCTGACATGTGTTCCTTTGATGATATGGATGCCCAGAAATTTCTGTCCTAGGTTGTCTAAAAAAGTTCAGCTCTGTTTGGGAGAATGGAATTTTTATTTTGAAAAAAAAATATTTTTTTTGAAAATTACTCTTTTGAGAGACAGTCAGCTTATTAACTTTCTCTCTTTATCCTGAACAATTTACCCCTTAATTAAACATGTCCATTTCTTATGGCCATTTTACCATGCCAATTTTACTTTATTTTTTTTTGCTTTCCTTATACATGATTTTTGACCAAGTATAAGTTTTTTGTTTTTTTATTAAAGAATTTATTAACATTGATTTTTACATCATATTTCAAATGACATGTTTAACAAACAAGTGTTCAAGAAGGGAGTCTCTATACAATCACTGGCACTTAGATTTTAGAACATAATCAAAATTAGGCTAAGGGTTTGTATATCATAGATACATCTTAATTTATGAAATAAAACATATCTATAGAGTCATAGGTTTTTATGTCTATGTAGTTTTGTTTATATTTCCAATATGATGTCCATAGCATTGGGTATGCAAATATTGAGTCCTCGCTCTTGTACTCTTTGGATCTAATAGCCACATATTGAGGATACCATGCGCCTTCTGTTCCTTTGGTCTTGATTTGTCTCACTCAACATGATTCACTCTAGATTCATCCACTTCCCTGCAAATGCCATTATTTTATCTTGTCTGTTGGCTATGTAGAATTCCATTGTGTATATATACCACATTTTCTGTATCCATTCATCTGCAGTAGGGCATCTGCATTGTTTCCATCCATGGCTATTGTGAATAGTGCAGAGATGAACATAGCTGAGCAGATATCCTTATCATATCTTGGGTTATGATGTTCAGGGTAGATGCCCAGAAGTGGCATGGCGGGATCGTAGGGAAGGTCAATTTTCAGTACTTTAAGAAACCTCCACACTGCTTTCCAGAGTGGCTGAACTAGTCTGCATTCCCACCAGCAGTGCAGTAGGGTTCCTTTTTCCCCACAACACCGCCAGCAACTGTTATTGTCTGAGTTCAAAATCTTGGCCATTCTTGTTGGGGTAAGGTGGTATCTTAGGGTTGTTTTTATTTCCATTTCCTTTATGACCATGGATGGTGAACATTTTCTCATATGCTTTTCTGCCATTTTAATCTCTTCTTCTGATAAGTCTCTCTTTAGTTCTTGTTGGGTTTGGGGGGGATTAGTTTTTTGAGTTCCCTGTAGATACTGGATATTAAGCACTTGTCAGATGTATTATTGGTGAATATCTTTTCCCATTTGGTTGGCTGTCTCTCTACTTTTGCGACTATGCTTTTATCTGTGCAGAAAGTTTTTATTTTTAGGTAGTCCCATTTATCGAGACTCTGACCAAGTATAAGTTTTAAAAAATATATGAGAAAAAAATGAGACTTCTCTTCCATGGGTTAAAAATCTGCCTCCACCAAATGTAAACCTGTAAAGGCAATGCCTTTCTACTGTTCAATTTTAGGAATGACTTTTGGCAAACCCAGGGACATGTGACATCAATTCCTAAGGCTATCCTTTTGCAGTGCTGCTGGTGGGCGGGAAATTTAACAGTTGTACAGGACAGATATGATGGATAAATTTGTGTTTCTTTTTGTGACTTTTTTCTTTTCCTTTTTCCCTTTGTTAAAGTCACCAGAACCAATTAGGATACTTGACCTAACAGAGTGTTCAGCTGTACAATTCGATTATTCACAGGAAAGGGTAAACTGTTTTTGGTAAGTTGTCTTTCATAAAGGAAGTTTTTCCCCCAAACTTCTTCCAAACTTGTATTTTAGCTGGGAAGTAAAAGCATATGTATCTTCATGTCTATAATGTGGGGTTCTGAGGGATGCATGCTTGGCCCACTACACAGGTGCGTGTTGCAAGCTTATTCAGCTACCTGTGATATAATACCTCATTTAGAGCAGTTGAAACAAAGAGGCAAGCTGGCTGGGTTCAGGCTGTTCACTGTACAATGAAGACATTTGGCCACACACATCTTAGACACCTTTTGTCTCCTAGTATTTCCTCTTCGTTTTAGTTCTAATTTTGTTCGGTGAATGGCAACTCCTTTGTATACCTACTTAAAGATAATACAAATATTCAAAAATAAATAATGGAAGGAAGATCTTTTGCCAGCCAGTTTTTAAAGTTTTTCAAGCATAGACAGAGGAGACTATACTCATCAATACTTTACCAGCTTCTTCAAAAACTTGTAATATCTGCCTTATTTTTGTGAATCCACTTTTTTTCTGGAAGAAATGGAAAACAAGTTGCAACCATTATGGCATTTTACTCCAAATGATTTTAGTATGTATCCCAAGAATAAATATATTATCTGTAGAACTACAAAATCATTACCACAGCCGTGAAAACCAGCCGTAAATCTGTAACATCAACCAACAACCAAAGAGCACCATATGAGCTGGTAGAAGAGCTTGAGAAGCAGGCAGCGTCTATAATAAGGTTGGGTTGAGTATGTCTACATGTCTACACTTTCCATGCCTTTCCTCACGTTGGTTATTTCTGATCATCCCAGTGCAACTTTAGATCTCATGTTTACATAGCATGAAAGAAGTGGAAATGTCCTCATCTATGTCTACTTGGTTTTGAATCAGGAAAGCCACTGTCTCCCTGGAAACTCCCTCTGAGGCATCCCCTTATCTCAGCGGCTACCACTGGTTATCACTAGACAAAGGGAAGGCTAGGCAGAGTGACAGCATAATCATAATTTGCTAAAGTAATTAAAATTTATTACCTGGGGTTCTGTTAGCATGAGAAAAAGGAAAACAATTCATATAAATGGTGAATAAACTGTGTTTCCACAGGGAGACAGTTCCTGAACTCATTCACCATGCCATGATCTCTCCTTCCCCAAACTCGCCCATCCATAAAACCTGCCTCAAGATTTTTCCTTTTATCCTTAACTATCCAACACTGATGGCTGGTGCTGGTACAGAGGCTTGGACTCAGGGCCCTGGGCACTGTCCCTGAGCCTTTTCAACTTAAGGCTAAAGACCTACCACTTGAGTCATAGCCTACTTCCAGCTTTTTGGTGATTATCTGGAGATAAGATTCTGGCTAGCTTCAAATCACAGTCTTCAGATCTCAGCCTCCCAAGTAGCTGGGATTGCAAGTGTTGAACCAACACTCCCTGTCTCAACTCCATTCAAAGTATAGGAAAATGAAGATCTAGGACTATCAATCCAAAGGCAGTAAAATGAAGAATTATTGTATACCTAGGAAGTCCTTTGGACCAGGAAAAAAGTTCCTTTTTTTTTTTAAAACCATACATTCTAACTCATGGCCAGAAACAGGCAAAATGATTAGTCGATGGAGTCTTATTGTTTCATTATCCTGTCCTACATCGTTGAAAACTGCCTTATATCCACAGGAAGCAGAGCTAACAGAAGTGAACTTTCAGAGATTTCTCTTGTCTGCCCTGCTTACTTATTTTTTGAATCATAACACAGGGCTCATCTTTGAATCATACTCAGCTGAGTAAACACAAGTCGTAATCTACCTAAGGCATGCACAGCAAAGGAATCTGGGAGTGTCTTGGACATTTCTTTGTTGTCTCCTTAGAGAATATATATCTTGCTTGTAATATGATGAATATAAACTTCCTAGACATTTTCGCAGTTGGCTGGCAGGTATAGCTTCAAATTACTTCTTGTGTTAACAGCTCTTTGTTACTACTTACCAAGGTCCCTTCTCAGTTCTTTTTCCCTTTAGAATTTTTTAATTCATGCTCAACTGTAGTAATCATTTGGAGTGTCTTATGTTCTTTTTTGTGTTGTTAGTTTAGTATTTCCATTCCGGACATTTTATCTCTGTGCAAAGACAGGAGTAGAAGCTGATGAATGGATCAAGATACTTCGATGGAAGATGGTAAGTTATTGAAGTCTTCACATGGCTCAGGCCTGAGAAATAACACGTTGATGATTTCAATGATATTCCTATTGAGGTAGAGAATTGCCAAGAGGAATATTGGAACACTTGCGGGTCTACTTGCAATAACCTGCCCATTCTTCGGGGGCAAGAAAAATGACCGAGACAGGCTTGTGAAAAGGAAATGAATGGGGAAGCCATATTTAGGTCTCAGCCCAAAGGCCTTTAAGATTCGCAGGTTAGTCTGGTTTTGTTGGTTGGAGGACATTTGGGATCTGTTGGTCTTGCAGAGGCAAACTAACATAGTTCTCTAATTGAAAATCCTTTCAAATTGAGAAAGCTTGCTGAAGCAACTGAATTTAGTTTCCCATGCAAGCAATCAAGGGGACAAAAGATATTATATCTGCTTGCCACATACTTCCTAAGAGGATGCCAGAGTGCTCATTAAAAAAAAAAAAACAAAAAAAACACCTCTCAGACATTTTTTGCATGTGTTTACAAGTTTGTGTGATACAAGTGCTTGAACTTATAAGTTACTAAAATTTCCTATTAATGCAGTAGTCTGTTTTTGTTGCTATCATGAAATACCTGAGGCAAGCTACTTATGAAGGAAATGAGGCTTATTTAATTCAGAGAGTTTGAAGGGCATTGAAGTAGCATTAGTGAGCTTTGGTGATGACTTGATTGTAGAACACAATGACCAGAATGTGTGAGAGAAAATCAAGACTGACAAACAGGAAGCCAGCGGACAAGTCAGGCTCAGTCTTCTGAGGGCTCAACTCACCTTGCAATTATCCAAGTGACACACTACTGAAATTTCCAAGTAAACATGATCAAATACACAGTTTCAAGACTTCTTCCTGTATAGATAAGTATTCAAAGAGAAAATGTAGGCATTCTCTGGTGTTCCTTACTTGTTAAATCCACTCAACATCTGAACAATTTCACATCTATAATCTTTCTTTTGATTCACTTAAATAGCATTGCAGGCCACAGTTTACTACAAGTATTAGACCAATTCCCAAATTGTACATAGTATGATTTACACTTCACAATGTCTCCTGAGAAAAATACAGAAAAGCAGATTAAAACTTGGAATTGGCAGAGTGATACAGCTGCAAGTCTTCTTTACTAGTCAACACCTTTTAATATCTCAGAGTTCATTATCTTCAAGTCACGGAATAATCCATTCACGTCTGTTTTATTACAGTCACAAATAAGAAAACAGCTGGACCAAGGGGAAAGCACAATTCGATCTCGGTCATTCATCTTTAAGTAGATCTTTCTTGCCAAGGAAGGCTTGGGCTAGTGCTTCTGTTGCAGTTGTCCATAGGAGGCTTTGGATGCAAGCTCACGAAGGATTTTCTTTTAAAAAAAAAAATACATCAAAGCAGATGGGAACATAAATGGTGATTATAAGACTCGACAATGTCTCCTTGAGATGACTGCAGTGCTAGCTGTCCTGATGGAAACAGTAAACACCACTCTGAAGTCTGTTCTGGTTAGAGCACACCCTGCGTTCAGAACCAAGGACCTTTGTTGTCACTCAGGGTGTCCCAAGGTTGTTGACATTAGTTGCCTGGAGTCCCCTCCTGAGTAAGGGTCAGCAGAACAGATCTCTGGGTTGTACTGTGAGGCAGGATGTAAACAGCCCTTACGTGGAGGGTTCAGACTACTTTATGAAGTGCATTGAGATAACAAACATCAAGGATTTCCGAATGGCAGGTTATTTTTGTTCAAATACAAAAGCCCAAGTTTCTAAAACTAAAATGGAAAGGGTTTGCTGCATTCTTTTTCTCTTTTTAAAAGGCATGGAAGTCTAAACAGTGTTCTTTACTTCTAATAATAATACCATGAGAAGTAAATGCCCTGGGGACTGTTAGAACAATAAAGGAAAAATGGATGTACAATTTTAAAAGCATTTTTACAATTAAATGCTTTTTAAAACTCTGAAAATCTTTTGTCACTTTGGTGAATTGTTTTCCAGAGTTGAGAAAAAAAATTCACACCTCAGTGGCTCACTCCTGTAAGCCTATTTAGGAGGCTGAGATCTAAGAATCTCAGTTCAAAGCCTAGACTGTGAGCAAAAGGCTGGAAGCCAAGCCGTGGCTCAAGTGGTAGTGTGATAGCCTTGAGCAAAAAAGTTAAGGAACAGCACCCAAGCCCTGAGTTCAATAACTTAATGTAATTTTAATAAGAGTACTTGTAAGCACTAAGTAGTTATCTTTTCCTGACATTTCTCCAAATGTTCTAAAAAAAACTGTGTTATAACCTGGTCCCCAGAATTAACTCTGTAAAGGTCAATAACTGTCGGCACAGGTCTGCCTTACTAAGCAGCAACACTGAAGCCAGGGGAAGGAATAACACTAAACATATATATATATAATACATAACACCACACCATTCATATGGTGCTGACTCAATTCCTAGCACTGCAAAAGATGGTTTTTGTTTTTGTTTTTGCCAAGCCTGGGGCATGAACTCAGGGCCTGAGCACTGTCCTTGGATTTTCTCAAGGCTAGTAGCACTCTACCACTTAAGCCATAGTACCACTTCCGGCTTTTTCTGTGTATGTAGTACCGAGGAATCAAACTGGGGTCTTCATGCATGCTAGGCAAGCACTCTACCACTAGGCCAAACTCCTGGCCCTTGCAAAAGGTTTTTAAATGCATCTTGTTAGTTTGTATTGTATGAAGGAAAGCAGATATTAAGCTGATGGTGTCAAGTTCACAGAAGGTAGAAGTTACAAATGAGCCCTTCTTGAGTTGGTTTGATTTTGTCTTAGAAACAATTGTTTTTTGTGTGTATAGGTAATAATTGTTTGGCCATTCTGTAAAACATGTTTATTTATACTCTTGGTTGTTTATTGAATAAAAAAAACCATAATTTTGTTGCCTACAAACTTCTTTGCTATTCAAACACATTTTAGTATTTCTCATTTAAAAGAAATAGCCTGGCCGGGAGTTTGGCCTAGGGTTAAAGTGCTTGCCTAGCATGCATGAAGACCCGGGTTCGATTCCTCCGTACCACATACATAGAAAAAAAGCCGGAAGTGGTGCTGAGGCTCAAGTGGTAGAGCTCTGGCCTTGAGAAAGTCCAAGGACAGTGCTCAGGCCCTGAGCTCAAGCCCAGGACTGGCAAAAAAATAAATAAATAAATAAAAGAAATAGCCTGATTAATACCATACATAACAATGGTGCTTCAGACTAGGATCCACACAGGAGCAGAAATTGAGGAAGTTACCTTCCAGTTCTTAGTTAATTTCACTGTGGCATTTCACTCTTGAGCATATTATACTTCCATCAGATTACTTTCTCTATTGCTCTTTCCATATAACTCCTACACCTCTATTATTCAAAACTGGGCTGTTCCTTAAACAGTCTGTGACAGAGGATGACATTTCATTTTTTTTAACTTTCTGACTTCTCAGACTGGGATTTTGTAAAATTCAGTAAGAATTATTAGAGAAGTGAAATGATAGAAAAATCATAATCCCTTTTTTATTTTGAGATTTAAGAGATGTAACATTACTGTGTCTCTCGCTAACTAGGTAAAACAAATATCTTGCAAAGGCAGGATCTACCTAGAGCTAGAAAGACTTGGGATGCAAATGTTTTGTTATGAATTACGCATTGCCCAGGCCAGATCGTGAACTTCGTTCAGATTCTCTCAGTCTCCCAAGTAAATGGGACTGTGGGTCTCTGCTATCATACTTGGCTATATATACAATTACTGCTATCTGCAAATAGAAACTTGATCACTTCATCCCGAAAATACTTTCTTATTTTATGCACTGTGTTGTTGGGCAATAAGTTCCTGGACATTACTGAATAATAACCCAGACAATGGGAATTCTGTACTTCTACAGGTGTGTCTAATGTTTCATTAGTTTGTAGCAATTAATGCTTACCATTTCCAGCAAATAAAACATGATTTCTTCTATATTTTTTTTATAATGGACCGCTTCTAATTTTATACCTATTTTACCCCTATTTTGTACTCTCGGTACCCTCTACATAGCTTTATCATAAATCTTTCTATACCTTCTTCCTTTATTAAAGCATGAGGTCTTTAAAGGAAGGTAACCACAATTATTCTCTTATTTGCATAGGAAAGTAGAAGGGAAAAGTGGCACATGGTTTGGTTAAGACAGCAATCCCATTAGCGCACAGAACTACATTGTGAACAGCGCTGGAGGACAGTACGGTGCTAGCGCTGGTAATCATACAGAGAAGGTGCTCTATGAATATGTACTGAATTTACCAGAAACCAACTGCTAAAGAAACTAGGAGAAAAGTAACTGCTGGAACAATCTATGAATATGTACTGAATTTACCAGAAACCAACTGCTAAAGAAACTAGGAGAAAAGTAACTGCTGGAACAATCTGTGGGCTGCATTCCTGAGCCTAAAAGATTTTCTAGAACAGTTGAAGTTTGGCCCTAGAACTAGGTTTATTTTCTGACAGTGTACAAAAGAGCAAAATCATCTCTAAACAAAATCCTACAAGAAACATACATGATTCATTCATATGGCTGGAAAGGTGGATTAAGTCAATTAAGTCTATTAAACATCTTGGTAGAGGTCTGGAAAGAAAAAGATCTGTACAGTGCTCAAACTGTATTTTTAAAAATACTATTTTATTTATATTCATGTATGAAAAAAATGGCCAAAACTATCATTTATATACATACTGAAAACAGGATTCATTAACAAGTCATATTTAAATTTTATAAAGAACAATCATTAAAATACTGATTGGTTACAGAGAGCAAAGTTGGATGAAAGAGTAAGCTATAGTTTTACTTTTCATTAAAGAGAAGCACCCTCTGAAAAGAACTCATTAGTGATAGATATCTACACCGCAAAGTAACTATATATAAAGTTAGTGATTGTACTGCTTTTATTACTTTTACTAAGCCATTTTATCTTCCTCACACTCAATGCAAAGAAATAAAACACAATGGAAGAAAAATATGTCCTCATTATTATTCACAATAAGAGGGACTGCTGCACCTTTGCAGCCTGGGTAGGAGTCCTTTATGATAGGAAGCACTCAAGGGCTCGGGTGGATCAATGAACCATTTTGATTCTGATCCACTGAATAGGATCCCATCCATATGTGGTGACTGCACTAACTCCACGGGAGCTGTGACAGACGGAACCATTTCAGATTATCCCCGTTACCCTCAAATCTCAAGAAAAGACCTTACAAAGTAAATGTAATACCTGATCTGTCTATAAATTAAACTTACAGGCTGATTCTTAGTATAATGTGGAAAAGGGGGCCCTGTCTTACATACATATACAGAAAAGTATTATTGTGGTCTAAAGATTGCTAGATTGACTTGTGTTTTTATAACAAGATAAGGTATACATCAAAACCACCATCAGATTAAGAAACTTCCACAACTTTGATCAATTCTTCAAACAATGGAGCAAGTTCCTTTTCTAGGCTCACAATTAGTCCTAAAACAAAGAGATTTAAAAAACAATATATTAGAAACATTTTGCTGAAAGTAATTGTATGCTCTTGTCCAAAATTTAGTAACTAAAAAGTTAATTGGTTTGTTCCCTAGATCTAAAATAAGATACTATAATGAATCAATTAGTAAAGGAGATGAGGGGATTGATGATCACCTAGAAAGTCATCACTGCCAAATTTTTTAAGAAGTCAATTGACAAACTATAAGCCTCTGGTATAAGTAAAAACAGAATGAATTAAATGTACTATAATAAGTTAAGGGCTAAAATCAAAACCTCAAAATATGCATGATTCAGAATACACATGATTTTATTTTATTGACACTGGAGTTCGAACTCAGGATGTTTCACTTGCTAGACAAGCACTTTGCCACTGAGCTAAATCCCAGCCCCTATACACATGATTTGTATAACATACTTTGTGAGCAAATTTTAACATTGTATCAAGAGGTAAATCAGTTTTCCTTAATACTGAGCAAAGAAAATCAGAAATTTATAATTTTGACAAATCTAAAACATAAATTGATAGTTCAAATGAAGAATATATAGATGAATCGTATACACATTTATATGTATAAAATGATTAAGAATGAATCTATAACAAACATTAGAAATTAGTATATCTACCTTCTTAGTTTACCAGAGTGAAGGTTATATCTTAGTGTTCTTTGTTTTATACAATATTAAAACCATTTATACTGTCAAGGGATTGTCAATGGACTACAAGGTAATTCTGAATGTTCCTATAACAACTAGTGATATAGTACAGAATGATCAGGTTAATCATAATCTCAATGTCAGTACAATCTGTATACAATTTGCACATGTCATCAAATGGCAACAATTTTTAAAGCTTAGGTATGGAAAGTGGGCTTCAGTGATATGGCTACAATAACCTCCTTAGCTTGAGGACACAAGTAGAAGGAAGCGTAAGAGCTCTTGACTCTGTGAAAATGGCAGATCACTAACGGAACAAATCCTACTTTGTCCAAAAGTAGTAAAGGTACTACCACAATACAATGGGATATTGTCACA
Organism: Megascapheus bottae; assembly: GCF_031878675.1. Taxonomy (NCBI): domain Eukaryota; kingdom Metazoa; phylum Chordata; class Mammalia; order Rodentia; family Geomyidae; genus Megascapheus; species Megascapheus bottae. Next base: position 14,720,397 of record NC_143531.1, on the reverse strand, counting down.
TTTACACATAAATACTGGGGGAAGGGGAGTGGACAGAATGAGATTTTACTATCCTTCTTAGAAGTTCTATTTCCTACCATTGGTCCTCAAATTCTTCACCACTCAGGAACAAAATGTGTTCATCCTACTCATACTCTAAATTTTCAAATCACATTTATTTTGTCCTCAATCTTTCAAACATCTTAAAAATTCTTCCTCTGGAGAGCACTAATGGCTCACGCCTGTAATCCTAGTTAATCAGAAGGCTGAGATCTGAGGACTGTGGTTCCAAGACAACCCAAGATAGGAAAGGCCATGAGACTCATCTCCAATTACTTACTAGAAAACTAGAAGTGGTTTTGTGGCTCAAAGTGGTAGAACACTAGCCTTGAGCATAAAAACCCAAGGACTGAGCCAGGCCCTGAGTTCAAACCCCACAACTGGGTTTTAACACTGAATTTCCCTTATTCCTATTTCAAAAAGATGTACATACACAGTCTCACCAACTGGAAATAGGCCCACATGATGGAGAAAGTAAGTATTACTCCACTTCACAGCTATATAATCAGGATGATGAGAGAAGCCACACTAAAACTTTCGTACAGTAAGTCTAATATTATACCAGCAGATAGGATAATATAAAGAATTAAAAGCTGTACTTAAAAGCCAATAAAACATACCTGTGTTGGCATTACTACTGGCTATGAAACTGACCACGAGAGGTAGACGATTGAATTGAACTACCTAAAAAGAAAGTAAGATGTAAATATCATGTTACATTGTGAAAAGGTAGTATTACCTAGCTGAAATATTTTAGTATTTCAGAAATTTTTAAATGGACAATAGTACTAGCCTAACACTGGTATTCACAACCTGAAATATGAAGAAGCTGAAGGCAAGCACTTTCATAATACAGAGATACTGATTATTTCCTAGAAACATTAATACTTTTAGCCTGGAACTTTTTCTAGTGGAATCATGTCTGCTTCATCTTTTAATCTCTAAAGCCAAGTGAGTATCAGTTATATAGTAAAAGTCAACGATAGTCCAAATGTGTTAACTAGAAAATTCTAGAAATAATTTGTAACTTTTAAATGGCACAGCACTCAGTAGCATGAAAAATACTGTGCTGTAAGGGATGTAAGTCATCCTTTGATATATTTACATCACATATATTGTTAAACACATTAGCTACTTGGCAGCCCCCTGATAATTAGATGAACTGCAGTACTGTGTTCAAGTCACCTTAGTAATAATGGCATGCATGCGCAAGAAGAGTCATGTCTCCATATACAGCAGAAAGCCACAGTGCTCCCTTTAAGTGACAATTTGCAATAAGGAAAAAGAATAAAACTCCTATACTGAGAATGCTAAAATCTTCAGTAAGTTATTGTATCTTACTGTACCCCTAATTTCAAAATCAAACTACCATAAATTTGTGAGAGTGGGGCTGGGAATGTGGCTTAGTGGTTAAGAGTGCTTGCCTAGCATGTATGAAGTCCTGGGTTAGATTCCTCAGTACCACATTTAAAAAAAAAAGCCAGAAGTGGCACTGTGGCTCAAGTGGTAGAGTGCTAGCTTTGAGCAAAAGAAGCTCAGAGACAGTGCCTAGGCCCTGAGTTCAAGCCCCAGAACTGCCAAGAAAAAAAAACCAAAAAAACCACCACAACACAAAACCACATCTGTAATCCTACCTACTCAAGAGGCTGAGATCTGGGGATCTTGGTTCAAAGCCAGCGTGGGCACTAAAGACTGTGAGACTCTTTAACTCCAATAAACCACTAGAAAACCAGAAGTAATGCTGTGGCTCAAGGGGTAGGGCAGTAGCCTTAAGCTGAAGAGCTCAGGGACAGCGTCCAAACCCAGAGTTCAAGCCCCATGACCAATAACAACAACAGCAAAAAAGTTTGTGCTGGTAGGGAAAAAACAGAGTGTGTAGATTTGGTACCATGTGAGTTTCTGGCATCCACTGGGGTCTGGGAACAAACCCCCCATGGGAGCTAGGATAGCTTTTTCTTTTGTGTATTACTGTGAATTAAGTATCTAAACAACTTTAACATAATTCTAATAGCAAAGTTAGTTTGGTTCCTTTTCCTACTATATGTTAAAAATATCTAAAAAAAAATTGTCACTGTTTTATCAGTGGTAAACACATCCTACTTCAGAAAATGTCACTCTAAAGTAAGGAAAAAGCGATGGACATTTTTCTAAGAATATGCATCTGGATATCAAGAGATGATATAATAATTCATTTCTTCCTCACAAATAAAACCTCGTTTGTTATATATGCATTCCAAACTAAATAAACAGTAACAACTTGAAACAGTCTGTCATTTGACTCTCAAAAAAAATATTTTATCTGCCACAACAGAAGAGTATGGCCTTTAAGAATCCACTGTCTGAAATCTCATGGGCACCATCTGCTGGAGTGACTAATGATCTAACAAACCCTTCTTAGGGCATCATGTGCTTTACTTTGAAGGCTCTTAAGTACTTTTCCAGAGTAATTATTCCCTGATATAGAAACAAAGAAAATTACCAGTTTTAACATAACCAATTCCAAAGCAAAAATCTTAAAACTTCATCTTTTAAAAATCCAAATTTAGGAGCAATACCAAACTCATTTGATGAAGCTAATATTACCCACATCCCCAAAGCAGGGAAAGACCCAACAACAAAAAAAAAACTACAGACCTATCTCTCTAATGAACACAGACACAAAACTCCTCAATAAAATATTGACCAACAGAATCCAGAAACAAATTAAAAAAATCATACACTATGATCAAGTAGGCTTCATCCCACAGATGCAAGGCTGGTTTAACATTCGCAAATCAATCAATGTAATACATCACATCAATAGAGCTAAGGATAAGAATCATAGGATAATTTCTCTGGATGCGGAGAAGGCATTTGACAAAATACAACATCCATTCATGTTGAAAGCACTAGAAAAAATAGGAATAAGAGGTACATTCCTCAAAATAGTGAAAGCCATATATGAAAAACCTACAGCCAGTATTACACTAAATGGTGAACGACTGGAACCATTCACCTTAAAATCAGAAACTAGACAGGGATGCCCACTCTCTCCACTTCTCTTCAATATAGTGCTGGAACCCTTAGCCAGAGCAATAAGGCAAGAAAAAGACATCAAAGGGATCTACATAGGGAAAGAAGAAATTAAACTATCCCTATTCGCAGATGACATGATCCTCTACTTGAGTGACCCAACAAACTCCACTCCCAAACTTCTAGAATTAATAAACTACTTTAGCAAAGTGGCAGGACACAAAATTAATCTTCAGAAGTCAGTAGCCTTCTTGTACACCAACAATACACAAACAGAAGGCCAAATCAAGAAAATGATCCCATTCACAATAGCCCCCAAGAGAATAAAATACTTAGGAATACACTTAAGCGAAGATGTAAAGGAATTACTCAATGAAAACTATAAAAGCCTAATGAAAGAAATGAAAGAGGACACTAGGAAATGGAAAGACATCCCATGCTCATGGCTAGGGAGAACCAACATAGTGAAAATGGCTATACTGCCAAAATTGATATACAAATTCAATGCAATCCCCATCAAAATCCCAAAGACATGCTTTACGGAAATGGAAGATATAATCCAGAGATTCATATGGAACAAGAAAAGACCTAGAATAGCCAAAACAATTCTAGGCAAAAAGAGCAATGCTGGTGGTATTACAATACCAGACTTCAAACTCTACTATAGAGCCATAATAACAAAAACTGCTTGGTACTGGCACAAAAACAGACCAGAAAATCAGTGGAACAGAATAGAAGACCCAGAAATAGAACCACATACCTATAGGCAACTTGTATTTGACAAAGGAGCCAAAGAAATACAGTGGAACAAACACAGCCTATTCAATTATTGGTGCTGGCAAAACTGGGCAACCACATGCAGAAAACTAAAAATTGACCCTAGCCTTTTGCCATGCACAAGCATTAACTCAAAGTGGATCAAAGACCTCAACATCAGACTGGAAACCATGAAACTGCTACATGATAAAGTAGGAGACACTGGAACTCGTAGGCATAGGCAAAAGATTCCTGAACAGAATCCCAGAGTCACAACAGACTGTAGAGCGACTCGATAAATGGGACTACCTAAAAATAAAAAGTTTCTGTACAGATAAAAACATAGTTGCAAAAGTAGAAAGACAGCCAACCAAATGGGAAAAGATATTCACCAACAATACATCTGACAAATGCTTAATATCCAGTATCTACAGGGAACTCAAGAAACTAATCCCCCCCAAACCCAACAAACCATTCACTAAATGGGCAAGGGAACTAAAGAGAGACTTATCAGCAAGAAGAGATTAAAATGGCAGAAAAGCATATGAGAAAATGTTCATCATCCATGGTCATAAAGGAAATGCAAATAGAAACAACCCTAAGATACCACCTTACCCCAACAAGAATGGCCAAGATTTTGAACTCAGACAATGACAGTTGCTGGCGGTGTTGTGGGGAAAAAGGAACCCTACTACACTGCTGGTGGGAATGCAGACTAGTTCAGCCACTCTAGAAAGCAGTGTGGAGGTTTCTTAAAGAACTGAAAATAGACCTTCCCTACGATCCCACCATACCACTTCTGGGCATCTATCCTAAACATCATGACCCAAGATATTACAAGGACACCTGCTCAGCTATGTTCATCTCTGCACTATTCACAATAGCCATGGATGGAAACAATGCAGATACCCTATTGCAGATGAATGGATACAGAAAATGTGGTATATATACACAATGGAATTCTACATAGCCAACAGACAAGATAAAATAATGGCATTCGCAGGAAAATGGATGAACCTAGAGCAAATCATGTTGAGTGAGACAAGTCAAGACCTAAGGAACAAAAGGCGTATGGTATCCCTAATATGTGGCTATTAAATCCAAAGAGTACAAGAGCGAGGACTCAATAACTACATACCCAAAGCTATGAACATGGTAATGGAAATATAAACATAACTATATAGACATAAAAACCTATGACTCTATAGACATAATGTTTCATTTCTTAAATTAATATGTTTCTATGACATACAAACCCTTAGCCTAATTTTGATTAAGTTCTTTTTTTTTTTTTTGCCAGTCCTGGGCTTAAGCTCAGGGCCTGAGCACTGCCCTTGGATTATTCTCAAGGCTAGAACTCTACCACTTGAGCCTCAGCACCACTTCTAGCTTTTTCTAAGTATGTGGTACCAAGGAATCAAACCCGGGTCTTTGTGCACGCTAGGCAAGCACTCTACCACTAGGCCAAACTCCCAGCCCATGATTAAGTTCTAAATACTAAGTCCCAGTGATTGTAAAGAGATTCCCTCCTTGAACACTTGTTTGTTAAACGCATCATTTAAAATGATGTAAAAATCAACATTAATAAATTCTTAAAAAAAATCCAAATTTAGAATTGTAACAAAAGCTTTTTTACATGACAAATGTACAAATAGTAACTGAAAGGGCAGGGAGAATGGCCTAGTGGTAGAGTGCTTGCCTAGAATGTACGAAGCCCTGGGATTGATTTCTTGGCATCGCATACACAGAAAAAGTTGGAAGTGGTACTGTGGTTCAAGTGGTAGAGCATTAGCCTGGAGAAAGCCCAAGGACAGTGCCCAGGCCCAAGTTCAAACCCCACGACTGGCAAAAAAAAAAAAAAAAAAAAAAAAAAAAGAACAAGCAAATTAGCTGATAATTAAGAACTTACCTGGTAGGTGTTATAATAACAGATGATGCTTTTATTCTTGGAAAGTCCAAGTTTGCTCCCTTGGTCTGTTGCAAGGGCAAAAGTAGACAAGAAACCAGGTCGTAAAGCATGCTCAGGAGCATTATCATTGGCCACTGGAAGAGTAAATGATTTAAATAAAAATTATACTGAGAAGATGATGGAGGCAAGTTTAAGGACATTTTAAAATATTTATTAAAAAGCAGCTACTACCTGACGAATGTAACTGTAACCCCTTTGTACATTACCCTGACAATAAAATAAAATAAAAAGAGCACAAAATTATGTCTCACAATGTTGAAGTTATATCACACTGAGTCTCATCAATTTAAATGGAATAAACTGTCCAATCAGAAATTTGGTAATTCAGAGTTGGAATGTCCCTCAGTGACAACTTGCCTGTCGAGCAAAGGCAAAACAAATGGACAATATTTACAATATCTCAGTAAAACTAGGACTATCCATGCTGATCATACCAGAAGGTAGAAATAGTAAAAATATTGAGTCCACACTTATTCTGTAGTATCATGTATTTTTTGCCTTAAAATCAGGCAAAATCTTCTATCTTCTGATAGTCTAATATCACTCTTTGGTCCTTTGTTCAAAGGAACATAGTCAGGATATAACAGAGGAACCTACAATTTCATGGTCACTACAGCACTATTCACAACAGCCAGGCTAGAGAAATAGCACAGATGCCCTACAACTGAGAGATGAGGAAGATTTTATATATGTATGTGTACACACAGAACGAAGCACTATATATCCATAAAGAATAATGAAGTTATGTCATTTTCTGGGAAACAAATGGATTTGTAATTCATCATATTCAGTGAAGTAAGCCAGATTCAACAAGACAAAAGTCACATGGTTTCTCTCATGTGATGTCCAACCTCAAAAATAAACATATACCTAGCACATATAAGTGTGCTTTTTTTTTTAAATCAAACTGCATTACGAACACGTATGAGAAGAGACCATGGGAAAAAATGGCTTGGAAAGAGGAAAAGAGAGGGGCTAGGAAAAAACAATAGGTTATAATCAAGATGTACGCATAGATGGACATGTTAAAATGAAATTCCCGCTGGGTGTGGTGGCTCCCGCCTATAATCCTAGTTACTCAGGAGGCTGAGATCTGAGGATCGAGGTTCAAAGCCAGCCAGGACACTAAAGTCTGTGAGACTCTTATATCTACTAGAAAAACTGGAAGTGGTGCTGTGGCTCAAGGGGTAGGGTAGCAGCCTTGAGCTGAAGAGCTGAGGGACAATGCCCAAACCCAGAGTTCAAGCCCCACAATCAAAAACCAAAACAAAACAGAACAAAAAATTTGTTTATATAACTAGTATAAATGCTATATTACATATTATGTATTTAGATATACATTAAAAAATCTATTTCTAGTAAAGTGAAACAATATATGATGAACCAAATAAGAAAGACATCTTAAAACTACTTTAATTTTATATACAAACAACCCACACCTGGGTAACAGTACATAGACATATATCTCTCTACATATCTGCTCATTTTCATCACCCAGATGTACTAGTGGTTTATTTTGTGTCATGAACATGTAATAAATTTAAGCTGAAATCTTGAAGCAAACCATGATAAACTTTGTTAAATAAGCTTGATATCCTTGCCTTTGATACTACCTAGATGATAAATGTACACCTTCTTAGTTCAAAGCAAACATGACCTTTGCATTTAAGCACTCAGCTTTACCTTTGATAACAGGTACTCCATCTCTATCTGACACAACAATAGCATGGAGTCCTTCAACACTACAAAGACAAAAAGTTAAATATTGTAAAATACTTCATTTTCTTAAAGTACGTACCTCAGAATTATAATTCCTTTGTACATTTCTGTAAAACCACTGGATATCAATTATTGATAATTACGCTTCTGTAACTCTTCCGGAAATAAAACAAATGGATATTGCAATTCATGCTACTCTTTTCCTACATATGCAGTTTACTGATGAACATCTAAAAATACATATCCTACTAAAGTGTTAATTTTTTTTATCATTTCATGACTGCAAAACACAGACAAGGTTACTGACTGTGGTTATAATGATAGGAAGCCAGAGAGAAAAAGTGTGTGTGTGTGTGTGTGAGAGAGAGAGATTGAGAGAGTGAGAACATAGAGAATGGAACCTTTTTTTTCACATATTCTTTCCAATATCCATCAGTGACTTCACAAAAGTTAGCATCTAAGCTGAGTTCTTATCAAATGAATAATCTCATGGTAACAAAGGTAAGGCTACAGCTGTGGGAAAGTGCCATGGGAACATGAGAGGCTACAAAAGAGGTGGGTTAGAGAAGGCTTCCTCAGAAGGTGCCATCTCAGCAGAGATCTTATGGCAGCCAGTAACACAAGAGTGGGAAGATCATTCTAGGCTGATGCAACATGCTAGGCAGCAAGACGGAAAGCCTTCCACTACAGTTACACAGCAAGCATTAGGTTGGAATGATTACAGCTGTGGAGTTAGACTTGTCTACTCGGCTAGGCTCTGTGCTTACTATTATGACTATGGGTCAGTTTTAACATCTCCCTAAGCCTCAGTTTAGCGACCTGAGAATGAGAGTAATTGTATTTTTTGGCTATTGTGGAATGTAATAAAAATGCTTTTAAAGTATACGCTGGCAATAGTTACATTAGGAAATATTTCCTAAACTTTAGTACTTGCACAACGGTTTTTAACTACCTATAAAGCACAACTCAGAGATGTTTAATACTCCCTGGAATTAAATCCTCCTGGGTCAGCCATAACAGCTTAATTTAAGGCAGGGTGTGAATGACTCATATTTACCTAATGTTAATTTTCTGAAACTCTACAAAAATCCATATCACCAGATATTAGTGGCTCATGCCAGTAACCCTAGCTGCTCAAGAGGCTGAGAGCTGAGGATCAAGGTTCAAAGTCAGCTTGGGCAGGGAAGTCGGTGAGATGACTCAAATTAACCACCAGAAAACTAGAAGCAGAGGTGTGGCTCAAGTTGAAAAGAACCTGCCTTCAGCAAAGCTCAGGGACAGAGCTCAAGCCCCAAGTTCAAGTCCTAGAACTGATATGCATGCATATGTACATGTATTCCCCCTCCCCTCTCTCTCAAGGACTTTTAAGTCAGAGAACTGTTATTAAAATTTGAGTGGAGGGGCCAAGAGAATGGCCTAATGGTAGAGTGACTGCCTAGCTTTGGGTTCAGTTCCTTGGCCAGAAGTGGTGATCTGGCTCAAGTGATAGAGCACTAGCCTGGAAAAAGCTCAAGAACAGTAACCAGGCCCTGAGTTCAAGCCCCAAAACTGGGAAATTAAAAAACAAACAAAAAAACACCTGAGTGGAAAATGTCTTAAAATTATTGGACTTCTGGTAAAAAGTAAAGTTTAGAAGCCTAACTCTGCATAAAGAACAAGTTAAATAAATTATGATATATGCATACTACGGGGTACTCTGCAGACATAAGGAAGTTATGTATGTATTAAGAGGAAGTGATCTCGGGCTAGGAGCATGGCCTAGTGGTAGCATGCTCACCTAGCATGCACGAAACCCTGGGTTTGATTCCCAGGAACCACATATATAGAAAAAGCCAGAAGTGGCACTGTGGCTCAAGTGGAAGAGGGCAAGCATTGAGCAAAGAAGTGTCCAAGGACAGTGCCCAGGCCCTGAGTTTAAGCACCAGGACTGGCAAAAAAAAAAAAAAAAAAAAAAAAAAAAGGAAGTGATCTCAAAGCTGTATTTATTTGGATAAAATAGGCAGTTATGAAGTTGTACAATCACAACAAATTATGCAACAAAAAATAGGTGTGTGATATAGAAAGCTCTATCTGAAGGCACAGCAGTAAACCAGATGAAAGGAATAAGCCACAGCTCTGGAAAGAGCCAAAGGCCTGCTTCCAAGCCCATACAATTAGCAAAATGTAAGAGTGTTCACAATACTATTATTTCTAGATTCCTTTTGTTTAGATGCACTAAGAAAGCATCACAGGTGAGTGGCTCACAACTATAATTTCAGCTACTCAAGAGGCTGAAATCTGATAATCCATGTTCAATGCCTGGCCATCAGAAAAGTTCATGAGACTCTTACCTCAAACTAATTACCCCCAAACCCAGAAGTGGAATGAAGGTGTGGCCCAAGTGGCAGAACTCCAACTTTGAGCAGAAAAAAAACAAAGGTACAGTGCTCAGGCCTTGAATTCAAGCCCCAATACTGGCCTGCTTATTATGTGCGCGTATACACAGCCACTATGAAAAAAATTGTAAGTTCCTTTTTTGTCATTACATTTTTCCAACAAACTTCTTTTTTCCTTTTGTAGTGTTAGGGATCAAAACTTTATACATGCTTGGCAAGGTGTTGACCACTGAGAAGGTAGCTAATCTTTACAAATATTCCTAAATTGAATCGCTCTTGGATAAGCACTACCTACAAGATTTTCCCCTTCTGTTTAAAAGAAAAAACACTATAAAAAAGAAACAAGCATTTATTTTCAACTCTTTTTATTCAACATTAGAGCTGTTCATATAGGCAGGACAAGAACACAGGGAATATAGTTTTTTGGGTTTTTTTTTCCTAAAAAATGTACATAAGAATATTTTTATTGTGAATAGAACTTTCATTAATTTTAATTTTAAAAGATGGACCTTCATTTTTGAAATGTTCAGACCACTGTAATTGCGACTGCATTCTTGAAAACCAGACCTTAAATCTTAAAACACAGAGATAAAGCTACATGAGGGAATATAGTTTTATCAACATAAATGAGAAAAGTGGTTGTGATGAAGTCATTCCACAGAAAGTGATACTGACATAAACAATGTACATTAAGGGAAATCTCAAAGCTATTTCACATCATCAATACTCAGAATCAGTATGCCTTTCATTCCTCTAAGTATATGTAATTAACTCCAACTTTTAATGTTTTAAAAAATTTCAAAGATCTGAAAACAAGTATTTTCTCCACACGTTAATAAAATTCCTTTGCAGCTTCAGCTTTTAAGGTCATTTTTATGGTTCTGTATCAGTGGATTTAAGCTACAAATACCTGTACCCCTGATTTTTAGAATTAGTTTGCCTAAAGCTTGCCAATTTTAGGAAGAGAATATAAATAAGTATGCCATTAACATGAAATCAATAGTAAGTACTACTTCATATAATACTTCAATAGTTCTCTTCAATACAAAAGAAAAATGTGGATAATAAAACTATAAAATAGTATCATTAATTTCCAGTGATCTGTAAAGAGTGTAAAGACACAACCAATAGGCAAATCACAGTAAGTCAAGCAAAATTTCAAACAAGAAGATTGTTCCCTATTGTAATCCCAGCTACCTTGTAGGGAGAGATAGAATGGTGGTTCAAAGGGGTTGGGAGAGTGCCTAGCATGCACAAAGCCTTAGGTTCGATTCCCCAGTACCACATACACAGAAGAAGCTGGAAGTGGTGCTGTGGCTTAAGTGGAAGAGCAATTACCTTGAGAAAGCCTAAGGACAGTGCCCAGACCTTGAGTTCAAGCCTCAGGACTGGCAAAAAAAAAAAAAAAAAATGGGGGTCCAAGGCTAGCCTCTGCCAAAGCACAGGACCTTGTCTGAAAAATGACTAAAGCAATAAATGATAGGAGTATCAAGAGGCAGTCCAGGAAGATGTAACCCTTCTATTAATTACAATAAAAATATGTGAAAAAAGTAATTTTATAAAAATAAAAATATTACTTATTCTAAATAATTATAACAATATAAATTTTTACATATTGAATAAGCTTCTTACCTTGGTAACTTCTTATACAGGAACCGCTTTAGGTCCTGGAAGAGAATATTCAAAACCTTTTTTTAAGATGTTTCCCTCTGCTTTCTTATACCTATCTTATTTTTAGGAACTTTAAGTCATCATTCACAATTTCTCTTACTGTATTTTACCTTTCTCTGCTTTTGATGTTTACTGGTATGAATTGGAGCAAGTTAACTAACTTTTTCTTCTAAGTCTCAGATTCAATATCAGTTCAATACAGATAATCATAAAATCTACAGCCTGATGCTGCTGTTTAAATTTATTGAGATATATTATGAGCATACCTGGAAATAGGAAACAAATTCATATTAGCTGTAAAATTAGATTGTACTTTTCATAATGCTTTACATTCTGTGGCTAATGTAATAATCACTTAAGAATATATTAAGCCTAAAAGAAATATCAATATAAAAAAGGAATATATTAAGCTTCTTCCATGTCCATAGATAGACATTTTGCCATTTCTTTAAGAAAAGGCTCTTTTATGTATCCCTCATTGGCTCTAAATTTACTATGTAAGCCAGGGTGTCCTTGTACTCGAAGTCCTTATGCCTAAAGCCTGCCAAACACAGGCCTGAAACATCTTTCTTCAGTACTAGGTTTTAAAGTTAGGGCCTACCTACCTCTTGAGCAACACCCCCACTCTCTACCTCTATTTCTAATGAGCAACACCCCCACTCTCTACCACTATTTCTAATGATACTAAGTTGATTAACTTTTCTAAGATTCTTCACATGAGTAACGATCAAATGACTACCTCAACGATTTAACCACGAACTAAAGAACCCAAACCTCTCATCTGGGAACTTCACTGGCAATCCAGGTTATCGATTATGTTTCTCTCTTTAAGTAGTTTATATAAAGGAGTTGTCATGTCCCAGGTACCAATTATGACCCCTACCCAAATGAATCAGGTTCTGTTCTCCGATTGATAAGTTACTGTACAGCCCCTGTCTTCTGCTACTATCTAAATTGTTTCCCTTGGGTCCCAACTAAGTGTTCCCCACTTCAGGCCCCTTCATGCCTTCCACACCCACTGCAGAACCGTGACAACCCACTCTTACCTGGATATCCCCGCAAGAGACCCCAGAGAAAGTAATGGGGGAGGGAGGCAAGGAATAAACGAGAACCATTTCTACCTCCTTCCCCACCAACCCGCCCGCCCGCCCCTTCCTCCTGTGTGTGTGTAGGGGGGGGTTGACAACTCACATCCGCCATGACGAACCCCTTTCCCCTCGGAGGCTCAATCTTGCACGCCTGGAAGAGAAACTCCCCGTGATTCTCCCCTCTCGCGGCCCCAGCCCGGCAGGCTGGGTAGCCCCGGTCGGGGGCCGGGCCGCCGGTCGGGACCCCGGGCCCGGGAGCAGAAAGGAGCTGGAGTCTCTCAGCGCCCTGGAGGTGGCTGGCCAGGCCCGCTCACCGCCGCCCGCCTCAGCCCGGCCGCCGCCCCCCAAAAGTCCAGGTCTAAAGCGGGGCAGCGGGGGTGACCTCCGCTCTTCTAAGTCCCCACCTCGGGCCCCGGCCAGGCCTCCAAGCAAGGTGACGCCGGTTACCTGGGTTTCCCGGCCACCGGAATATCCCCACCGCGTTAGAGCAACAGACGAGTCTCCGGCAAACTGCTGTCACATGACTGGTGACCTCGCCGCCGCTCCCCCGGAAGCGCTTGCTACGCCTTCACCGTCCTGTAACTTGAACTTCCGGAGAAACCCCGCGTAGGAACTGCCGGCGCGCGACCGCTCGACAAGCTCCGCCCCTTCCAGGCGGGGGCCGGGCTGCTGCCTGCGCCTGCGCCTGCGCGCTGCGTTGCGCCCGTTGGGCTGGGCTGGGGGTGGGGGGGGGCGCCGCGGGCTGCAGGACGCGCGTGCGCGTGCGCGCTTCCCGCCTTCTGAATTCCGCTGAAGCCGCCAGGACCGTTTGTGCTACGGGGCATTGTTGGCACGGAAAAGATGCCTACGTTCCACTCGTGTTCCTGGGCCTTTAATCGTCAAACCTCTTTGTGTGTGCCTGGCCTGGGTCTCGAACTCGGGGCCTGCGCGCTGTCCTTGAGCTTTTTGTGCGCAGGGCCTAGTGCTCTCTTGAGCCACAGCCCCACGTCCGGCTTCCGGGTGGTTAATTGGGGATAAGTCTCACGGACTTTCCCTCCCCGGGCTGGCTTCGAACCGTGAACCTCCTGTCTCACCTTCCTCCTAGGAGCTAGAACAACAAGCCTGTCTTGGCCTAAAACCTTTTCTTGTAAGTGAAACCTGGACCCGGGTTTGGTATTAAAGACCTATGAGCATGCACCAGATGCCTGGGATTCCCAGTCTCTTGACTTGCCCATGGCGGCCACTGGTCCTGGGCTCCTGTGTGCCCTTCACGCTGCTTTTCCCATGCAGATTTCAGACTTCCTTCCATGGCTGTAGACTGTGGCTGAATCTTCTAAGGGCTGACTATACATAACTGCCTTTTTGTTTGGTGCCTTGGGTTATGATGCTTACGAAAGGTAGTAGGATTAAAAAGACTAAACACAGAGCTTCCCTATGACCTAGCAAGTCCACTCCTTGGCATTTACCCAATCATCCAGAAACAAGGACATACTAAATCCGCTGCGCAACGATGTTCATTGCAGCACTATTTACCATAGCAAAGATAGGGAACCAACGCAGATGTCCCTCAGTTGATGAGTGGATCAACAAGATGTGGTATTTATACACAATGGAATTCTATGCTGCTGTCAGAATATTACCTCATTTGTAAGGAAATGGAAAGACTTGGAAAAAATAAACTATATTAAGTCAGACCCAAAGAACATAGGCTCCATGGTTTCCCTCATTTGTAATAATTAGTACACATCTAGAACTCTTCTAGCAGAGGATTACAATAGGGCAAAACCTAGGTACATAAGGTCATATAGGATGAGACTAAATGAAAGGACCTCCAGGATATGGAAACAAGAGCTTTATCTTGTGTGATTGTTGTTCTTAATGTGTTATTTCTCTTTTGTTCCCTTGGGTTAACCTCATATTGTTACTGTATCTGACGTTTTTAGTTGTATATTGTATATAGGTTTGTTTAAAATAGGGAAGGGAAGGGGGGAAAACAAGATGATTGGGAGGGGGTGGAGGAAGGGAAATAGGGACACAAATTTGAGAAGGGTTATCAATGTGTGAGAAGTAATGTACTTACTACCTGGAGAATGTAACTGTAATCCCTCTATATATTATCCCAGCAATAAAAAAAAAAAAAAGTTGGAGAAAGTGTAGGAAGGGAGGAATCTCCAATTGCCTTGGCGCTGGCGTCTGGACCTGTGCAGTACAAGATGTTTAACCACATTCCTGGCCTCCACTCCTCAGATTCCCGTGGCAAACTCCATATGACACCAGAAATCACCTGGGGAGAGCAATGTCACACACCAATGGATGCCTTAGCCTCTCCTAGGGAAATTGAAGTTTATGGCTGTAGTTGATTTTCTCACTTCCTTGACTTCACCAGCTTAGCAAACTCTGCCTTACGTATTTCAGGTGTTGATTTTACTCCCACTTACCTTACCTTTGGGGTGTCAACGTGAAACTCCTTTTCTCAGAGAAACTTTCCTTGACTCTAGTGGATTTATTTAGGTCTTCCTGGATACAGGATCTCATTGTACTTCATTCTTGTCACATTTATCAAAAATTTAAACTTGGTGTTTATTTTCGTTGCTATGTAAACTTTATAGATTAAAAAAATCTTATTCAATGATTAATTCCCAGCTAGACCTAGTTCGTTACCTGGGACATGGATGGTATCCATAGTTTTTTAGTTGAATAAAAATAAAGAGTATGTGTAAAATATAAAATATGACAGACAATTGTATGATGAGAACAAACCTATTTTATTAATATACTGAGATAAACTACAGACTGAAAGACAAAAATTCATAAATCATTCATTAGAACATTCATTAAAAATCAAATGCATTGTCTTTAAGAGTTGTCACAAAATTTTATGTAAGTCTGATATCTTAAATATTTTATAAATCAGACACTTTATTTTTAAACCTAATTATATAATCTTTAATGCACTATAGACAAAGTAATGTCTTTCATCAGTTTAACTTATACAAGGCTTCCATTAAAATCCCATCACACCTTGAAAATTACCTGTAGCTTTTTAAAGCACAAACTCATATTAAACTTTAAATGGAAACAGTTTACCAAGTAATCTAAAAACTAAAAGCTAAGCAAAAAAGGAAGCATTTAACATAAATTGCAAAACATCATTTCTTACAGCCATCCAACTCAAAAAGTTTTATTTCAAACATAATGACTAAGAGTATCTCAATGTTACTAAAAACCTCACTACTGTAATGGTATCTTCAGGAGGAAAGTGCAGACTGTGCCGAAGTGACTGACTTGCTTCATCCATGCCAGGTGTCATCAGCTATGTAAATTACTAGACAGCTTAGCAACCAGTCACTCCCATTTTTAACAGCTTCCTAAACATTTAAAGAAACACTGATCCTTACATATTTCCAGACTGCTAGATTGAAAATGATGCATTATGTGTCAAGTATGGGCCTTCTAGTAGGAATATATGCATTAAAGTATGGGGGAAAAAAGCAACAAAGAATTCACGTCAATAAAACTTTTTAAACTAATTTCAAATTCAAAAAAATACCCATAGCTAATGGAAGCCCTGCTCTGTGCAAATACAGTAGTATATATTAAACAATCACACATCTGAGGTATTAGCTGGAAAAAATATATATACACTTATACATGGACACATCACAGAATATTCACAAATCTATTGGCCCCTACACCAGCAGATAATGAAATTAAAAGGAATCACATAACAGGAAAATGTTATACATGGGGAAATTTACAAAAGAAATGTGGTCACATAATCCTTAATATAAGGAGTATGTTTTAAAGTAATGTTCTGAGGAAAGACATTTCCATTTATATGGAAGCATTGAATAATAATGAAACCAATGAAATCTGTACCTTAGGTCTGCATCACCTGCCAGTCTACTAAAGGGGTGTGCAAGAATTCCTTGAGAGCCTCTCCCTCCCACTTTGTTTAGCACAGTTCTAGGCACTGAACTCAGGACTTCACATGTGCTAGGCAAGTACTTTACCACCTGAGCTTTGTTGCTGTATTTGATACAGGATCTCGCTGTGTATCTGAGGCTGGAGTCAGACTCCCATCTGCCAGCATTCTAGGTGCTATCACGACACCCAGATTCCATCTACTTCTCTGTTGTTTTGGAAAAGTTTGGAGGTTTTGGTCAAGACTTATTTGTTTTTCACGAGTCTTTAGGAATTTTGTAAACTTTAGGTAGTACAATATGGCCACTGCGAGGAAGTTTTAGCCGTTTTGTGAAGATTAAAAATTCATACTTATCATTCATTTTCACTAGCTCTCTGGTTCAGATAAGAAGGTATAAATTCCCTTTCAGTTGCTTCATACCATAGGAAGATGGTAGCATTGAGCCTGTTTTGGGAGATGCTAAATAAATGCACACATTTTCCTCTTTTAGCCATTGGTCCTCTGTGATAATACTTGTTTCATTTGGTTCTTAGGTATTCACTGCTTTAAAAGGGCAGATTTATTTTTTAATTGAAATAGGAATACAGTAAGTAACATTAGAATGTCATGTGTTAAATAGCTGCACTTTAAAATATGGGGATAATAAAGAAAATCACATCTTTTTTCTCTTTATTTTACAGATTCATGGAGAAAGTTGAACAGGAAGAAAAATTAGACATGAAAGTATAATTAAAGTTAAAGGCTGGCATTCTATATTCCTGTTCCTGTGAACACCTGAGCTGACACAGAAGCAGAGAAATTGAATACCCTGGTAGACATACAATTAAGGACAGCAATTTCTGCTACCAAAGCTTTCTAAATCACACACAGAAAAGTATGTAATGGTTTTAATCACTTAGGCACTCAAATACAAACCAGTTCCCAAAAGATGTTATTTCCACTTATATTAGTAAATAGATAACTTGAAATGTCTCAGTATTGTAGGTTCAACTATTTTATTTGATCAAAATAAATTTAAAAATGTGCAAATGACTACTAGTAGTCTATCTGAGAACAAAAAAAAATCAAAAGAAGAGGACAAAATGTACCATTTCTTTTCCCCCTTGTAAAAATAGTAATAGAGTTGTGCGGTATGTAGTATGTGTTTATTGTATATTGTGGTATGTGTGTGTGGTGTGTATTGTTGTGTGTGTGAATGGGACTGATAATATAACGGATTAATAAACAGAACTGCTGCCAAATTTACAAAATACAAGTTAGAGAACTAAGTTAAGGGTTTTGAGCACTGATTAAATAATCAAATGAATCTTTCAAAGTTCATGTGGCAAAATAACATCAAAATGCTGAATTTTTTTTTGTAATCGTTAAAGAGGAGCAAACATGGACATCTTATATCTCAGGATATCTGAAGTCTTATTTGTAAAATTAACCTAAAATTCAGGTACTTATCAGGCAATTAAGCCATGACATAGGTGACTTTAAGAACTCGGTCTTTACTTGCATAATTATGTGTCTTAAATTGTCAGGCACTCAATCAATCACTTCCCACAATAGTTTGAAATTTGAATTCTAACAAAAACATTTCTTATAATAGATTGTGAAATACAATGGAATGCAGCAATGAACCTGAAACATAATACTGTCCAAAAGCCACGTATGCCATTATGATGTGTGTTTATTTTCACTCAAATTCTTCTATCTCCTTAAAGCTGGGATTTAAGGAGAAACAAAATCAGTCAATAAGAATAATAATTTGTTAGTATCCACAACAGTGCAAGATTCCCATTAAAACTGGAAAGGTAAATAGTTTTTTTCATTCAAATTTCTATAAACTTTCTGATATATATCAACTTTCAAAACTAATAGTGATAATCTTATTTTTAAATAAACAAAACTTATTCTATAGGCTCAAGAAAAGCTGTCCAAGTTTGCGAGGGCAAGAAGTTTAGTTTCAGCTGCTAACAATCATTTCTATTGACCTTCATGGAAAAGGGGGTAGACAGTAAAATTTTAAAGAGAATATAATTATAGTGGTTTTAGTCAACAGATTCCATGAATCA
The DNA here is from genome assembly GCF_031878675.1 of Megascapheus bottae. Lineage (NCBI taxonomy): Eukaryota > Metazoa > Chordata > Mammalia > Rodentia > Geomyidae > Megascapheus > Megascapheus bottae. The sequence goes on along the minus strand of NC_143531.1, from coordinate 14,701,804 downwards.
AGTAGACCTAGAAAAATTCTTTATAAACAAAAGAACAAAGACACTCTACCTAGCATATTCTCACCTGCAAAAAAAATACCAAAAATTTAATGTTTCATTAACTGTATGAAGCAAAATCATTAAAATACTACAGCTGTTAAACAGAAATCAAATAGTTAAATATCCAGTATACAGGCATCAAAACTCTTGACTTCTTGCTCTTTTTTTCCTAACTGATTCTATGGATTTAATTATAAGGAGCTTATTCCTACAAGGTTAACTGAAATGCTCGCTGGAAAATAGACTTTAGCTCAGAATTTTTAACAGATGCCTTGCTATGTCACTGTTACTGCTCACTGTTACATGTGACCAAACCAATCATGCTCTGATCAGTAAGTGAATATAATACACGTATTTATTTAGAAATCGGCAATAAAAGGCACAAAGCTGTATGCTCATAGTAATTTTTCTCATCACTTATTCATAAAAGGATCCATTTGCTTTTGAATCCTGCATAAATGGTCACTAAGAAATGTAAATTTCCATGGGGGGAAAGTTAGTCCTTTTCCTCATAAACTCTAGCAGCCTTCAAAGGCATATTTGGGGCTAAGTTTTAGTTATTGGAATTGCAAATGGCATAACTATAATTCTCTGTTAACAACTCCTTTAGTTGAATATTTATCTTCATATTTTCTTGAAAAATCTATAAGTATAGCATGTTTCTATGTATGGCTTAGCAATTCATGAAACTAAAGAGCAAACTCATACTCAGTTCATTTATCTCAATACATATTCTGGAAGATAATGGTAATATTTAAAATATTTTTTCTAAGGAGATAATGCTATAAGATTTTACTAAAAACACTTTGGGGTTATTTTTTCGGTTTGAAAAAGTTTAACTTTAAACTTCATATATTCAACACCTAAAGGGGAAAATGTAATACATACAGCATGTGTTTTGTCAACTCAAATAGGTGTCTCATGAAGCTAAACACTAAAATAATTTAAATAAAAAGGCAATAACTGTATTGTACACAAAACAACCATATCATAAATATTTACATGATGGGGGAAATACGGGGAAATCACTAAAACTGGAAATTGCTACAGGTGTGATAATCCTCTCAAGACATTTTCAGTTAGGAATCATAGAAGCTGTTAAGATGAAAAGTAATTGCAGATGCATACTGAAATATTAATAATTTTAGTCTTTAGTTTTTATGACTTAAATAAGCCAGCAGGTCATAAACAGTCGAAGATTTCAGGAACCAACTATTCGGTTTAGTTTTTAATATCAAATCTTTTTCTTCAGCTCTCATGATGAAACTAAATTTACAGAAACCATAAATAGTATACTAAAAGGTATAAACATGAATTCCAGTTCATCCTCCTTTATAGAGACTGGTGAGCCGCTCCAGTTCCTTACAGTTGTCCATGCTCAGAGCATCTGCCTTCCTTCGGAGTCGCTCATCACGATATACTTTTGCAGCATACTGCATGTCTGTTTCTGTTAGCAACCAAAATATTTTAATTAAGTAATAATTCATATCACCCAGCTGCTTAAATTCAAGCAATGCTTCATAGATTTTCAACATCTTTCTAAGTGGCTGATGGAAAAAAGAAACCCAAGTACCAATCCTAAAATCCATTTATCAGTAGAAAAACTTTTCTTTAAATGAAAGCCTTACCTAAAGTCTAGCTTATCACTTGAACAGAAAAGAAAGAAGGATTTACAATTCTGTCCACTCGGTCAGGACCATTCCCTTCACTCCTGAACACAATGGGTTAAAAATCACTGCTCCGAAGCCATATCCTGAACACATGCTGCTTGATGCAGGCCGTGGTTGGTTTTGGTCTTTTGTTAAGGCTTCAGATAATCCCAAAAGTTAAGCATAAAAGTTTAAAATCTTGCTGGGATTTTATACATTAAAAACGCACAAGGGCACTGAAGGAACACAGAGGAAAATGCTTGCACAACCATAATAGTGACCTTCAGCAAACAAGCAAGTGCTTCTGGGCGTCCAGTGTGAGGACAGCACTGGAACTAAAGACAAACACAGAACCACAAATGAAAGCTTCCCTGTTAGCCATTTCACTGCTTGCTTGCTTGTCCGTAAACAGTAATTTTGAAACTTTTTTTTTTAAGAGAGAATACTTAAATCAAAGAGGGGGCAGGGAGAGGAAATCATGTGCTTTATAGGAAATAGTGGCCAAAATATATTCTCAGGTAAAAAAAAAAATGTAGTATTCTATTTGTAACAAATTCAATCAGCTGAGTTAGGACTAGCAATTCAATCAATAAACTCTACACATTTTACTTACTAATAATACACTTGTGAAATTCACTGGCTATGCCTTCACAAAACCTAAGAGTTAGCTGGGCCCTGGTGGCTCGCATCTCTAATTCTAGCTTATTCAGAAGGATGAGATCTGAGGATGGCTGTTGAAAGCTACTCAGGTAGCAAAGTCATTCATCAGACTCTTATATCCAATTAAAAATCCCCTGCCTCCCACCACCCCCTAAAAAGCCCAGAAGTGAACATGTGGCTCAAGTGGAAAAAACAACCCCAAACACCCCGGAAGCCTTAATAAAACAAAGCTCACACTGAATAATAAATTCAAATTTAAATCTTCAATTCCTGACCTTATATTCTTTCTACCAATGTATTTCAAATTATCCCTAAACAACAGAATGGTAGGGAAAGAAAAGAACAAGTCTGTACATGTTTACGACAGACATAATTTTTCTTCTTGAATACTTTTGATCAGCATGAGTTTTTCTCTATGGATGAGAAGATGAGGAGCCCTCTGATTTAAGGGCTTGACTGTAAGTATTTTGTGTACTAAGCCCCAATTATGTACTAGGTAATTCCACAGCCATTATTTTGATGAGATTTTATACTAATCAATTCCAAAGGTTAAAAAAATTAAAAGATGTTAAATATTTGACAAACTTACTTTGTTGTCTTTCTTTCCAGCAATTATTTCGAATATTAGTCACATAATCTTCTTCTACACTCTTTTCTACTTTTTGTAGTAACATTCCTTTATATTCATTTTTAAAGTCCTTGTTGACATAATAAACAACACCCAGGTTTTCAGTCTGCATTTTAATTGTTTGCCCTGATCCACTGCAAAAGAGGTACAAGGTCATTTTTCAAAAGTTAAAGTGGACATTGTAATATGCTACTACAAACTAAAACAACAAAGATGAAAATAATTTAAAAGGTAACATTAATAATATTAACATTCTCTCAAATTGCTTAAAACCATGATTTCTTGGTAACCACACTTCAAAAATACTATGTGGGGGCCGGGAGTTTGGCCTAGTGGTTAAAGGGCTTGCCTATCATGCATGAAGACCCGGGTTCGATTCCTCGGTACCACATACATAGATAAAAGCCAGAAGTGGTGCTGAGGCTCAAGTGGTAGAGCTCTAGCCTTGAGAAAGTCCAAGGACAGTGCTCAGGCCCTGAGCTCAAGCCCAGGACTGGCAAAAAAAAAAAAAAAAAAAAATACTATGTGCAGTTCTCTGAATTTTTAGTTAAAAAAATCTCATTTATTTTTATTCTAGATGAAGCTTGTTTTTAGTGAGTGTCAATAAAGTCACTGCCAATATGGTAAGTTACTTTTGTATTCATTGTTTAACAGTTAAGCTGTCTAGAAGAAATATTACAGTAACTTTGTTATGTCCTGACCCCTTCATAATTTCCCACTTAACAACATAAATGTATGTAACATCAATTATTTTTGTTTTTATTTTTTCTTTTATATCTTGTCAACAGATTACTTAATGTATCCAATGCACTGTCATTCACAGTGTAACAGATATAAACTAAAAACATTAATCTGAACATTTAAATTTAGTACATTTGCACTAAATATACACATAAAAATTTTAGAACACAAAACCTCTGAATAGAAGTTATGTAAGAAGGAACAAGAATTAATTTTTGTAAAACTTCACTTAGCTACTTACGATCTGGGATATAATGAATAAGGAGGATTAGAGACCATCAGTTGGCTTAGTAATGACACCAGGATCAGTACAATAATGGGCATCAGCTGGATAAACACAGAAAAACCTCCCTAAAGAAAAACCAAACAACAAATGATAATCTAAATGTAGGCTGCCAGCAATCCAATAGCTGATGACCCAATGGATCATCATTTCAATCACTGAGAATCGTCATCTTCACTGCTTTCTAGTCTGTCTGACTACACAATGATCCTTACGAATTTTCCAATGTTTGAAAAACACAGATATAATTCAACCTCACTTTACAGAGAAGGATGTCCTTCTCTCTCGCTCACATACACATAAATGCAATGTACTGCAGATTATATGACTAATTTTACCTGGGATGTGAGGATGGAAGATAGAATTGCAGGGACCTAGGCCTTTTAATTTCTAGTCTGGCACTTTTTCTCTGTTTACATCATGCAATTTAATATAAAACACCTAATTTTAAAATTTCTGTATAATTCCTGTCCTTTAGGACTAAAAAGAAGGAACTCCAAAGCATGTATAGGATAGTAGATCTTCACTAGAACAGAATGCCAAACCTGAAGCTATCATGCTATCCAAACACCCATATCCCAAACAAACTACAGTAGCCCCAGGGGATTTATAGTCTCTACTGAGCATCTCTGCTAAGAAAAGACTTATTTCCTAAAACAAATTTCCCTATTTTTAGACAACCGTAATTGCTTTCCCCATTTCAGAATATGCTTACGAAGAACATACATCTGCTCTTTCTTCTTCTCTTTCATGTCCACTATGTCGATGTTGATGTTGATGGCTATAGCCGGCACGGCCATTTGAAAACGAATGCACACTACCTGGAACATCAGAAGCAAGGATAAATTAGAGGTGTTATCATTCTTATCAGGACAATGTATTTCTTTTCTTAAAAATTATTGAGAGGAAGGGGAGAAACAAGATGACTGGGGGTGAGGGGAGAGAAATGGGGACAAAAACATGAGAAGGCGTATCCATGTGTGAGAAGTAATGCACCTACTATCTGGCAAATGTATCTGTAATCCCTCTATACATTACCCCGACAATTAAAAAAAATCACTGAGAGGTCTGCGAGTGTGGCCTAGGAGTAGGGTGCTCGCCTAGCATGCACAGAGCCCTGGGGGTTCAATTCCTAGGTACCACATACACAGAGACAGCTGGAAGTGATGCCGTACCTCAAGTAATAAAGTGCTAGCCATGAGGAAGCTCAAGGACAGGGTCCAGGCCCTGAGTTCAAGCCCCAGGATTGACCAAAAAAAAATTATTTAGAATAGATGTATATTTGGAGCAATTAGTATTTATTGCCTTTGGCTCTTTGATGAGTAAATGAAAACAGGAATGATTCTTCCCAGATTTTTGCCTCCTTCTAAAGAGGTGATAGAAGTTTATTGTTTATGAAAGTGAGGGTCCTAGGGGCTTGAACTCAGGGCCTGGGCACTATCTCTGAGCACCTTTGTCACAAAGCTACCACTCTACCACTTGAGCCACAGTACCTCTTCTGGATTTTTCTGTTGGTTAATGGGAGGTAAGAGTCTCATGGACTTTCCTGCCAGGGCTGGCTCTAAACAGACGTCATTCACTCAGCCTCCTGAGCAGCTAGGATTACAGGCATGAGCCACCGAGCTGCCATATTTTGTTTTCTTTATTTCTTACTTTGGATCAGATCACTATTCTCAAAGTTTGATTTTTACCTTTAAATGAATCACAAACATTGCTAGAAATCAAGAGATAGCAATTTAATTCATGTTTTTTTTAAAAAAAAACTGCCTAAAATATAGAATATATGGACCATAGATAGACATTCAAATTTTTTTTCAAATGAAGTAATGAACCAGAGATGATTGTTATTGGCAAAATACACTACGTCAGAACCAGCAAAAAAACAACAAATCAACTATAGCGAACAGTTCACTACTGCTTCAAAGACTTTTTTCATTGTTCTTAACACAGTTTCAGCCAAAATTACAAGTTTTGATCACTTTTTTTGTGAAAGTTATTATGTATTCATATATATCAAAGTGCAGGTTATTTTCAGTCAATATATATATATATATATATACACACATATATCCTTTTTCCTTCAAGAATCTCTAGTAAAAGTATCCTGTCAATGATTACAGCCTTTCTTAAAAACTGTCAGTACAGACCAGCAGGTTAAGTCATATTATGAATGTTTAACTCAGTATGTTAAGTAAACGCTGTTACGATCATTTTAACTTCCTTATTCTTAAAAAAAAATTATTTCCAACACAAATGATTCTCCGTAAATGTAAGTAGCTTTCAATACTACGTATGTTGGTTCTGTAAAATTGACTTAGTAGAATTACTACACTATTTCACTTTGGTAGTCTAGTCAAGAGAACAACAACAACAAAAAATTTAAACTTCAAACTATATATGGATCAAATGAATTACTATTTAATGGGAATACAGATAAGGACCTCCAGATTCATTTAATAAATTAGTAGTCTATAATGTTATTGAACAAATATTTACAGAGGTCTCCAGAGAACAATACCAAATGGTTATTGTAGATCAGTATGCTTCTGTAAGACACTGACACTGGATTTCCCTTCCTTTATTCAGCTTTAGAGAAAAATACAGAATATCTGGACTCCAATTTTATAGTCTGCCTTTATAGACTACAGTAAAAGTAATAACCCTATCATTACAGAATGTCATCACAGGACCCCAACAGGGTAGGAAAAATGGAGGAGATAAATCTCTAAACAGCTAATAGGAGATAATAAAACTCTGACATCACAAAACACAGTATTCATAATAGCACTAAAGTACCTGAAGGAAATCCACCACCAAAAAATATATTGAATAAGTCTTCCGGAGTGATATCAGCTTCACAACCTCTGTGGAAATTAAATCTGCCATTGTTTTGGTGGTTGCAGGCTTGTTCCTCACTGCCTGTGAGGTCATACTGTTTTCGTTTTTCTGGATTACTTAAAACAGCATAGGCATTTCCAATTTCTGAAAAAGTAATGAATAAAAATTGGCAAGCCAGAATTTTTATCTTATAAGAAGTTATTCCAGATAAGCCAGTGTCATTTAAGAAAAAAACCAACTTGAAATCAAGAAATTTTAATATAGTACTAATCTATTTTAAAAATAAGTAGTTTTTTCAATTACATCTATTAACAATATGCTTTGTTTTTTTCTAGTTTTTTTGAGGATTACAAATTCAAAGTTGGTCACCTGGGCTATCAAGTAAAAAGCCGTGTTAAAAAAGAAAAACAAGCAAGCAAACAAACAGGACAGATGGGGGGATTGTTCAAATCAGTCACAACAGTATTTCTCTTTTACTGAGTAACTACTATTTCTGCATTAAATCCTTTATTATCTTATTCATTCCTAGTCCTATTCCTAAGGGAGGAGATCCCTAAGGGATCCACGGGCTAAGTGAGTTTTCAAATGCTCCTCAGTGGATCATGTACACTCCCCTTACTCCACACAACCTACAGCACAAACATTTTCCCACACTCTGTCAAGAGCAAGTTTTTTTTTTTTTTTTTTTTTTTTTTTGTGCCAGTTCTGGAGCTCGAACTGAGGGCCTGAACACTGTCGTTGGGCTTTTCCTTCGAGGCTGGCGCTCTGCTACTTGAGCCATAGCATCACTTCCGGCTTTTCTATGTATGTGGTACCAAGGAATCGAACCTGGGTCTTTGTGCATGCTAGGCAAGCACTCTACCACTACCAAACTCCCAGCCTGAGCTTTTCTTTTATTCCATTTGGAATGATTCATTTTCTTTAAGGCATTCAACTTGATGAGTGTGGACACGGCGTTGGGGATCTCTCTGCAGTGTCTAGGAGTCCGGCATTAAGTCGAGTCTTTTTCTTAGAGACAGCGTCTTGATATGTTGTCCAGGGTAGACCAGCCCTGAACACGTGGAGCAGGACTGTTGAGTTTTGAGACCACCTATGATTACATAGCAAGAACCCGTCTCAACCAAGAAGAGTAGCCAGCTGGGTGCTGTTGGCTCACACATGTAATCCTAGCTACTCAGGTGGCTGAGATTGGAGGATAGCAGTTCAAAGCCAGCTGGAGTAGGGAGTCCCTGAAACTCATCTCCAATTCATCACCACAAAATTGGAAGTGGCAGTGTGGCTCAAAGTGGTGGAACACTAGCCTTGAGGCCCTAAGTTCAAGCCCCATGCTCGACCAAAAAAAGACAAGGATGGGGTGGAGGGGGGGCTGGTAGAAAAAGCCCTACTGATAGTAGTAAATTGATTAAATCCTAAAACTCATATTACTACTGGAGGTTCAGAGCTAGCAGAGATGGATTGCTATGCTTCATTTTTAGGTATGTGCTAGGATCACTTACTGCTTGTAAGTGATATCATTTTGACCTCTTGCTCAGATTTTATTCTACCACTAACACTTCATACAAGGCTCATTGAATACCTGACAGGTTTTTGAATTCCAGTTTTAAGTTACTGTTACGGAACAAAAGTTCCCCTAGAGTGTCTGTGTAAAATTAACGTCAATGTAACAAGCAGCCATCTAAAAACAACTACCTAATGAGCATCTATTTGCTTGGACAGTACCTATGGCAGCCACCACTGGGGAGCCAAAAAGCATTTTTTAAATAGCCTGTATTTATTGCAAGAGGCTTGCAATCTAGTATAAGATATCAGCTATGTCTATGAAACAATTATTAGAAATGTCAGTAATGACAATGTATGGGAATTAATGCACCATCTATCTGGCAAATATCGTGTAACCCCTTCTATTAATTACAATAAAAAATATATGAAAAAAAAAATAATAATAAAAAAAGAAATGTCAGTAATGAGAACAAGGTAGTTCTTGCTTTTCTACACAAAGCATTACAGCTTTTTTGAATTGTCTCCTGAAGATACTCTTGAAAACAGTGTACTGTTAGTGCTTTTGGGCTTGGGATGATGAGTAGAATTTTATTAGTAAATATTATGAAATAGCTAAGTGAGACTAGAAGGCTGAGGACTACCTACTCGAAACCCAAATGAAGCCAGAACTGGTGGCTGGCACCTATAATCCCAGAAGTTAGGAGGCTACTGAGGTAGCAGGATCCCAAGTTCAGGGCCAGCCTAACCAACCAGGGCAATCTATCAAGACAGACTCTTAGACATTATGGAGGAAATAACCAACAGTCTCCACTCTCATTAAGTTCCCTGTCTTAAGGAAAATGAATTGTTCCAAATGAAAGATCAGCTTAGTCTGGGCACAATGGGAATTTCATAATTATAAATTTGATTCATTAAGCAGTTCTATACAACTATTCACGTTTATTTCTGAGAAACTTCCTTGCAATTTTTTTTGACTGACTTACCATATGTAGTGTAGAAATACTTATTTATATGTGGAACTGTTCAGAGTATTCTCATCCTCTCCTCTGGATGATATCTAAATCTAACATCAGTCACTCTAGCTTTTTTCCTTGGTCAGGCTGTCAAACTGATTAATCTTTTTCAAAAACTATAGTTTTTTTGATACACTGGTGCTCCACTACTGTTACTTTGTTTCCAATTTTAAGACTCCCTTTCAATTTCTTGTGAGCCATTTGCTTTTCTTTTTCCCTATATGTGAAATGGAAGCATAGAAAATTGATTTGAAGATATTTCTCTTCCCTATTAAGTGTATTAGAGTTATAAGTTTCCCTCAAGTATTACTTTAGCTGGTCCTCTCAAATTTGGATCTATTCAGTTCCATGTATTTTTTTTTTCTTTTTTGAGCCCAGCACCTTGGACTTCCTTGATCCACTTCTCCAGCCTCAGTTCCACATAAATTTAAATTTTTAAAGAGCTTTATTTTTTATTTTAGGTCACATCCTCCTTTATCCATATATTGTTTTAAAGTGTGTTGTTCAATTTCTAAGTGATTGGCTGTCTTCCTTTTGTTTTTCTGTTATTTGATTTTTTGTGTATGCCTGTGCTGTTTCGAGGCCTGGACACTGTCCTCGAGCTTTGCTGCTCAATGCTAGTGTTCTACCACTTGAGCCACAGGTCCACTTCCAGCTTTTTTGGTGTTTAATTGGAGAATGAAGGCTCACTGACCTTCTTGCTTGGGCTGGCTTCAAACTGCAATCCTCTGCTCTCAGTCTCTATCTCTTGAGCATCTAGGATTATAGGCGTGATCCACCAGAACCCAGCCTGCTATTCAGCTTTTACTTTAATTTCACTGTAGTCAAAGTACATATTCATGTGATATTACAATTTTAAGTTTATGACTTGGGGATGATCTACCTGTGTGTATGCTCTAAGAGTACATGGATTTTTTTTGTATAGTGTTTTATAAATGCTTACTAGATCTTGCTGGGTGACAGTTATGGTTACTTCTATAACCTTGATTTCCCTTTTCTTCCCCCTCACCCTCTCTTTTTCGCCAGTCCTGGGCTTGAGCTCAGGGCCTGAGCACTGTCCTTGGGCTTTGTCAAGGCTAGAGCTCTACCACTTGAGCCTCAGCACTATTTCTGGCTTTTTTTTTTTTAAATGTATATGGTACCTAGGAATCGAACCTGGGCCTTCATGCATGCTAGGCAAGTACTCTACCACTAAGTGAAACTCCCATCCTTGTTGATTTTCTAATGGCAATTGTTGAGAGAAGCACTGACACCTCTGTTGGACTTGGTATCTTCAGTTTTCAGAAGACTGTTGTGTTTTAGTATAGATTGGGGAGGGGGGGGTATCCGTTTGAGGTTCATTCAACTTCCTGACTAATAGCTCTCTTTTTCTCCGCCTTTCAGAAGCATAACCTAAATGTTAGGTCTTCTGTTATGCCCACTTGCGGGTCTTGTTTTCTGTGTCTTTTCTCTGCTACTTCAAGAAAATACTATTTTTCCATTTTCTAGCTCCTTACTTCTTTCCTCTAACCGTTTATTCTCTTCTGTTTTTTCCATTCACTGATTGTCATTTTCAGTTTTTGAGTTGGAAATTTTTCATGTTTCTTATGCCTTTTATTCTATGCTAGACTTTGCGTTTCTTTTTTTTTTTTTTTTTTTTTTTACCAGTCCTGGGCTTGAGCTCAGGGCCTGAGCACTGTCCTTGGATTTTCTCAAGGCTAGAGCTCTACCACTTGAGCCTCAGCATCACTTCTGGCTTTTTTTTTTCTATATGTGGTACTGAGGAATCGAACCCGGGTCTTCATGCATGCGAGGCAAGCACTTTAACCACTAGGCCAAACTCCCGGCCCCGACTTTGTGTTTCTTTGCTGAGACTAATTCTTCTGTCTAATATATATTTGCAATTGCTCACTGAAATATATTGTAGATACTTTTAAACCTTTGCTAGTCAATTCTACCTTCTATCACTGAATATGCAACTAAATTATTGATTTTAAAATTTTACCCTGGTTGAGATTCTGCATCTTAGGTGAGTGAGGTGACTCTCAGTTAAAACTTGGTATTTTGGTTAAGCCTTTAACTTCTGACCCAACACCACTCCTTTCAGGGGAAGAGAGGACATTCGGCCCATTGACTATGAAACCCAAGCAGGGATGTGCCTGGGAATCCGCATTACTGCCAGGCAGAGATGGGATTTGCAACTTCCCATCAGGACTCCATTCAGGTCTCCCTGGCTTGGAAAAGGATGCCATTACTGCTCTTTATGCAACTCCACTGACTTCATGAAGAGATGCCTTGGCTACCTCTGGATGGTACTCAAAGTTCTAACACTCCCCCCCTATGCCGCTTTGAATCCCACCCTGATGGTTAATCTTAATTGTAAATGTGACTATACTGAGCAATGCCTAACAAGATTACTAAGGCCTATCTCCTACTATATGTTTGAGGGCATCTGCAGAGTTCAGATCATGAGGGGTCCATCCTACTTAGTACATTTGTCCCTTGATGGATCCATAAAAGGATGGCATTATTGGGGAGACAGTAGAAGGCAGACGGTGTGGCATCACTGGAAGGAGGACACCAGGGTCATGACCTTGGGGGTTAGATCCCACTCTGGCTCTCTCCTGTAAACCCTTTCTCTGCTTTCCCTGTACTGAGGGAACACGAAGGCTTCTGACTTGTGTTTCTTTGTCACCAGCTGTGGAGAGCCTCAGAGCATCTCACTACTGCATGGAGAGGCTGGATAGTCTAGTCACCACTTAGCCTTCCCTGGAATGGGTCATGGAGAGGCCACATTTTTCAGGGGTGGCTGAAGAATGGCTATTACTTTTTTTTTTTTTTGTCTTTGTTGACTCTCTTTCCTGGTACTTTGCCTAAAGAAAGGAGACTGCTTTTGGAGTTTTTATGTCTGTATCTATTTTGGGGCTTAGGGGTTGCCAGATCCTACAGCACCAAATCTGAAATACATGTGGCAAACACAATTTAAATACCTCAGCAACTCATTGCCCTGTCTTTAGGTCCTAAGATTACTGAACTCATCCACAGTCTTCCTATGCTTGTTTTACTTGTTTAATGTTTAATAGTTAGGGACTTCACTTGTAGTGAGAGGAAAAGGGACAAGTATATGTAGGCTATCTTTCTGAAGTCTGCACTGGTTTTTCAATTGCTTGTCTCATTCTTATTCCCAAGCTTTTGCCATCCCCTCTTCTGTAGCCATAGAAACCATTTTTATCTGGAGAAAACTCTTAATTCTCACTTACTATTGGAAGCTTCTCTAATTACTTTGCTCTTAATGCTACTTTATTTTTCTGACTGAATTTCTTCAGGCATCCTCTTTTCTGCTTGGTGTTTAATTAGAGTCAGTCTTTTAGGAGAAACTAGGAGCAATCAATCTATAATTTAGGATTTACATAAAAGACCAAAGCATTTCTCTGCTTAGAGATAAACAGCTTAGTATTCAAAAAAACCTAAGTTAAAACTGATTGGTTAAGGGGCCGGGAGTTTGGCCTAGTGGTAGAGTGCTTGCCTAGCATGCACAAAGACCTGGGTTCGATTCCTCGGTACCACACACATAGCAAAAAGCTGGAAGTGGTGCTCAAGTGGTAGAACTTTAGCCTTGAGCACTGAGGAAGGACTGTCCAAGGACAAGTGCTCAGGCCTTGAGCTCAAGCCCCACGACTGGCAAAAAAACAAAACACACTGATTGGTTAAAAAGAAAAGGGTGATTCAGAAAATGTGAGAAAGAAAACTTACATGTTTAAGAAATGCAACTGGTCATTTCCATTCTGATGACACCAGCTTGTAAGATTTCCTGAGTACATCTATCTGTTCACCGGGAACTGTGGGCTATAACTTGGGTTTCCTTTTGTTTTCTTTTTGAGATAGTCTCATACTTTATATCCTCTGTCTTCAGCCCCCAAATAACTGAGATTTCAAGGTTTGCACCACTACTCCTGGCCTACAACTCAAGTTTCTCTACCTAGTAGCTCATAGTTTCCCAATTCTGATCCTCTTTGGAACTAATAAATTGGCATTCTGACTTACGGATAACCTCTTGTGTATTAAACAATGTGAGCTGCTCCTCTAGAGATAAATAATCTCCAAGCATGTTGATAAGCACTGTTTCTCATTTGCAAAGCAGGCATTAAACTCTGAATGACCATACCAAAATACAACCATCTTTGTCAAATCACAATCAATGTCTAGCAAGCTTTGTGGGGGGACATTCGTACTGTTCACCTCTTCAAAATGCAACATGCAACTGTAGAAATAAGAAATGCCATCACCCAGTGTTAGTCCCAGACCAATGCTAACTTAGCATGCTTTCAATCCAGCAATGTAACATTTTAACAATGAAAAATTCATATTGAAAGCACTTAGCAGACATGAACATGAAAATAATGACTGCCAAATATTTTAGAATTTTTTTAAGACACCAAAAAATTAAATGTTTCTCATTCACAACATCAAACTTTTATCTTTGAGGGACTGTGTGCTAGTAAAATAGCTGCTGAAAATGTCAATTTTCTAGTTTTTTCTATGGCTGCACATATGAAAAGCATATTGCATGTGTTAAAATTTAAGTAAATAAAATGTAGAATTGTTCATACAAACCGCAGCAATAATGAAACAAATTAAACACCTATTCTACTTGAAAGTGTTATCAGACACTTTCCAACTTGTACATAAGTTGGAAATTTACTTAAGTGTTGTCTATGTTACCTTTGTTAATGACAGAAGGTATAGATTTACAAAACAAAAAATAATAACTCGGCTTTCTGGATATCTTCCTCATGTAATAAACTGAGAAAAAATGTGATTAGTAAGCTGGCATTTTTGGATAAAGTAACCTTTTCTACACTCTCAACGTATCACTTTCAACATAAACTGAGAAGGCTCTGCTCAGTGATATTGCACGTTCAGCTGCACAGCTTCAGCAAGGCTTTTATTGGGATATAGTAGTAATTCCCTAATGTATTTTCCTTGGTAACTTACTGCAAAAAATAAATCTATCTATACAGGATTCTAGGCATTCACACATAAGCAGTCAGACTGAAAGAGGATATCTTTTTTTTTTGAGGGGGGGAAATACGAAGATGTAACTTCTCTAAACATTTAAAATAATATTTATTGAAACAAATTCCAGGAAATGAAAACATGGTTTTTTTTGTTGTTGTTCTTAATGTTGTTGTTGGTAGCAGTGCTGGTGTTTTGTTTTTGTTTTTCTTCTTTTTTTCACAGAAAGAGAGGTGGAAGGGTGAATAAATGTAATGATGCTATATAGTATACCCTAGGGGGAAAATTACCTATGTAACCTTATGGGCAAGAATAAAAGGGGGAAAGTAAAGGAAGGGGCAGGTGCTCTGTACAACATTTTAATAATAATGAAATTGTTCTTACAAAACTGTTTTGTAAATAATTTGAATAATGTTTTAATGAAGGACCAACTGAGTCTTTTTGAAACATTAAAAAAAAAAAAAACAAGCATCTCCTTTTTCCCATTCTACATCTCTAATACTAAAAAGCATTACATACTGGCTCTGTGAATGTCAAACTCACAAAATGATCACAAATTCAAGTGTGAATTCTAAGCTACCTATTACAAATAAATTGTAATGAAATATGACATTATAAAATCAGGTGTCTGACCTTAATTTACTAAATCGGCAAAACAAAGATTATTAAGAAAGACAATAAAATATAAGCAAGAGAAAACATTTCTTAGAAGAATAGAAACAAATATGAAGAATGTAAACACTCACCAGGTTTAAGAGAACAGGAGGTGCATAAGGTATCTGCCTAGCAATTGCAAGACAGTTTAAACCACAGTACTGAAAACAAAACAAAACCAACCTCATAAAAGCTGCATACTGCTTTCGGTTGACCTCAACCACAGGGTAATATGCTAAACAAGCACATGCAAACCAGCATCTACCTGCCGGGAGGGTTGCTTAGGACTATGGGAATCAGGTATGTTGCGATTGTGCAACCAAACTGCATTTGCTGGGCTCTGGGTAAATCAAACTTTTAATTCTAACTTCACTGACTTTTCACACCCTTGTTTATGCTAGTTTCTAAACCAGAATTCACTATACTGAGACACTGTAAATTCTAAAAAAAACTAAAGTGAAGAATTGTTTTATAAAAAGTTTACTTTACTTTTAAAAGCATCTGTTGCTCCAGGTGCATGGTTTTTATCTGGATGAAACTTCAAAGCAAGCTTTCTATAAGCTCTTTTCAAATCTTCATCACCAGCATCTTTTGTAACTCCAAGTACTTCATAGTAGTTTTTACATTTGTTTATGCTGTGAAGAAGCAAGTGTGTTATAATGTAAATTCCAAGGATGAATGTCAAATAATTGCTCTAATTTTTAACCTATTAGAACAGTATGAAGCATCATTTGTGCATTATATCTCAAAACCTAATGATGGTTTATTCCTCGAAGACTTAATTGCTTTATTCTCTTTTTTGGCCATAGACCAGTGATTCAACCTCTTCCCAGTCTAAGAGGAATAAGCTACAAAAATGTCCTTAGTTCAATTACAGAGAAATGAGGCTCATAATAATTACAGATTAAGACTGTACATTGTACAAAGTCATGCCTGTAATCCTAGCTACTCAGGAGGCTGAGATCTGAGGATCAGGAATCAAAGCCAATCCAGGCCCCACTTACCACCAAAAAGCCAGAAGTGGAGTTATGGCTCAATCTGTAGAGCAGCTGGCCTTGAGCTAAGGGACAGCTTGGAGTTCAAACTCCAGAATGAACACAGAAGGAAAAGAATTGTGTAGTATGGAAGTGAATAAAATAAGTTCTCAAACTCTTCAAAACTAATATCATGGCTGAAAATGTACATCCATTACTTTCTGATAAGTTTGTCAATTGTGTAATGTTGATTTAACTACACCATAGTTTAGTGTCTGGAAATTCAACTATAGTACTCCATGGTTTGCCAACGAGCATCATTATGCTGCTGAGAGTGTTCTCATTAGCATATCTGAATCACTGTTTAAAAAAGGCTATGAATCCTTTGTGAGAAAACCGAATAGGGAACTCAAAATACTTGTTATTCCCAATTTCCATTCTGATGCACATGCTTACACAATGTATACCTTAAATGTGAAACTGATTTAAACCTGTAATAGTTATGGGAAAAGAAATACTCTGAATGGAATATGGAACAATACGTACATTCTCCCACAACCTGATGAATTGAACGCCACATAAACCATGGCATATAGGCTGAGGAGCAGCTCCTGGAGGAGCATGCAGCACATGGACTTAATCTGGCGAGGGCACTACAGAGACAAGGACTAAAAACTAAACATCCTAAGCCTATTAACCACCATGGTGCTTAGCCCAGATAGGTTCTCAGTAAGCATTGGAGTTGAATGAGCCTTACCTCTCCCTTTACGGTGAAAGCATTCATTTATAGACTAGGTGAAAAAGAAGATGAAGCTTTATTTAAAATTACAGACCTAGATACCCATTTTCTTATAATCACATCAACAAAACTCTTGCTAAATCCTCTATTATTAGTAATACCTAACATTCGATTTTTTTCTACTTTAATAACACAAGTCAATTTTACTTAAAAACTGAAGCATGCCCTTTATTTATTCAAGAATGCCCCAGTGCACTAGACCTGTGAGCTGTATCAGCAACCAAACAGAACTTCCATCTTTAGAGACGCATTCTAGTAGGTATATTAGTGAAGCATGTGACATAAAGGAAGCACAGAGGGGAGGCATGGAAGTTGCTCACAGAATAACTAAATTATCTGCATTAAGTACAGGCCCAGCACCACATGTCCACACTCAACATCCAAAAAGCTCTGAAAACTTGAAGTGATTCTAAAATCTGGTTTACATTCTTTCAGAGGCAAAGACCTGACTTGAAAACAAAACAAAACAAAACTACTACAGAATCTTTATCACATTTTTTTAAATTAATTAATTAATTTATTTATTTATTTATTTATTGCCAGTCCTGGGCTTGAGCTCAGGGCCTAAGCACTGTCCTTGGACTTTCTCAAGGCTAGAGCTCTACCACTTGAGCCTCAGCACCACTTCCGGCTTTTTTCTACATGTGGTACTGAGGAATCGAACCCGGGTCTTCATGCATGCTAGGCAAGCACTTGAACCACTAGGCCAAACTCCTGGCCCTCTTTATCACATTTGTGTGAATATTTTTATGTTTTGCTGCCAAAATATAGACTGCCTGCTCCATACCATGCTAATGTTTAACATTATTCTAGATGAAGGGGGAGAATTCTAAATTCCAAACTGTATTTGGCCACAGATTTCACATAAAGGACTCTAAAAGAATTATTTATTTTTTTCACACACAATGCCTCATTTATTACTTATTGGATAGGTATCACTATACCTAATTAACCAGTGAGAAAACAAAGGCTTAGGGTGGTTGCATAAATTGCCTCAGTCATAAAATCAAGTAATAAATGTCATAATGAAACTACGTATTTGGCACCAAAAGTCACTTAGAATAGAGGAAAACTGAAATTAGTAGGAGACCGAGAGACAAAGAACAATGCTACAACACTGAAAACACTACTTGCATGGAGAAAAGAATAAGTAGTCATAAACTAAGCATTCCTTAAGACATTGTTGGATCTGAGTGTGTACAATATTTAATTCTATTCCATACTAAAATTAGCTTCACTGGTATCTCCTTAACACAAAAAGTGAGACAATGGAAAATGGTAGGTAAGGGAAGTGTTGCTAAATAGCATAGGAAACACAATGTAGAGTTTTCAATGCCCTCGTTTGGGTGGTAAAGCTAAGAGCTGTCACAGAGAAAATAAAAAGTAGACAAGAAAAATAAATAGTGCACTCATCCTAGCTGCATCAAATTCTTCCATATTATTCCTGCTCCAAACTTTTTACGACTTATTACAGGAAAAATTCTTGAGATGTTAGCAGAGACTTATAAAATCATCACTACCAATGGTCAGGCTAAGATGGTATCTGTTCCAAACGTACTCATCTGCCTAACTTGTCACACCTGAAAGAGAGGTTACAATGCATACATCAGTCTGTACTGCCATTCATCATGTCACTTTTCAAAATCTATTTTGTTTTCTGTAAGATCCAAACGTTCAGCCTTTCCAAGTAATTTTTTGAAGAAAACTATTTTAAAGGGACCATTCACTCACGTGTGTGCTCCTTGACTTTCACCACATGATACCCAGCAGTGCCATGGAGCTCTGCCAGCAAGAGGGATCCACACATACAGCCCCTCATCCTTGGAGGAGGAATGGGGACAGTGGCAGGAGTAACCCATAACCAATTACTGAAGAAAAAAAAAAAAAGTGCAAGACTAGAAAGATGTGTCTGGAGCCCAAGAATGGATAAAATGTGTCAGGTCCACACTTCTTGTCTTCTTTTACATGCACAAAGGCATAGGTATTCTGAAGAGCAGAGTCTTTTGATCTGCTCTTTATCCATGTGCTACAGTTGATTATTTAGACTTCAAACTTAACTGGTGTTTAAGGAAGTACTTAGAAATGTATGAGACAAAGGATTATTTCTCTTATGATTATTTCTCTTTAGCACAATGGTGTATCTTTATTTTAAGAACTAGAGTTTAAATCAAAGCTTAATTCAAATCCCCATTATTCAGATGAGTTAAAAATTATACAGTAATGTCCTTGATGATAAATATAATAGCCTAGTTAGTGATTTCATGTGCTCCTGTTTTTTTAAATAGATGGTATTTTCCAGTGATATATTAAAAACATCTTCAAAATAAAGTATGCTACTGTATTTCAACTCAGCTTCACAGAATGTTGGTTTACTAAGTTACACAATTTTTCTTCATCTTACTGTGAGCAAGCTCCTACTTATGCAATGGATGTGGTATTATTGCATAGCTTCTCCCCGTTGAGCCAAATTGTCACTGGGCAACTTGTTTGCATAATCATGCTAACCAACAAGATAACATGCTTTCTTGAGAGAAGTCCCTTGTGTACAGATAAAACAAAAAACAAAAACATGCTGCATGTACATGTTGGCCGCTGATATGTTCCATTAGGAAAACCAAATCATGAGTAAGTAGCCCATGATTCAACTAAGCAACTCTGACACAAAAGCCAGTGGCTTAATGATTTTGAATGTTTCCATTGTAACTGATTCCAGAAGGAATACACAGATACGTGCATAAAACTTTTGACTTAGAGCACCTTTAGTACAAATAAACTATTAAAATAATTCTTGGGGCCGGGAGTTTGGCCTAGTGGTAGAGTGTTCACTTAGCATGCGCGAAGACCCAGGTTCGATTCCTCAGTACTATATACATAGAAAAAAGCCGGAAGTGGTGCTAAGGCTCAAGTGGTAGAGCTCTAGCCTTGAGAAGGTCTAAGGACAGTGCTCAGGCACTGAGCTCAAGCCAAGGGCTGGCAAAAAAAAAGTCTTTCTATCCATAATGGAGTCAGGGTCTCAAACAGAGCTGGGCTCTCAATGCTAAAATAGAAATGCTTCTGTTCCCTCTGCTCTTCTCTACAAAAGTTCATACTTGTACTACTCTTAAGTTTTCATTTCTTCTAACTCCAATAAATAAATAAATAACTTTGTCTCCAGTCCCACAGAGAAAACAGAAGCTAGCACACAAACACTCTCTCAAATGTTTCATATCTCCCTCTGTTCAACTGTGGGTATTTATACCCACATTGTATTTATATCCACCATTATTTTTCAACTTCCATTCTCAAAATGTCCCCCTGCCTAAAGCCAGGTCTTATGGACAATAAATACTAAAACAAAGAGATAACATTGTTCTTCCTTGCATATTTCTATCATACTTTTGGGCTACTCTTCTCTCCATCCAAACCCAGAAATAGGATGGAGGAAATGAAGAAATAAGGGTTTAATAAAGTAACTCTAAATTTTAAAAACTAAACATTATTTTCCAAAACTTTCAAATGTATAGTTGATTCTATAGTTTTCTTAGGGAAACAGTTATATACTACAATTAATTTTCCTTGGCTCATTCACTGAAAATGCTTATAAGAAAATGCAATTCGTTTCAGGGTGAGGTTTCCCAGTTGTATTTTGGTACACTGCTTGCATTAAGCTTTTTCTGAAAGAAATCCAAAGAAAAACCTCTTGCTTGTTCTTATGTACTTAACCACATCTGACACATCTGATACTATGAGATTAAAAATGATTAGATTTATTTATACTTTTAAAGTGCTTCACTAACAGGACAACAGGGAATCTTTTTATGCTTATGATGATCACGTTCAGATAAGGTATTAAAAATTAAACTTGACCAAAAAAGCCAAACTACAAATAAACTGGTATTAGATTTAAAACCAATACCTCCACATACATTTGAGTACAATTACAATACATAAAGAGGAACAATGGAAAAAAAGGGGGTGAAAAAGAAAAACACTTAAAGGAGAAACAGGAAAAGATATGAGAAAGACACAGTCTGATAAATTTTAACCATCTCACACTTACACTAACTCCCTATCTTTTTTGTTCCATTCCTCATAAAGACTAGTGTTAATCACTGCTCAGAGTTCACCATCTTTTGCTTCCCTAACAGAACATCTGTACAACATCAATACATCCTTAAGATGTAGACAGAAACAAAGCAGTCTGTTTTCTAATGTTCCCTACTCAAAAGGTTTACTTTATTTCCAGAAAAAAAGCTTTTATTTATGAATATGGCTAGAACTCCAAAACCCTATTCATAATTTTTCAACTCTATCTAATCCTCTGGTCTCAGTAGAAGTGTGTCATGATGTAAGACTAAAATAGCCCTAAGCAGAGAGAATAATAAGAGGAAAACTTTCAAAAAAGGAGGGCATTATGATAGTTGCACATCTATAGACAGTCTAGAAAAGAACAGAAATAGGATAGCCTTCATTACTTTTAATAGGAAATTAAAAATGTTGTTGCAATTATCTTCAGTCTTCCTTTCATGAATTTTCCCACTTTCATCCATGTAGAAGTCAAAACAATCATTTATCTCCTTTGCAATACAATAGTGTAAACAAGTGCCAAAAGTTCAAATACTTTTTCTTTTGAAGATGTATTTCAAAGAACCTTTGTGACATAGTTAGTTTAAAAGATGGAACTTTCCATACAGCCAAATACTTTACAGTTTTTCCTGAAATGAAGCCAAGGAACACCCCCCCAAGTTAATCTCCTTATGTCTGTTCTATTAAGGCTCCCAGCCTCAATGCACTGACACTTACCTGAGCACTCCGTCCACTTGGTCTTTGGTATAGCCTTTCCCGCTTTCACCACCACCAGTTGTGCTGTCCTTGGTGCAGTTAGACTTGCTCTGATCACCACTTCCTGGTGGTTTTCGGCAATGAGGGCTACTTCCAGCAGTGCTTCCATTTTTCATAATTATTTCCAACAGGGCTGCAGAAAGATAAAAAGTATACTGTGCTTGTTTATGTCCGGGAACACACAGGAGATGGTGAGAAGGAAGTTATACAGCTGTGTCCTTTAAAACAGATTTGCCATAGGATCTCTGTACATCCCAGGCATTTTCTTAAATAATTTAGCTGTTTACAAAACACTGATTGCCACTTAGCAGTAAATTGTTAAGAAACTTCAAAGTTAATAACTTGAAACTACAAGTTCTTTACAATTGTACTGGTTTTTTGGGTTTTTGTTGTTTTTTGTTTTTTGTTTTTTCCCATTTCTGGGCTTGAGCTCGGGGCCTGAGTACTGTCCTTCAACTCTCTCAAGGCTAGAGCTCTACCACTTGAGCCTCAGCACCACTTCTGGCTTTTTTCTATATATGTGGTACCTAGGAATCGAACCTGGGTCTTCGTGCATGCTAGGCAAGCACTCAACCACTAGGCCAAACTCCTGGTCCTACAATTGTACTTTTGTCATATATAGAGGAACTGAAGAATTCTTAAGAAAGAGAGATAACTGGTAAGGGCTAGAGGGATGCTCAAGTGGTAAAACACTTGCCTAGCAAGTATGAGTCCCTGAATTCAAATACTAGTACTTCCACCAAAAAGCAAAACAGCAATGAAAGAAAAACAAACAAACAAACCTAAAACACAGTGATAAGATTATCCACAGAACTGTTACACTTCCTATTTATTTTTCAACAACAACAAGAGGAACAAAAACTACTGGAATACTATCTCTCACATAGTAAAAACAAAAACAATTTGAGTTCTACATTACTTTTCCAAAAAGTGCACAAGGTAAAAACATTTCAAATAAAATGAAAACATGAGGAAATTTCAACAGCAAAAGGCTTTCATTAGAGGTCTGGCTCAAGTGGAAGAGTGCTTACATAGCAAGCACCAGGATCTGAGTTCAAACCCCAGTACCTCAAAAACAAAATACTTGTCTTAGAGAATATGGTCATATTTCCATTTCAGACAGAAGGGAAAATGTTTCCGATGGGCTGGCATGTAAATATGAATGGGTAGCAAATACTGTGGCTAAATGCAGAAACAAATCTGAACACTGGATGTATTAGACAGTAATAACTGTGTAATTATGTACTTTAAAATAATGTGGGGAAAAGAGCATCAGGGGGGTAGAGAAAATTATGAAATAAGGTTGGGCATATATATTCATTGTGGTAAAAAAAAATCAATGTTATGGGGACTGATGATTAACCTACTTGCTTTCCTTTGAATAAGCTTGAAACTGTCCTTAATAAAAATTAAACTAGGGGCCGGGAGTTGGGCTTAGTGGTAGAGTGCATGCCTAGCACGAAGACCTGGGTTCGATTCCTTGGTACCACATTCGTAGAAAAAACCAGAAGCTGTGCTGTGGCTCAAGTGGTAGAGCCTTGAAAAAGCCCAAGGGCAGTGATCAGGTTGTGAGTTCAAGCCCCAAGACTGGAACAAAAAACAAAAATGAAACTAGCTAGACATTAGGGCAGTTACTGTTCCAAGCTAGCCAAGGCAAAAAGTTAGTAAGACCTTATTTCCGCTGATGTGGTGGTGTGCACCTGCCATCCAGTTACATGGGTGAGATGTTTACGTGAGCTAATCGGGTTAAAAAAGCACTAAAAGCACAAAACTCTAAGAAGAAAATATGAGAGTAATTCTTCATGACTTTGGTTTGCTTTGGGCAAAATAGTCTACAAATATGTGTAACAAATGACAAAGGACAAAAGGTGCTTTCTTTTTTTTTTAAGGAAACTTCATCTAAACTACTTTTGGTTTGATATATTTTTCTTTTCTTTTCTTATTTTGGTCCAAGATTGGCACTTGAACCTGGTACCTGACACTTTCACTAATGGTCCAATGCTCTAACAATTGAGTCACACCTCCAACCTCATATTTTGGTTTTAAAAGTTATCCATAGAGAAAAGACAATTCACAGGATAGGAAAAAATATTTGCAAATCATGTACCGGATAAAGAAACCTATCTAGAACACATTTAAAAAAAAATCCTTACACTTCAATTATTAGGAAAAACAAAGTGCAATTTAAAAACAAGGACAAAGATCTGAGCTAGGAAGTAAGGTCCTGTAGTACCAACTACTCACTCAGAAGGCTAAGGCAAAGGGAAAAGGGATCACCAATTCATTAATTAAAGGCCAGGCTGGACACCACAGTGAAACACAGTCTTTAATTGTGTAAGTAAACCTCTGTGTTTGTGTGTGCTTACACTGGGGTTTGAAGTCATAGCAGTCTTGCTAAGCTTTCTCTACTAATGGTTGGCACTCTACCACTGGACTGGAGCCACACCTCCACTTCCAGCTTTTTGCTGGTTAACTGGAGATCAGAGCCTCTCAGATCTGTCTCCTAGGCTTTAGCCTCACTTCTCAGCCTCCTGAATAACTATGAGTTCAGGCAGAAGGCCCTAGTGTCCAGGTCATAACTAATTAAAACTTTTTTTATCTTTTTTTTTTTTTCTTGCCAGTCCTGGACTTGAGCTCAGGGCCGGAGCACTGTCCTTCAACTTTCTCAAGGCTAGAGCTCTACCACTTGCGCCTCAGCACCACTTCCGGCTTTTTTCTATGTATGTGGTACCGAGGAATCAAACCCGGGTCTTCATGCATGCTAGGCAAGCACTCTACCACTAGCCCAAACTCCTGGCCCTAATTAAAACTTTTTAAATAGGAAAAGAATTAAGACATTTTCCCAAAAATAGATAAACAAAGGACTGGTAAGAAAATGACCCTGTTGTCATTACGGAAATAAAAATCAAAACCACATCTAGGAGTATGGCTACAATAAAATGATGAATAACAGCAGATATTGACAAGGACAAGGAGAAATTAGCATACTGATATGCTACCTGTGAAAAATAAAATGGTGAAATTATAAAGATATCATTGCCATATGAGTCAATAATCTCATTCTTAGGTATATATCCATAAGAAATGGAAAAACATCTATCACAAAAAATTGGGTCATGTTTATAGCAGCAATATTCATAACAAGGAAAAAATAAACCTTCAAGCAACAGATGAACAGATGAATAGAAAATGAACTTGACAAACAATGGAATCTTATTTGGAGATTAATTATATGACATATACAGATAAGCTGAGATGTAGCTTACCTCGTATGTTAAACACCTTGGGTTTGATCCCCAGAACAGGAGAGAAAGGAAAGAGTGAAAGAGGGAGAGAAGCAGGTGGAGTACAGAATATGTAAATCTACACAAGCAGAAATTAGTCGAAGGGCAGTAGACAGATTAAGGAGTTTAACTAGGAAGAAATGAAGCATGAGGACTAAGTATGGTGTTCTGTCTCTCTCCTGGTGGTTCTAGGACTCACACTCAGGGCTTGGAGCTCTTGCTCAGCTCTCCTGCTCCTGAATGGTACTTAACCCACATGAGTTCTGCCTCAGCCCAAGGGTTTCTTTCTGAAGTGAGAAAATGTTTTAAAACTGTCAGAATTACTACACAATTCAGTGGGTATACTAAAAAAATCCATTTATTTACAAACTTTATGTGAGTGAATTATATGGTATGTAGTAAATTCTACTCTCTCATATATGTGCTTTGGCAAATATGAAAACATGTACATATTATTTATATGAACTTCTTTATACTGAACTCATTTCTTGGAGAATGAATTTAAGAGGTCCAATATAGAAAAACTAGTTTTTGTAGCAATCTAGTTGTAGACAGTAAAGTACTAAATGAGATAGCAAGCTACTAGCCACTGACAATAACAAATATAGGTATGCATTATATAGCCAACTTTTAACTATAGTTAGTCAGCTCTTAATCACAGTGGATGCCAGCATGATAGTTTTTCACAACATTTACACATTAAAATTTTTGTGAGTGTTCTAGGGTCAAAGATGTGATTGTATTCTCATTTTCTGATTGTTTTGGGTCTTACTATGTAGTACAAGCTGGCCTCAAACTTAGAATCCTCTTGCCTCATTCCCAAATTGCTGGGGTAACAGAAGTCTAACATTGAGCCCAGCCCAGGAGATTAACACTTAAATCTCTATAAATTATCTCATAAACTCAAAGCAATTAAGTAGCAAAATCAAAACTCTATCCCCTAATTACCCCCCCCCCCAATAAGCCCAAAACACTTCATACCCAATGTTTCCAGACATAAGGTAGGGATAAAACAACAAAAACATCCAAAGAGGGGCTGGAAGTTTAGCCTAGCGGTAGAGTGCTTGCCTAGCAAGCACGAAGAACCAGGAACCAGAATGGATTCCTCCGTACCACATACATAGAAAAAAAAAAAAAAAGCCAGAAATGGTGCTGTGGCTCAAGTGGTAGAGCTCTAGCACAGGACTGGCAAAAAATAAAAAATAAATCCAAAGATGGATGGGCTACAGCAAAAGCTCAGAATGGGGCACTTTCTACCACCACCACCATTGAATAATAACAGTAATTGAAAAATAATGAACTGTCTTTATAGCATGGCATTTACAATTGAGAAACGTGTGTGAAAGGAGAGCATTTGCCTACTACACTAACACATGAGTACAAGGATCTACAACTAAGGCTTAAGAGCACAAAGCACTCCAGTTACTACAAACTCTCCAAACTAATCAAAGTTCTTTGCATTGACAGTGTACAAACGTGTCAACAAAACAGATGAAACAAGGTGTAGCTAAGTGTCAGTAGCTCATGTCTATAATCCTAGCAACTCAAGAGATGGAGGTCTGAAGACTGACTAGAAAAGTCTACTGGACTCTGTCTCCAAATAGCAGATTGGAGATGTAGCTCATGTGACAGAGCACCAGACATGAACAAGCCATGCCCCACAAGTATTAGGCCCTTAGTTCAAACCCCAGCACCAAAAAGAAAGAGGGGAAAAAAAGCTTCCAAACAAACAAAAAAAAACCTTTGGACACACGAAAGGACAACATAAATCTAAATCACAACCATCTCAGAAATTATCCATAATCAGGTGATACAATTCAGGAAAGTAATATTGGGGGAAAAAAAAAAGAGCAAACTAAGTTATGTGTGAAGGGAACACACCTGGAATCCTAACTTAGAAGGCAGAAGACAGCTGGATTGTAACGCCAAACTAGGAAGCAAAGTAAGACCACAGAGGAAAGAAAAAGTTAAGAGAGTTGTAATATTTTAGCAAAAAAGAATATATTAAAAATTATATGATGCCTGGTACGGTGGCTCACGCCTGCAATCCTAGCTACTTAGAGACTAAGATCTGAGGGTTGAGGTTCAAAGCCAGCCCAGGCACTAAAGTATGTTAGACTTATCTCCAATTACTGACAAGAAAAGTGGAAGTGGCACTGTGGTTAAAGGGAGAGGGTGGAAGCCTTGAGCTGAAGAGCTCAGGGACAATGCCTAGGCCCAGAGTTCAAGTCCCACGACCAAAATAATAATAATAATAATAATAATAATAATAATAATAATATTGTTTTACAGATGCAGTGTCAAATATTGAAGACAATTGAAGAAAGTCCAATATAAATAGGTGTCTTAAAAAAGAAAAATAGAAGAGGACATAACAAATGAAACAATTGAAAAAAATTTCCAATATATGAACAATAACATCTGAACATCTGAAACTATATAAAATGCAAAAACACATACCAAAGAATATTAGTAAGAATTAATGCATACTACAAAGAAAATTAATACATACTCAAATAAAGTTAACTGGGCATCGAGGCAAAAAGGGTCAAATGACATCAAGAAATATAAAAGTAGATTGTCATCAGGCTTTGCTCATCAGTAGTACTTGCAGAAAACAATGGAGTGACATATTTAGATACCCAAGGAAAGAAATGCCAGCCAAGGACTTTGTATCCACCAATCTAACTTCAGGCAGTAAGGCTAGAGATAATTGTTTTCAACATTCTAGAACTTAGGAAACAGTTCCCACAAGCCCACCTTAGAAATCTACTAAACTTCAGGAATCCAATATCATGTGTACATTGTTGCCTATATCAGAATGGTATGCTGTCCCAAATGGATAGTTACAGAAACAAGACTAAAAGATGACGGCAGGCATATAGTATGCTGGGATGCTGCAGTTGGATCCTTCAGACAGAGTGCAAGTAATTTTTAACTGGTGGGATAAAAATTATTCAATGATTTCTTAGTTTTATTTTGGCAGCCAAGCCTGGCAGAACCTGTGAGACCTGGGTAAAGGATAATTATTGCCAAAACACAGCCACGACAGAGTCTGCATCAATGGGCAGAAGGCAATGGTCAAGAAAACACCATGCTATGCACTGAGAAAAGGAATAAACATAAAAGTAGATAAGGATAAGAGCAGATAGGAATCCATACCAATAGACTACTTGCCAACTAATAAATATAGAAGAAATGATAAAAAGTTTAAACTATAATTTGGAAACTACCAGAAATTAATTTAGGGAAGACTCATCTATGGTTACAAGGACACAGTGAAAGTTTGTTTAGGAACAGGGTATTTATGATTTCAAGGTATATCCTCAGAAAATATTTATTAATTACAACTCAAAAGAGAACCAACTTTATCATAGGTAAAGTTTGGCAATCACCAACTTTAATAAGAGATCAAAGTAATCAGATTAATAAGGACCAAATCAAAACTCTTGTGTCTCCTGGTACACTTACACATCACTCCTATGGTATTCTTGACCAAAAAAACAAAAAAATCCCAGGTGAAGCATCAGATATAAATTGAAGCAATTCTATAAAATAACTGGGTTATTATGCTCATCCAGAATACCAAAGTCAAGAAAAAAAAACCTTCAGAAGAAAACATACCAAAACACAACATGTGCTGAGAACATAGCTGAGAGCACTGGCAGAACTCAAATGAGGTGTATTTAGGTAAATCCTAAATTTGATGGTTCTATGTGACTGTGTTCAAGAGTCCTTGTCTTAGAAAATACACATGAGTTATGCAGGGATAATGTGGCACATCAGGTCCATAACTGCACTTAACTGGTTTGTTAAGTAAAGAAGAAATAGTGTGTGGAATTTCCATTTGCTTAAGTGAACAGTATATGGGAATTTGTATTACTCTTTGCACAAGGTTTGCATTAACACTGACAGTCACACAAGCATAACAATAGTAATGTCTCCTATGAAATGTATTGTCAAACCATTTTGCCACTGCAGGGACATACAGGGCATACAGACAAATTCACATCATGGAGCAGTGTAACCTGGAGGGCTCACCACTACATGTGCAGTCCATCACTGAGACTGTGTTATACAATGTTAAAACAGGAAAGCAGGGAGAGTAGATGTAAAGGTTTTCAACCATTATCATGGTGAGTTAGTACTGACTACCACTTTGAACCTATTTGTACATGGCAGCATGAAACAGATAAGTAATTGTGGCATATCTGTGATTTCCTGTCTTTAAGAGCCAAAACTAATATTGGTCCAACTAGTAAGCATAGAAAACCAGTATAGCTACTAAAGAAGACAGAAATATAAGCTAAAAAAGTTTAAGCAAAAACTCTTAAGTACTTAATTGGAATTGAAAACAACAGTATAAAATCATAAGCTATTTATCTGAAAAGACACTTATTTCCTGATTCTTATGCGATGAAGTCTAGCAGTCATTGCATGATGCTGTCAACCACTTCTGTCAACTGAAACTACATTTATTAGGGATGTGGTTGACTCCCCTGTCTAGAGCAGGCAATGTATGCGAGGGCCTGAATCATTTTGTGAAACCAAAAAGCAAAGCACCTATTAGAGACTAGAGAATATGTGATTAAAACACTCAAGAGGAAAGGGTTGGAGGCGTGGGTCAGTAGGTACAGCAAAACCGTCAGGTATCAAATTCCAGTCTGGATCTTGAACCAAAAAACCAGATTCAGGAACTTATGATAAAGGGTTTTTACCCACCGAAGACCTAAAAAGTCATAACTAGCTATTTTTGGAGAAAGAAAGGGAGCCTGCATCTTTCCTTGAAATGTGATTAAGGAAATTTTGCATTTACTGTGACTATCCTCTATAAACTACTGGGAGAAATGATTCTGAATAGAAGTTTTTCAGCTAACATGAAGAAACTACTTTCTAAAGGTTGTGGAGGTAGATATGAAACTGTTTCTATTTAACATGTAAAAGGTAAAGAAGATCCTTATGTGTACAGTTTGTGTCTTTTCATTCTCAGCATAAAATAAATGTTCTAGTATTCTCTACATCATCCATGTTAGCTGCTGGATGCTGGAGACAGTTAAGGCAGGGTGAGGGTGGTATGGCTATTTGAGATTTTTAGGAATTATGGCACTGAAAAATTTCCTTACAGTTGCAGACACCGAGGCCCTCTGCCAACTACAGCTGAGTGAGCATGCTCAAGTTTTCACTAAACACTGATTCTACTGGGTTTAGATTTGAATAAATTCTATTTCTGAAGCTCCAAATCCAGTGCCATCATTCTTAAAACTGTTATCTGGACTTTTCTAACTTACTAAATAAAAAAGAAAAAATTCACTTAAAAATTCTACAGGAGCGTGGCTTAGATGCTCACCTAGCATGCACGAGCCCTAGGTTCAATTCCTTGGCACCACCTACACAGAAGAAGACAGAAGTGGGTGGCACTGTGGCTCAAGTGGCAGAATGCTAGCCTTAAGCAACAAGTGTCTAAGGATAGTGCCCACTCCCCGAGTTCAAGCCCCAAGAGTGGGGGGAAAAAAATCCTACGTAAGGGCCATGAGTTTGGTCTAGTGGTAGAGTCCTTGCCTAGCATGCACAAAGACCTGGGTTCGATTCCTTGGTACCACATACATAGAAAAAGCTGAAAGTGGTGCTGTGGCTCAAGTGGTAGAGCTCTAACTTTGAGAAAACCCAAGGATAGCACTCCGACCCTGAGTTCAAGCCCCAGGACTGGCAAAAAAAAAAAAAAAGACTCCTACAGAAAAAACAAATCACTTCATTTTACTCTAGTGCCTTAGCTGTATCATTGTTTTGTTTCTTGCATTTTTGGCAGTACTGGGGCTTGAACTCAAGGACTTGTGCTTACTATGCAGATGCTCTTAATGCTGAGCCACACCTCCGAGGGCTATTTTTTGCTGATTTTTCTTAAAATAGAGTCTTAGTTTCTGCCTGAAAGCATGACTGGGCCTGACTTACCTATATTGATCTTCCCCTTGTAGCTGTCATGACAAGAGCATGCCCCACCATGACATCCAGCTCCTCACTGAAAAGAAGGGGGTGGGGGGAAGCTCCTCACAAACTTTCCTCCCCAGGCTGGTCTCAAACCTCTCAATCTCAGCCTCCCAAGTTGCTTTAAACTCGAAGACACAAAGAAATCATCTATCCAAGTATCTTTGTCATGTAATAATACAGGACACTATTAGCAACAATGAAGACAATCACAATAACCCTGTGAGATTACACCTAAGAAAAATGAGGCTGAGACTGGAAGGGGAAATGCTAGAATGGAAACAATTATGTCCACCAAATACTTACTTTTCCTCTAAAATGTGAACTCCATGAAACAAGGACCTTACTATCCACTGCACTCCTGGAATATTGCCTGGTACAGCTAAACAAATGAATTTCCTTTTACAGATAAACTAAGGCTCAAGAGATTAAATGACGAGCGTTAGGTCATACTATTAATATTTTTTTCCTCAGTTTTGACACCTGAATTAGTCTAATAGCTAAAATTTGGAAATCATTTTGACTCACTTAACTTGATGAGATGAAATTATTTTGAATGTATAATCTGTACTAATCACTACATTTTGATGGAGTGAATTTTAAAAAGAAGGAAGCATCTTAAAAGTGGGTGCACACCTGTAACCCACCTATGTGAGAAGCAATAGGAAGGCAGATCTGGACTGGGTTCAAGGCTAGCACTGGACAAAAAACACAGGATCCAACCTGAAGCAACAGGACAAAGCAGGGTCGGGGGTATGACTCAAGTGATAGAGGACTTTTCTAGCAAGCAGGGGGCCCTGAGTTCATCTCTAGACCCAAAAGAGAAAAAAATATGTTCTGCAATTACTACAAAATTAAAATATTGTACGGGAGTTTGGCCTAGTGGTATTGTGCTTACCTAGCATGTATGAAGACCTGGGTTCAATTCCTCAGTATCACATACATGAAAAAAAGCTGGAAGTGGTGCTGTGGCTCAAGTGGTAGAGCTCTAGCCTTGAGAAAGCCCAAGGACAGTGCCCAGACCCTGAGTTCAAGCCCCAGGACTGGCACAAAAAAGAAAAAAAGAATATTACAACAACAATGCAAATAAAGCATTAAAACAACAAGACTATAATCTCTTCAAGGAAAAAAGTCCAAAGTATCAATAATTCAACCAAAGCACAGTTTCAGAAGCCAAAATCTACCTTATTTTCTCCCAATGACATAACTGTACCAGAATATTTACATTTCCTAACTGGTAGTTATTCACACATATTAACACTTTCAAACCTAAATCCAAACTTCCTAACATTTGAAATGTATACAACTCAAGAAATCCACTGAAACAAGCACACTAAGCTGATATATTCAACTATTCTTCCTGCCTGACAAGAATAAAATATTAAGAAGGCACAAGACTTGGAACTTAGTTAGAATCTGATCTTATGTCTTTTCATTCCTTTAAGTACACACAAAAAGATGGAAGTCAAAATGCAGTACTTTCTAGTGTGTTAGTGGAAAGAGATCTGAAGAAACAGCCACGAGCATTATGACTTATGAGTTTGGTAATCATCAAAAATTAGGCGGGATTCTGGAATAAAAAATTTAATCTCAATTGGATAGGGAAGGGGGGAAAACAAGATGAGGGGTGGGGGTGGGGGGAAGGAAATGGGGACCAAGACATGAGAAAGGGTATCAAGGTATGTGAAGTAATGCATCTTCTATCTGGTGAATATAATATAACCCTTCTATTAATTACAATAAAAAATATATGAAAAAAGTTTAATCTCATTGTAATCAACAGTTCTAATCACTTCTGCAGGATCTTCACAGATGTCCTATCTAGATTTTTCCTCTTTTGAATTCTTATATAAAATCAATATTTTCTGAGAATATTCTATGTGAAATACACTTTCCAAAGTACTTGCAAGTTAGCTTTATTTCGGGTCTCATCAACCCTGCATGACATCTTCATTCTGTATATAATTAAAGCTTAGACATGCAAAGCTTGTCCTGATTACAAAGATGTCAGAGACAAAATGCATCTTAATTTTCACACCACCCCACTACTAGACCCTATCACTTAATTTGGTGGTTGCATACATCCTTAAAACATTTGTACCACCAGCTCTCACTCTTATGTTGGGTCTTTGAAGAGCAATAACTGTTATAAGTTCATATTTCAGTGTCCAACAATAAACATGTTTACATGATAGAAATATGGTAAGACTGGAACTTTGAATAGCTTTTAATAATCCTTAAATCCTCACACTTGTAAAAGGGAGATGTCAATCAATGAGTTGATTTATTTACTGTTAAGTATTAACCCATTTAATTCTCACAGAGCACCAAGGGAATGGCACATTGTCTCCTCCACACAAATGAAAAAAGACAAAGACTAGAGGCTGTCTGACTGAAACGGATATTCTTAGGTAGTAATGGGGCAGGTCTCAAGCCATGTTATTCTGTCTACAGAGTGCTTACTTGTTTAAAGCTAAAACTGTAACTCTAGTGCTAGATAACAACCAAATGAAATCCTAAATGCATACAGTAGGGGTATTCAAAATAACTTTTCCAAATGATTTCTTGAAAATGACACCAAAAACAGAAAACAAAGCAGAAAGAGGCAAATGGGACTATATAAAACTTAAAAACTTTCAATCATCAAATAACACAATCATCAGTACAGTGAAAAGACAACTTAAAGAATGGGAGAAAATAGCACCAAACTATATATACAGCTGATATATATACATATATATATACAAATATATATATATAAAGCTTCAAAAATAAATCACCTGATTTCTACAAATGGCCAAAAGACATGAAAAAATATGTTCAACATCACTCAATATCAGAGAAATACAAATCAAAAGCAAAATGATTACTAAGATTACCATTAGGAAAACAAAAGCCAGAAATGAATGTTGGGGAAGATGCTTTAAAAAAAAAAAAAGTAGAGCTCTTGAGTGCTATTGATAGGAATATAAAATGGTGCAGCAGTTATGGAAAACTGCATGGTGGTCCCTCAAAAGCTAAAATTAGAATCACCACATGATCCAGCAACCCCCCTGTGGGTGTATATATGGAGAATTCAAAGCAGGATCTTTGCACTCACAGTTAGTAGCAACATTCACAGTATTCTAGCCAAGAGCTTAAAGAAACCAATGTCCAGTGACAGATGGAATAGGAAAAGTTATTATATATATATACACACACACATGCATACACACATATGGATATATGTAATAGATATGTATATGACATACACATAGAATACTACTCAGCATTTAAAATAAAGGAAATCTGTCCTATGCTACAAAATGGATGAAGCTAAATAAATCAGGAGTCACAGAAGTGCTGTATAATTGATTCTACTTGCACCAGGTATATTAAATAGTCAAAAAATGCAAGTATAATTTTGTGATTGCCATGGCTTGGGGAAAGGATGTGAGAGTCGGTAGTGATTTAGTTGGTAGTTTCACAGTTAATAGGTCCAGAAGATCTCCTGCACAGCAATACGAGCTTAACATTATTAAATGATATGCCTGAAGAACAGCAATGATAGGAAAATGTGTTGTTTTATTAACTTCCTTTTATTTCACTTCTTTTCCTGTTCTCTGCTACAGTGCCTTAGAAATAACACATGTAAAGATATGAAGAACTGCAAAGAGACCAAGGATTTCCACAATATTTTTTTTTTTTAAAGGAGGGGGAAGAATTAAGAAGGCAATGAAGACCCACATTCTCATTTTATCTCCTTAACCTGGGAATACACTTTGAACGTGAAGCAAAACATTACCCTACTGACACGGCAATGGTTGAAGACATTTTGGATCTAAAAGCTCAGTCGTTCCTCTGGCTTTGCCACTTAATGTGTGACCTTGGGTGAAATATTTTCCTTCCTTCTTCCTTTCTTCATTCATTTATCAAAGTCCTGCCTGAGCAGACGAATCCTCTACATACGACTGAGCTGAGAAAGAAAGGAAATAATGCACACAAAATGCCAAGAACTCTTGGCACTTTGCAAGTGTTCCAATGTTCACTGTATTACTCTGAAGTCTGGATAGCAGGACAATGAAAAAGATGGATTCAACTAGTTCCTTATTCCTTAAGAGATTTATTTTCCTAATTTGTTGGTGATTATGATGCTGGCAAGTCAGGTAGTACTTAGCAAATCATTAGCAACTCTTGATCATTCTTGCCAAATGTGTGCTCCTGTCTTACAGGGCTCTGCCTCTCTCGCCCGTCCCTCCTCCCTCCCGGGGAAAAGCAATGTCATCTCAGGTATTCCGAGATGTTTGCTTTGGGAACAGTTTTCCACAGTGAAACCTGAGGTTGGCCTCTGGCGTGGCCCGTCCCCTCCCCCCTTTAGGGCCTGGGCACTTTGGGGGGCGGGGGACGACGAGGAAGGGGAGGTCACAGTCGAGCCCCCCCACATGCCAAGCTAACCTGGACCCAACCTGACAAGTCTCCTGTGGGGTGAAACGGAGGGTGGCGGGGCGCGCTCCGGGGCGGCGGAAGTGGGGGGTGGCGGGAGGGAGGGCGCGGGGGCTCACCGCGGGCCGCGGGCAGCGGGTAGAGCTTCTCGGCCTTCTGCAGGAAGCGTTGGGCCTTGTCGCGGTTGCCGGCCTCCAGGGCCTCCCGGGCGATCTGGATACATTTCTCCGCCTCGTCCCGGTTCCCCTCCATGGCGGGGGCCTTCTTCCGTTTCCTCCGGTAGCGCAGCTACGCGGGGAGAAGCCGCCGCCGCGGCGGAGGAGGCGAGGCGGGCTCGGGAGGGGGCGTGCGGCGGCGGCGGCGGCGAGCGGGGCGGAGCGCAAGGCCCCCGCGGCGGCGGCCCGGCTCGCAGCTCCGCCTCTTCGCCGCGGCCTCCCCGCCCCCGCGGGCCGCTAGGGCGAGAGCCGCAGCCCTCTGGGCCCGGGACGGAACTGGGGTCGGCCGGGCGGGGCGGGGCGAGGGCGGGGCTGCGCGGGGCGGGGCCTCGCGCACCTTGACCTCCGCCGCCGGCCGTCGAGCGCGCGCGCGCGCGCTGGGCACGGCGAGAGGACCTGGACCCGCGGCCTGGGAAGTCCCCGGAGGCCCGGAGCGAGGCGCTAGGGCCTCGCGATAGGGGCGCGCGCCGGGACCCTAACCACTTTCCCCGACCTGAGGCCCGCCGCGCTGGCGCTCTGCAGTTCTGCAGGAGGAACTAAGGCAGCACTCCGGTAAAATAGCTTTCACCTAAGTAAACAGCCCCTCCCATGTTTAACATTGCCTCGGGACACACCGCTTCTCTCCCAGGTGTTTGAGAGGCTCTGCGTGGCTCAGAAATGTCCACCACGTCTTTGAAAGGAGGCTCTCAGGAATCCGTGACCCGTGTAATGTGTGGACATGGTCATGAACTCAGCATCTATAGCTTGCCCAACCTGAGCCACTCAGCCCATCCCAGCTTTCAGATCTTACCAGTTATGCTACTAGTCGACTGGCACCTACCTACCATAGCTGTAGGGACCCCAGATCTCTCCTTTAAAAGGGACCAGTATACCTCCAAACGTTAATATTTTGACGACTCAGGATTTCCCCAGCTGCCCAACTCAGATGAACGGTTATAATGCTGTCACATCTACCCAACATACCATCGGACAAATTACTACCCATTCCCAAACTCTGCCAATTTTTAATCTCTTCACTGCTCTATTATAAAGTATTTAAAAACTGTGCTTCGGTTATCTAACCTTATCTACATTTGTATTTCTTATGATTAGACCTTCAAAAAGTAAGTTTGTTACAATCAGAAAAGTTTAGAGCAACTACTTTGGGATATGACCTTTATTGAGCTTATCCACTGGAGTGGAAATAATGTCTGTACAAAACCAAATGTTGTTACTATAACTTCTGCATCACAATTAAAATCCAAACAGTTTTTTAAAAACAGTTAACTCAATCAAAACCCACTACTTCAGAATCAATAGCTTCTTTGAAGCCACAGTAACACTTAAATATGGTTAAGACTCGAATGCAGAAATTTGGTTGGTTGGAAAGCTAATTAAACTTTCAACCTGCTCAAATAGAATTACAAAAAGGCAAAATTGTGTTTTTTCACAGAGATACAGTCCACTGGAATCACCAACACTGGACAGCTGTTAAAGAGTATTTAGAGTCCTGAGATAACAAGAAATCCAGGCATCCTTTAGACAGTCTTCTGTTGTCCTTTCTTCCCAATAAGAGACTTGTGGATGTGGGGGATGACACCTAGGAGAGTGACAGGGATTAATTTTACTTTCCAGCAAATCTACATTTTAAAACCACAATATGTGGAACCAAGACAGCTTATGATCCAACTCAGATGTCTTTTACAAATACAACTTCTAATATAAAAAGTTACATAAAACCAATCCCAAGTATCAAATCAAATAAACTAATGGAAAGTGAAAAGATTTCCCCACTTTTCTAAAAGAACTTAAAAATGCTATAAATTACGTACCACCACCAGCAATTGTAGCCTTGATGAGAGAGTCCAATTCTTCATCTCCGCGAATAGCAAGTTGCAAGTGACGAGGGGTGATGCGCTTTACCTTTAAATCTTTTGATGCATTTCCTGCCAATTCAAGTACCTAGAAGGCAGAATCCAAACCATCTTTCCGGCTACCCTCCCTGCCAAGAACTAAAGCCCACAATCAACCCTGAGGGAATGCAAATCTACCCGTGCCTTCGCCTCCCACCAACCTGAATGGGCAAGATTTGCAAACGCTATTCAAGAGGCACGCAATTGCAAATCCAAGCAGCAGCAGACTGGGGCTCGGCAGGCTCCCCCTAGCTCCCTCTAGCGTCCCCATCGGTCCCGCCACCGCCGCGCTCAGGGTCTGGGAGTTTTCTTGCATCACTTTCCTTCCCCCTAGCCGCTCTCCCCCCCCCACCCCCAAACCTCCAGATTACAGACACATACACCCGTTTACCTCAGCGGTGAGGTACTCCAGGATGGCTGCGCTGTACACGGCGGCAGTCGCTCCCACACGCCCGTGGCTAGTTGTCCTAGATTTCAGATGTCGATGAATACGACCAACTGGGAACTTGAAAAAAAAAAAAAAACCAACACAAATGCACAACGCTATTGAGTCCAAGATGGGGAAATCGCACGCGCGCCAAGGCAAGGGGCACGGCGCTGCAACGCGCGCGTACGCACGTGATCGGGGGGGGCCCCTCGCCCCCCGATTTCCCACCACGACACATCGGCAGGTCGAGGGGCGACTCCGGACGCTCGCAAGGGCGAAACGCCCGTCGGGAGCCCGGATCAACAAGGAAAGGGAGGAGGGGGGGGGATGCACAGACAAACGCGACGGATCCGCCGACCGCAGGCGCCCGGCGACCTACCTGCAAGCCGGCTCTCTGCGAGCGGGAAACCGCCTTTGTCTTGGCCTTTCCGGAGTCCTTCCCAGCCTTACCACCGGCCTGCGGCGCGCGGACGCCCGAGCGCGGAGGAGGTGGAGGAACGGAGAAAGCTAGGATTACCAGGGCGGCCCGGCCCGCCCCTCCCCCACCGCGCGCGCGTCCCGGGCGCCCGCCCGCGCGCGCCCGCGCCCCGCCGGGGTCTCCGACCCGCCGCGCGCCGCCGGGGCGACCCCGCCCGCCGGCCCCCGCCGCGCGCCCGCCGCGGCCGCGCGCCGCCGTCGCCAGCCCGCCGGCCCCCAGCGGCGCCGCGCGCGCCACCCAACCGCCGCCGCCGCCGCCCGCCCGCCCGCCCGCCCGCCGCTAGATCCCAGGCTGCTCCGCTCCCGGCCAACAAAACACCTCCCGCCGCGCCTCCAAACCCCGGCTCCGCGCGTTCCCCAACCGTCACCATCTCGCCCCCATCCCCCCCTTCCCCGCTCGGGTAACGGGTTTTCCTCCCGCCGGCAAAAACCCGCGGAGTCATCCGGCGCCCCCGCGAAGTTTACCATCTCGAATTCTGCGGAAGCTCACGCAAGCAGGGCAGAGAAAAGGCTAGTCGGACGCACGGCGAGGCCTCGGCCACCTACTCCGTCGTCGCACCGCGATTCAAACTGCGCTGTCTCCCGCCTTCCCTGCTCCCTTTATACCGCAGAATGTTCCCTCATCCGGGAACTCGGATTGCTCATCCCACCAATGGCGGCCACCCGCCCTCGGGACGCGTCCTTGAGGCGTCAGCCAATGAGCAAACGAAGAAAAGGGTGGGTGGGCGGGCGCTTCCCAACTCGAGCTATGATTGGCCCAGGAGGAGAGCAGTGGGGGAGGCGGAGGGACGGGAACGAGAGGGAGAAGAAGGGCAAGGCGGCGGGAGGAAAAGAAACACTGCGAGCGACGCTGCAGGAGGGAAGAGGCCAGCCCGCCGCGGTCACGTGTCCGGGAGGAGGAGGAGGAGCTGGAAGGCAATTGAGAGGGGCTCGCAGTCACGGTAGCACCCACCCCACCCGGTGCCCCAGTGTGGCTTCTGGGAACCGACGTGAAGGCTCCTCCGAGGTCTGGCACCCTCACTCCAGGGCTCCCCCATTTCCTGGCCGTCTGAGATCTGTCTCTCCGCAGTCACCCTCTTCGGCCCCAGCCTCAGTGCTGGGCTCTGGGTGATTGGAGGGCGGGGGATGGGGGGGGCAGGTCTGTCTGACAGGTGGTGAGAACACGTCTGGTGGGGAGAAGCTCAGGTCTCCCGGACACCCCCTCCCCCCCTCCGCCCCCACGAAGCGCAGCCTTGATGGACATTTGTGATTCTTCTCCTGGGCGAGTCCCCAGCCACCGGCTAGGTCCCTCTTGGTTTTCAGCCTTATCACCTTCCTGCCCTGATCTCACACAGGAAGCGTGAATTGAGGGTAAATAATCCTTCTTCTCTCTTTTCTTCTTTTCCTTACTCCTTCCTCATAAACCACCTTTCTGCTGCAAAGTGCACATCAGTTGAGTTGTAACGATAGCCTGATGTCTGTAAAGTTGACTGAAACATCAAAGCAACGATGTGTCAACTTTTCTACTCAAAACGTTT
The DNA here is from genome assembly GCF_031878675.1 of Megascapheus bottae. NCBI lineage: Eukaryota > Metazoa > Chordata > Mammalia > Rodentia > Geomyidae > Megascapheus > Megascapheus bottae. The sequence goes on along the minus strand of NC_143531.1, from coordinate 14,661,994 downwards.
TGCTAATATGATGGATGATCGGTAAATGTCAGTTGTAGTAACTAACAAGAATCGCGAGCAGTTACAGATGGTGCGTGTAATCAATTACAAATGGTGGGCTTAAAAAGTAGTAGTGCACCCACAGTACTCTCATCATGCCAGCTCCTTAAGCGCCCAAGGAATAGATTAATAACACCTGTGGACATCTCCCACCGCTTGAAAAGTCCAGAGATCTGAATCTTAGCTATTTATAGTGCATAATAGTGTGAGTGACACTGTTAATGTAATCGCTTTCAACAGGAAGAGAATTTTCAAACTCAGGTTAAGATTGGGTTTCAGCTTGAACCCAATCTCCTGTTTCTAGGAGATTGGTGCTAGAAAAAAATTATCAGCAAGTTTGACACTAAACCTTGTCCTTCTTAGAACTAAGGAATTGGTCTAGTGTCATTAACAAATTAATAATGGCATATACCTCTATGAAAGTTAGTTGCTAATGACTCACTCCTGTTATCCCAGCTACTCAGAAGGATGAGATCTAGAGAATCATCCTGGGCCATAAAAGTACCTAGAGACTACATCTCCAATTAACCAGAGAAAATCCAGACTGGAGATGTGACCCAAGTGGTAGGGCCAGCTGTGAGCAAGATATTGGACTGAGAATGCAAGTCCCTGAGTTCAAGCTCTGGTACAGATACACACACACACCTCTAGGAAGACGGGTGCAGTCAGGTTTCCCGATGTTTCTTTGCGAATCAACATTAGTATCCTTTTTTTTTTAACTTTAGATGATTTCTGGATGAACTCCCACTATAAAGTCCAGCTAAAGGAAATTACTGTTGCTTTGTTGCAGAGTGGTTGAGAAAATAAACCCAGAAGCAAGTAGCTTCCTCCTTCCTCCAGAAGCTGTACCTCCTGATGTCACATTAGTAACCTTTCTGAACCTCTAAATCTTCTGAGAAAAGGACATAGTACTGCTTCTTTTCACACTGGGGTTGAAAGAATCCCAGAGATGGTATTTAAAGTGATAAGCCAGATGCCATTGGCTCACAGCTGTAATCCTGGCTACATAGGAGCCTGAGATCTGAGTTTCAGAGTTTGATGCCAGCTCCATTTATCTCCAGTTAATGACCAAAAGGCCAGAAATGAAGGTGTGCCTCAAATACTAGAGCACCAGTTTTGAGCAAGAAAGCTAAGTTGACAGTGTCTAGGCTCTTGAGTTCAAGCCCCAGTAGTGGGCACATATAAAAAAAAAGTACATAATAGCATGTAATCACTCCATGATGTAATAAATAACTCAATGCTAGGAGAGGGGTGAAAGTTTTATTCCCAAATCTCTACCTGGCTAGTGTATTTGCTTCCATTGTTATTGAAACAACAAACTGAAATCTTCCCCAGGGATACAAATCTGAGTCATCCATATTCCAACTAAAATCCAAAATTAGCTTTATATTAGCTTTTGTTTTTATGACAAAGACAATGTCAGTTTTTCCTCTTTTCACAGCTTCACTACTTTTCTTGCCCTAGAAAAAGGCAATTGTGCAAACATGTTAATATTGTTTGCTTATCTTTTCCGTATTTGCTCATAATAATCTATGTGTATACACATACCTGATATTACATGTGTATCATATTCCAGCACTAGTCAATCCTTTTTGTTCAATGCCAAACAGAATACAATACCATACAGTAAGGCCCAGGACACACCTACTCCCTGCTAATGGAATATATGACAGTAGCAGCTTGGCTCTCATATGGTTATCTAGTTGTGGGAGACAGGATATATGGGTTCTGAGTTCTTTCAATCTAGCTGAGACATTAAAGTAGGACAATTCAGATAATGCTTTAATCATTAAGGCCACATTAAGAAGATCATTACAAAGTGAGTACTTGATTGGCTGCCAAATTAATAGTTTAAAAGACAGGGACAGGCCGGGAGTTTGGCCTAGTGGTAGAATGCTTGCCTAGCATGCACAAGGCCCAGGTTCAATTCCTCCGTACCACATACATAGAAAAAAGCCAGAAGTGCTGAGGCTCAAGTGGTAGAGCTCTAGCCTTGAGAAAGTCCAAGGACAGTGCTCAGGCCCTGAGCTCAAGCCCAGGACTGGCAAAAAAAAAAAAAAGGACAATTATGTACAGTTATGTACTGGTGTGTTTTGGAAGAGTTTATATTGAATGGAAATGAGGGAAGGTGTTTGAAATTGCAGGTTGGTGTAAAGAAGTGGCAGAAGGCACATGTGTCAGATTCCTGGTGATAACACACTACATTTTCCCATCCCTATTAGTCTTAGAACTGCCCATTTTCAGCAGTATAAATGGTGTCCTTGTCCATTTTGTGCTGCTATAAGAATATTCCTGAGGTAGATAACTGATCATAAGCAGAGATTTATTTCTTACAGATATGGAATGTTAAGGGTAAAAATCAAGGATACAGTGCTGAATTCATTTGATGGACAGGCAATACAGCATTCATCTCATTAGGACTTTTTATGGGCTTAGCACTGGTGGCTCATACCTATAATCCTCACCACTCAGGAGGTTGAGATCTAAGGATCATAATTCAAAACCAACCCAGGAAGAAAAGTCCATGCAACTACTAAACTCAACCTACAAGAAGCTTCAAGTGGAGGCATGGCTCAAATGGTTGCGTACCAACATTGAGTGGAAAAGCCAAAGAGTTAAGTTCACCGTAGTCTTGACACAAAAGAAGGAAAGAAACAAAGGAAGGGAGAAAATAGAAAAAGGAAAGAGGAAAGAAAGGGAAGAGAACAAAAAGAGAAAAGGGTTTTATAGAGCTCCTGATCCATTCATGTGGAGGGATCCCACATAACTCAATCCTCTCCCCAAATCCATACTTCTAACACCTTTACACCTTTGTATTGGGGATTGAGTTTCAATATCAGTTTGAAATTGGATGGAAAAAGTGTTGAAATCCTAGTCATCAGAATGACACTACAATTGGCCATGAAAGTATGTTTTAGCCAAAATGTAAGCAGCACTGATGAGTGCAATATCCAGAAAATTCCTAAATAAAGTGAGTCCATTTCTTATTTTCTTTTTACTAAATAGAATGAAGATAAAGTTCAAGAACCATTTTGGAGCCAGGCACTAGTGGCTCACTAATGCTATTTCTGTAGCTACTGAGGAAGATAACTAGGATTACAGAAAGTTAAAACAAAACAAAAGCATTTTGGACCATGAAATGAATTGTAGGGGATGTAGGTCACACCTGAGAGAAGAAAGTGGAGCAGAGTTTTTATTATGATTACATTGTATCTCTGCACTTACATCTATTTTGTTTGATCCTTTTTTTTATTTTTTGCCAGTCTTGAGCTTGAGCTCAGGGCTACAGCTTGAGCCTCAGCACCATTTCTGGCTTTTTTCTTCATATGTGGTACCAAGGAATTGAACCCAGGTCTTCGAGACCAGAGATCTACCACTTGAGCTTCAGCACCACTTCTGGATTTTTTTTTCCTCTATGTATGTGGTACCGAGGAATTGAACTCAGGTCTTCGTGCATGCTAGGCATGCACTCTACCCCTAGGCCAAACTCCCAGCCCTTTATTTTGTACTTGTACTAGATTTTGAACTCAAGGCCTGGGCACTACCCCTTAGATATTTGACTCGAGACTGGTGCTCTAAAACGGGAACTACACCTCCACTTAGAGCTTTTTGGTAGTTAATTGGAGATAAGAATCTCACAGACTTTCCTGCCAGGACTGACTTTGAAATTCAATCCTCAGATCTTGGTCTCCTGAGTAGGATTACACGCAAGAGATACTGGCACCCAGCTTGTTTAAACGAGCCACTTTTATGTAGGTTCATCTGTCAATTTGCATCAGAACCCAGTCTTAACCACTTATAATATTATAGTCCTGCTGATTGGCATAGAATACATTCTAAGGAACTTGCAGGATGCCTGAAATCACAAATAGTACTGACCTGTATATGCGATGTGTTTTGTTATGCATGCCTATGAGAAAGATGAGACAAAAGATGACAAAGTAGAGCAATAACAAGACCGTAATGAAAACTATGTGAAGATGGTTGGTCCCTTTCAAAACATTTTGCCTTATTACACTCATTTTCTTATTCTGATATCAGTGATAAGTGATATTCATGACATAGACATTAGGGCTATTGAGCACATGAACACAGTCGAGTACATTCAGTATGATCTCCACCGTCGTTTCCAGGGGCTCATGTGTGGGTAGCATATGCAGTGAAGATACAGTGGGTGACCAGAAGCAGGATAGTGCCATATTTTATCATGCCATTCAGAACATTGCACATTTGAGACATTGTTTATTTCCGGAATTTTCCATTTAACATTATCAGACTCTAGTTGGCCACAGGCAACTAAAACTGCAGATGGGAAATCATGAGTTACAGGAGACCACTGTAGACAACCATCCTCCATATTTGGAGAAAAAGAGCAGACTCTGCCCCGAGGAACTGAGAAATCATGGGTATTTCTGAGAAGAGGGGTGTATAGCGTTCCTCAATTTTAGGGTGTTAATGTAACAAGAAGTACAGAAAAAAAAAACATGAAAAAGGAGCATTTCTGAGCCAGGTGTAATGGCATGCAGCTGTAATGCTAGCAATTGAGAGGCTGGGGGATTGAGAGTTTGAGGTCAGAAATGAGATTGGGCTGAGACCCTAACGAAAAAAGGAGGGGGAAGATAAAGCAACTGTAATGCCGGTAAAGTTGAATAACAGTGAAACCAAGTGAAGGTAGTAAAAACATCTTGAAGGAAAGCATTAAGACGTAGTGACTTAGTAAGTGGATTTGACACCTGAGAAGGTATGAGGCTGGGTGCTAAAGACTCAAGTCTGCACCGTGGCTACTCAGGAGACTGAGATGCAAGAATCAGAGTTTGAAGTCAGCTTGGGCAGGAAGATCTTATCTCCAAATAAGTACACACACGTGCTTACTCACGCATGCATGGACATGTGCCTGGCTTGAGCAAAAAAAAAAAAACTCAGGGAAAAGCACCCAGGACCCAAGGTCAAGCCCCAGGACCAGCATAAAAGAAAAACTAAAAGGTGTAGGGTAGAAAAATGCTAAATATACTAAGACCTTGAGAGAGTGTGTCAAAGTACCTTTCTTTTTAGATTGGTAGTCTGAAACAAAGCGGAAAGATCATATACCGAAGCAGGAAAGCTGAAAAGTTAGATGTGAATAAACAGAGGGTGTGAGTTTTAAAAGTTATGAAAAGTACCTTGTGTTGATATGGAATTTTCTAGGAGGTATGTTGGCAAAAAGGGCAGATGGCCGGGAAAAGATTTATATTTGAGATAATTTTCAAATATATCTCTCTGGGGGTAAGCAAGATAATCAGGTACCCCAATGTAACTGTGTTGGAGAAGCGATTTCTGTTCTACAGCATGATAGGATAACTGGTAGCAATTAATTTTACATTTCAAATAGTTTGAATGTTCCCAACACAAAGAAACAGTAAATACTTGAGCACTGGACGTGCAGATTAGCCTAATATGTAATGATCTCTGTATATTTATATGTGTTGAAATATAGTGTAGTTCATAAATGTATACATTTGCTATGTGTTTTTAAATTGTGTTTAAAGACACATCCCAAGGAATATACTGCCCCAGGTGAGACCTCCAAGAGGAGGAGATGACAATTAGCCAGAAAATACAATGTGAAAGAGTAAAGCCTGGTGCTTTGATGTGCACCATGATATCTCATCACCTTACAAAACTCGTAGTATACTATGTAAGGAGATAGTGGTCACAGATTCACGGAGGGGGCCGAGGGTGGGGGGTTGTAGCCCTGAGATGTTACTCTTCATCACTTTTGATCTTTAACACTGTCCTCTGCTTACTGAAGATGATGGTAGTTCTGTAGATTTTATAGCTAACCCAGATATTACTAAAACTTTGTTATGTCAATCCCTCATGCCCAATGTTACAGTGAAGGGATAACTGACCAAATTATTCTGTAAATGTGAAGTTTCCCACAGTTTTCTTAGTATCAGAGGGAATCCAAATTACCTGTTTATCCTAAGAAGGAATGAGAGTGAAGAAATACAAGAATTAAAGACAACATGAATGTGTTTACCCCCTTCCACAGATTTAAACTCCAGAGCAAAAGGCACATAAAGCCTTCCAGAGGGCGGTGGATATGGAAGAGACAGTTTGGAGTCAGTCATTGGCTAACACTGTAGAAAAAGAAAATTGAATGCTACTCTGTATCAGAGAATATCCTTAAATATTGCAACTGTTTTAAGGAGTTTTCCCAAGTTGATACTTACTGAGACCTAACAGACTCAGGCAATGGAGAAAGGGCAAGTATTACTGCATATAGGAGATTTATGGTGGCCAGACAGAGAACAGAGTTTGAAGTCTAAGATGTTTGAGACATGATCAAATGCTCTGAAATAGAACAAAACCTTCTTTGAAGAGTTTTCAGTGAACTTGCACCTAAGGCCCCACTTCTACCTGAAAACCATCTAAAGCAGCTAGCACTGGTGGTTCATACTATAATTCTTGCTGTTCAGGAGGCTGAGATCTAAGGGTCGCATTTCAAAGCCAGCTCAGACAGGAAAGCCCACTGGAGGTTTTCCACGTAGAGTTAAATCTACATTAAACAATCAAAAAACTGGATGTGGGGCTGGGAGTGTGGCCTAGTGGTAGAGTGCTTGCCTAGCATGAAAGAAGCCTTGGGTTCGATTCTTTGGTACCACATACATTGAAAAAGCTGCAAGTGGTGCAGTGGATCAAGTGGTAGAGCCCTAGCCTTGAGAAAGCCCAAGGTCATTGTGCTCAGGCCCTGAGTTTAAGTCCCAGGACTGGCAAAAACTGGCATAGAAATGTGGCTCAAGTGGTTAAGCACTAAACCTGAGCACAAACGCTAATGGACAGTGCCCAGGCTCTCTGTTTAACTGTATTCAAGCTCTAGTATAGGCCCACATGCGCACCACACACACATGCACGCACACGCACCTAAAGTAGACATGAGCACTGCTTATGCCCATTTAAAAAGGCAAACAAACAGACATAGAGGATATCATGAGACATTAAGACCAGATACAGCTTCTCCACACCAAAGCTGATTTAATTAATGCCTGTATGCACGGACGTCTGAAATTTTGTCTGTCTTAAATAAAAGACATCAACTTTAGCATTTAAGACACCAGTGTCGTCCTAGCTGAGTGCTGGATTCATTGTCTTCTGGTATCCTGATGTTTTGTCAAGCAGTCATTAATTTCTTCAGTAAACTTTCTCAGCATCACAGAATCCCAACAGGAAGCAGTCAAAGATCTCTTCCTCCATTATCAGATTAGTCCAGCAACTCTAGGCGAAGGCTGTCTGTATCATCCATCATAGCTTACCACAGGATATGGAACTGTACATGTTAGCCTTTTGTGACTTTTTATTTCCTGTTTTAAAGTTAGAATAGCCTGCTCATTTTAATACAGATGAAACATGTCACTTTCTGTCTCCAAAATAAACTGAAAGCTCAGGAATTTTTACAAAATCCTTGAAAAAGGAGGGAAATCTAGCAATTAGGGCTGTTGCAAGTAGTTTTACTCTGGAAATATCTATTCCCCATCATTATTGTAAAACTTGACTCGTTTGCAGAAAGAGCTCCCTCTCATTAGTGACTATTATGAATTACTTGAGCACTTTTAGATATAGTACATATATGAGATCCATAATTATGTAATAAATTTATAGTACTTTCATATAAGAATACTAACTTATGGTCAAGAACAAACAAAAAGGAATTTAAATACTGATTTAATAATTTAATAATAATGAAATAATATGGTTTGCAAGTAAATCCAAGTTCAATAAATTTTAACATCTATATTTAAAAGTGTCTACATTTTGTGAGCTCTGTTACACTGGTTGGTGAATATTCTATTGTTCAGCTTCTAATGACATTGAAAAATCCAAATAAATAGAATCTGAAATATTGCAGATCTCCTCTGGGTTGACTGGTGATGCCAATCAATTGGCCCCAAAGGCTAGAGGCATAAATATTTTAAAATTGGATTTACAAAGCATTTTAATTCAGAGTGCATTATTTTTGGAGGGAGCTGGATCTTGCCAAGCCACTCATAGGTGAACTGTTATTCACATTAAAAAATATACTTTTATAAGATTACACCTTCATTTGTTCCATTTTGTTTCACACCAAGGCTAACTCATCACTTTGAGTCATGGCTTCACTTTCAGCATTTTAGTAGTTAATTGGAGAGAAGAGTCTTGTGGGCTTTTCTGTCCAGATTAGCTACAAGGATATGAAGTAGATATTGAGAGTGCTGAGTGGCTGAGCTTGGTTCACCACTCTCCCATTTCTGCCTCCAGCTTATTCCACCCCGGCTCCTGCTTCCCTGCACAGTGGTACCCTGAGATAGGTCTTGCTGCTGCTGTGTGTGAACGTAGTGATTAATTTCTTTGTCCAGGTTTTTAAAAAGTAGCTATGTCTCTTCTGTCTGTGCTCTTTTACCATCTATGAGATTTTTTGTACCTGTGGCCCCAAGGCAGGAAGAAGGGTTAAATTGTGTTAAGCCACCACAATTTTTTGTTTGTTACAGCATTTAGCCTTCCCAAGTAATAAAACTTGAGTCACAAACTGTATGTATGAAGGGCATATATGTAATCCATTATTATTAGGATGTTAGACTTATTTGAAGAAATAGTGGCAGACATTTTCTACTACAGAATTTTTATTTTTGCTGGCCACTAGTGGCTTATGCCTATAATTCTAATTCAAGTGGCTGAGATCTGAGGATCAAAATTCAAAAGCAGCTCTGGCAGGAAAGTCCATGGGACTCATCTCCAATCAACAACTAGAAAACTGGAAGTGGTGCTGTGCCTCCGAGTGGTACCTTGAGCAGAGGAGGCCGTGGACGATGCCCAGACCCTGATCAAGCCCTACTACTGACACACAAAAGTCATATTTTCATTCTTTTTTTGTGTGTGTGCCAGTCCTGGGCTTGAGCTCAGGGCCTGAGCACTGTCCTTGGATTTTTCTCAAGGCTAGAGCTCTACCACTTGAGCCTCAACACCACTTCTGGCTTTTTCTAAGTATGTGGTACCAAGGAATTGAACCTGGGTCTTCGTGCATGCTAGGCTAGCACTCTATCACTAGGCCAAACTCCTGGCCCTTCATTCTTATCTATATACTCTATAGACATAATGATTTATTACATACATTAGTATGTACCTATGACATACAGACCCTCAGCTTAATTTTAATTATGTTCTAAAATCTAAGTGTCAGTGATTGCATATAGATTCCCTTCTTGAATACTTGTTTGTTAAACATGACATTTGAAATATGATGTAAAAATCAATGTTAAATTCTTTAATAAAAATTATTTTTCAGTTATGAATGCTGCTTGCTTGCTAGGCAGGTGCTGTACCAGTTAATTTTTGAAATAGGGGCTTAGGCTTATATCTAGGCTAGCCTGGACCATGATCCTTCTATGAACACTTCCCATCATAGCTGAATTAGTAGGTGCAAACCATTGTTGCTAAGCCTTTTCTGTTGAGATGCTGTTTCATAAGCTGTTTGTCTCCACTGGTTTTTGAGCCACAATTGCCTCAATCTCTCCCTCCTGAGTAGTTGAGATTATAAGTGTGAGCTTTTAAAAGAACTTTATTTTCAAAAAAAAAAGGCAAGAAAACATACACATATGGTTATATATCATGCCATTGTTTGTAATAGCAAGACTTTTGGAAAAGTGAAAATAATCGTAGAGTACATAGTCAATACGAGCCATCAATGTAGTGGGGTTGAAAAGCTGTGAAAACAAAGAAGGAACATTTTTATACCCTGATAAGGAGTGTTCTCCAGCGTTCATCATTAAGTGAAAACAATAGAGGGCAGCAAAATGTATCGATATGTGAGGATTGGAGTAAGAACTACATATTTGTTTCTGTTTTAAAAAGGAAAAAAAAATATAAGCTGGTGGCTCAGGCCTGTAACCCTAGGTATTCAGGAGGTTGAGATCTGAGGATCATGGTTTAAAGCCAGTCCAAGACTCGTTTATCTCCAATTAATCACCAAAAAGCTGGAAGTGAAGATATAGCGCAAGTGGTAAATGCGATGAGGTTAAGCCCCAGTACTGGCATCAACAGGAAAAAAATGTTAATAAATTAGATTTTTTTTTCCAGCCAGAGAAAGGGTAGAGATGGAAGCAAACATCTTGTTTTATGATTTTTGTTCTGGTATGTAATAAATGTTATTAAAAATTAATAACCATCTATAAACAATGAAAACAAATTGGATTAAATAAATGAGAAATTGATGCCATCCTCTAACAGTGAAAATGAACTTTTGAAATAATACTAGTTTCAGTCTCCAATGGGTTTTATATAAGAACAAAAAGATCGAAAACCACAAGCATGAGAAAAACATTGATGTTAGAAAAAGAAATGAGCTTACACTGAAGGGGGATAAAAGGAGAATGGGGAGGGCAAGAGATGACAGGAAGGACAGAGAAAAAAAGAAACTTCATCAAATGCAAAGAACTTGAATAAGCACTCACAAGGTAACAATATAGATCACAGAAGATAAGAGCTATAATCTGACCTAGAAGAGCCTTAGATCTGAAGATTGTGGTTTGAAGCCAGCCTGGTCAATACAGTTCATGATACTATTACCTCCAGTTAACCACCAAAAAGAAAAGTTAGAAGTAGAGCTGTGACTCAGCTGGTAGAACACAAAAGCCCAGGGACAGTACTTAGACTTTGAGTTTAAGCCCCAGGACCTGCACATACATATACACACACACAAGTAAAAATTAGCTACACTGAATTTTATAATTTTTAAAATTATAAAGGGAATATACAGAGGGGTTAAGTTATATAAGTCAGGTAAAGAGTACATTTCTTTTTACATAATGAAGTAAGTACATAAAAATTTCCATTCAAAAGGTAGCCCAATTAGGAAAGCATTTCATAATATGAAAAAAAAAACCCACCTGTCTTTTGTGTGTGTGGGGGTGGGTGGGTCATGGGGCTTGAACTCTGGGCCTGGGCGTTGTCCTTGAACTCTTCAGCTTAAGGCTACTGCCCTACCCCTTGAGCTAGAGCCCCACTTCCCGTTTTCTAGTGATTAATTGGAGATAAGAATCTCATATTCAAAAAAAAAAAAAAAGAATCTCACATTCTTTAGTGCCTGGGCTGGCTTTGAACCATGATTCTCAGATCTTAGCCTCCTGGGTAGCTAGGATTACAGGCGGTGCCACTGCCCTCAGCTTTTATGTCTTATTTTTAAAATAAGTTTGCTTATGTGATTTCAGTCTCAATGTTTGCTAGAGTTTCATCTCTTTAAGAAGCTATGGGCAAGTCAGGACCCAGTGGCTCAAGAACTAATTAATATACACACACACACACACACACACACACACACAACCTACAGGCAAATTGTGTTTCATCTTAAGAAGCAGCATAATTTATAATACATTTTGCATTCAGTATTTCATATTGCTATGCACTTGAACTCAGCTTTTAAAGAAACTGTTCGACATTTAGACCTCCTGTACTAATGAATAGTTGTTCTTACAACATAATTGTAAATCATGGAGAGACAACTGAAGACAAAACTTTTTTTTTTTTCATTGTCCTGACTTCGGAAAAAGCAACCACATGAAAGACCATGAATAGCTCTTTAAAGACCTTGTATTTAATTAATGACATAAGAGCTACAAAGGGCTTTGAAAATAAAAACGACAACTTTCCTTTAATAAACAGCAACAGGAAACACATTTGATCTGTTTCCAGCATACTTCCACCATAGAAGACGTAGACCTGGTCAACAAGTAAAGGAGTTCTACCTCTGTGCCTGCCAAGTCTCACTTCACTACAAGGGATCTTAGGCCTTCTTTAGATAAACTTTGGTGCCATCTTGTGTTTCTCAGCTTTTGATTACCACAACTGCCTGAGACACTGACAAGAAAAGGCAAGCCTTGTGAAGCAAGCCTTGTGGGGCATGCCTATAATCCAGGCACTCAGGAGGCAGAGGCAGGAGGACTGTCAGCTTTCACCTAGTCCATAATAGGGCACAACCTTTCTCTCTCACTTGTGTGTGTGTATTGGTACTAGGGCTTGAACTCAAGGCCTAGGTGCTTTCCCTTAGGTATTTTTCCTTAAGGCTGACACTTTACCACTTGAGCCACAGCCCCATTTGTCTTGAGTGGTTAATTGGAGATAAGAGGCTTTTGTGAACTTTTCTGCCCAGGCAGGCTTTGGTTCACAATCCTCAGATCTCCGCCTCCTAAATAGCATTACAGAATTTGAGCCACTGTCCACCAGTTTTGTTTTTCTTTTATCTTTCCTTTTTCTTTTTGTCAGTCTTGGGGCTTGAAGTCAGAGCCTGAGTGCTATCCCTGAGCTCTTTTGCTCAAGGCTGGCACTCTCTCCTTTGAGCCACAGCACCACTTCTGGTTTTCTGGTGGTAACTTGGAGCCAAGGCTCTCCTAGACTTTCCTGCTTGGGCTGGCTTTGAATCACAATCTTCAGATCTCAGTCTCCTGAGTAGGATTACAGGTGTAAAGCCACCTGTGCCTAGCTTTGTTTTTTTTTCCTTCCTTCCTTCCCTCCTTCCTTCCTTTCTTCCTTCCTTCTTTCCTTCCTTTCTTCCCTTCTCCCCCCACCCATCTTTCCTCCCTCTTTCTTTTTTGGTTTACCTTTTTTCCCCCTCTTATTGCCCTTGCTCATTATTGTTGTCTAGTGTGTCTTATGTCTTATTTATTTGTGTGGTACACTCATTTCTCGTTACTTTCCATCATAACCCAATATAGCATTAGCTACTTTTTTCTTCTGCTTACTTCACTCTACCTTCTATTAAAGCGCACTCTTTCCACCTTATATAATCAAATTTCTGATATTACTCCAATAAGAACATCTCTTCATTCCTTATTTTCACTCTGGTTAAGGAAACATGTTCTAGAAAATATCCTGAAACCTATGAAGAGATCCAAGCAGTAGCACTGATTTTCTTCATTAGGCTGTAATGTAAATAGAAACCCCCAGCTTACTACCTGCAATAGCCTTTGCAATGAAGGTTCTCACCCTGAATTGAATCCCACACAATGTTTAGACAAATGGAATCAACTATTTGTCAACCAAGACCCACTCTATCCCTCCAGCTACCACTACCCAGCCATCAATCTATTTTAATGAATTTGCAAGAAAGTACCAACTAAGAGTCTACTGGAAACCTCCACAAATCCTGGACCCAGATGTGTAAATCCTAGAAAAAGATCATGGCAATTATGAAGAAACAAAGTAACATGTTTCCCTCCAAAACTAGTCACACCAATATGAAAGACTTAAATGAGAGTAAAGAGGAAAAAAATCCAAATAATGAGAAGAATGGTTAGAAATGCATCTAAGTCAGTACTGGACAAACAAGTTTGAGAATACCAAGGAGACCAAAAGAACTGATTAGAAAGACCATCTACTCATCACTCATCACACACACACACACACACACACACACACACACACACACACACACGAGTTTTAAGGATAGGTTATTTCTCATGGGACCATATATAGCCATATTTATTATGGAAAATTCTTAAACTATTGCAAAATAACATTAAAAACAAAAAGTAGAATGCATTCATGAGTGATGCTAAACAGTTTTTATTGCCCCCACCTACACACACACACATATACATTTAAAATCCAATTTAAAGTTGGAAGTTTTAAACAAATTAAGCAATTATGTTCACTGAGAATTAAATTTTCATTTAGTGGAAAAGTCTTCACTTCCACATTTCTACTTCTTAAAAATAGTAATAAATTATCTGAGTAATATAAATTACTTCAAGTTCAATGATCATTTTAAAGGGAAAAAATTAAAGCCACATTAAATCTCAAAGTCTCAGGTTGGAGTTGGAGTATAATACAACATCATGATACTAAAATGGTCGGCTTATGATTTTGTGTGTGTGTGTGTGTGTGTGTGTGTGTTTCTAGAGCTTGAACCCTGGGACTTGTACACACTCAACAAGTACTCTGCCACTTTCTAGAGCTTGAACCCTGGGACTTGTACACACTCAACAAGTACTCTGCCACTGAATTACAGCCACTTTGATGTATTCTTTTTAACTTTACAAACCTCAGTAAATGTGAAATTTATCATTTTGTTCACTGTGAGTGTATAAACTCACTTCATCTAGTCACATTGCTGTGCAACCATTATCACCATCCATCCCCGGAGCATTTTCTTCTTTCCAAAGGGAAACTCTTATCAGGGATGCAGGACCATTTTTTTTTCTGCCAAGGGCCATTTGGATATTTATGACATCATTCCTTGGCCATAAAATAAATGATCAAGGGCTGGGAGTTTGGCCTAGTGGTTAAAGTGCTTGCCTAGCATGCATGAAGACCCGTGTTCGATTCCTCGGTACCACATACATAGAAAAAAGCCAGAAGTGGTGCTGAGGCTCAAGTGGTAGAGCTCTAGCCTTGAGAAAGTCCAAGGACAGTGCTCAGGCCCTGAGCTCAAGCCCAGGACTGGCAAAAAAATAAATAAATAAATAAATAAATAAATGATCAATAGAGTCAAATGACAAGCCAACAAGAAGCATATCAGAGTCATCCTTGTCTACTCATGTGCTGAATGACTTCAAAGGCCATCTATGTGAACAACAGACTTGATGTTCCCCACCTCAATCAATAACCCCTATCCTTCTGTGTCCCCCGCCCCGGCCACAACTATTCTGTTTCAGTCTCTATGAATCTGTCTACTCTAGACACCTTGGAGAAATAGAATTACAAGATATTCATCTGTGTGTGGTGTGTGTGTGTGTGTGTGTGTGTGTGTGTGTGTGTGTATCTGATTGATTTCCCTTAACATAATGTCTTCAGAGTTCATTTATGTTGTCATGTTTCTGAGTTAATAATAATATCCTATTGTTTGCATATAATATCCTACAATGATATCCTATTGTTTGCATACACCATATTTTGTGTATTCATTTATATGCAATTTGGGTAGCTCTTTTGTCATTTGTAAATAATGCTGCTAAGATCTGGGTATATAGATGTTTATTTAAGTCACATGATTTTCTTTGCCTGAAAGAACCTTCTTATTCCTAAAGTGCCAAATACATACCTCTTTGACATAGTAATAGATATACCATTGATATTAAGGGTTGTCATAGTTTTTTTATTTCTTGGATGCACAGACTCAAATGATTGAAACTAATGCTAATAAAAAACTAATCAAAAGCTGATTACAACAGTTATAATCAGCAGTCAAAACACCCAACATCAAAGTCCTAGTACTGCCATTTAATAAAAGACTAAGACATCTAAGTTCTAGAACCTTGTCTCAAAGGAATTCAGAAAAGCAATTTTAAGTTAACAATAACAACAACAAAAATGTGTCCTACAATTTTTTTTTCTTAATCAAGTTACATGCTAAATAATTTCTTCTCTTCTATGAACTGAAGCACAAAGGACCTCTCACTGCTACCAAAGCCTCTCCATGACAGCCGCTTGAGTTTGAAGCCAGGCACCAGTGGCTCAGGCCTATAAATTCTAATTACTATAAATTCTAATTACTCAGGAGGCTGAGATCACAGTTCAAAGCCAG
Source organism: Megascapheus bottae (assembly GCF_031878675.1). Classification (NCBI taxonomy): domain Eukaryota; kingdom Metazoa; phylum Chordata; class Mammalia; order Rodentia; family Geomyidae; genus Megascapheus; species Megascapheus bottae. The sequence goes on along the minus strand of NC_143531.1, from coordinate 14,646,426 downwards.
CCTGGGCAAGAAAGTACATGAGACTTACATTTCCAATTTACCATCTTGTAAAACTAAGTAAAGTAGAGATGTGGTTCAAGAAATAGAGCATTAGACTTGAGTGAAAAAAGGATTGTGCCCAGGCTCCAAGTTCAAACCTTAGTACTACACAAGAAAAGGGAAGAAGGAGGAGGAGGAAGAGGAAAAGAAGGAGGAGGAGGAGAAGGAAGAGAAGAAGGAGGAGGAGGAGGAGGAGCAGGAGGAGCAGGAGGAGGAGAAAAGGAAGGGAAAGAAAAGAAATTCAAGAAACTTGGCAGCCTGCTCTATATGACTAACCTCTCTCCCCATACTTGGGGAACAATTATCCAAATTCTCCTGCTGCAGTCACATTGTGACTTTGGACAAGCTACAGCCTCCCTGGGCTTTGTTTTCTTTCTACAGGAACTGGGGACCAACAGCTCCCTCACTCTGCTAGGCTAGTGCTTCCTATTTGAGTCTCGCCCCCAGTCCTTTTGTGTTTAGTTTGCTTCACAGGCTCTTGCTCTAACTTTGATCCAGGCCTCAACTGGTGATCTTCCTACCTCTGCCACCCCATGGAGGAACACAACACATATGAAGAAGCTGAAGCCCACAGAGGGCGTGACTTTCCGTGGGGCACACAAGCTGAATGCAGTGGGGCACACTGCACAGCACTTTGCCGTCTTCAGCTGCTTTGTGTTCTGTGTTTGAAACAAATGTCTCTCAATATCCTGGAGACCAATAGGACTTGTCCAGAGAAGACCTCTCTATTGCCAAGCTGAATCCCTTCCTTTTTCTTACATCAACGCTTCTTCTTCATTGTTCAACTCTGGATAATTCTCTTTGTCCTAAGATGAGATCCAGGACAAGAGGAAAAGGTGTGTAGGGGGCCAGTGGCTCATGCCTATGATCCTAACAACTCAGGAGGCTGAGATCTGAGGATCGTGATTTAACGCCAGGGCAAGAAAGACTGTGAGACTCTTATCTCCAATTAACTATCAAAAGGCTGGAAGTAGAGCTGTGGCTCAAGTGGTACAGCACTAGCTGTGACCGTCCTAGGTCTTGACTTCAAGCCCCACCCCCCACAGAACAGAAAGAAGTTTTTGCGGTTTATGTATATTTTCTTTATGAATCCAGTTCAGATAAGGTACTTAGTGAATCCAGTTTCAGATGCCGTACTTAGTTTTGGATTTGAAGTGGTCCCTGCTTCTCTGGACACATAACGTGTGTCCATTTGCTAAGCATGTCTAGTCTATGGCCTAGAGCAGATATCTGTGCTGCACTGTGAGGGAAGTTGCACGGAAAAAACTTGCATCAAACATTTCTGCTTCTATAGCTAGGGGCAGGCTCCATCTAAGTGGGGAGATCTGTCAACCAGAAAGATGTTTACGGTCTTGTTGGGTAAGAAGATAGAACAGTATAGTCAGTAGTAAACTTCAGATAACTCTTTTCTGGGTAGTGTGTGTGTGTGTGTGTGTGTGTGTGTCTGTATGAGAGAGAGAGGGGGGGGAGAGAGAGGGGATACTGGGGCTTGAACTCGGAGCCTCATGCTTTTTCTTGAATATTGAATTTTTCACTCCAGGCTGATGCTATAGCCCTTGAACCATACCTCCACTTCTGACATTTTGAGGCTCTCTAATTTTTTTCTGCCTCAGCTCTCAGCTCTTCAGCTCTCAGTGTTAGGAAGATGAGTAAACTTGGAAAGCGAAAGAGGTTAGCAGAAGGCTCCATGAGAGGTGACCAGGTGGCTGGTGGCCCCTCAATGGGAGGGGGCCCAGTTACTCCTGGTGCTTTTCCCCTTCCAGGATCTGCAGCACCATATAGTAGCTAGCATTATAAGCATGAGCTGCTAGCAGGGCAGTGGTCTTTGCTGTCCTATTTTTAGAAGCTCATAAGACCGATGTCCTATTCCATCTCTTCTCTTAAAATATTTAGAATTAAGGAGTCAAATAATTGGTCATCTTTTTACTTAACCTAATAGGAGTTGGATTGGAATGACAAAATAAGAGGATGTAGGGAAGTAATTGCCAAGCTAAAATCTATTCCTAGGCCAGTTTTGGATCTTCTAATCTGATATTCAATTACATAATCCCGTCCTTCCCGTCTGCTTACTTATTTTCAAAACTGCTTTTAACATGCTAGCAGTTTCTGGATGAAATAGTTGCTTTGGTATTTCTAGAATTGGAACAGCTAAATGAAAGGATATACAAGAAGTAATCACTTGTTTCACCTAGTTTAACTGTACTCAGCTACTATAACTGTACAACTACTATAATAAAGCTCCATATCCAAGATTTAATGTTGGTAGGGTTAGGTTCTCCAAAGGGCCATAGGAGACAGACCTGGCCTAGGCTTCCATCTTTGGTTTATACGTGGTCTTGTTCCCTCTTATCAGTGCATCATCTTCCCTTTGTAAATGCCTGTGTCCAAATTTATCCTTCTTATAAAGACAGTGGTTGTATTGGATGATGATCTCATTTTAACTTTATTACTTCTGTAAAGATCCTATTTCCAAATAAGGTCATGTTCTGGGGTACTTTAGGATCAAGACTTCCACATCTGAATTTGGGGGGAGGGTGATAAGCTCAGTCCCTGATACTGTGGGAGACTCTATTAGCAGCACTGTCTTCTTATTTGGGAAAAAAAAAAAAGCAGTAGTAGTGAGGACGAGGAGTCTAAAGCTAACATCTCCAAATGCAGGCAAGCATGAAAAGCCCTTCCAGGTCTATCAGAATTACAGTAGTAGAGTTCTAGAACAGAGCAATGCTTCATTCCACAAAACAGAATGAAAGTGTTCCCATGAGCCTCATGGAAGCAGTTGCTTTTATGGGCAGAGAAAGGTTGAAGAAAGCTGACACAGAAGAACAAAAAGCATATTAGTCATTGCAGAATTATTTTTGTTTCTAAGGTTAATTATAGAAAAATAACAAGTTGGCAGGCCTCCATTTAATTTTAGATTATTTGTTATTTATTTATTTATGTATTTACTTTGCCAATCCTGGGGCTTGAACTCAGGGCCTGAGCACTGTCCTTGGGCTTTCCTCAAGGCCAGCGCTCTACCACTTGAGCCACAGCACCACTTCTGGCTTTTTTTTTTCAGTATATGCAGTACCAAGCAATTGAACCCAGGTTTTCATGCATGCTAAGCAAGCACTCTACCACTAGACCAAAGTCCCTGCCCTACCTGTTTTGTGGAAGGATTAGGCAAAGTGAATTTACTCATCAGGCCCATTGAAACTGGCTGGATTGAGAAATCTGTTTGCTGCCTAACCTTACTGCCTTCAAAGCACCATTTAGCTTTAGCTTGGAACTTCTTTAGAAAGAGTGAGTCCATTCTGGTTTTTAGTGCCATTTGTTTGGGTCCAGGGAAGCTGATTAGCCCCAAACAATGGCCTCCTTTATCTCATGGAGTTTTCTGCCAGTGCTAACTTTGAACCACAACCTCAGATGTTACCCTCTAAGATTTCAGAAGAGTGAGCTACCAGAGCCTGGCTTGTTTTAAGATTTTTTTTTTTTCCCTTCAAATTAGACTGGTTTGCAGTTTAGAACTTTCCACATTTTGACACCATTCTACCTTGTGTCTTGTCAAATTACACATCTTTCACAAATTCAGAAAATTATATATTGCCATATTCTGCAGCAAGATTGTGGAAGAATGGGTTCTAGTACCTGCAGTTTCTTTGCGTACTTCCTCCTTAGTTCTTGACTGAGTGGAGGGTTGACTAAAACCTGCTAAGGTTGGGACATTTGAATGTGACTTAGCAAAGCAACCACAGGATGGCAGCATGTTAAAAGAAGAAAGAACGATTGACTTGGCAACCTCCAACTTTTGTCATCTGAGTGAATGAAGAAGAAAACAAGACAAATGATAGAAATGCAGAAAAAGCGAAGTGACGGGTTTCACATCCCCAAAACGGCAGGAACAAGTCATCAGGAACTCGTTTGCTAGGCGTATGTTCTTAACCACTGAGCCATGCCTTCCACCTTTGTTTTTATTGGCTATTTTTGAAAGTCTTGCTTCTTTTTCTGAAGTGTGGGTAGAATTTACCTATGTTAGGTTTACTGATACTTCTAGGGTAACAGGTGTGTGTAACTGTACATAGTTATGGGTTAAGAAGGTTGTCCTTTAAATTTAATTGCCTAGGCTGGCCTTGAACTGTGATCTTTCTAATTTCAGCCTCCCAAGGAGCTAGTATTTTAGGCATGAGCCAGTGGGCCCACCTGATTTCTTAAAAATGTTAAGCTAGAATCACATAGTTGGACTAATTCATCCTTTAGACTGATAAGATTTTGGCAACAAGCCAAGGTGGCCTGAGCCTATAATCCTAGCTACTCAGGAAACTGAGAACAGGAGGATAGTGGTTCAAAGCTACTCAGGATAGAAAAGTCTGCAGAAATCCATCTTTCACATAACCAGCAAAAAGCTGGGCTAGAGATATTGCTCAGTGGTAGAGCACCAGCTAAAAAGCAAACTGAGACAAGGCCCCAGTTCAAGCCTGGTAGCAGGGAGGTAAAGCCATCTGATATTACCCTATTATTACTGTGTAGTAGTTATTCAAGATACTTTGGGTTGCTTTGTGAAATATATAAAAAGCCTCTTAATTTTATCCCTGCATATACTATGAATTTTTGAATGAGTCATTAAAACATTACAATAATTAATTTGGAAAATCTCTTTGCCTTGCCATCTACTTTTTTTCGTGAGTGAACAACAGAGGGATAGAGACAGAAACAGAGAGAGAAAACAATATATTTTTCTCCAAGGCTTAAGAAAAAGTTCTGGGGCTGGGATAATATTGATCAAGATGCATTTGACTTGTGGAACTGCCCTTTGTACAACTACTTTAAAAAAGTTCTGGGTCTGGGTCCTCTTGGCCAGCAATTTTCTTCTGCTCAATAACATGGACTGAGAGTGGATGACCAATTTCCCCAAGAGAGAATCCATGTTGCTAGAAATAGTGCTAGGCAGGCAAAAGCATTATCCATTGAAAATTTAATGGCAGGATAATGAAAGGAATGACTGATAAAGATGCATTGTACATATAAATACAGATGTTAAATTGCAACCCCTTGTACAGTCATTTGGAGATTACAAAAAAAATTAAAAAATTGAAAGATGAAAACCTTGTTTTCAAAAGTATCACCAACTGAATAAAAAAACCCTCAAAACTGTGCTTGTACTAGGGCTTGAACTCAAGGCCAGGGCACTATCTCTTAGTTGTTTTTTGTTGTTCTTCAAGGTTAGTACTTTACCTCTTGAGCCACATCTCCACTTCCAGCCTTCTGAATGTTAATTGAAGACAAGAATCTGAGAGACTTTCCTGCCAGGGCTGGCTCTCTCAGATCTCAGCCTCCTGAGAAACTAGGATTATAGGAACAAGCCACAAGCACCTGGCTAGTTTAGGATACTTGAAAGTAAAAGCTAACATTTACAAATGGTATTGGCTGAACTGTCCTTACATCTAGATTAGGAGATCAATCTTCAGAAAAGTAAAGCCACTTGCATAGCTAAGCAGTTGGGTCATGCAATGTAACAATAAGGTCTGCTAATCTTAAGTATACTTGTTGAGTCCAGGAATTAACTCCTGAGTAGAGTCTGAGCTGACTTTTCAACTTTGCCACATTATAGTAATTTATATCCTACAAGGTGACAGCAAGCAAGATGCATTGTACTCAAGAAGTAACATGGGGCATTGAAACCCGCTTGTAACAAGTAGTTAAAAATTTAAAAAAAGGTAAAAATAAGATTATATCCACAGAGGGAGGAGGGAGGCTAGTTCCTAATGCATGTACTGTCACTATGAAAGAACAACTCCACTTTAAAATGAAAGTATGAGTGACTAAGACCCAAAGATTCATGAACATGCCATTCAGGGTATTCAAATAACCCAAGAGGTTTATACTCACAAAGAAGAAAAGAAAATCAGGAGATGGTACCTTTACCAATAGAGCAAACATCAAGCCAACAGGGAGTACTCCTCTGGGGTTCAGATCTGCAGCACTTTCACTGTTAGGGTTGGTGGGGGTCAGAGGCTTGCCTGGCTGAGAGATACGTCCCTCCATTCTCAGGCTTTGTGTAGTGGGCATTTAGTGTGTAGAGGGAAGTTAGATCCCATATAGGGGGTGACTGCAAATGGTTATGGACAGGGATGAAAGAGTCCCAGCAAACTCTGGCTCCAGATCTGCGTGCAGCCTTCTCTCTTTCTACCATCCCACTGCTCACGTCAACCCAGCGCTGAAGTTGAACATCAGTTTGAAGCACGCTGCAACTTTGCCCTTGAGGACCTCCAGGGGAAATGAAGCACTAACTGGGACTGTCATCCTCACTTCAGAGGCTTCTTTCTGCATTAGCCACTTCTGGGGCTGCTGTTCCCTAGAGGAAAAGTGTGGGTGCTAGTGGCAGCTGCCTTTTCTGTGATCCATTGGAGATGTCTGTTTTCTCCTGGATCAGTTATTTAAATCAATCAATCAATCAATCAGTCTATCTCTATGTATATGTATATATATATATGTCCAACATAATTAAATTGAACACTTAATAATTAATGCTTCATGCTTTCTTGCATATAATTTAAGTATATATGTATATATATAGTCAAATGCATATACATATTTTGCTTCCCATTATCCTAGGTGCTCATGCTGCTTCCCCCCCCATAATCTGTGTGTGTGTGTGTGTGTGTGCGCGCGCGCGCGCATGCTAATTTTTGACTCAGACTCATGTGAGAATAACTTCCATTTTACCAATGCAGGTCCTTGGGAACTTGTTGGATAAACCAATAATCTCCAGAATTCCTCTATAGAGGAAACCTCCTCCTTCACAACAAGATACTAGGAAGCTGTCCTTCTGTCATAGACCTCTTTCATTAGTTGGTAATTACAGATGAATACAAATGCAAACATAACACGAATGAGAGTTCCTTTTCTAGGTGAATGACGTGAGTGGCAGTGGACCGTGCAAGGAAACAGATTGTTTTGTGCTGTTGTTCATAGCCAGGGTTTCCTATCTGCTCTGGGTGAATCATACTAGCCTTCATGAAAACACATTGATAAGATTGTTTTTTTCAAGGGAGGAGGTGGTTGAGCAGCTACGAGCCTCCCTCTTGTGCAGATTTCTGATAAATTTGTATGGTGACATCATGTGTACAGAACAACAATGAATAATTCAACAATTTGCTCGTCTCATGGCTGGTGCTCTACCACATGACCTCGGCCTCCAGTTCAGCCATCGCTCTCCTGAACTCTAAGAACTTTATGAGTAAATCCATCATCAGCACTTGGCATCATTTTCAAACTTAACTGAGCTGCAGAAGTTCTTACCAAAATATCTGTGACTCTTACTGTGCCGATTTTATTCTTTTTTGGCATTTATGGCTGAGTTAATTAAATGCCAGGGCTGTGTTAGTTGGTATCACTGTAAGTGACAAAATTGTGGGACTTCTACAAGCTTATAAACTGTCAAATTGATAGATTAAAGGGAAGGATTGTGACAAACACATGACAATGACAGTGAGAAACTCAAACACTATTTTTATTCCTGCTGTCACTTGCTTTGGTCCATGTCAGCCTGAGAGATGGGCTTCTGGGTGCCAAGTATGAGTGGGTTCGTAGCTGCCTTTGGTGCTTACAGAACAATGATAATCATCAAAGCAGAATTGTCACATCTCAGAAAATAATCCTAATTTTTTTTGGTGTGGGGTTGGGGGGCGGGGGGAGGTATGTGGTACTACTGAGGTTTGAACTGAGGGCCTGGGTGTTGTTCCTTAACTTTCCCCATTCAAGGTAGAGGCTCTACCACTTGAGTCATACCTCTGTTTTTGGCACTTTTTTTGCTGGTTCATTGGAGATAAGAGTCTTACTTTTTTGCCTGGGCTAGCTTTGAACCTTGATTGCTACATCTCAGACTTTTGAGTAACTAGGATTACAGGTGTGAAACACTGGTAGGTTAAAAATTATTGTAGAAAGAAGCCATGCAGGATCAGGTGTGGTAGTACATGCCTGTAATCCTGACCTCCAGGTAGTGCAGCAGTTTGAAGCCAGAGGGTATCTGTGGTCTGAAGATGAACTGGGGTGGGAAGGGAGAGTCTATCTGAAAAATAACTAAACTCAAAATGGTCTAGGGGCATGGTTCAAGTAGTAGGACACCTACCTAGCAAACATGAGATCCTGAGTTCAAATCCTAGGGCCCAGATATTTTTGGTGAAGATTAGTTCAGTTAAACTAGAATTACAGCCAGAAAACCTCTTAATTTACCAATATATAAAATATTTCATAGTCAGTTTGTACAAACTTATGAATGGACCTAATTAGAATATGAGCATTTATATCTAAGATGTATAAATGTTATAGAGTTTTAGCAAAACACATATCTCATGATGCTGATAGAACAAGAAATAGAAATTGGGTGTTAATGAGACAGAATGTTGGAAGAAATATAAAATGAAGCGAGTGAAAGACCACATTGATTCTGTAAAAACATTTCAGATCCTATCTTTTGTCTTAAACCCCTTCAAGTGGCTTTTTATTTTACTCTAGGTAAAGAAAATCCAAAGTGCTTTCAACGGTCAACAGGGCCTGCACTGATTATTCATTGCTGTGTGATGAGTGCCCGAAGTTGACTGCTTTAAACAACATACATTTATGACCTTCGTTTCTGTGGGTAAAAGCTCTTGGCCCAGGGTCTCATGGATGCGGCAATTTGTGTATCAGCTGGCGCTGTATCCTGTCAAAGCATGGATGAAGAACCATCTGTTTCTGAAATCACAGAGCTGTTAGCAGGACTGGAGTTCCCATCGACTGTGGTCCAGAGGCATTAGGTCTTTGTCATGTGGGCCTCTACAAGGCTTCTAAAGATACATGGGAGTTTGTTACTACAGACAGAGGCCTGTGTATGTGCATTTTGTGTGTGTGTGTGTGTGTGTGTGTGTGTGTGTGTGTGTGTATGAGAGAGAAAGAGAGAAAGTCCCTAGTATGTTTGTATTTTCTTTGTGCTTCATCACAGCATTTATTACCGTTCACTATGACTTGCAGTTCATCTAGTGTCTGGCTCCTCATGTCTTCCTCCCCATTATAAACTATAATCAACCAGAAACATTTTTTTGGTTCATTGAGATAATGTCTCACTAGGTGACCCGGGATGGCCTCAGAATCATTGTGTAGCCCAGGCTGGGATCCATCTTACAATCTTCCTGTCTCTACCTCCTCAGTACTTGGATTACAGGCATGCATCACCACCCCTGGCTAGTTTTGCTTATTTTTTTTTTACATTTGACCCATCGTGACCAGAATAGTATTGGGCTGTTCTAAAGTACTAACAAAGAAAACAATTCAGAGAAGGGTTTGAAGAGTCTTAGAAACACATAACCCTTGTCTTTGAAACCCTGTCACATATAGAAATACTATGAAACATTATTGTCTGTTGATGCAGCAGAAGTAACAGCAATAACTTTGAACAGCTTAATAAGAGGAAAAAAATAGAATGCACTGCTCCAAGCACAAACAAAACAACCTCAAATCTCAAATGCAACAACGTACAAAGACATATGTACACACACACACACACACACACACACACACACACGCTGACATAAGGACCAACAATGTGCTCATGGATAGCTGTTTTCAGTTTCATTTTTTGGTTCTAGAATCTGTACAGAGCTGACTCTTTCACAGATGGACTTGCAAGTTGGGTTTGGGGAGCTGAAATAGGGTCACATATGAAAAGAAGAAAGAAAGCTGGGTGCTGGTAGCTGGGACAGGATATGCATTTTTTTTCAGTCTGAGCTTATAAGGGACACATTGGTCTTTCAATCATCTGCTCCTCATCCTGAATTGTCTTTTTTATGGCCTTCAGGCATTGTCCTCCCATCCAGCTTCTATCTGCAGAAGGTCGCCATGCTTTTCCTTGTCTCCCTTCGGTTCACCTCCTCTCCTCTTTCCTTGCAGTTCCTCCTCACAGTGGGAAGCAGGAGTTGTCTCCTTCACATCTGGCTGTGCCCCCAAAGCTTTCATTTCCACGTGGCCCATCTTAATGCTTATCTCGATTCTCCAGTGCTCAGCATTTTGTTAGGCAGAGATACCTGTGAGATAGCTTTACCTTTTGGGTGCTGCTCTTCCGCAGAAAGTCCAGGAATGAGTGCTTTGCTTCTCAGTGCTCTTTATGGTGGTAGGGATCCTTAAACACTTTCTTTTTTAACAGAATCTCTTGTTTCTTTTTTAATTTTTCATTATTTATTTTTCTGTGCTACCTTTCGAGTCAAGCCAGGTGCTGGATGGTGAAAGATGAGGAGAGGGAAATACATTGTTTTAGGTAAGAAAGGCCTCGACTCAAGCTAAAAAGCCATCATTTCATGATGTGTTATGCTGTCTCTGGAATGAAAATGAATAGAAATCTAAACTTTCTCCATTTTAAGTCTTGGTGCCTTCTCTTCTTTTTCTACTTAGTCATGAGTTAGAAGTAGAGGGGCAAGTAATAATTGCCAATGAAGTTTCTCGCCTCTACAACAAAGGGAAAACCGGGGAACATATACCATGCTAGGTGAAGACGTAGAGCATTAGTTGGTGGTGGTGGTGGTGGTGTGTGTGTGTGTGTGTGTTTGCTAGCAGTAGGCCTTGAACTCAGGGGCCTCATGATTTCTCTTAGCTTTTTCTGTTTAAAGCTGGTGACCTACCACTGCAGCCAGATCTCCACTTCCTGCTTCTTACTGGTTAATTGGCGATAAGGCTCTCTAAGAGTTGTCTGCCTGGGCTGGCTTCAAACTGTGATCTTTAAATCTTCGTTTCCCAAGTAGCTAGGATTACAGCGTGTGAGACACTAATGCCACAGCAGAGAAACAGTTTTTAATGAAGGAGGCTCATTTACATTTGTCCATATATGTGGTAAGATGGAATAAATGTGGGTTACACACTTACTGGCACTGTCTGCAGCTTCACTAGGGAATACGTTTTTCTGGGATCGTCTCCTTGCCTTTCTATTGCATCCTCCCCAGAGCTCACCCCTATCATCCTTGTTTCTTCCATCCTTTTCAGACAAGCCTCCCAGCAGACCCACCCTCATTCTTCCTTTTACATCGCCATCGGAAAACTGAAGAGCAGGACTGGGTCCAGGGAAGTAGGGTACTGACAGCCTTTTCTCTTCCAGTTGCGGTGCTATCCCTTGCAAATGTGTCCCCAGTTGTTACCTGAAATTGACAGGCAAAAGCATATCATATATCTTGTTTTTTACTCTTGACATATCTGTGTTCTTACTGTGCTGGTTTATGATGAGTTCGAAGATTTATATATGTCCAGAAATTAAATTGACTCTAATTTGTGTGTGTGTGTGTGTGTGTGTGTGTGTGTGTGTGTGTGTGTGTAATACAAATTCAGGACATCACTCTCTTATTTCCTTCAAGGCTGGTGCTCTACCACTCGAGCCACACCTCCACTCTCAGTGTTTTGGTGGTTAATTAGCGTTCAGAGTGTCAGGAGATTTTCTGCCCAGATTAGCTCCCAACCATGATTCTCAGATCTCAGCCTTCTGAGTAGCTGGGATTACATGTGCAAACCACTAGTACCTGTATCCTTTACTCTTTCTTTATACTACTTAAACAATTAAGAATTGCTCCTAGGGTTGTAGAGATGCTCTTTAATGTTGCTGCAAGAAAAGAGAGTCAAGAAGCCCAGGAACTTCTGGAGAGTTATTTGAACCGAAAGCAAGTTCTAACTAAAGAAACAAAGAAGCATTTATAAACTATAACTCATACCTTCCTTTCTCCTTTCTAGAACATGGGATCTTTTGCTCTCATCTGTCCACCTCAGTCCCACAATGCATTGTGGGATTTTCAGTGGCTTTTGGTTACAGTTTTAGAGGCTAGCACATCAATTTGCTACTCCAAATCCTGCAAATCTCCAGGAAATGGAAACAAGAAGTTTTTGCTTTGCTGTTGTTTTTCTTGCTGGTTCATTCATCTGTCTTTGAGATGAGAAGAGGTAGCACACAAATGGAGGGACAAAGAGTGAATAAATGCAGCAGAGGCACTTAGCAGACACTGTGTTGAAAATGAGCTATACAGCTGGTAGGTGGGGATGGGAAGGGAAAACTGTGAAAGCTCTAGGGAAGGGGTAACACTGTTCAAAAGGAAATGTAATCAGTACCTGATTTATGTAACCCTTCTGTGCATCATTTCTATACTAACAATAAAAAGTTAAAACAAAATCTGATGTGTTTTCCTGGAATCAGTTTGACCTTTAGCTAGAGAAGTATTTTCTTTGAATTTTTTTTCCTTCCCATCAGTGAGCCTTTTGTGTATTGATGGAAGCAAAGGAAAAGGATGGAGAAACCCTGTCTCACCAGAGCTGGCTTGTGTGTGTGTGTGTGTGTGTGTGTGTGTGTGTGTGTGTGTGTGTGTGTGCGCGCGCGCTGGTATTGGGGCTTGAACTCAGGACCTGCCTAGCAGCTGTCATTTTGTTTTTTGTTTTGTTTTGTTTTTTAAATCTATCAGGGTTAGCACTGTATCACTTGAGCCACATTTCTACTTTGGACTTTTTGGAGTTAAGAGACGCTTATTTTCTACCCTGGATGGCTTCAAACTCTGATCCTTAGATCTCAGCCTCCTGAGTAGCTAGGATTACAGACGTGAGCCAATGACAGACATGACTTCTTGAAGCCTTGTTTGGTACTCACACCCACTCTAAAAGGAGTGGAATACATCTTCCCTGTAATTTGACATGTGTTCTGCTTAAAGTAAAGCTTGTTTTCGTGTCTCTACATTTCAATTTTCTGCTCCATTAAGTTCCTATGGTATTATATTATATCCACTTTTTGTATTACAAAAAGTTCATTATGGGGGAAAAATAGTTTTAATCATCATTGAAACAGGAAAGAATAAAATATAAGAACTGACATTTATTGATCAGCTGCCATGTCTGGTATTTTGCTAAGGTCTGCATTTTGTAGGTAAGAAATCCAGATAGGTGCTGAGGGCTCATTCCTGTAACCCTAGCTGCTCTGGAAGCTAATATCTGAGCATCATGGATTAATCCAAGTCCAGGCAGAAAATCCATGTATCTGTTATCTCCAGTTAACCAGCAAAAAGCTGGATGTAGAAGGATGGCTCAAGTGGCAGAGCACCCAGTCTTGAGTGCAAAAGCTCAGGGATAGTATCCAGGGCCTGAGTAAAAGTCCCAGTACTGGCACAACAAAATAAAACAAAACAGTAAACCAAAGAAATCAAAACAAAACAAGTGCAAAAAAAAAATCTTAAGAATGCAGTAAGGTTGAATCCAGCTACTGGATAAGCTCAGCTGTCAACCTCCATTCTTTATTATCCTTGCTAAACAATTCACTTCAAAAGCATAAAAAGAGGAAAGATTTACCTTAGATGTACTTGAATATTGATGTTTCCCTGGCAATGGATTCTAAATTAAAAGTCAGAGAGTTGTGGAATGCAGTTTTGTTTTAGAAATATGAGCTCTGAAGCAGCAGTGTCAGAAGTTACCTCTCCTCCACTGTTAATTGAAAAGAGAAGTTGGATTCTTTGATGATGCTATGCTCTAAGTTACTTTAGAAAAAAATGTGCTTGCTAGGCAGAAAGACTGGGTCTCATTGATCCTGACATTTTTTTCCATATTTTTTATTGTAATTAATAGAAGGGTTACATTATATTCACCAAATAGAGGGTGCATTACTTCACATACATTGATACCCTTTCTCATGTCTTGGTCCCCATTTCCCTCCCCCCCACCTCTGCCCCTCATCTTGTTTTTCCCCCTTCCCTATCCAATTTCAAATAACCAAATACGAATATATCCAATATATCAGATAAGAAGGTGAAATACTATAACAATATGAGATAACTAAGGGACAGCAAAAGAGATGAGATAACATAGTATATTAAGGACAACAATCACTCGTTATATGGCTTTTGTTTCTATATCCTGGAGGTTGCTCCTGACTTTTGAATCTCAATCTGTTCTGGTCTTTTTTACTTCCTCGCAGTAAAACAGAGCCAAGTAGATTCTTAGCTATTGACACTTACCTGCTGATCCTTGACACACAAACTGACACACACACACACACACACACACCCGAGAGTGTGCGCTGTTTTTCCCAGTGTTGGGTGTTCTTTCTTTTAAACGATTATGTGAGGTGTTTGCATTAGCAATAATGCAAAATTATTTCTGGATCCAGAGTGTTTGATAAGTTTATGGGTATGGTTTTTCTGGTTTATTTTCTTGTTTATTTGTTTGTTTTTGTGTTGGTCCTAGGGCTTAAACTCAGGGCCTCAGTGTTGTCCCTGAGCTTCTTTTCTGCTCAAGAGTAGCACTCTACCACTTGAGTCCCAGCCCCATTTCCAGCTTTTTGGATGCTTATCTGGAGTCTCACAGACTTTTCCCCCTGAGCTGTCTTTGAACTGTGATCCTCAGATCTTAACCTCCTGAATCGCTAGGATTACAGGTATGAGCCACGAGGGTCTAACTGGAATGGAATAGACCCATGTGTCCATTTTGTTCTTGATTTAAATTTGTTAAATGCATAGGTGTTGATCTTTGTTTTGTCAGTCTGTGCTATGGTTTGTTCTGGACGGATGGTGGTTTTGGCCTTGCACAATTAAGATGCACAGTCATCTTGCCTCAGCATTTATGAAGCAGACTGTTGCTTTGTGCAAAAGAGTCACTCAGGACAAAGCACAGACTGAAAGCCACTGCTGTTCTTTGCAATAAGGAGTAATTTTGGAGCAGGGCGGGGTGTAATTCACTGCTTGTCCTGGCCTGTAATCCCAGCACTCCACCTAGTTGGGAAGCTGAAAGGTCACCAGTTCAAGGCCACCCTGAGCTACACAGCAAGACCCTACCTAAATAAGCAAGCAAACAAACAAAAAAAATGTACAAGCTGTAGAGTTAAGGAATTATGGACTTAGTCAGGTACGGATATGCTCCTGTGATCCTAGTGGTGCAGGAAGCATAAATGGTAGGATTGAAGTACAGGCCGGAGGGGTGTGTGTGTGTGTGTGTGTGTGTGTGTAGAGGGAGGATGGTAATTACTTATCTTCTCTATATTGTTATTTCTTCTGTAATGTGCAAAACACAGGGTTTTATTTTGCAGAATAGATAAATGTACATGAATGTTTATCATGTTGCCCAAAGATGTAGGTAAGCCTATCTTTTTTCCTCCTCCCCAAATCAAATTTCAGTGATGTCCTATTGAATCAGCAGGAAATCACTTCAGTGCTCTAAGGAAAAGTCCTTTTGCTATAATTCTTAAGGACTCCGTTTGCCTTTGGGCTCCCCTGGTAGGCAGAGGCTGCTGGAGTTGGGTCTGTTGATAAGTCCTGGAGAGGTGGCTGTGATTAAAGACTGCCTGAGTTTCCTGCCTCCCCTTGGGGGAGGAGGAGGTGAGAGCTGCCTTGTTACCCAGAGAACATGGCTTTCAACATCCCTCTGTTCTACTTCTTTATTTCCCCTCTTGTTCTTCAGTCACATGATTTCTCCTTTCATATTTCTTTTCCTAAGAATATATTATGGTTACCAAAACTAATTTATCTCCTGGGGAGTGCTGCAGATGTTTCTTTTCTGTTTTGTTTTGACAGTCTTTAAAAGAATCCCCAATCTCTTTGAGCTACATGAAGGGCCATCATTTTAAGCTTCTGAAAGGCAAAATGTAGGAGAATCAAAGAAAGAAAAAAAGAGTCTCTGAAAGATGAAAACCCTTACTAGGTACATTTTAACGTATGCTGCTGATCAAAACAAAACAAAACAAAACAAAACCCCCCAAACGAAGAAAAACAACTGGAGTCCCAGACTCTTGGAAAAAGTGATTCATTAAACCTTATTCTGGCATGAGAGACTACTCAACACTTTCACCTGAATGCCTTTCCTATCAACAAAACAATTGGAGACAAGACAGCTGATTTCTGTATTTTCCAGAAGTTTTAAAATGAATGAGTGTTTAATGAAAGAAGTATATGTGTCAGGTTTCAAGGCTGGGATCTGCACTGTTCTAGTCCCATATTGAGATGGTTCTCTTCCTCTTCTAGTTCTTTGTCTGGGACTCAATCATCTTAATGTCTATATTGAATCCCACTGGCAGAAATCCTTTTTTTTAAATTTACTTTTAAAAATCGTTATTATAAAGGTGATATACAGAGAGGTTACAGTTATATAAGTCAGGTAATGAGTACATTTCTTTTTGGACAATGTAGAAATACTTCTTACCTCCCAAATTAAACCAGCATGAAAAGTGTTACCTAATCTGTGTCTGAATAGCAGCACCCCTACTCTATCTCCCTAGCTTCTGCCTCTCTGCTCCTCTGTCCCTGTAGCATGGGTTCTAGAAGCTCTAATGGTCATGGCCTTTGTATGGCCGCTGCTTACAGGGGTGGCCTTCTGCATGTGGTTGTGCACAGGGTATTTCCTTTGTTTATGCTTCCTTTAGGAGCTAGCTCAAATGGCTTTCTTCCTCGAAACCTCTCTGGATTCTCCAAGCAATTCCTTCCTTTGGGGGTCATACCCTATTTACACATGATATTTAAATAGTCTCTATTATGCCTGATGACAACTTTTGTATTTATACATTTCTGATTAGCTTCTGAGTGTGTACATCCATTCTGGGGCTTGAACACAGGGCCTGGAAACTGCCTCAGCATTTTTGCCCAAGGCTGGTGCTCTACCACTTGGGCCACTCCACTTCCAATGTATTGGTAGTTAATTGGAGATAAGCACGCCAGGAACTTGGCTGCCCAGGTTAGCTTTGAACTTCGATCTTCAGCTCTCAGGCTCCTGGGTATTTAGGATTACAGACACACATTTTCAGCACTTGGTGCCTTTTCCTTGTTTGTGGTGCCTACAGCATCTGGCACAAGACCTGACACATTCAAGGTAGTTGGTACAGGCTAGCTGAACGAGTGCATTCATCTGTATGTACAGATTGGTGTTTTTTTTTTTTTGGCCAGTCCCGGGCTTGAGCTCAGGGCTTGAACACTGTCCTTGGACTTTCTCAAGGCTAGCACTCTGCTACTTGAGCCTCAGCACCACTTCCGGCTTTTTGCTATGTATGTGGGGTACCGAGGAATCGAATCCGGGTCTTCCTGCATGCTAGGCAAGCACTCTACCACTAGGCCAAACTCCCGGCCCCAGATTGGTATTTTTATTGTTGTTTTTGGCAGTACTGGGGTTTGAACTCAGTGTTTCGTACTTTATAGGTAGCCACTCTCACCGGAATGACATTCCAGTCCTTTTGGACTACATTAATTCTAAATCTCATCTCATTGTTTGGTCTGGTTGTTCTGGACCAAAATCCTTGCATTTGCATTTCTCATCTAGCTGAGATGACAGGTACACACCTAACATTTTAGTAGTTGAAATCGCTTCTTGTGAACTTTTCACCCAGCTTGGCCTCAAACCACAGTTCTCTTGATCTCAGCCTCCTGAGTAGCTAGTATTACATTATGAGCTATCATGCCTAGCTAAATCTCTGTGTGTGTGTGTGTGTGTGTGTGTGCATGTATATA
Organism: Megascapheus bottae; assembly: GCF_031878675.1. NCBI lineage: Eukaryota > Metazoa > Chordata > Mammalia > Rodentia > Geomyidae > Megascapheus > Megascapheus bottae. The sequence continues at coordinate 14,628,940 of NC_143531.1, read as the reverse complement.
TGTTTCATTTTTACTTATTCATTTATTTTGTGGATACTAGGGGTTGAACTCCGGGCCTCATTGCTGTCCCTTGGCTCTTTTTGCTCAAGGCTGGAGCTCTATCACTTGAGTGATAATTCTACTTTCAGCTTTTTGGTGGTTAATTGGAGATAAGAGTCTCATAGACTTTAGGCAGGCTTTGCACCTCAATCCTCTGATCTCAGCCTCTGGGTGGCTAGGATTACAAGCATAAGACATAGGTGCCAGCTAAATCTATATATTCTTAATACCATCAATTTTGTTTCCCTCAGATTTGATTTAATTCTTGTATTCTTAAATATGCTTCTATGAATATGAAAGCAAACTGTACTTTTATACATATTTATAAAGAATATTTGTATCTTTGTGCTATTTAAACAACAAGCCTAAATTCACACAGAGTTTTACAATTGTGCATTGCAGAGCACACCGTTAGAATGTTTATTCTTTGTGCAGCCCTATTTCAAAAGGCCATGTCTAGTCTAAGCCCCTTTGCGGCCATTGGCTTGTCAATGGAACTGCACTTCAAATCCCATGTGGGTCCCTTAACTGATCTTTTTGGTTGGTGAGAGACCAACACTACCCACAGAACGCTGTAACCATGGTGATGAGATGCCCTATTTTAACTTTTTAACAGTAAAGATGAGATACTCTAACAACTTCAGAGCCTGTGTTTCCCCGTGGAATTTGGGGGAGCCATTCAAGCATTTAAGCTATCGAATCAAGCCTTGAGCAGATAATTACTTTCTCTTTTATCTTGGTTCCTTTTAAATTAGGGGTAGTGACAGACAGTGGATTTAGTACAGTACCAGCCTAATGTGAGGTCTAGGGCCAAGTGGGGAATTCTTGTCATTTTTATGTGAGCATTGAGAGGTGGGGAGATGGGAACCTCCCTTAAGTCAGGGGTTTTATGAAGAATAAAATTGGGGTATTTGCCCCAAATCAGGACTGTGTGCTTCTAAAACTGTGTGATGAAATGAAAGTATTAGAGAGGGTGGATGCAATCCATGTAGAAAATCAAAGTGTTCATTGGACTGTTTTTTTTTTTTTATTACCCAAATTAGTCTTAGACCTAGTTAGAATGAGCACAAGTGTGCATTTGAGATTTCGGGACCACTGAGAAGGTACAAAGTCCAATATCCTCCCCTTTCTTTAGAGTGAAAAAAATCCAAATTGTCAAAGTTTTTCCATTTAAAGGTTTTCAAAGCATTACAAGAGAAGTTTCTGTGAAAAGACTTCACATAAGGAGAGAGGTTGAGATTGGGCGGCCTGTGAAATAAAACTGGTTTGCCATTGTGGTGTGTGTGTGTGTGTGTGTGTGTGTAGAGGGTTTGAGTGAGGGTTCTGGGGCTTGAACTCAGGGCCTGGATGCTATCACTGAGCTTTATTTTACTGATAGCTTACACTCTACCACTTGAGCAAGAACTCCACTTTCAGCTTTTTTTTTTTTTTTTTTTGCCAGTCCTGGGCTTGAGCTCAGGGCCTGAGCACTGTCCTTGGACTTTCTCAAGGTTTAGCACTCTACCAGCTTTTTTCTATGTATATGGTACTGAGGAATTGAACCCAGGTCTTCGTGCATGCTAGGCAAGCACTCTACCACTAGGCCAAACTGCCGGCCCAGCCTTTTGTTAATTTTATTTTTGCTAGTCCTGGGGCTTGAACTCAGGGCCTGAGCACTGTCTGTGTGTGGGCTTTTCTCAAGGCTAGCACTCTACCACTTGAGCCACTTTACCACTTCCATCCTTTTCTATATATGTGGTACCTAGGAATCGAACCCGGGTTTGTGGCTAGGCAAGCACTCTTACCACTATTCCAAATTCCAAGCCCCCACTTTCAGCTTTTTGTGTGCTTCATTGGAGATAGGAGTTTTATAGACTTTCCTGCCTGTGCTGGCTTCCAACTTCCATTCTCAGAACCCAGCCTCCTGAGTAGCAGAATTATAGGCATGATTTACCAACTCTTAGCTTTTAGTTGTATATTTTTCAGAGGTGATTGCTGAAGAGTATCATTCTCTCTATATATATATGACATATGTATATGTGTATATGTACATATATTTCAATTGTAATAAAAACTTCACATAAAAACCTACATTACTCTATTACTTTTAAATAACAAGGGGAGTGGAAAATGAAACTCGCAAGATGAAAAGCTACTGTCCTATTTAATAGATCCAGACTTTCTCTAGTTGATACCGCCTCCACTCACCTACTGTGACTTCATGGTTATTGTCTTGCTCACTCATCTATTTACCTTCCTGGCTCCTGTGGATAATAACAAAATAGTTTAGTAATAGTGACAACTCTGGAGCCGATGACAGCGTGTCTGCTCTAGATTCAGCAAGAGCTCCTTTCATTTCTTGCATCTCAGTTAAAAACTAGGAGACTTTTCCATTTCTCCTTTTCTGTTTATTATTCTTATTGCTATTATAATTGTGCCAATACTGGGGCTTGCATTCAAGCCTCTCATTTTTTCACTCTTGACTGGTGCTCTGTCATTTGAGCCATTGTTCTAATTCTGGCTTTTTGATAATTGAAGATTCAACTGCCACAGATTTTTCTGCCTCAACTGACTTTGCAATTTTAGATTTCAGCCACCCGACGATCTAGGTTTACAGGCAATGGACTGCCAGTGTCTGTATGTGGTCCTCCTCCTCCTCTTTCTTCTTGCCGGTCCTGGAGCTTGAACTCAAGGCCTGGGTGCTGTCCCCAAGCTCTTCAGCTCAAGGATACCACCTTACCCTTTGAGCCACAGCAGCACTTGAGGCTTTTTCTGAGCATATGGTACCGAGGAATCGAACCCAGGGCTTCATGCATGCTAGGCGAGCACTCTACCACTAGGCTATGCTCCTGGCCCAAAGTGCCTGTCTTCTTTTGTGTTTCATTCCCTGTATTTTCTCCTTGGGATTTTAACAGAAAATAAACACACCAAAGAAAATAAACAGAATATGCATTTTCCAATACAGATTCACTGAAAAGCATTTACTATTCACATTTCTAGCACAAGTATGTATATGTGTACATTTGTAAATGTGTTCTTACTTGAGGCTGTCTTGAACTGAATTTTTGAGTCCTTCTAGATTGCTGACTTCAATGTCTCGAGAACTTATTGTGGACTAGAACAATATAGCAAAATCAAGTTGAGGCATGGAAATTATTGCACGGTATAATCAGTGTGGGAAAAAGCTGAAGAATCTATTCTCAAACCTCTTTCTGTATAGAAGAGGCACTGTTTAGTTAAGAGCCTTACCTGACCCTATTCTGTAATAGGCTTTAGAGACAGACTATGATGACCTAGGAAGGAATGCATGGGAGACTTCTTTCTGCCCTGAAGGTCTTTGAGTCTCTAATCTCCTCTTTGTCCCTATCTCTCATCCATTATGTAGGGTTCTGAAATACCTTATGATGTTTACTTTGTTGTAAAGTTTAAAAAGCAGCTTTTTTTTAAGAGTTTGGAGATGAGCATCCTTGTAAACAAACACTTTGAGTTACATTTATTTATATTAAGCTCATTGTGGTTTTGAGGTGAGCTAGTGATATGTCTCTGTAAGAGAACCACTTGTGGGGAATACAGTTTATTGGATGGTCTGGATAACAACTTTTGGCTCCCTTTACAAAAAAAAAAAACCCTAAAACCAAAAAAAAGAAACAAAACATAACAAAAAAATCCCATGGAGGGGCCGGGAGCATGGCCTAGTGCTTGCCTAGCATGTATGAAGCCCTAGGTTCGACTCCCTGGTATCACATACACAGAAAAATAAACCCCAGAAGTGGTGCTGTGGCTCAAGTGGTAGAGCACAAGCCTTGAGTTCAAGGACAGTACCTGAATTCAAGCCCCAGGACTGGCAAAAAGAAATAGTGAGGCCATACTTCCCTCACGGATTTCCAGCTAGTCACTGATGGTGGTGTGGGTATCAGAAGCTTGTCTTGTGTGTGGGGACTCCCTATTGCTGACAGACTTTCTGAAATCTTTGCTTCTCTTCCTGGCTCCTTCTTTCAAGTCCTTTTGTTCTTTTGAGAATTTGTCTAGGTATCCAGCCTCTAACATCATCAGAAGGCTCTTCTTACATTCTCTTGCCTCTTGCTATTCATAAGCATCACCGTCAGTAAGTTTTAAAACTGTAGTTTTGTTTTAATGTCTGATTCTCAGGGTTCCAAATTAATAAATGTTGCAAGAACTATGGTTGATAAGGAAGAACAGTAATTGTAGAAAAATACTGCACTGAAGACTTGAGGAGCTAAAAGGTCACAAAATGATCAGGCGAAATTTTGCTTTGAACCAGCATGAACATGATGTCAGGATAAAATTCCAGATGGAGTACAGAACAAGATGTTAATTTCTTGCTATTTTGGGGGACCAAAATCTTGTAGTGACCAGGCACAGACTTATAAAACACTAAACAGAAATACAGATATTAAATAATGGTAGGTAATATAATGAATACCAAAGGTAGGAGACAGACAGATGTGTTGCTTTGTGCATAAATTGGAGGGGGTGCTGAGGTATTTTATTTTTAATATTCATTAGTGTGAGCTACTGAGATGGTGAGTCCTCTAATTATGACTAATTAAATTAGATTCATGGAAATCTCTCAAGGACAGACTTTTAATTGGGAGGCATCACTGATACCTATTTTTGAGAAAGAAACAATTCCCTGGAATTCAAAGGAGGATCTAATCCACCTTTCTTTCCCTACCTACTCCAAACTGTGATTGGGTATTATTTGGGGGGTAGGAGAATTAGCTTTTTGTTTTGTTCCTGTTTTTCCTAGAGACATACCAGAAGAGTAAAGGAGTAGCATTAGCCTTTCTTTGGTAGCTCAGATTCCTATGGCCTTCAGATATCCCCACTGCATTAGCTAAATGGAACCTTACACTATGCAGTGCTTTCCTCTAGGAAGAGACCTGGGCCAAGGAATTAGCTCTCAGGTAATATGCAATTAGCTCAGCCTATAAAATACAATGGATATCCAGTCAATTTTGCATTCCAGACAGCTCTTAGAACTGTTCTCCCTGGTGACTGTTATCTCATTGGCATTGTTGAAACCATTTTTAACTGTGTTCTCAGGACAGGTGTTCTCCGTTTGGTTCTTCCCATTTATTGGACATATTTCTTTAATAGGAACAGCTGTTGTAGGCTGTTGAATCATGTTAGATATAGAGAGCACTGTAGAAGCCCTGTAGGGCGTGGTAGTGTAAGCCCATGCTCCCAGCCTGCACTGGGAAGGGTGAGCTAAAGAGTCGGACCCTGATAAAAGCAAAATGAGAGCACCATAGTGTGACTTTGCTGATGTTAATAGGGATTAAGACACAAATAGGTGATGACCAAAATGATATGTGTAAAGCCGCAGGCTTTAATATGAAAGCAAAACTCTGGAAGCTCAAAGAAAACCTCACCACAGTCTTTAATCTGAGGCCTGGTGATGGAGGGGAAATTCCTCGCCAAACTTCAGGCAGAAGAACAAAAGTATCCCTCCCCTCCCCAGTATAAGTCAGAGAAAGTGACAGATTTCCAGGAGAAATGATAGAAGGGATTTTGAGGGACAGGAAGTCTTGGCTGGAAAGAGCTCATGTTACAGATCTAGGCGGAATAAAGAAAACAGGGGAAGAGTTGCACATTTTTTATATTTATGCTTTTAAAAATTCTCCTTGTAGCTTCATTACTTTCGATTTGGTGTAAGGATTGTTGGTTTAAGCAATGTAGAATGGCAGGGTGGTATCTTAATATGTCACAGTCATCAGTTGGGCTTGATTTTCCCCAAGGAAATGAATTTTAATCAAAGAACTCTAGTCCTTGTGATTTGTTTTCATTTATTTCTGCATCTAGTTTCCCGAATGATATGCAGGTAATGTTCAGAGGTTTTGTCTATCCTTAAGGGTTAACTGAACCCATGGTTTACCTCATCTCTTACCTTTTGCTGCCATCCTGTGGTCATTCTATTTTCTAGATTTAAAAAAATCATTTATAAAGCCATATTTTCTATTTTTACCACAGATCATAGTTTCAGATTTGTATCAACTCTCATTGAACCCAGGCATACTATAATGTACAAATTTAGCAGTATTTCCCTTTATTAAAATTTCCACAATACTCGTATTACCGTGAACATTAAACTCAGAATATGATTCCACGTGCTGTTCTCAATATCGCTTTATTCCTCTCCATTGCTGGGCTTTTCAGGGGCTTCCTAGACAATACTAGGCTTCTGCATTGTCCCTGTCTCCAGGGGATTATAAGTGTTCTTTCTTTCTCTTCTCTCTGCCAAACTTATAATATTTTATGCGGGAACCTAGCTTTAGATTTCCTTTCTTCGATGTCCCCTCTTCTGATCTTACAGACGTCTGCCAAGTATATCCACCTTACTAGTGATATGACAGGCAGATGCAGTATTAAGCAGGGTTCCTTTGATTAAAGATGAGTTCATGTGTCCTCTGGCTGTGACCATTCAGGTTTAACTTCTCTGGAAAAGAAGATATACAAAGGATTGAGGGCAGAGTGGGCAAAGATTTCTGGTTGACCCATAGACTTTTGTCTAGAGATTGGCTTTTTCTCATCAAGAAAGAGTCATTGGGTACCTTTCATGAAAGCACATATATATATATTTAAATTTTATTATAAAGGTGATGTACGGCAAAGGGGTTACAGTTTCATTAGTCCGGTAATGAGTATATTTGTTTTTGAGCAGTGTTATCCCCTTCCCCATTTTCTCCTAGTTTTCTCCCGTCCACCCTATTCCCCTCCCTCCCCAAATTGAGCCTGGGCATTGTCCTTAAGCTCTTAGCTCAAGGTTATTGCTCTACCACTTGAGCCACAACGCCACTTCCAGTTTTCTGGTAGTTAATTGGAGATAAGAGTCTCTTAGATTTTCATGACTGGGCTGGTTTTGAACTGTGATCCTCAGATCTCAGCCTCTTGCATAGGGAGGAGTACAGGCATGAACCACCAGCACCCAGCTAACTGCTTTTTAGAGAGGTGAGAATCTTGTCTAAGGATACTCAGATGGCAAGAATTTTATGGAAGAAAGGACTGGGTACATAAATGCAGGTCTTAGCTTTGATTGTCAAGATATAAGCCTTGGATCTGTGCTTCTGTTCTAAGTAATTTCCTTATCTTCGAGCACCTCTGAACATTGCCTAGCTTGATTCTAGATGCTACTTTTTTTTTTTTTTACTTTATATGGGTATTGTTAATACTCTCTTCCAGTTTATGGCTTGCAACCAGCTTGAGCCATTTCTGGCTGTTCCATTCCAACTCATCTCTATCTGTTCTGCTCCCACTTTCACACTGACTTGTGTCATCACGTTCTGTAAAGTGACTTTAACAGAGATTACTATTTTAGTATATTTCCATGTGACCAGTTTTTTCCCTAATGGTAACTTTGGATCTTATATACAAGATCTTTATTTTCCACCAGCTCAAAATGACATTACCTTCTGAAATTTTGGGGGGTTGGCATTTTGAATGGAACTCTACAGTCTTGGCTAACATGTGAATGTTTGTCTCCCACAAACTTGTGTTCAAGCTGAGCAACAGTAGTTCAGAACTATAATCCTCACTACTCAGGAGGCTGAGATCTGAGGATTGCAATCGGAAGCCAGCCTGGGCAGGAAAGTCTGTGGGACTCTAATTTTGAATTAACAGCTTCACAGCTGGAAGCAGAGCTGAGGGTCAAGTAGTAGAGCGTCGGCCTTGAGCACAAAAACTTCAGAGGTAGTGCCAATAGTTTGTGTTCAAGCACCTGCGCTGGTACAAAACCAAACTGAAGTCATATTGACGGTTAATTGCCGTTGTACATGTATTAAGATTGGATCTCTAAGAGATAAGTTAGACCATGTGAGCTCTGGCATCACGGATGGGTTTGCTGTCACTGTAAAAGAGCAAGCTCAGTCTCTTCTTGCTTTCTCTTTTAGCCTTCCACTGATGTGATAATTGCTTCAATGGTATGCTGCCTGGAGAAGGCCTTTCCTAGATGCTATACTCTGGTCTAGCAAGTCCGTAGAACTTTTAGCCAATAAGCTCTATTCATTGCAAATTGCCCAGTCTCTAGTATTCTGTGACAGCAGCACAAAGTAGGTTAAGATAGTCCTTAGTTTCCACAGATATATGATGCATATTCATTTCAAATCAAATTTCCATATATGCACAGGTGTGTTTCTCATTTCTTCGTGTGTTCCATTGGTCTTGGTATCTGTGCAGAAAAGTGTTGTGTGATCGTTAGCCTTGTTGTGCCTATTTTTATATAGAATAACCATTTGCATTTCTGCATAGAGTTTAGAGTCCAATTACCAAGATTTTCCCCAAATTTGTAGTGATTTTAATTTGAGTTGGGGGATAATTTAGGTCTTCACAGATGGCTAATTTGTTCTTACAAAATCGAGTCTTCCTACTCATGAGCTGATTCTGTCACCCTTCTTGGCAGCTAAGTTTGGCCATGTAAAGTTCTTGCAAACTGGCTGAAACTATTACCTGTCTCGTGCTGTGTTTGTAGGCCATGTGACTCTGCTGCTTCTCCTTTAAATCAGTGGAATGGATTTTGCCATTTTGAGTGTGAGCTGGTCTAGGACTTGCATTGCTGAATAGAAAGCATGGGAGTGGTACTGTGTCAGCCTCAATAGACCTTTTGTATAAGGGCCTCTCTTGGAATTTCACTGCTGTTTGTGAATAAGGTTGGGTGAGCCGCTTGGATGGTAAGAGACAGCAGAGCTGGCTCACTCATTTTCAACTCAACAAAGATAAAAAGGGATTGATTATAACACAGACCAGAACTGAGTTCAGTCTATATCCACCATCCATTGACTGAATCTAATAATTATGTTAAACCATTGAAGAGTGGAGGTACTCAATAGTGACAAAACACTAATGTTAAGCAACCAAGTTCTTGCTGCTGTAGTATAGGTAGAAGGGACTCATTTTCAGTTTTCTTTAATAACTTTCTTCTATACAAGGCTGATCTAGATGTCATTGAGCTTGAAGTTTGCAGATAAAAACAGAGTTCTAGGGCAGTGGCTTTCCAAATCTGGTCTGTAGACTCATGTAAGTGAGAGAATTTTAAGGGTTAAATTATTTTCACAATTATATTAAGTTGTTATTTGTCCTTTTTAAGACACTGACATTTGTAATGAAGGTGGAAAAATCACTGATGGGTAAGACTTCTGCTACTGTGGCAGCTGACTCTATTGTACCAAATTCCTTCATGGCTGTTCTTTAGTACCACAATGTGTCAGTTTAACCTACCATCATCCTCAATCTGTCAGTGAAATTACTAATTTTATTAGGTCTTGGTCTTTGAGTACATATCTTTTTTTAACATGTCAAAATGTCAAATCAGCATCATATTGGTCTCCGATATCTGAAGGTGATGTTGAACCCAAACCTGTCTGTGCAATTATTCAGATGAATCCTCCTCTTCCTCCTTCTCCTTTTCCTCCTCTTCCTCCTCCTCTTCCTTTTTCTTTTCTTTCTCCTACTCCTTTTCCCGCCCACCTTCCCCTCTTCTCAGGGCCTTATTGGTGGGCAGGTTCTTTACTATTTAAACCATGTCTAAAGTCTTCCCTGTTATTCAGATGTGTAGACAGAAAAACTCTGGCTAACTAAACTTGGGGATTTTGACTTGACATGTTTTAGAAAATGAGCCAAGTCAGCCAATAAAAAATTTGAGCAGTCAAAAAAAATTGAGCATTTTGAAAAGCTTGTATCTGCTACAATGACCTTGAAAGCTTCCCGATACTTAAAGACTTTCTGATGATGTCAGCAGTATATCAATACATTTTTAAAAAAAATATTGCATAATGAAACATGTCAGCATTTGGAAAATGTGCATTAACTCAGTGAACCAATATTTCTCACATGACTAATGCTGTCACATTATGCACTCTCCAAAGACCCATTTCAAGTTCAAGATGATGATGGATCTTATTGGAACCGAGTATAAATACCTCATTAATATCACATTTCAGATTTCACCCTGCAATTATCCTATAAGAAACTATCATTCATTATGCTTGGGTATAACATTAAATAAGACTAGTCACAAATATCTGACTATTAAAATACCCCCCCAACTGTGACCTCTCTGTACATCACCTCTATAATAGCAATAATAAAAATAAAAATAAGTACCCCTCACCTTCCAACTACAATTCTGTGTGAGTCTGGATTTGATTTGTCTCTCTCAGGAAAAACAACATAAAGCAATTGACAAATGAAAAAGGCAATTTGAGCATCCAATTGGTCACTCAGATATGAAAAGCACAGAGTAATTCTCCTTTCTGCATTACATTTTCAGCTTAGTAGGTTTCTTTTTTCCTAAAAAAGAATCACATGGAGAGTGATTATCATGGTGCAGTTTGTCCAGAAGCATGAAATCAACTCATGATAAGTGATCTTTTTCTTCCTTTTTCCCTTGATCCCTCAAATCTCAGCTTCTAGAGTAGCAAGAATTGAAGGTGTGAAGCCACCAGTGTCCGGCCTGTGTTTATTTTATACATGACACCATTCACATGACTGCATGGGTTTCTGAGTCTCTTCTGCTTCTGAGTGCTGTCCCATGAATGAATATTGTTTGCTCAAATTAATTTAGTTAAATTTATCGTCTCACGTTATGCTTTCAAGTATGGTGAAGGAAATGAGTGTAGTTTGGCAATGTTGTCTTCTGATTACCTGTCTTGGGAACAGATGAATTGGTCATTTTTATATACTTAAAACAGTGTTGAGCAGACTTTAAGAATTATGTGTCATTATGATAATTGCTATTTGGGATATAAACATTGGATGCAAACCTATTTAGTCTCCTGACCATGACTAAAGACTTAAGGTGGCCAAAGACTTAAGGTGGGGCAAAACAAACTAAACCGACAAGGTTTCTGGTCTGAAGTAGAGAAGAGTTCCTATCTTGATGATGTGTTCAGGTACTGACATTTTGTAAATTCTGACTTTACTTCTGAGTGCTACAGGAATGAATCACTTACTGGACACTGTTTTGGCAGTTACTAGAGGTTTTCTTCTAGGTAATAAGAATCTACTTCAGTTTATCATACATATATTTTTGGTAGCACTGACACCAAATTATGGAAATGTTAATATATTTTGACTGGTGGCTCAAATTAGAGACAATTTAAATGTTTTGAGTCACTTTTTGATGTGTTACTTTGGCTGAATACTAAAGCATAGAAAATGCATCTAAAGCACATGATTAATAAAAGTGTGCCCTCTCATTATTTTCTGAAAGATATTTTCGTATCACAATGTATTATTTATAAACAAGTTTGGACCAAATAAAAGGCAATTAATTTAGAAGAATATCACTTTTATTGGTGAATTTTATACATAGTAGTTTAAATAGTAACTGTTGAGTACTTATAGAATTTTAAAAAAGTCTAGGGAGCTTAAATTCCAAATCTTTTTTATTTTGGCAACTACAAGGGCTTGAACTTGGGGCCTGGGTGCTTTCCCTTAGCGTTTGTGGTCAACATTGTACTCTACACTTCTGTTTTCAGGGTTTTGCTGGTTGGTTGGAGATTTGTTTGTCTGGATAAGCTCCGACTAGTGATCCCCAAATCTCAGGTTCCTGAGTAGGTAGAATTGTAAGTGAGCCACTGGTGTCCAAATTGAATACCTTCTTATGTCAGAGCATATTACTCCCCTCTCAGCCCACTCTTTTTATGTATCCCGTGACACTATGTAAAGGAATTGCCTCTCTCCTCTTTGGATCATTCTTTCTATGTATACAAAGATGGATACAAAGAAAGATATGAAGGACCCATTTCCACTCTGTTTTCCCAGGTGCATATAGATACCAGGCAAGCCACCAAAGATGGGAGCAGACTGCCTGACTCCAGCAGGGCAATCTATAGAAGCATGACTGTAAACATTTCATTGTGAGTCCAACCAAAAAGCCCCCCTACCTCCTTTGACCTACTGGCTTTTGCGGCTTTTGCATTAATGTCTGCCTCCTTGATCAGGCTTCATAACACCCAGCTTCTGTCCCAGCTCGAACACACAGGCTCCAAGCCCTTGGGAAGGCTGTCTCCCTCACTGCTGTATCTCAATAAACAATCCTTGCCTATGGAAGATTGAGTTTGGCCTGTTTCCTTTCTTCCTTCTCCATTTTTTCTAACACTTAGAAGTAGAATAAGTCAGAGAGAACTATCCGCTGCCATGTAAGCCACAAGCATCTGTGGTTGGATACAGAACTAGAGAAATCTCATGGTCTCCTAGGGTTTGGTGTCATTTACACCTGGGCTTATCTGTTTGGCTGTTTGGCTGAAGTTTGGGGGTGGGAGCTTGTTTATGATTGGCCCAAGCTTCCTTTATTTGTATCAGAAAATATATTTCCAAGTTGGGTTCCTTTTGCTGATATTCTAAGTTGTAAGAGAATTCAAGATGAGAAAACACTCTCAAGCTAATGGCTTTCTGCTCACTTGCCCAAGTCTGAAGGCCGAGCCTTTATCCTTTACAGCAGTGTCTAAGATGCTGTCTCTAAACAATGCTAACTCACTTGTGCTTGCTTCCATTTTCTTGGTGGAGGTCACATTTGGATTGGTCCTGACTGCTGAGGGATGTGATGAGCTCCGGGGTGCATCACTGTAAGCCAACCATCTCCCCTGCAGACAATGGCTGGACTCTAGTCAGGAATAAAGATTCAGAAAGCATAAACAAATACAAGAGCTACAATAGCCTGAGAGGAGGAGGGGGATCAGTATCTTAGTGGCTGTCATTCAAGACATCCCCCCCCCTTATTCTCAGTCACAGCAGTAGTTGTTGTCATGAGAAGAGGGCCCCCAGAGGACACACTGGAGCATCAGATGTGTCCCCATGCTGGGGCATCTGGTGTGTCCCCTGTCAGCCTTCAACCTCTGCCTTCTGCTTTCCTGCTGAGGGTCACAAAGAATGTTTCACCACTCTCCCTGTGATGACAGCCTCTTCACAGACAATGCTAGATGCTGAGAGAGAGAGAGAGAGAGAGAGAGAGAGAGAGAGAGAGAGAGAGAGAGAGAGAGAGAGAGAGAAATAGGTCCCCTGCTGTCACAAGGAGTTCCACTCCTTCCTGTCTTAACACGTACTTCCTAGAAAAAGCTCAAACAGTAGAGGAAGACAAAAACCCAGTATTGAAACCTAGGTATTTTTTTGTCTAGGCCTCAAGTTTTCTTTTCCCAGAGAAGCCTATGACAGCTAATAGCCACTAGGGGCCCCCAGCAACCTATATTCCTACACTGGAGATGCCTCACTTCAGCCTCTGCCATCCCTTCCCACAGCCACGTGGGGGGGAGGGGAGGGAAGGGAGGGTGTGTGTGTGTGGGGGGGGGGTGGTAATGGGGAAAACAACTCAAACGCTGACATCACCAGGCTGGGAGCCAGGCTGCTGAGCCCGTAGGTGAAGTTAAGCCTTAGAGGAATGGGCCGGGTGCTTTCCCTGCCAGCCCAATTTCCAGCTTAAATCATTTGCCTTAATGTTACTTTAATACGCTTCGGGGCCCCAGTGGGTTGAGAGTGGGTGGCAGGAGAACGGCATTTAATTTCCTCTGGAGTTTGAAAGGAGCCTGACATTTCTCCAGTAGTTGGGAGAGTCTCTAATCCTGTAGCAATAGGTCCTGTTAGGAGTGTTTTCTTAGGTGTGTGTGTGTGTGTGTGTGTGTGTGTGTGTGTGTGTGTGTGTGTGTGTGTGTGTGTGTGTATTTGCTTTCAAAGAAGGAACAAAAGGGGATGAACACTTGTGAAATGTCTAATACGTTTGTTGCATGATCTAACCTTCAAACTAAACTCATGCGGTTGGGGGTGGTGCTGGAAACCATCAGATTAGTGAAACAATTCAGAGATTAAGCAGTTTGCCCAGGGTGACAAAGCTGAGAAATGGCCCACAGAATCCATCCCTCTGAACCCACACTCTGGGCTCCATTGTGTGAGCTCTACTTAATCAGCCTTGTGGCCCGCTGTGAGAATTCTGGAAGAGGAGTCCTTCTCATCATGTATTTATACTATGCTCTCAATGTACATACCAAGAGACAAAGGGTGTGCGTTTTCTCCTATGTGGGAGTTAGTTATCATTGATATACAGGCATACATATACATACATATATATGTAAGCGTATACAGGATCACATGCACATGTACACAAAGATGTTAATTAATTAAAGATTCCAATGATGAATATTTAATTTGTAGTCTAACAAAGCACTGACCAGGAAACTGATACTTGAGGCATGGTGGGAGGGAAGCTTAAGTCACAAGGATGGAGGTAGACAAATGAAGAGAGGAAAGGAAGGCAAGTGCAGTCATGATATTCAATATATATGTATACAGATATATGATACATATATACATGAAGCTAGGAAAAAGGAGGGGATGGATGGGGTTGGGAGAGATGGGGGAGAATGATGAAAGGGGTGACTGAAGGACTTTTCTCTCTTGGGCCAATTTTCTTATGTATCTGAAGATGGAATATGAAGGATTTACTCCCTCACTCTATTATACCAGACAATAATAATAATAATAATAATAATAATGATAGCAAAATGACCATAATTTATTGAATGTCTAGTGAGCTAGCTACTTCACATATATCGTCTTTCTCTCCCACTCTCTTTCTTTCTCTCTCAGTTAGGGTCATGGTATGTAACACAAGCTAGCCTGTCCTGTGTGCTCTGCCTACCGCAGCCTCCAGAGTTTTGTGATTATGAGCATGCCACCACCATGCCTGCCTCAAACTATCATCAAGAAAAGACTTTATCCTTTTATTCTAAGGGGAGAGAAAGTGAGGCTGATATTGCTGGGAACCCAATCTTATATATGTTCTGCCTCCAAAACCCAGGCACCTTGCAAGCACAATCCCAAAGGCAGGTAAGTTGCTCAGGACCAATTCCTCTTGGGGGCACTTACACAAGCCTATTCTGAATGGGTTTCAAGAGAGCCAGCTCCTTGTCATCTTTTCTTCCTTAGCCAGAGACCCCAAAAATGTATCTGCTATTTGTGACTCAGCCTGCTTTTCTTTTTGCTCATTAGTAATAAAAATAGCTGACAAAACAAACAGTAGACCAACCCACAAACTATGAATGAGCAACACATAGCCACAGTCTCTTTTTTTTTTCTTGTTGTTCTGTTTTGTTTTCATTCCCATTTTAGACACTTGGTGGGGTGGTTAGTGAAGTGTTCCAGAATATACCGTCCTTGTTTGCAGGATCTGTCAGAGAATTGTCATGTGGTTGTGAATCTTGAGCCCACACCTCAATTAGGTATGAGGTGAACTTGAGACCAAGAGCCCAGCAAGTAGCTATGTAATATTTCTACAGAGAAGAGAGCATTATGGGTGCCTAGATGGGGAAATATCCTCATCCAGGATGACTGGAAATGCCACAAAGCTCTGGAATCATGAGCCTTTTAGCTCCCTGGACTGTTTTCACTTGCTGATCTGAGTTTGTTCATGTTCTTCATCATTAGTCTATCAACTTGATGGTAGTGGAAACCCAATTTCCTAGCTCTTTTCACCCTGTTTCAGAAGCACTTGCTTTTCAATCCAGGAAAAAGAAATAAGCAAAAGAATAAACAGTTATGAGTTCAAGTATCCTGATAAAGAATTTGGCCTTCAGGTCTGGGAGTTTGGCCTAATGGTAGAGTGCTTGCCTAGCATGCATGAAGACCCAGGTTTGATTCCTCAGTACCACATGCATAGGAGAAAAAAAAATGGTCTTCATTTAGTACTCAAGTGGATCTTAATCTTGAGGATTTTCTTCCTTTCTCTATCTCAGCACACAATGGATCAAGAAAATTCTCCCAATAATTAACATCCTTTTTCTCGGTGTCAGTGTCTGTGTTACAAGCATCTGGAAGTAGAGGCCTCTAGTTTAGGGGGAAAATCCATTGGTGACTGTTGAAACCCATCTTCTCAGTTCTTCCCCAGGAGCAGAGGAGAACACGGAGAGACACAGAGAGTTTTGGAATGATACTAATTGGGGGTAGTGGGTTGAGGTGGACAGGAAATGAGAGACAGGAGGGAGTTCTGGTTGCTTGGTTTAGTGCTAGGACTATCTGGCTGTCTTGTGGGCTTTTGTAACACAACACATCCCACATGGCCTAGCCTCCTAAGGTTTATACTGTGATTGCTAACTGCTTGCCTACCCAGCCAGTGTTCCGTTGAAATGATTCTAAAGCCAGTCACATCAGAAAGCAGAGGAGAGGACAAGACAGAGGATGGCAGTGCTACCCCCAAGGGGGGGGGGCAGGTTCATCCTCTCTACCCAGTAAAGAATTAAAAGGCAAAAACAGTGGTGAAACAGAAAGATGTGTATTTGCAAATGAAAGGAAAGATGAGAAAGAAGGAAAGTCCCATTGGAGGAGGAGGAAGAGGAGGAGGAGGAGGAGGAGGAGGAGGAGGAGGAGGAGGAGGAGGAGGAGGAGAAGGGTTCTAAAGATGAGTCCAAAAGGAGTGTTCTCAGAGGACAGTTTTCATAGGCAGGGCCTCCCCCAGGCTCCTTCCCTGGACGTTGTCCTGCCCTGCCTCCGCTTTTATTGCTTGAGTACTATAGGAAGAAGCGTTTGAGTTGGAAGAAGTATTCAAGCAGGAGCCAGAGGTACTGTGGGACCAAGGAAGGCCATGACGGGATAACAGTGGCCAGGTGCCATGTCTATTACTTTCCATCCTCATCTACCCAGCAACCCGCTGTCCCTGTCAGGAAGGGTTACTGCCATGCTGTGGTGGAATATGGCGGAGCCACAGGGTTCCAGTGTGGCTTGCCTATCCTTCATCCCATCTCTCCACACCAGCCTACTTAAGTGCCAGGTTCCAGGCCCTCGGGTGCACTAGAAAGTCACAGCTGGCCACTGAGGGTCACCTACTCCTTCTGAAGGTCACTTGTGGGGATGGCAGTGGTGAGTGGCAGGTGCCGGCTCCAGTTTGTCCTTGCTCACCTCCACTTTTCTTCAGCTGCCACTCCTGCTGACCTCCAGTGACCTTGGGCCTCACATCTCCCTCCTGGGTTCTGTAGCGCCCACAGTGACTGGGCCTCTCTGGTGACCCATGATTCAGGTCTCACAGTCGATGGTGTCATACAGTGTTAGGCTTTAGTGATGATGGCATTAGCCGGTGAGAACCTACATCCTTTTAGAGCTTAAATACTCGTTTAAGCTATTATTATTATTATTATTATTACATAGTAGAAATAATGGTATTTTTAATTTTCAGTTAAGCTTAGAGGCTTAATAATACCTGTATTTTGTTTCTAACACTTTTTATTTTTCAAAGGCCTTTTACTTTTTTAGTCACTGCACAGCATCTTTAAATCTGCAGTGGAGACTAAGACAGGATTTGAAATGTCTCTTAAGGTTAAGCAGGGATTTAAAATCATTCCTACCCTGAGGCCACATGATTTGCAAGTGGCAGAAATTTAATCTTCTGTTTCCTACTCCAGTTCTCGTTTTAATGCGCCAGACACAAAAATAAATCAATTTTCTTAGTTTCATGGAATGAATACTATTATCATTTCTACTTACATGTGATTAAAATATTTACTAATTGGAAACAAAAAAGAAAAGCAACTTCCATCGAATGTGATACTTGGTAGCTTGTAGAAAGCCACTTTGGCTTTTCTGGTTTATACATGTCTTTCACATGTCAAGTGGATGTGACCACAGAAACAGGAGACAATAAGTGTCAGTTTCCTTGGCAACCCTTCCTTTAATACATAGGTGCCCGCAATAGGCAGCTTCAGGCTTCACTGTAAGAGCCTTCTGTGCACAGAGTGGCAGGGGAGTCGCTGACATGTTTGCCCATGGTCTATGCCCTCTCTGTGGGCATCTTCCTTCTACCTCCATTAGGCCTAGCTGGAGTGACAGGGCCTTCTGCCAGACAGATGCTGACAGGAAGTGATAGCATGACATCATTTCCTCCAGAGCCAAGACCTGCAGACTGGGTCAGCCCACTAATCCACATTCTGTCTCTGGCTTTGCTCCTTGGGGTGTTGTTTCTGAAGAATGGAGGTACATGCTTACCATCCACCGTGTGCTAGTCAAGAAATGATTATGATAAAATGATTATAGGCTGGTTTGGAAAAACTGAACTCTAAAATAGACGTTTAGGGAAAAAAAAGTCTTTTCTTCTGCTAACACTGCTTCTCAGCAGAGAATACATTTGTAGACACTTGAATCCCATCCATTTATGCAATAAATATCAAATGAGTGACCACTACTGGCTAGGCACAATTCTTGATCTGGGAATTATGTCAGTGGAGAAAGCAGATAAGCCTCATCTTCAATTTTATATTTACCTTGAGAATGTGTAGCTTAGATGACAACCTGCAACAAACAGGCCCCAACTATTCAAAAGCTCCAAATGAGGCAAATGCAATTCTTGCAGATATAACATGATCGAGCTGTGAGCAGTCATGCCATGCCTCAGGAAGATGGAGACTCTACTGCCTTTAAGAGAGAGATTCCATGTTTTCACAACACTTGATGCTGTTTTGCTGGCCTAGGCAGAATCATGGAGATTGGAGTAACTCACCTCCACTCAGGTCAGTGGCTTCAACTCTAGGCTCTATTATTTACTCCTTGTTCATCCTGGGGAAAACTGCATCTCTGTGCCTTGGATTCCTCATCTCTAAAGAACAGATGAGAATATCAACCTTCTAGGGCAACTGTGCCAATTCAAGTGTTCAAGGAAAGCCTTTTGGACAGCCTTTGCCAAAAATTAAGACCAATCTCCCCGACCCCCACCCGTGTGGACAGGGAATACATTCTTTGAGCCAGGAAGAAGAGAACAGAATTTTCCATGAGAAGTTAATCGTTTCTGCTCAACAAGATGAAAATTTTAATGTTAGTATTTTCTTAAGATTTAGTTATTACTCGATCAAGCAAGATCAAGGGTTATCTCTTCTTCTGTAATAGTTTAAACTTAATATATTTATGCTATAAACTTAACATGCTGTATTTCTAGTACAAATGTAATATAGTGATGTTAAAACTACAAATTTTCCCATCACTTTTGTGTTTGTGTGTGTATGCTGCCACTGGGGCTTGAACTCCCAGCCTGGGCGCTGTTCCTTAGCATTTCTACTCAAGGCAGGCACTCTACCACATGAGCCACAGCTTTACTCACACTGTAGGAGCAAAGAAAGTACTCATTTAAAAATGAATGAATGAATAAATGACAAGAGTTAAAAGGGATAGGTTCTAGTTATCTTCATAATGTTCTGAGTCTCGTGTGTCTTAGACAACATGAACCCTCTGTGAATCTGAATGTCCACATTCAGTAGGGATAATAACTCTCATCCTTGCATCTCACAGTACTTGATGGATACCAACCCCTTAAGTGAAATTACATGTAGAAACCACATCACAAAATGTCTAGCATACAGGATAACTGCGGTATGAAATTGGTGTCCATTGTAATGATAACAGTAGTACCTATAAAATGCTCCACGAAGCACCATGAAAATATCAACATTGTGGTTATTAACATCTTGGATTTAGTGAGTCAGGATGCTTAGAATTGTCTATTTGTGTGTGTGTGTGTGTGTGTGTGTGTGTGTGTACGTGTGCAGATACTGGGTTTTGAACACTCAGGGTCCTTTACTCTTGCTTGTCTTTTATATTCAAGCCTGGTCCTCTACTATTTGATCTATATGTCTACTTCAGACTTTCTGGAGGGAAGAGTCTCTCATATTTGCCTGAGTTGGCTTTGATCCTTAATCCTCAATTCTCAGCCTACTGAGTGACTAGGATTACAGGAATGAGCCACCAAGGCCCAGCTTGACCATTGTCCCATGGGATAAGTGGTTTCTCACATGACTATCGGGTGCTTGCTTCCTCGGAGGATGGACAACTTCTAACTACTTGCTTTCAGCCAATATGGCTGAGGTGAGCAATGTCTGAGCCAGCTCTCCCATGACACCATGGAAGGGGCGCCTTGCTGGTCCATGCTGGGGAAGGGCGCCCTTGATGTGAGCGCCCAGACCTTGACAATAATCTCCATTGTCTTCTTGCCCTGTAGCAAGAATAAAACAGAAATTTCACATGTGAAGAAAATCAATTTCAGGCCCTAGGTTTTGATATTTTTCCAGTTTAGAGGTTTTTATCAGCTCTTTTCACTGACAAATCACATTCTGACCCACTTCAAAGGGCATTTCCTTTAAAGTAGGAAATAACCAGGGCTCAAGGAAGCTCTCGTGTCTGTCACACGTTATGTGGGTCTCCACGGAAGAGCTCATGTCTAATGGCTCTCATTTTTTTTTAAGTAAGCTGCATGCTTTGAGGCTAGTCTTTGTAAGATGACTAAACTGTCCAGAGGCAGGATTTGGCAGTGGCCATATTTCATCTGTAAGTGAAATCTTGTTGAGCAGATAGATCCCAATAAAATTAGTGACAAAAAAAGTTTAAAAAAATGTAATGGAAATGCCTGTAAGCCATATACTGTAATGTAACTATTTACTATTAATTTTCCAGGCATCAGTGGCTCATGCCTATAATCCTGACTATTTGAAGATCTGAGGATCATGCTATAAAGCCAGGCTGGGAAGATAAATCCAAAAGATACTTAATCTCTCGTTAAATAGCAAAAATCCAGACATGGAAGTGTAGATTAAGTGGTAGAGCGCCAGCCTTGAACAAAACAGTCAAGCAAGAGTACGAGTCTCTGAGTTCAAGCTCCAGTACCTGCACGCCACACACACACACACACACACACACACACACACACACACACACACAATGTTCATTTCTGATGTATTACATACATTTCAGGGAAATCATTTACCTACATCATGTTCCTGAAGAAACTCAAGCTGTTAAATTAAAACTCTGCTGTTTCTGGTCATGTTTTTTGGTCAATAGCCATACCCCAAAGGTCAAATCTTATTAAGGAGGAGCAGGCACTTTTGTGGGAAAGTTCTTTGTGTAAAGTAGCTAGTGATCGATTTCCAATCAGGTTCTCCATTTTGGCAATGTATACAAATAGCCAGGAAGCAGATCTGAAGCATGGTGTGGTCACCGGGACGCTGTACACAAGGTGTATGGCAATAGCCTGGCTGCTGGGTCAGCTTAAGTCTGACTGTGAGGAGATCATGGTATCCCTAAAATACTGGCAGAGTACCCTTGGTTCGCTAAGGTTTCTTATGTCTGAATGCCAGGAAGCCAACGGTCCTTTGCTTGGGTGTATGTATATATCTGTGTCAGCAGTGGGATTTGAACTTAGAGCCAGGCCAAGGTTCCTTAGTTTTCTTTTGCTCAAAGTTGCTACCACTTTGGCTTTGTGGTAGTTAATTGGAGATACAAGTCTCATGATTTGGGTGGGCCTCAAGCCACAATCCTCAGATCTCAGCCTTCTGAGTAACTAGAATTTCAAGTGTGAGCCACTGGCACCTGCTGTCCTTTGCTTTTGTCTTTAGATTGCTCGAAGGTTCTGAGCTGCCTCTACTATCCCCATGCTTCCTAGGATAAATCTATTCCGTTCAGTCACTAGAAGCATGGTTGGAGCAGGCCAGCCTTGTTCTTTCTCTAACCCCATCTTACACTTTGCTCCCTCTTGTTCTCTGGCTTTTTGTGCTCAGAACAAGTTGTGTCCTGTCTTCCCCCTACTCCTGTGCATGGCATTGCTTCTACCTGGAATGAACTTCTTCTCACTCTCTGTGTATCTGACTCCCTTCCTATCCGTTTCTCCCACATCTAACCTCTCCTCCTGGGGAGCTGGCCCTTGCTCACTCTAAGCCTGTGATATCCAACTCTTGTCAATGTCTACTGTCTGCCTTCACAGCAGGAATCTCAGTAGCTCCCATTTGTTCCTGTCTTGGTCACTAGAGTGAAAGCTGTGTGGGGACAGGGACCATCTCTGGCTTGTTCACTGCATATGTCCTCATTGTAATGATCAAAAGATGTTTATTGCATGCATAGTATTGGGAGTTTCTTATTTTCAGGTCTGGGAGAGGTCAGGTTACACTTCTTCATCCTAGGTTCCATGCATCTTCTAAGTGATCTTCCTTTTGCCTGAACAAGTTTATATGGCAGCTGTATATGTTTTTGACTGGTTTGTATATCATCATGATTGAAACCTACATATATATATATGCTTATAAATAATAGACATATTTACCGAAATACATGTCATTGCTTATACAAACATTTAGAGCTATATAACAGAATCATTGGTGGCAGGAAGCTTCCTGAGTAGAAGTTTACAAATTGCTCATTGGCTTATTTTGCTTATGCAGGTTGGTTTAAATGTTGTTGTCCCAAAGTTCAGTTTGTTTGGATATTTGTGGTACAAAGTCATGCATCACCAAGGCTTTGTGTGTCAAGGTCACCTGACACAGAACTCTTCCAACTTGTGCTAACTTGTGTTTAGTTTGATTCTAAACAGCAGTGATTTGTCTAGGAAACATTTTATGTCTGTGTGTGTACCAAAAAGATGTACATAAGAAGCATCTAGATTTATTATTGATTTGTTATTTTTTCCTTTGGCTTACAAATATACTCTCCCTTAAATATTAGGCACGTGTAGTATTTTTATGCCTCATTCCTTAAATGTGTCTCACTCATGTAACTTTTTAAAATTTTATTGTTGGAATAATGTATAGAGGGGTTATAGGGACATTTGTCAAGTAGTAGGTGCATTACTTCTCAAACATTGATACCCTGCTTCACATTTTTGTCCCTGTTTCCTCCCCCCCAACCCCTCTCAATCATCTTGTTTTCCCCATTCCTTTCCCTATTTCAAAAAAAACAAATAAACATATATATAATATACCAGGTAACAAAGTCAGAGACAGTAACAACATGAGATAAACCATAATGGCAAAAAAAGAAAAGAGAAATAACATAGTCATGTAACTTATTTCTACCATGAAGAAGAACTAGATAGATGAAGTAGCCCTTCTAATAACACATTATTCTTACAGAGTTTGCAATGAGTGATGGACAAACTCTGGTATCAGTAACTCTTAGAACTTTATCAGAAAGAACAAGTTTTCCAATGCAGACTTTGTAAAGAAATGGAAAAACTGGATTCTATACCTTTCATATAATACTTTCCTAAAGGATTAGGAGCACTGAAGTTGGATCCAGGGAGAGAGAAGGAATCTCAGTAGGTGGTTGGTAGGGGTTTTTCTCCACATCCATACTGAGAATGTAGGTAGGGATGGGTTGAAAGCTGGATGAAGGTTCACTGTGCATCTGGGAGTTTAGAGGTGTACAGAAGTCATGGGATTGCGTTATATTGAAGACGAAAAGCAAATATGAAGATGAAAGGCAGCAACGATTGGTGACCACAGTATGAAAGCCGACCACACTAACTGGAATTGGAAGGAAGTGTGAATTCCTATGAGCAAAGAGAACTCCACTTAGAAGAGAGCTAAGTGAAACTCGTATGGAGAACCTGCTAGAAGGAGAGCAGGAGATAGGGAGTAAGAGCTAGGAAAAAGGAGGGAAGATGGATGGCTGCTGTATCTTTTCTTCCTCAGTTTCTCACCACTCTGTTCAAAGGGGGTCAGGGATAGTGTGGTGAAGGTTAAAAGTTAGATGTGGGTGAAAGAGCTAGAAACAACGGTAAGGGAAAAAGAACTTGGATCCTGGCACAGAGAGGGCTGAGCTGATTCCCACTCTTTCCCTTGCTGTCAGTTTATGGTTGAAAGAATTCTGAACCAAAAGAGAGAACTAAGAATGCTGTATTCACGAGAATCCAATGTAATGTGGAAAAGTAACTAAAAAACAACCTAGATGAGCGCTCAAGTTTTTGTGGAGGGACAAGGAGTGGGTGTGCAGGGGAGTATTTGTGGTAAAGAATGAACACTGACTTCTTATTCTCATGTGTTCCACTGGCTAGCCACCAGTTGCATGGGAACTACTTATAGCGTAATAATCGTGAGGGAAACATAAAATACACTGCATGTAGTATTAAAAGAAGTTTTACCCTCAGGCTTGACGATCATGCTTTGAAATTCATTCACATAGACCACAGTCTGACTTGCCTCTTCCTAGTTTGAGCTGTTCTCTTCCCCCAAACTAGGCTGTGGGTATTAATTTCTGGTGTTAGTAGACTTTTCCTGGCTGGATGCCAGTGGCTCCTGCTTAGCTATTCAGGCGGTTGAGATCTGAGGATCTCAGTTCAAAGTCTGTCAAGTTTGCCAGTGCAGGAGTTTATGAGACATGTCTAATTAGTGCTGGAAGGAGAACTGTGTTGCTCAAGTGGTAAAGGAGTGTCCAGTTTGATCAAAAAGCTAAGGGGTAGTGCTTAGGCTCTGAGTTTCTCTCTCTCTCTCTCTCTCTCTCTCTCTCTCTCTCTCTCTCTCTCTCTTTCTCTCTTTCTCTCTCTCTCTCACACACACACATGCACTATTTTTTTCTACTTGCTCTTCTCATAGCCACCTCAGCCTTTCCTTTGATATTAGGCCAAGGCTTTTCAGAAACCTTTATGCTTTGAATGCTTTGGATACCTAAGAAGGAAGAAAACCTAAGAAGACTCTGAATATCTATGAAAGATGGAATATTTTTAGTTGAGTTTTGACTTTGAAACCAGGTAGACATTATGGTGTCAGCCACCAATCATGATGGAATCGTTTCCTGTTAATAAAGCAAAGTATCGAAAACAAAATGAACACCTTTCATTTGTTTATATCTCAGCTCCTTCTTGAAGCCAGCTTTTACAGAAGACTCCTTGAGCCGCTCTTGCAGCCT
Source organism: Megascapheus bottae (assembly GCF_031878675.1). NCBI lineage: Eukaryota > Metazoa > Chordata > Mammalia > Rodentia > Geomyidae > Megascapheus > Megascapheus bottae. The sequence goes on along the minus strand of NC_143531.1, from coordinate 14,604,271 downwards.
CCATTCCCATGTAATTATTGGTATCTGTTTCTGTTTCATTTTCTCTGCCAATCATGGATAACACTTTTGAGAGCAAAAGGATATTTTCCAATAACGGTTACTTCTACCAAACATATACACACACATGTGGCATTCCTTTGAGATAAAAGAATGCCACAGACACAAATCTCACTCAGGTCTTAAGGAACTCTAGAGAGTACAGCACGTGATGGATTTGTTTCATATCACACAACGGTGTCTCTGGTCTTTGGGAGAGTGAGTCTGCTCACCTGAATCGCTACCATAACCCCAGAGAGTGCAGAAATGTTCAATAGTGAGCCATCGCTCTGTTGAAGGCTTGCTAAGTGTTGGCGTTCTGTGCCCACATGAAGAGTTGACACACAGATGGCAGATGGTGGCCATCTTGCAAATAGATTTCTATAGTCATTTTTACAGATGGAAAATGTAATGATGAAGAAAGGAAAGAATTGGTTTTCAAGTACAGGAAATACGTTCAAACAGCTACTTTCCTCCAAACAAACTTGACCAATGTTGGCATCAGTTCTTGGCACACACACTTTTTTTTTCTTTTAATAAATCGTTCAAGGCAGGATTTGTTTGCAGCGTTTCCATAGTTCTTTTATTTTTTTTAACTCCTGTTAGATATTTCATTTACTAATCAAGAAATCATACAAATAGTATTTAACATCAATGAAATCATGAGAATTAAATTGAAGATACTGAGATACTGGACTGCTTGAAGCAAATATGCACTTGTTATTGTAACTTTTTTCTTTTTTGGAGGTTTCTGGGGATTGAACTTAGGGCATGGGTGATATCCCTGGGCTCCTTTTGCCCAAGGCTAGCACTCTACCATTTGGAGTTATAGTGCCACTTTGGCTTTTTCTGTGATTAATTGGAGATGAGAGTCTCGGATTTTCCTGCTAAGGCTGGCTTTGAACAGTGTTCATTAGATCTCAGCCTCTTGAGTAGCTAGGATTACAGGTGTGAGCCACTGGTGCCCAGCTGTTCTTGTAACTTTGTTTCCTTCCTCCTTCCTTATACAAGTGACCATCAATATTTTAAGTGTAAGCAGTTTGGAAGATTTCCAGGTATCCTTCTCTTTTCTTTTTCTTTCTTTCTTTTTTTTTTTGTCAGCTGAGTGGCTTGAAATCAGGGCCTACGTGCAGTCCCTGGGCCTCTTTGTGTTCAAAGCTAGAGCTCCACCACTTGAGCCACAGTGCCACAGGGACTTTTCTTCCTGGGATGGCATTGAACTAAGATCCTCAGATCTCAGCCTCCTGAATAGCCAGGATTATAGGCGTGAACCATTGGTGTTCAGCTTCCAGGCATCTTTTGCAAGAATATGGTTACCTCATATTTTGATAACTTTGTTTTGAGATTAAAAAGTCATTCATCAACTGTAATTTGTTCTACTAAGTCAATTCTCTTAAATAATGGCAAAAAATTCACCAGAATCCAAATTTATTTCATCTTCTTTCTGCTTTTTCTGAATGCTTCATATTGCTGTTTTACTTGCTAGAAGTTTCATTTTTTGGAGAATTTGTTTCCATGTAGAGTATGTTGTTCATTAAGTGCAAATCCTAGCAATTTTACATCTAAAAGAGCAAAAGGAATTTTATCCCATATATTACCCAGTAGGGAATCATTAAAATTCGAATATAATTGTTTCTAGAAACTTTAGTTTTTTTTCATTTCAAACAAATGAGTTATCCTTTCTTTCAAGCTATTTCCTGAATGACAAAAACATCTATCAAGTACACTTTTCCAAAGAACCAGCATACAACCATGAAAAGCTTTTGAGGTTTTTTTTTCTCTCAGGCTGAAATAAAAATGGAAAATAAAGTTTTATAGTGATGTGACAGTCTTTTGACCTCTTACAACTCTCTTTGATGTCACCTCTGTACAGTGGCTTGTCATGACTGCAGGTAACACATCCATTTGTCTACCTAGCTAAAACCTGAAAACATTGCTCCAAAGAAACATATATTACTATCCCTTTTTTTCTAAGGAGGACCATATAATAAAATATCAAACACATTTACAAACACAGTATCCTCTTAGTAGATATTCTAATACTGGAAAATATTGGCAGGCAGAAATTACATGGATAATTGTGTTTCATGTTGCCAGTAGGTTCCTAGGAAACTTCTAGAACAGCTGCCTGGCTAGGCAAAGCAAGTTTCCATTAAAGCCTTGGATAAGAGCAGATTTTTTTTGAAAAAGACTATTCACTTCTCTTCCACTTTTGCTGAAAACACTTCCAGCTTTTTGGTGGTTAATTGAAGATGAGAGTGGCACTGGACTTTCTTGTCTGGACTGACCATCCTCAGGTCTCAGCCTGCTGAGTAGCTAGGATTATAACCTTGAGCCACCAGCAGTAGACTTTCACTCTCTTTTAGCTTTAGTATGCCATGTCTTCAATACTCAAATTATTAGAGGAACATTTCAGGGTACCTACCACGGCAATTCCTAAATGGATTAGGAATAGAAAGTGAATTCTTTAAGAATTAAAGAAAGTCTGAAAGACCAAACTGTGGTAAGTGAATCCAACCAGATACATTCTCTCTGGAGAGTTTTTTATATTGAGACTCAACGACAGGAATTGAGCTGAAAAGTTACACGGAGTGGGGGGGGTGGCATTTGTTCTGGGGCCATGTACAAAACAGAGATAAAAGTGGATGGAAAATGATAGATAAATGGAGTAGACACATAGGCACAGACAGAAGCGGGGCCAGAGTACGAGAGAGAGAAAGGGGGGGGGGCACAAACGAGCTGGAAGAGAGACCTTGGCTAGATGGATCTTGAGTTTAATGCTGTTCCATTCCCAACTTTTGCATCTTGAAGTTGAAACCCCTCAGTGCCTGAGATTCCTGTTTTTCTTTTCTGCTTGTATCAATTTGGAGGTTTCCCTTTCTTTGAGGTGGCATAATGTTTTGACTTTGTAAATAAGGTTTTATTGGTGCTCCAGACTTCCTGTTTTCCTTCACTCCCTCCGTTTAGGCAGCTGGGAGGCCTTCTCTTGGTTCCTTTCACGGGATAGGGTTTATCATAGAAAGATATCTAAAGGAGGTAAACCATCTAAGTTTTAGCATTTAAGCTTATTGAGGTGCTTTCCACAATTGCTAAGCAGAGATAATCTTTTGAGAAAGATTTTCAAGGACCAAGGACCCAGACCCCAGCATTCCCAGAGCATAGATGGGTTCTAGAGAAAAAGAGAAGCCACAAAGGACTAAGGTTTGCCAAGACCTTGGTTTAACCAATTTTACCTCAAAACAAGTCAATCACATTTTCTCCCACAAGGAGAAAATAGGTACTTAAGAAATAAGTCCCTTTACTAAAAACAATAGGAAAGAAAGACTTCATTATTTTCATCTGAGTTCAGAATCTATAAAAATTTGAACCCCGAAAATCAAACCATAGGAAAACAGCAATGTCAGAAGGAAATTTTCAAAAAAAAAAAAAAGAGTAACATTTTCTCCCTTTAGTGCACACACCTAGCAGCCTGAGATAAATACTCTTGTATAAAACTCTGAATGCTCGTGGGGTGAGGAGAGGGTGTCTCCACCATAGATTAGAATGATAGCCGATATTTCCTGAATTCTCTGCAATTAGAATTTAATCCAAATATCTCTTTTCCTCTTCAGCCATCATGTCAACATGCTTATTAGCAACCCATTTTTAGAGAGGAGGAAACTGAGGCACAATAATTCCAATGCCTGTGATTTCAAAGCTATGACATCATGGTATGGATGGCTGTCCCCAGGAGGACTGACAGTAAAGAGGCTGAGTCCTGGCAGAACTGCTCCAACACTATCCACCTTTGGGCTCATTTGTGGAACACTTCTGTGTATGGGAAGGTCTCTAGAATCCAACTTGGGTTGGATTCTTGGGTTGGTCTGGCTCCATTGAATATCAGCATGAAACTTGGGGGGAAAGTTCGCAAACTTCTCTTGAGTCTTCCTTTTGTTATCTATGAAGAGGCGCTATTGTGCCTCCCTGTAACATTATTATGGGACTTAAAGAGTCTAATGTATATACATTGGACTGGATTACATTAGTCCATTGCATGGGGCTGCCATGGATTGAATGGTCTGTCCCCAATTACTTCCAAGCTTGTAAACATAATGGTACCTTGATATTTACTAGATTTACTACCAAGCTTCAAAAACTATGGAGAATAATATTATTGTGTCATAATCCATCAGTATTTTGTTAGCTCAACCTGAAAGGATGAAAGCAGGATCTCTTGTACATGCAATGCCTAGCTGAGGGAGGAAACACAGCAAACATTTGTTGAATAAATGAGTGTATAAAATCATCCATACTCAAGCATTAAAGGCCATTAGTCACAAAACATTTATTCCATAAAATACAGATTTTTTTTTAAACTGAGAACACTATTTTTGAAGATAACCTGCTGTTTTAAATTAATTGGGAGATAAAGGAACGACATTTTAACCACTTACTCTCTCTTAATTCCTACCCATTTTTATTTAGAAAAATATGTCCTGACAAAAGATGCCCCCTGTGGCAAGGCATTAAGAAATTTAACCAAATGTCATTAAGCTCTCATTGCTTATTCATGTGGAATGCCGAAAGATCACAGAAGCCAGCATATTTCTTCTATTCTCTGGATTTTTCCATTTTCTGTTGCTCTCTGTTTTGCTTCACTCATTTAATTAAGAATTGGCCACTTATCAGGCTGTAGAAGAATATTTCTTTGGCTGCCTTCTGTTTTCCAGTGTTTAAGGAGAGAGATATCTCATTTGTATTTTTCAGACACCTCTGACTTTGCACATTCATACTCATGAGTTTGCTTGTTTGGGCCTCCTCTGAATAACTTGCTCTTAACTGATTATTTTCCCTCAAATGCTTTATGGTCACAGGAAGTTTCTTCCAAAACCAAAAGGAACACAGCAGCAGGTGAAATCTCTGTGACTGATGGTAAGATAGCAAAGCTAATTGATTTCAAATATGAGTCATTATTTCTTCTAAGGCTTTTCTCTAAATATTTCACTTTTGGATTTTTCCTGGGTCAGGAAAACTTCTTTCTGAGTATAGGGGCTTTTGAATGGTCAGTGAAGCAAAGACAACTGTTGAGGCTTGCTTGACTTTCAGGAATACCTTATGGTTGATGCCAGTTGGACTGTGATAATGATTCTTTGTTTGACCAAACTTTAACCAAGCTTCCAGGTTTATCTCTACAAGTCTTGTAAAATGTAGCTTGAGCAAGAACCTTGTTAGGGCAGTTTAGCAAGAATCATTCACTCTGAACATCTGACCACTTTTTGATATTTGTGTGGACTCCCAGCCCCCTGCAATCATCAGGTGATTTTTGCCTCAACATGTTGGCCTTGTCAGCACTTAGAATCTTGTTAGGTTGGTTTAGCCAGAATCATCTTCACGCTCAGTGTTGCTTCTTAGTAATTTTCCATCCACTGATTCTTTCCTGCTTCCTGGGCCAGAAACTCTCACTTGCCTCTGTGGCATTTGGAGTTGAAGCCAATCCCCCCAGTTGCAGTGATCCTTGGACTTAAGAATAAAGTCTGCTTTACTGTATTTTAACAAGTGCCCTTGCTTAATGATTTCTTCAATAACAAAGAAAATTTCCACCATCCTTAGTTTTCCTAGTTTGCCTGGTGTTGACATTTGTTTTCTGGGACTTAGATATGCTGTTCAGGAAGATGTGGAATTGAAGAATTTAGAATCAGTCTAAATCAAGTTCAAATATAAAACAGACAGGAAATCAAGGGATGGCACCAAACTAAACTTACAATCATTCAGATTCTTCACGATCATATCTTCTCAGTTAAAAAAAATAAGTTGAAGAACAAGTATTTTCCTTAAGAATGTTCCTAAGCCTCATATTAAGACTGGAGCTATACTCCCACAAGCCATGAAACTACCAGTGCTAAGAGAAAGATTTGGAACGGATTCTTCATACATTCAGAGAAAAGGCATGGCCCTACTCACACTTTCGTTGTACACTTTTCTGTTAGAACTATGAGATAATGTATTCTTAAGGTCTTTGTTAAGATATCTCTAACAAACAGATACAACAAACATGACTTCTTTGCCTTTGCATAGACCTACCATTGAGACAGTCTCACTGGCTTTACTTGAATTCCTAATTGTTTGTTTTCCACAGCCAAGCCTAGACTGTGTGAAGCCAGTGTGCTTTGTCTGTTCTCTCTCTCTTTCTTCTGTACATATCCAAAATATATTTGTTGCAAGATTCAGAAAGTAAGGTTTAATTTGGGAATGCAAATAGATTTGTTGCAAGAATCAGAAAGTAAGGTTTACTTTAGGAATGCAAATTATCCTGTGTACTCAGAGGCTTCTGGACACTAGTGACTAGTTTCTTTTCTTCCCACCTCTTTCTTTTCTGTCTTGCTCTTTTAGAACTATGACAAACCTTGTGGATTCATTGCCTGAACATGAACATGGGTCTGGGTTCATTCTACTCTGTTGAGGTTTTGGCTCTAATGTATATAAGTTGTATCTAGTTGTGAAAAACAGATGGGCAGTTCTTTTTATGTTATTATCTTTAAGCAGTTATACACAGAGGTTCCCATTCAATACATTAATTTATAAGTGCAATGCACCTTGATCAATATCATCCCTTTCATCATTCTCCCTCTTCTCTCCTAACTGCATCCTCTCCTTCATTTTCTTAGTTTCATAAGGTACACATTGACTATCATGACTGCATTCCCACCTTTCACCCTTCCTATCTCCTGATGGGTTCTGAGATGTGTATGTGGCACAGAGGTGAAGGTAATCAGTCTTTGTCCTGCTCTGCCACCTCACCTGGCAAGAAAGAGCACAAAAGGCTCAATACCAGGGCCTGGGGTTCAAGGATCCTTTGGTGAACTGGGACTTACAATTCCTACAGGAGGGGCCATGGAAGGCCATGTTGAAAAGAAGAGGGCACTGGGTCCCTGAGATGATGGAAGCTCCCACATGGAAACAAGGGCCACTATGGGGTCATATTGAAGCTGCTGAAGACTTCACAGTGACTTAGAGCTGTGATATAACTCGTGACTTCCAGGTACACTTGAGTCAAAATTGATAAAGCTGGTTATCATGCCAGTCTCTAAATCAGCCCAAATGGTATCCTTCAATTTGATGCAAAGGTCTGGGTGGTGGAGAGTACGAGTATCCTCAGTCACCACACGTGGGGGTTTCCTGGAGTTCACAGTGGTGATCCTCACTTTGCACACTTTGTTGGTAACTGGAGTACTGGATTTAATTCTTTCCTTTCGTGGGACTCATGGGCTCTGGCTGGACCCAGGAAGTCGTCTCTATTCTAGGATCTGCTGAACATTTCCTTGCTCTTAATGTTGGGAAAATTTGCCTCCCCCCATAGCAGAGCCAGGTAAAAGTGATGTCAGTCTCTTCAAGATCTGGGTTCTGTAGTGTACTTCCTTCGAGTGATAAAAAGTGAACATTTTAGAGTCACTGACAGACAGCGTGTCCTTAGCCGAGTTGAGTGGCCTGATGGGAGAAATGAAACAAGTATTGACATCATAGTACTGAACTTGGTGCAGCTTGAACATGTGAGATTTTTTTCCCCCTTGATATTCTTGGGACCACTGGTACTCAGAATATTCTGTGCTTGTCATTTGTTGGCTCGACATGGCTAGCTGGTTCAGGGGCAGGGGTAAGAGACCTTTACTTTGCTAAGGGCCATTTGGATGTTTATAATATTACAAATGGTTCATACAAAAGTGATCAATACAGCTAGGCAGGAAACAGGCATCCCATGATAGCATATGTATATCTATAGCTATCATGTACAAAATGGTTTTGTAGGCATGATCTCTAGGCTAGAGATCCCCTTATCCTTCTAGGATCCAAGGCCAAATAGCCATGACTAAGGCTACTCAACATCACAGCACATTTTCAAGACTCCTGAGCAAATTTGGAAGCTGTCTATGAGAAATAGTTTTTGAATGACAGAATATATATGCATATATATATATATATATTAGGAAAATCTTTAAGCAGGAGAAAAGCTCAGTGATCATGAATATTTTGTTTTCATCTCCTGCTAGATATCTAATCCTTCTCAGGCTACAATTTTGCCTAAATAGCATGATTTGGTTTATCTGTATTTCAACAGGAATAAGGGTCCAGGGGACCAACCAAAATAAATATTTATATATTGTTTTCTAACACAGAGAGAAGTGTTAGAATCCACAGCTGCGAGTGAGAGCAATTGGCCTGGGGATACAGAAGTGAGTCCCTGGAAGGAATTTGAAAAAGACTCAAACTCACAGAGAGCTCTTTGCTTAGTGTGCTGGGAGCAAATCAGGTGTGTCTTGTTAGTGAAAATTTCATAAAGCTTTGTTGTTAGAGGAAGCAATAAAGTTAAGTGGAGCCATAGGGAACTGTTTGAATTCTTCCTGTGTTTCCTAAAGATTTAGGCCCCGCTGTGTTGTTATAAGGAGATATTAGGTTAATGGAGGAAAATATTTTGTATCTGAGAGTTCAACAAAGAGGTATAGGGACACCCAGCTCTATTCTCAGCTACTCAAAAAGTTGGGGCAGGAGATCACCTGAGCTCATGAGTTCAAGACCACCCCGAATAACAGAGTTAGATTTTATCCCAAATATATAAATGATCAAACAGAAATGGGAGACTTGCTTGGGCCACATAGTTAGAATTGACCACAAACACAAACAAAAAAATCCGCAAAGTACTTCAAAATAGAAGGCAGAGTAATAAACAGAAATTGAATGGCATCCTGGTGCCTTCCACAGCTTGAGAGAAATAGTTCTTTGTAGTAAAAATGCTGAGATACAGAACTCAGACAAAGATATAACTGTGTATTTCCTTCACATGCTGCCTCTCCATATACACACAGGGGTCAAAAGTGCAACACAGAGAATAAGTTAGGGATTTAGAAATCACCTGAATGTTTGAGCACTGACCATACTGGTTTAATGGAAGGACAAAGTACCCATCAGTTTCATTCCATAGCTTAGAAGGTCTAACCATTAGAAAAATCCTTCCTAATACGGAGATAAAAATCTGCCCTTATGCACTTTTGTTCACTGCTTCTATGTTGGCTTTCTGGTGTGACATAGAATACATCATGTCCTCATGCGGAACAGCCCTTTAGCTGTTTCCGGACATCTAGGTTGTATCTCTGAGTCCTCTATTCATACCTTGTCCCAAATAATCTTTTTTTTTTGCTTTCTTTTTTTTCATATATTTTTTATTGTAATTAATAGAAGGGTTACATGATATTTGTCAGATAGATGGTGCATTAATTCCCATACATTGATACCCTTTCACATGTCTTGGTCCCCATTAACCTCCCCTCCACCCCCCCATCTTGGTTTTCCCCCCTTCCCTATCCAATTTCAAATAACCAAATACAAATAAATCCAATATATCAGATAACAAAGTGAGATACTGTAACAATATGAGATAACCAAGGGACAGCAAAAGAGATGAGAGATAACATAGTACCTTAAGAACAACAATCATTCATTATATGGCTTTTGTTTCTATATCCTAGAGATCCTTTTGTATATGGCCTTTTGTATCAAGGTTTTGCTCTATTGCAAATCTCTGCTAGAAGAGCCCAAGGTTTCTACTGATTATGACAAATGAGGGAAACCATTGAGCCTAAGTTCCTTTGAGTCTGACTTACTTCACTTAATATGATCTTTTCTAAGTCTTTCCATTTCCTAACAAATGTCCCAAATCATCTTATACTTTGTTTATGTCATTAAATATTTCTAGTCTCTCCAGCTATTCTTCTTGTGATCTGTTTTGTGGATGCTTGTTTTGGCTCCTGGCTTCTGTAGGCAGTAGAGTTGGTTTCTGAGCCTTTTCTTTTCCTCCCCACTGCTTTTTTTTTTTTTGCCAGTCTTGGGGCTTCAAATCAGGGCCGGATCACTGTCCTTGGGCTTTCTCTACCACTTGAGCCACAGCAACACTTCTGGCTTTATCTGTGTATGTAGTAGCCAGGAACCAAACCCAGGGCTTTGTGCTCGTTAGGCAAGCACTCTACCACTAGGCCACGCTCCCAGGAGCCTCTCTGAGCCTTTTCAAATGTACTGAACAAAATATTTCAGCTCAGAGGTGTAGCCTGATCACATTAAGAGACACTCTTCAGGTGTCTTTTCCTTTTAGAGGAGGGATGGGTGGAAATGTTGAAATGGGTGATGGTCAAGATGAATTTTATTCATAAATTGGTGTGCTAAATGGCAACTTGATTTGTACAAGTACTTAAAGATAATAAAAAAAAACAAAAGAAAAAAATATATATTCAGACAAATGGGGAAAAACCCATAATCTCAAGTGGCTGTAGATTATCTACTGCTTTTCTCAATTCAAAGTTCATCCAGAAAATTTTGATTCAACATTTAAACAAACAACCCAGTAACAAATTTCAAAACTAACTAGAAATAATTATTGGCATTGTGCACAGAGAATAGCCAACTGGCAATTATTCAAGAACTTCATGTGGACAGTTAGGTACAACTTAAATATTGTCATAACTTCAGGTGATATTTTCCTGGGATGACCACAGAGACGATTATTTTGTGTGTGCAGATTTTAAAATCACATTCTGTGCTGAGAATGTGGCTTAGTGATACAGTGCTTGGCTAGCATGCATGAAGCCCTGGGTTCAATTCCTCAGTATCACATAAATAGAAAAAGCAAGAAGTGGCTCAAGTGCTAGCCCTGAGCAAAAGAAGCTCAGGGACAGGCCCTGAGTTCAAGCCCAGGAGAGAAAAAGAAGTCACTTTCTATGCTTCTTATTCAGCGTTACCTTCTTCATCTTAAGAAAAAACTGAGAAATTAATTTTGTGTTAAGATGATTCTTAAAAATATAGTGTAAGAAGACAAGATCAACAAGAAGATTTCTTAGAGCTACAGGTCCCACAGTCTGGAGAGAAAGGCCACGTTCTTTCATGTAGGATAAAAAATTACTCCCCTGACTATAAAAAAAATCTGGGGAAGAAGAGTAAGAAAAACAAATGGTTAGAGAAGGAATATGGCACTTTTTTCTAGATTTCTTTTTCAAACTTAGTGGGTATTATACTTCTTAAGCTTGTGATTATTTTTTCTTTTCTTTTTCTTTCTGTGGGTTCTGGGTCTTGAACTCTGGACCTGGTTGCTGTCCTTTAGCTCCTTTTATTCAAAGCTAGCACTCTACCACATGAACCACAGCTCTACTTCTGGCCTTTTCTGTGATTAGTTGGAGATAACCATCTCATAGACTTTCAGGCCTGAGGTGGCTTTGAACTATACTCCTCAGATCTCAGCTTCCTGAGTAGCTAGGATTACAGGCATCAGATATCAGCACCTGGCTCTATTTTTGTTTTTCTGATATTATTGTTAAATAATCTGAAGACAGAAAAGGATAATTGATTTAATTAACATAATTTTTGGGCCATTATCCCTATCCTGATGGTTAGAATCTCATTTTCTATGGCTATTGTGAAAATGGCTAAGGTATTTAGCAAAATGCTTGTGCATTCATAGCATTTTTCTCCTTAAAAAGTAAAGCAAAAGTTGACTATACAACTTTATATTCTGATATACTTTCATTGAATCAGAATGTGAGCTTACATTAAAGTAAGAAATGTAGTCACAAATCAGATAATGTTTTTCTTTTCAATGGGACATTTGATTTCCACACTGGTGAAAACCTAAGACTGGGAAAATTGCCAGGGATTATCAAAATAGTCAACAAGAAAAAAATAGAGCCAAATACACAAATTTGTCAAAATAGTCCCTTATATAATCCCAATACTTAGATAAAAGTTCAAGTTATGTTCACTGACTTGCATTTTTTCAGACTAAATTCCTTTCCATGCAACAGAATTCTTTATACAATTATTAGTGAATAATTATTACTACAGAATGTTATTCTCTTCATTTCTTTTTGGGGGTAGGTTTCGGGGATTGAAAAAAACAAAACAACAAAACAAGCCTCAAGCTTGATTTTTCTTGCTCATGTCTGGCTTCTCTATAACTTAATCCTCTATTTCATAAACATATCAACACTTACTGAAACAGTAATAAAATATCTAAAGAAAAATGACCATGGAGACTTACATTCTTCACTATCCATAGCATTGTAATCTTTATTACTGCCCCAACTACCATCATCAACAGTTCCACAAACATGCACAGAATTCTTCAGTAAAGGTGACATTTCATTCTATTTAAAAATATTTATTTTATTATATTATGTAAGCAGAGCGTATAAGGCAAGGTTAGAAGAACTTGAGTTTGTCTTCTGTGCTGATTTTTCTGTAGCATTTCCTTGTCTGTCTCCTGGTGTGTGTCTGAGGAATAGTTTCTCTTTGTACAAAGAGATTTCAATCCAACACATCCGTTGATAAGTACAAGGCATCTTGATCAATGCCATCTTTTACATCAATCTCCTCTCTTCAAAAAAATTCTCATAGATTTCTTTTTGCTTGGGCAGGCTTTGAATCAAGATCCTCAGATCTCAGCCTCCTGAGTAGCTCACAGGGGTGAGCCACCCGCGCCTGGCTCAGGCATGAGTTCTTAATTTTAAATCATAGTTTCCCTCCCTCCCTCCCTCCCTCCCTCCTTCCTTCCCTCCCTCCTTCCCCTTCCCTCTCTTCCATGCCTTCTTCTTTTCTTTATTCCTTCTCTCCCTTCCTGTGCTTGTCTTACTTGCTATATATGATAGTGTAAAACTTTCAATCCTCTTGTTTCCTTTTCCAGAATACTGGCATTGAAGGTGTTGACACCATTCCCAGCCTCTGATTATGCTTTATTACTTCCAAGTTCATTTTCTCTAGATATAAAGAGAGATTAAATCTTTGGATCACATATTACTTTCTTAATTATCTTCAAATATTACTCCATTTCCCGATGGTATACAAGGTTACTTTGGGGGAAAGAACATTTCCTTTGGCGTTATTTGGAGTAGAATAATCTCCTGTAAATCCCTTTCATTTAGTATATTGGTATTTCTGCTTCAAAGTACTTTCAAATATGCATGGAGACACTTTGTCTCCTTTTTGGTTTGCTCTGAATGTTTGCCTTGCATGCATTAAAAGTGATTTTCAAATTTGTCCTTCTATGTTGTTTTCCTAATTCTAGTCTGTTCTTTGTTATAGCTAAAGCAGGTTATCTTTACCATACCTAGTTCTCATTCTTTTCCCATTGCAGTATGCTTTGTCTCAGTGCCTTTATTGCAGGCATTTTGTTTTTTTTTTTCAGGGGTACTTCCTTCTGTTTTGCAGAGGCTTTTAGATATCTGTCAGGAGACGAATTCTGGAAAACTCTCAAATGATTCTGAAGGGAAGAATTTCCAGAGCCATGACCTTCATTTTCATCTTTCTGTCTTTATTGTTTTAGGTCTGTGTTGCTGCATTGTTTGTTTCTTGCATGCCCTATGGCAGGGGTGGCTATTCAAGGTGACATTGCCAATGAACTTGAGCTTCCCTGGTCCACTTGATGAATTATTTGGGTGCCAGTAGCTTTTCTTCCTCAGATCTAAGCCTAGAGTCAGGATACAGCATGCTCCTGTTGTAATACGATGAGCAGGATTCTGCAGGTGGCAGTGATTTATTCTTTAGGCTGTGCTGGAAGTCATTCGGAGTCCTTTACCAGTGTTACCCAGGGAAGAGGACTCACACTGGAGCTCCCGGTCTCCCCACTCATCCTTTCTATCTTCTCCAAATACCAATCATCCATGAAATCAGATTTTTGTCTCTTTTCTACTTCCTACTCATGGAATAGAAAAAAAAGAGGAGTATTGAAAGGGAAGAATAGAACTCTAGTTTCTTTTGAAAATAATTGTCTGGTTTTAAAAGGACTCCAAACATGATATTTATTCTGGGGTTAGCTGTACAAAGAGGAATTCAGCCAAGCACTGGTGGCTTATCCTTGTAATCCTGGCAGCTCTGGAGGCTGAGATCTGAGGATCACTGTTCAAAGTCAGCCCAGGTGGTGACGTTTCTGAGACTCCAATTAACCATCAGAAATCTGGAAGTGCTACTCAAAGTGACAGAGTACTAGCATTGTGCAAAAGAATTCAGGGACAATGAGTTCAAGCCCTACAACCAACAACAAACAAACAAAATCCAGAGAAACTGAGTCAGGAAGTGTGTGTGTGTGTGTGTGTGTGTGTGTGTGTGTGTGTGTACGTGTGTGTGTGTGTGTGTGTGTGCTTTTGACTGTTCTTAGGCATTGTCTTTTTCATCTTCATGGATATTTTAATAGAAGACAGTGAGTAAGACCATCTCATCTGTATCCATGCTCCTTATTGAATCTTATTTGATTTTGGAGAATTATACTAGTGTTTATGAAGACAAAAGTTCTCTTAATAAATCCAATAGAAGCATGTTTATATTCTTGTTGCCAAGACAATAAAACAGACCTGGCCTCCATTTCTATAGCCCAGTGGAGTGTCTACTTCTGGAGCAGACACTTCTGGAGTGTACAGTAGCATGGCCCATGACATCAGGCAGCTCAATGTCTGAACTTAGGTAACCCCATTTTTCATTCTCTGTGACACTGGCTCTTGATACAACCATCCAGAGCTTGTCTTCTCCTGTGTAAATGTAATAGCTTTCTGTTAGCAAATTCTCTTCCCTTCTCTACTCTTCTCTTCCCTTCCCTTCCCTTCTCTTCTTTCTTCCCTTCTCTTCTTTCTTCCCTTCCCTTCCCTTCTCTCTTCCTTTCCCTTCCCTTCCTTTCCCTGCCCTTCCCTTTCCTTCTCTTCCCTCCCTCCCTCCTACCCTCCCTTCGTCCTTTCCTCTTTCTCTCCCTCTCTCCCTCCTTCCTTCTTCCTGCCCTCTTTTCTTCTTTCCTTTTTCCTTTTCTTTCTTTATGCCAGCAGTACAATTTGAACTCAGGGCCTTGTGCTCTTACTGAGCTTCTTTCAATCACAGCTGATGCCCTACTACTTAAGCCATGCCTCCAGTCCATTATTTCTCTGGTCATTGGAGATATAATTTCAAGAACTTTTCTATCTTGGTTGGTTTCAAACCACAAGGCACCAGGTCTCAGACTTCTGAGTACAGGATTATAGGTATGAGCTACTGGTGTCTGACTTTTGTTGATGATTCATTTCCTCTTCCTCTATCTATATGAGAACTCTGGGACTCTTAACCAAGCTTCTTTTTTTCTCCATATACCTGCCTTCTCTGATTTTTTATTTTAAATTATGGCTTTTAGATCATGTATGCTGATAACTGCCAAAATAACCTCTGTAGTCTTTGATTGCTCTTTGAGCTATAGTACAATGATTTTCAATTTGAAATAATTTCTTAGATATCTAAAATTCATTTAAAGCACAGCTCTTAACATTTTCTTTTCTCATTTGGTGACATGATTGATCATTCAACCAAAAATCTAAGTTATTTTCAATTTCTCTTTATCCCTTGTGCCCTACAGTGACGTGCCATTTTTAAAATGCATCCTGAATTTGGTTGTTTCTCAGTTCTTTTATGAGCCAAGATATCACTATTTGTCTTTTCAATTACTGATAGCAAGTGTCTTACATCAGCTTCTTTGTTTCCATTATCACTGTCTAGAACACCCATTGGTATGATGTCTGGCTTTAATTCAAGACAAGAAATGGTCAAGCAGAATAGAAGATAGATCTTACTTTTTTTTTGCCAGTCCTTGGGCTTTCTCAAGGCTAGAGCTCTACCACTTGTGCCACAGCACCATTTCTGGCTTTTTTTTTTTTTTTTTTTTTTTGCTATTCTTGTGTTACCAAGGACTCAAACCCCGGTCTTTATGCATGCTAGGGAAGCACTCTACCACTAGGCCAAACTCCTGGCCTTAAATCTTACTTTTTGATCAATGTTCTTCAATTTTTGATTTGCATGGTACATTAAAGAGGTTTTACTGCTCTAAGTTAAAGAGCCTGTGTATGATTTGATGATGGTGGTTTTGTTCTGTGATACTGACCATCATATTGATTAGTCATCTGCAGAGCATTTGATAAAGTCTGATAACTTGTCTACCTCCAGATGTTCTGAATTAATTGACTTGAAGTAAGACTTAGATAACCGAGTTCTGGAAAGTTTCTAAGGTGGGGCCTGAGTAGCTTGGCAATATGGTACCTTCATCTGCTGTGTCCTCATGTGAGAGTACATGGCCCGTGTTCCTTTTTGTCCTGTTTTGAGATTAGGTCTCACTATGAGGTCCCATGCTGACCTCACACTGAAGATCCTCTGCCTCCACCTCCCAAATCCTGAGATTACACCCATGCACTTCTACACCTGCTCCACTGTTCTTCCATCCTTCTAGTCTTCCATTTAATCAGAAACACAGAACACATGGGCTTCATCCAGCTAATTTTCAGAAATATACTTTTGTCCATGGTTATTCTGTACCAAACACATGTTAAATTTAAGAAATTACTGAAAGTATTCCAGCAGACTCACAGGATTTCAGATAAGGACAAATTAGCAAGAATCACAAGTAGCACTAGATGACTAAAGCCCTCTTTGAACAAATTATTTACCACCCCCAAAAGGCCCTCCTAGCTACTTGCCACTCCTCTATCTTCCTACTCAATTCCTTATATTATTTTAAAATTTGTGTATGTAATCAACCCTAGATATCAGAAGGTGATTTGTTCCAGGACATAGATAATTATCTAATCTGTGGATATTGCAAAGTGGTAGGCTGAGGTCAGAAGGCCTGAAATTCATGGTCAGCCCAGGAAGAAAATCTATGAGGCTCCATCTCAGTGAAAGGAGGCTGTATGTGGTAGTATGTGCCTGTAATCCCAATAGCATGGGATGTCTAAAACAGGTAGATGGAAGTCCAGGTTGACACACAGGAAGAAACAAAGCTGGAGTTATGGCTCAAGTGACAGAGTGCCTGCATAGCAAGTGAGAGGCCCTGAGTTCCAATCTCATTTCCCCCAAAAGGTAAAACAAAATGTCGGAGCTAAAGTGAGCCTTAACAAGTTTCTTCGCATTTCACTTCATCCTTGTATAAAACAGGCTCGTATTTCATATTATCTGTAGACATGCTCTTTAAACAATCTCTTGATTACTAACTTAAAATATAACTGCTATGTAAATCACTGTTAAACTCCATTACTTAGGGAACAACAAAAATTTGTACGTGTTCAATACAAATGCAACTTTTTTTCCTGAATTTTTTTTGAACTGCAGTTGGGGGGACTGTAGGAGGTAGGACCCCAGATATGGAGGCCCTTCTATTTTAACAGAAAGAGGGTAGGGAACAGGGCTGGGCTAACAAGAATGATATACAAAGTTGAATATGGTCCAAATAAATTATTTTCAACTATGAAAATAGATTACAGATGTGAGCTACTAGTGTTAAATGCCATTGGCTTTTAAAAGAACTATTTAGATGTCATTGGATACATTGTCTACAGGAGAGGAAATGCCCCAGTGAGACCCCTCTGTACACCTAACATGTGATAATAAACTGTAAAAATTAAAAAAAAAACAGAACAATGAAACATGTTGAAATTGTTTGGGGAGGAGGAAAAGAGAGAAAGGAAAGTGATGGAGGTATTGAGATTTATTGAAATATATGTGAAAAGGTTGCAACAAAATCATCCTCCATAACTAATGTAATAGAAGTAGTAGTAACCATTTGTAAGTGGGAGGACATATACAAGGGGGAAAAAAGAAAAGAAAGAAAGCTCATGCTTTTATTCCTCAATACTCAGAAGGCTGCAATCTGAGGATTGTGGGTTTAAGCCAACGTGGGCAGAAAAATTCTAGACTCTTATTTCCAATTAACCACCAAAAAGCCAGAAGTGGAGCTGTGGTGTGAATAGCAGAATGCTAGCTTTGAGCACAAATGCTCAGGGACAGAGCCAAGTCCTGAGGACTGACACACACAAAAATATTTTAAAAAGAAAGAAAAGAGAAACAGTGAGTAAGTGAACAATTGATTCTTGTGTTTCAGGGGTTGCATGTTAATTTGATCTCATCAGAACTGTAAATATACTAGGAAAATGTATGAAGAACTTTAAGTACTAAAATGAAAAGCAAATATAATGAAATCCACCCCGCCTCCCCA
Source organism: Megascapheus bottae (assembly GCF_031878675.1). NCBI lineage: Eukaryota > Metazoa > Chordata > Mammalia > Rodentia > Geomyidae > Megascapheus > Megascapheus bottae. Next base: position 14,586,234 of record NC_143531.1, on the reverse strand, counting down.
AACAACAACCACCACAACAAATACCACTAGTGCTTTCCTGGTCATTGGCAGGTTCAGGCCCTCATCTTTTGTATTTTGAACTAGTCCACAGCTAGACAAGAATCTGACCATGTGCTTAGCAGGAGGGGTGATGAATGGCAATTTATCAGTTTCTTTCTATATGAGTGGCTAAATCTTATGGCTCTCATGACTTCCCAGTTGTGGTGATGGATGGCTTTGTTTACTATTTTTCCCTTTGGTCTGCAGGGAGATATGGAGTGGGGTTTTTGCCAGAATTCTGGAAGCTTTGGCTCCCTCCCAGAGCCACTATCTCTGCAGCTCAAGCTGTGTTTATGCTACAGAAGCCCTTGGGCTTTTTATTTTTTTTAAATCACTTTCGGAAAAAATACATTTTGTCAGAATGAACAAGGTATTGAAATTTATACTCTGCTCATTTAAACATAAATTCTGGTAGTAAGATATTGTTTATTTTTGCTTAGAACAAATTTCAGTCTAACAAAAATCAGATTTCTTCAAATCTGATTCCTGAGTCTACTGTTGCATCTTTGACCCCATGAAAGTGACTATGAAACTGCAGTCTCAAATGATGACTAATCTCTTTTTCAGTCAAGAATGAGTTAGAGACAAGCATGGGAAATGCTACACAAAACAGCATAGAAAGGTATAGTGGTAGCATAATCTTGAGTCAGTGTGTACATGCATGAGTACGCTACAAACACACATACACACAGACGTAACATGTTTACTTTTCATTATCTCACAAGGTCCAGCGTGGGTTACTTAATTGCAAACATTGACTTCCACATAATAACAGGAGTTATTTTTAATTTCATAGTGCTGTCCTATAAAGGAGAATGGGAAATAAAGCAAAAATTAATAAAAAAGAAATGTTTATAGTTTCTTGCTCCAGAAAACATTGTACAGTCTGATAAGTGACTATGATTGCTGCTTTGTATCCTTAGTACAGACTCTGTTTGTCTCCTATTTATGCTATTGCTTATCATCTTCTTGGGAAAGTCTGTGGAAAACAACAGACCTGGTGTGTGTGTGTGTGTGTGTGTGTGTGTGTGTGTGTGTGTGTGTGTGTGTGTGTGTGTTTGTGTGTGTGTGTGTGTGTGTGTGTGTGTGTGTGTTGAAATGATTCTGTTGAAAACAAGTTCTAAATAAATGGGACAGGTGTCAAGTAAAGCAGCTAGATCTGGTTTAGAGGTGGAATAGAATGGAAACATTTGAACTGAAAACAAAGAGAAGGAAGTCTTAATTCTATGGTGGTTATGGGCTGTGATTGCCAAGAGCTTTCTAGCCACCATCTGTCATTAGATTGTGACTCTGTGCTTGGAGGTCTAGGCAGAGGAAGACATTTTATGAGGAGTTCCAGGCCTGCCGGCCTGTGACATGACAGTCCAAACACACAAGCTTCTCATCGGCTGCCCTAAGCCCATCTGCCCAAGCTGATAATTTTGTATGGCATGTGAACAATGTTATAAATATCCAAATGGCCCTTGGAAGAAAAAAAAGGTTCTCTACCCCTGCAAGAACAGGAAGAGAGGGGAGAGGCTATAAATATTTGATTTCCACTGCTGGTTAGAAAAGTCCAGTGATTTGGCTCATTAATCTTCTGTAAATAAAACTTCATAATAAAAAAAAGGCTTGTGCTGCACGTAGCAAATAGAAATTCCATAAATTGTTGCAAATAATGTTGTTTTGTCTCCTATTCTCCTTAACCCTTCTTCTTTAGGCCATACTGGTTGATCTTGAATCACAACCTATGCTATATAGAACTTTCTAATGGAGAGAGAAAAAGAGAGTAGGGAGGAAAGATAGAGAAGGGAAGAGAGAGGAGAAGTAAAGAAGAAAGAAAAGAAAAAGAAGAGAAGGAAGAAGAAGGAAGGAAGGAAGGAGGGAGAGGGAAGGAGGGAGAAAGATTAGAAAAAACAGATTTATTATCCCGACAATAAAAACAAACAAACAAAAAAACATTTCTGGGAAATCCTAGCTACTCAGGAGGTTGAGATCAGAAATTCAGAATCCAGGCTAGGCAGGAAAGACTGTGAGATTCTAATCTACAATGAGCCACCCAAAAACTGAAAATGGAGCTGTGGCTCATGTGGTAGAGCACAAAAGCTTAGGGGTGGCATCCAGCCACTGAGTTCGAGCCTTACGACCAACATACACAAAACAAAGCAACAACAAAAGACAACAGTTATTGAAAAGTTCCAATAGTAGGTGTTGTCTCAGTGGTCAGAGGTGACAGCAGGAGATCTGGCTTGGTCACTACCTCAGTCTTTGGTCTCCCAGGGTCTGGGAACATTGTCATTCCTCGAGGGGAGCAATCTGGCTCCCGTGGGAGAATTCCTCTTCCTGCAGGGGGCAGTCTCATCATTCTAGTTGTCCATATTTTGGGTAGTGATCTGTCCCTGCTGGTCTCTGCTGTTCCTTCTGTTCGGTCCCTTCTCATAAAGAGGTCATCCATGACCAATCCTGTCCTTTCCTAGATAGTCCAAGGTGATTGTAAAGTGACTTCAGGGAGACTGGCTTACAGCAAAGTCACAGGGACAGTGACTTTGGGGAGAAGGCACCAGGAGCTTCCTTACTCTTTCCTGATACATTGTTCTCTAGAAACTCCCATGAGTACAGCCTGCAAGATCTGCACTCTGCCCTTAGATTTTGTTTTTTTTTTTTTTTTTGGTGGAGTCTTCATAACACAGCCATGTTGAGGAAATTATCAGCCACTGGTGACCGGTTCAAACTTCCGCCCTGCCATCCTCCCTGGAATCTCCCCCAAGTCCTAAGCCAGTTTCCTCTTGGTCTTTCTAATGAGCAGACCCCATCCTGAACCTTGATAAGGGTTCTTATTCATCAGTCCATTCATTACAAACCAAAAAGGCACAATCCTTTTGGGTCTGGTGGAGATTTCAGAAGAGATTCTATCAGGCCAGAAAAGGAAAGGGAGGCTGTGTGTCTTACAGAGTTCCAGATCTGTTTCAAGACTGTCTATTGTTCCTTGAGTCCTATGGAAATAATGTCTCAGCTATTACTCTTGCTTGTTCTGTTAGTCTTCAAGGTGGAAGTTGTTGCCCATTTATCAATTCAAAGTCAGGATTCGTTTTGATGTCTGTGACATCCATCCAGTCCCTGGAACACTTTGCCTGCAGCTCAGTGACTTCAGATTATGACTTGTATGTGCTACTCAGGGCTCAGTGGGTACCCTCCATCTTCGGAGGACTCAACTAAGATCTTCCTTATGCCTTATCTCAATGGGTGACAGCTTATGCCCTATTGCCACTGCCTGTTCCTCATGTGGGATAAGACAAAAATCCTTGAATTTATTCGTTTCCCTAGGTCCAGTACCTTTCTGTCCCGAGTTTAGCTTCTGAGATAAGCATGTAGAACATACATGTCATTCTCATTTTGCGTCTTCCCATTTTGCTAGGCCAGGGAGGGTAGATTTCCATCTCCTTTCTGTCATGCTAAGGGTTCTGTGCTCTGTGGCATCAGATGTTTCCCTCCTGTGCTTAATGTGGGATTTCATGAGTTAGCTATCTCTCTCTCCTGAAAGCCCTCGGCTCTCTGAAAGAGGTCAAGAAAGTCGTCTCTGAGTATCAAAACTGATCAATAATTTCTTAGTTAGAGCTCTTTCTTTCCCTAGAGCTAGAAACATCAAGGTTCAGAGTGGTGAATAAAAACTACAAGGACTTGAAAGGAGGAAATAAAGAACACTGTTTTAATATTCACAAAACCTAGTCACTGTTACATTAATTTACCAAAATTTACACAACTTTAAAACTCATGCTTTTCTCCCCCTCAATGCACAGTGTTTTGTATTAGGCCAGTTCATGGTTTTTTTTTCAGAGCAAGATAAAAGAATATAAGAAAAAAAAGAGGGTATAGAGAATTTAAAATAATTAGAATTTGGTCTCAACAAACAAGAAAAGAGAGATTCTCTGGGAACATGCATGTCAAGTATTATTACAGCATCAGTGGAAAGTTTCTTAAACATTTTTTGATATGACTTTTAAGACTTAGGAATCTTTCAAAGCCTATGCAATCACAAAGGTTTGAATTCTAAAAATGGCAAAACAAGAGGAAGGATGGAGACTCTGCCTAAAAAAAATAACCAAAACAAACAGGGCTAGAGGCATGACTCAAGTGATAGAGCACCTGCCTAGAAATGTAAGGTTTTTTTTTTTCTGAATTCAAACTTCTATACTGCCAAAATAAGTTATAAAGACAATTTAATCTTAGAATTTGAGGGGCCCTTCAAAGAAAAAGGGAGTTCAACACCCACCACTATAGTGGCATCCACATTGTCTCTGCTATATCTGGCCATTAGTCCTTTCTAGAAAGAAGGAGCTGGTATCATATTTCTGGAGTGTTCTGAAGCAGTCATGGTTGCTGAGAGCTTATGATGATGAAGCCTCTTTATACAGCTGAGAAAGAGTTCATAACAGATGTGAGCTTTCATTTGGAAGTGCTTCAGTTAGTGAAAGGTGGTCTTTGCATGGAATTGATACCTTTCTTCCTTTTTTCTTTAATTTTTCCTGAGATTACAGCACACAGCTAAATGAAGTAGGTATTTTTTAAAGATGAACTATGGTTAAGGTAGTTGTTTTGTCTCCTACTGTTAGACAGATTATTATATATTTTTAATCTTACAAAGGCAGACAATGTCATAAATACCCGAATCGGAATTTAAGCTTTTTCATAAAAGAAGCTTTCCTACCACAATATAAGAGCAAACATGCTAGTATACTGCCTCAAATGCTTTCACTCATTTCTGTGGCTTGCACACTTTAACTCAATTGTCCATAGATTCCTTTTTTTCAACTCCCCAGGTCTTGTTCTGCACATAAGATGACTATAATCTAGCTCTCATAGACATTTATTGCGAAGTGAAAATGAGGGTCAGGTTGATGCCATTTGTTGTAAGTTTCTTGTATTTTGTTTATAATAATTTAAACTCACTAAGAGCTAACCATGCTCAAAATGCCTTTGAAACAAAACTATCAGAGGCCAATTTGTTTTACAGAATTTGTTAATTTAAAATGCAGTTAGAAATACAAAGAACAGATGTTTAGGGATCTTTAAGTTGTTTTTTTCTTTTTCTTAATTAGGATATTCTATGAATCTCTGAAATCAAACTTTTTCTAAAGGTAATAATAGAAGTAGATATCTAGGCTGGGAGTTTAGTCTACTGGTAGAGTGCTTGGCTAGCATGCATGAAGACCTGGGTTCGATTCCTCGGTACTACACACATAGGGAAAGCTGGAAGTGGTGCTGTGGTTCAAGTGGTAGAGCTCTAGCCTTGAGACAAAAGCCCAAGGACAGTGCTCAGGCCCTAGGACTGGAATAAAAACAGTAACAACAACAACAACAAATATATATATATTAATTTTGAACATGCATCCAAACACACATACTTGTGTACAAAATGTTTTAAGGCATACACAGAATTTTTTACAAATGTACAAAATGAACATGTATAATAAAATTCAAAATAATGGAAGTAAGGAAACTAGGTTTTCTGTTCATATTTTCAAACTTTCAAACAACCATAAAAACTTTAGAGGTAGTTTTTCATCTTTTAAAAGTATTGGGTAGTGTATGTTACATAAAGTTATAATTCCCTGTATATTTTCTTACTTATACTGGTTATAGAAATGAGTGCTTCTTTAATAATATTTAGCAGACACATTTAAAAAAGCTAATATCACATTTTACCAAGACTATCCTCAGGGTTTTCATGTATCCAAGGTTTGAGAATGTGAGACCAATAGCTAGGATGGTTAATTTACACTATATTTAGCTATATCACTTCCTGCATATTGTGTATAGGTTCTAATCAACAACATTAACTTTGGCAGAAACTTTGTTTTCTTTAACATCTTCTGTTCTGATTAGGTTTTGCTCTTTTGTCTGTTTTATCTCCATTTAACTGAACAATGATGCTATGCCATTTTTCTCACTTGTAATAATATGTCGATATACCTTAAGATATTAATTGAACTGTTTATAATCAGTATGTTCTTAAGCATGGAAATCAGTAAATCCTACACATTACAAAAGACAGTATCACAGAATTTCAAGTATTTCATTGGAGCATGCATTCGAGTAGTGTGACGGAAGTCACTTAAAAATAGAGAGCTCTTGTAGCAATGCAGTTTTCAGCATGTGCTTGTCAGCTATGGGAGTGCATAAAAACATTGTGGAAGCACTTGCATTTCCTGTCCTTGTTCTTCAAGTGACTTTGAAATTTGAGATGAAGGATGGCAGCTGCTGGCCAGAGCTGCCAAATAGGACATATGTTCAAAGCAGAGAAAGAAGGTGATAGATTCTTATTGAAAAGGAGATACAGTTCCTGCTAACTTCATAAATAACTAACAATACACACGCACACACATAGATATAGATAGATAGATGGTTTGATGACTTTGGGATGTACAGAATTTGAGAATCAGATAATCTGGATGATAGAAGAGGAATTTTCTTCTTGCTACCTTTTAACAATAAAAATGATCTGAGGTATCAAATGCCTGCCAGGCAGGTAATGTAATTAGTGACATGGCAGATGACTAAAAGGCACTCATCCATCCACACCGGAACAAGCTTGCATTCAGCACCATGGTGGGCTATGGGCTCTGTGGATGGGCTGATGGAAATTGGGATTTGAATGTGAAGATTTCTGGGCCACAAATCGTAAGGCTGCCTTACACAGCAACATGTCTGAACCAAATGACACCAAAGATTTCACAAGGATGGAGTGTGTACCAGTGGAAGGCAGTCTGCATCTTTTTGGTTTAGACTTTTTTTTTTTTAAAGCTTTATGATTATTCATCATTAGAAGTCGATAGCCTTTTTTCAAAGACTGTACTTTCAGGGATCCCTTCTATATTATGTTACTAGAAATCTATTTTTCTTTTCAGTAGAACAACTCCAGTGCATACCAAGACATTTAAATATTTGAAGTCAGTTGCCATATTGTTCTCCTTACATTTAGTATCTAAAGAGCTAGTAAAAAGAACCTGCTTGTCTGCTGGGAATCAACAGTCACGCATGCAATCCTGCAGGCCAACAATGTCTGAAGGCCAACAATGACTTCAGTCATGCTTTCTAAACTCTTGCCTCACATCAGAGTCAAGACCACTGGCCTGTTGTTGAACAATCTGTCAATCTCTGGCCTGCTCTGTGGTGAGATCTGAAGGCCTGCCACCTGTGGACTGCTTCCTGCCTCCTCCTTGAACCCGTGAGGCCATGACTGACAGGTATTTGGTGAGGGGGATCCTAAAATAGTCTGTTGTGTCCACACCTGGTATTCAGAACACTGGAGGGAATTTAGCCCCTGGGTGACTTTGTGAGCTTTAGATTACATCCTCTGGCTAATGTCATCTGTTTAATGTCCCTCCCACCCCGCCACACCCCTCCGTGTCATCAGGGTGTATTGGAGTGAAAAAGCCCTGCTTCAGAGAAATAATAAAGACAACTAAGTTTGTGCAGGGCATACTTCCAAGAACTTTGCATTTAGTAAGTCTTCTCAGTAACTCTGCAACCTATGTATTAGCGTTGCATTTTGAAGACGGGGTGGAAGGAGTTCTGAGAATAAGAAATTACACCAAGGCCACAGTAAAAGGTCAGGCATTTAAATCCAATCATTTTTCTCCAAGTTTGTCACTATTCCTTTCTCCAGCTCAGTCAAGGAACTAGTTTAGATTCTACCATAGATAAATTGGATTATGAAACATACCACTTTGGTAAAGACCCTGAGCTATGATCTGTCTGTATTTGGCTTAGTCTTAACTTTTTGTTACTATTACAGATATTTGAGATTACTAACTTATAGAGCTAGGGGGTGTTCTGGCTCATCATTTTCTAATAGGCATGATGAAGGCTTTGGCTCTTGTTTCTTATCCTCTGCCTTCTCTACCTTTCTAGCTTCATGTTTTCTATTTCAATCAAGGTAATGAAAGTGCTTGAGCAGTTAGGGAATTCTATTGCAACAATGGTATAGTTATAGTTTGACAGGGAGGGCGTTTATTAGGAATGTTGCATTGTGATATGGAAAGCATCAGTTACATCTTTACCTGCTCAGCCACATCTAACCCATGAGAGACTTTCATGGGCTTCATACATCACGCAAATTAAATTCTACCTTACTATGGCTGAGAATGGTCACAGTTATTTCTGTATATTACTTTTATGTTAACACGGAACTGACCTCAATGTTAGGTCCCCTCTTTATTTCCAGTTACTTCCAACTTTACCACTTATATGACTTAGGTTACGTGGCTGTGTTCAAAGATGTCCCATTGATTTCAGCTCTCATCGTGTTTTCTGAGTTCTGACAATAATGGTGAACTCCACCAATCTGTACTAACTCCCAGTTTATATATTTTATTTTTGCCAGACCTGGGGCCTGAACTCAGGTCCTGACTACTATCCTTGAGCTTTTTCCTCAAAGCTTGTGTTCTACCACATGAACCACAGTACCACTTCTGGTTTTTCTATGTATGTGGAACCAAGGAATCGAACCTGGGTCTTCCTGCATGCTAGGCAAGCACTCTACCACTAGGACAAACTCCCGGCCCTCCCAGTTTATATTTTATAGTACAAAGTATATATATATAATGAATATATATACTGTATATATGCTATAGAATGTATAAATAATATATATATTGCATATAGAGTATATAGTATATATACATACTAGATAATATACTATGTATATAGTATGTATAGTATATATACTGTAGTTTATATGCTATAAATAGCATATATACTATATACACTATGTACTATTTATACTATAGTACATATAGTATATATACTATATGTAGTATATACTATATACTATACTATGTATACTACATATATTATATATAGTATATATACTATAGTATATATTTTATAGTATAGTACAATATATTATAGTATTACATATAAAATAATGATACATGTTCTCTGGTTTAACTGTTATAGACAGTACATATATATGTATTATATATTTACATCTGCAAATTCTATTTTGAAGATGGGGTCAGATAAAGAGGAAAGTCAATAAAAATGGGGATTGAGAGTCCTTCCCTAGAAGCTTGAATGAGATCAACCGGAAAGGTGTCTTATATTTATACTTGATTTCTCTTTAATTTAGTTCTTTCTTGCTTTTTCCTCCTGGTCTACTTCTAAATGTTTTGAAGACAGTGCTTTTTATGTCTTGCTTGAAATCAAGTAAAGATGCATTAGAAGACTATCATGAATGATGTGTTAAAAGTGTATACATTGTGATTCTCTGCAAAGCTGTAGTAATAAAGATAAACCAACTTAAAATAGCAATGTTAGCAGTTAAGTAATACTTCTCTTCCCTAAAAGCCTGGTGCCTTGCTCTTGTAGTTAGACATCTGAGGCCAGAAGCCTCACTATTCATAGCAACTGGATTTACTGTTACTTCTACTTATTAAAGAGGAACACCATTTATGTGGATGTGGGATAAGAGACAAATGTACATGCGCATTCAAACATATTATCCTTGGACAAGAACATAAAAAATTACTACCATTCCTCTCCTGGAATAATTTGAATGTTGAGAGATGGAACTATTTGAATCCAACAGAAAAAAAAAGCCCAAAGAAAATCAGAAAAGGAAGGTACTTGTTATACCCTTGTGGATTTCTTTTTGTACTCAATATTATTTGCCAAAGATTCATCTATGCTGTTTATAATGTAAACTATTCATTTTCATCACTGCTTCACATTCCACTTGAGAATGAACCGCAATGGAAGAATTTCCACACTTCAGTGGATGGATATCTTGTTACTTCCACATAGCTTTTCCGCATAGTGCGATGTTGAAGCTCTGTAGGAATGTTCCAGTTCATTGGACGAGAGTAAATTGCACTAGTCTTAAAACTAGAAGTTTTGTATAGGATGTGAAGCTTTTCTTATCTAGCTATAGAATGGGGTGCATACATTTTAAGGGGACCATTTTGCAAACCCTTTGCTTCTGAATATGTTCTTTTCTATGATTGATTTGTGGAAATGAGGATCCATATCTTGCCGAAGTACAAACACAAATCAATCATAGAAAAGAACATATTCAGAAGCAAAGGGTTTGCAAAATGGTCCCCTTAAAATGTATGCACCCCATTCTATAGCTAGATAAGAAAAGCTTCACATCCTATACAAAACTTCTAGTTTTAAGACTAGTGCAATTTACTCTCGTCCAATGAACTGGAACATTCCTACAGAGCTTCATCAAATTCCTTTCTCTACTTTTCAAAAATACATGCCCTCGTCCTGTTGGCCAACCTTAACATCGTGCTTTATTTTAGGGTCAAGAACACTCTACAGTACGAAATAAAAATGTAACATACTCTTTTGACACAGGATGATGAAAGTAAATTATTTGAATGTCTGGTATCATGATTCAATTCATATATTGTAAAGTTTAATACATCAGCATTTATTTGTGAAGAGACAATGAAGTGAAAATATAAATAATGTCCCCAGAGTGGCTGTCATCCAATATGACTGGTGTCCTTACAAAAAAAAAAGGAGACCAGGACACAGATACAAACTTGGAAGCAGACAGTGTGAAAACATTGAAACAAGATGGCTGACTCTGAGCCAAGGGAGAGGCTTTAGAAGAAACAAGCTGTGCCAGCACTTTATTTCTTGGATTTCTACCCTCTAAACTGTGAGCAGGAAACATTCTGTTGATCAGCCACTGGCTAGTGCAGTGATATTGCAATCCAAGTGAAAAGGAAGTTAAGTCCTGCTATAAGGCAATTGGCTTGAGTCCTTTGATTTAAGTAATACAGAAAGCATCTAAATAGTCAATTTAAAATAACTTTTGTTATAGTTATTTATATACTTGGAGTAAATCTCTTGAAAATAGACCAAATATTGGGTGCTGTAATAACTACATTTCCTTCATTCTTACCTTACTGATGTGAACACATTTTGTAAATTTTTTCTATAGAAAAAAAACCAGGAAATTTTGTCTTTCAAAAGCCCCATTTATTTATGTGCACGCGCGTGCGTGCGAACACACACACACACACACACACACACACACCCTATTTAAAGAGTTGCTTTATGAAATAACAGCTGATTAATAACTTAGTGTTTCATTGTTTCTATAAAATAAAAAACATGGAGTGCTGGTTTTTGATCATTATGTATTTTTCAGAGAACATCAGTAAAAATTATTTGACACATCCAATGAACTTGAATTTCAATTCATAACTCATTTTTATAGTAGAGAAAAATGTTAATGAGTTTCAACTTTAAATATATGACATTAGATTAAATTTAGCATGAGAAAAATGACTTTATGAAGATACAAGAACAAAAGAAAAACAATACTGAACAAAAAAAAGCCATTCTGTGGAGGACTTATTTTAGTGCTTTCGGGGTAGATGTTGGTGCCAAATTACTGTGCTTTTTACATCCCACTAGAAACATTTCATAAAATGATGTCATAGTTTTATTTGTAAAGGTCAGTTTTTTTACCACACATAGCAGCTCATGTGCAACTTTTTAAACACAGGGCAAAACATTTGAATGACAACTTAAAAATAAGCCAGAAAATGTTTCACAAAATTCTGTTAGATGTTCAATAAGCAAAAAGTTTAAAGAATATTGCTCGATAACTAAAGCTGTTGTGTCTACCATCAACTTTATAAACCAGTGTTAGGTTACTAAAGTAAATGTATCCAAACATTGAAACTTTTCCCTTACTCTTTATCAATTTGGGGAACCATCACTTTTTAAACTAATGTGGATGCCTCATTATGCTTTGTTGGTGTATCTTCAAATTATTACTTAGGTTGAGAATCTTTTCATATGTTTCTGTAAGAGGACTATACATTTTCTAATCCTTCTTGGTACTTAGAATTCTTAATGTGCTTTGGATGTGTTGAAGTTATGTGTGTTGAAGATGCATTCTTGAAAATTCCAGAATTTCATTTTTATCTATGTCATAGGACTTAATAGAAAGAAGTTTCAATGCATCTTTTAATAAAAGCTTCTCTGTAGCAAAATTATTAAAATTCTTTGCCTTCTGTATTTTTTCCTATTTGTTTCTTTAATTAGCTTGGGATTGACTTTTTATTAGAGAATTTATTAACATTCATTGTTACATCATATTTTAAATGACAAGTTTAACAAGTGTTCAAGGAAGGAATCTCTATTTACAATCACTGGGACTTAGTATTTAGAACTTAATCAAAATTAGGCTAAGGGTTTGTATGTCATAGAAACATATTAATTTATGAAATAAAACATTATGTCTATAGAGTCATAGGTTTTTATGTCTATATAGTTATGTTTATATTTCCATTTCCATGCAGTTATTGAGTCCTCGCTCTTGTACTCTTTGGATTTAATAGCCACATATTAAGGATACCATGTGCCTTTTGTTCCTTAGGTCTTGACTTGTCTCACTCAACATGATTCACTCTAGATTCATCCATTTCCCTGTGAATGCCATTATTTTATCTTGTCTGTTGGCTATGTAGAATTCCATTGGGGGTTGACTTTTTAATGCTCAATATGTGTGCATCAAATTTCATTTTTTTCCACACAAGTGATTGTTATAAAAGCTATTATTGAAAGAGATGACTCTTTACTCATTGATCAAAAGTGCCTACTGGGCCATAAATTAAGCTTTCTGTACATAGAACCTTGCATCTGGGGTTTTTCTATGGTTTCTCTGGCTTAACTAGTCTTTCCCTGTGTTGCCAATTCATGAAGTTCAACTCCCTTGGGGCATACCATTTGACTATGCTACCCAGCAACTCTTGTAATTTATTGAGTGCTACAAGGAAAGGAGACAGAACTTTTGCAATCATCTCCAATTTGGCTCCCTATATTTTTCCATGAGATCCTTCGCAGCTTCTCTCTTCTTTTGTCTGGGGCAAAAGCAGAGGAAGCAATAGAGTAGTTTGAATGTACAATCAGTTACAGAGTCCTCCTCATTTGCCTCTTGGTCTTTGTCAGCTGACAAACTGTGTGGGACTTTAACATTGTATTATTGTTACAACTATTATTTTTTTAAAATCCACATAATTTGTATAATACCTACTATGCATGTAAAATGTCCTACATGATATATATTATTTCTTATATATCTGCATACACACATGTATAAGTATGTGCATCACCTAATCATATATCATATCATATATACATGTATGCATATATGCAAATATACCTATATACACGTTTATGTATGTGTCGTGTGCATGATATATACTACATGATATATCCATATATAGGTGATATATATATATACTTGCACATATATATGTGTTTATGTCTTGTGAAATGAGAAATCTGAGTTATTGATCATACTTTATGAAGACTGAGAATATAGCTACTTAAAAATTAAAAATGTAAATTGAAGAAAGATAAGAGAATCAAAAAGATGTTCTTTTAATAGAATATGCTGATATAAATCATCACTGTTCATTTTTAAAATGTACACTGTTCAGATACTTTGGTATATGTGTGTAGTCATTGGTAAAGCTGTATAAGAAGACTTTACATTGAGACTTTTGAATTTATTTTTAAATTTAGTTGCCATAGGAGCTCAAATTATTGTCTTCCTATCAAAAGTATGAAAAAGTTGATAAATTATGAAGCAAACCATTCTTTATTGATACATAAACATATACAATAAATACAATTAAAATATTATAATTGGTTACAAACTAGCTTTGTCAAAAAAGAAATAATCTTCTGACAAATAGTATCAAAGATATTTGAAGGTCATCATTTAATAAACTCAGAAAAGGCAAAACAGACAAGAGATTTAAAAATATATAATGTTTTATTGTCCAAAATAGACAAACTTCAGTTTCCTTTAACAGGAATATTATTTCAAGAGCTCCTAGCAGCCATCACCATTTTGTAAGCAAAACAAGCAGGGGTGAAAAAGACAACTGTTAGTGGAAAAGGAGAACAATCATTTCTCCAAGCCCATAATCACCAGTAGTGACTCAAAACAACTACAGAAACAGTGACCTTCAGCAAACCCTGAATGACAGACAGACAGACAGACAGACAGACAGACAGACAGACAGACAGAAAGGCAAAAACAACATTGACTGTCTATTGGTAATCAACTCAACATCAGTAACAAGATCAGACTGGGTTTTGCTCCACCAGAATGAATGAAGACTTCAGTTTCTACAACCCTGAAGCCTCCAGTGGATGAAGTAATGCTAATGGTTTGGGCAGAACATCTGGATGAATACCTATCCATTACCCACAGCGAGAATCCACTGAGTAGATCATTGTCAAGAGGAGACCCAATCCCTCATTACCATAAAAAGGCGAGAGAGAGAGAGAGAGAGAGAGAGAGAGAGAGAGAGAGAGAGAGAGAGAGAGAGAGACAGAGACAGAGACAGAGACAGAGAGACAGAGAGAGAGACAGAGAGAGAGAGACAGAGAGAGAGACAGAAAGAGAGAAGGAGGGAGGAAGGGAGGGAGGGAGGGAGGAAGGGAGGGAGAGAGAGGAGAGAGGAGAGAAGACACACACACACACACACACACACACACACACACACACACACACACACACACAAAGGAAGGCAAAGCCAAACAAGGCTTTTTATTAACCCCAAAGGGTGGATAGGGGTGCTGGTAAGAGGCAAGTGTGTGCACAGGTGATCTGGGGAGATGGCTGTTCATTGTCTAGGCCTGCATAAACCATCACCTCTCCACCTCCAAAGCAGACTTGGGCCAATATAGACATTTTGAGATTGAGATTAAGGAGAGAGAGTTCAATTCAAAGAAAAGACTAGCAATGAAAGAACACTGACAGGTGAGATGGTTCCTGTGAGACTAAGCATATGTAACATGGAAGAAATCAGTTACTAAATAAATCTGCATGGGGCGGATAGAAGAATCACCATTCCAATCCCACCCCCTCCCCCACATTATCCACAGATGGGTACTGATTCTTTGCTCACGGGAATGAATGACATACACATTGCCAGTTTAACATTTCCATTTTTCTAGTTTAAAGACAGCATTCTAGAGTTGAGAACTAGGAGAACTTGAGTTTATCTTGACTTACTAAACCGCAGGTCAAATATTTATCATCAAGTTTTGATCACAGTAGTGCAGGGAGATCACGAAGAAACAATGAAACAGGTCTATGTTGCTTGACATAATGAAACAGGTCTATGTTGCTTGACATTTCCACTCACTCTTACCCAAGGTGAAGATGTAATTAAATTCATCCATTTCACTCTACACTCTAGTACACAAACTCTTCAAAAAATAAAAACGCTGAAACATATATATATATATATACATACATATATATTTCTGCTGGAATTTGGGCTTGAACTCATGGCCTGGGCACTGTTCCTGAGCTTTTCTTGTTCAAGGATAGTGTTCCTCTGCCACTTGAGTCACAGCTCTACTTCCAGGTTCTTGGTGGCTGATAAGGAAGAAGCAGCTCAAGGACTTTCCTGCCCACGCTGACTTTAGAACCGTGATCCTCAGACCTCAGTCTTTTAAGTAGCTAAATTTGAATAGAAAACTGTCAGGTAATCATGTGCTCCTGGATAGTCTGATAGGTTAGACATCAATTTGGTAAGATTCTATATTTGAAAGGAGAAAAAAAGACATGAAAATCAAACTAGGCAAATCAGTTCTCCATGTTGTAGGACCAAGACTATCTGTAAAAAAAAATAGTATAAAATACAAAACAGAAGTGGGGGGTATTTCTTTTCCTTCCTTATTTCTTTCTATCCCATAAGAAATATGCTGTATGTAGAACATATACACATTTCTGGGTTCAGCTATATAAGTTTCAGTCCTTTGGACAGGGTTGTTATGACTGAGAAAGAAACACCGAAAGAAATTTGGGAGTTCTTGTTGAAGACAGGCAGGGGCAAAACTACAAATGACTTTGAGTGCTTCATCCTTTTATTACCCAATCATAAAAGAGCTCTTAATACTTATACCCATCTTTCTTAGCACTCTTCAATGACTGTGGTTCCAATCAGAGAATAAAGTTTTTTCTTAACAAGTCGAAATCCGGAGCTGAGGATCAGAGTTCTCCTAAGGCCAGCTGAGAAGCGACCTCTACTAAAGAAATCCCTAAAGCTCACCCACGAGGAGGTCTCCTGCTTAAACACCAGTGTCAGCTCAAAGGTAGGCACGACGCTAGCATCACACACAATCCTATCCAGCTTTTTACATACATTTTCAATTTCCAAGTTCACATGCAGGACACAGCCTCGAAGGCCACAGGGTTCTGTGGAGGAAAGCCGAAGGACATCTTGCGCAATTCTCTGGGTCAGTTTCTCAGGGACAAGGACCTTAGAGCAACCAAGTTTGGTCTGCTTTGATTTGGATAGACAGTTCTCCAGCATTTTAACTAAATTCTGGCAGGTTGTCTCCTCAAATATCACCTCGTTGAGGTTGGGTTCAGGAACAACATAATCCCAGTAGTCAAAGTCTGTAGGAAATTCAAGGTGTACATTAAGATTGAGGAGTAGGACAAAAAAGCAAAACCCAAACTAAACAAAGCAGCACAGGTTGATAACTTCGGTTTACTAAATCTACCTCTTGTTCTTCTTCTTTGATTTTCCTTTATAGTTTTCTTCTTGCTTGTCTATGATTGGTTATTCTTTTGAGATGGGGCATATGGCTCCTTCCTCCTTCCTCTACTTCTCAAG
This sequence comes from Megascapheus bottae, assembly GCF_031878675.1. NCBI lineage: Eukaryota > Metazoa > Chordata > Mammalia > Rodentia > Geomyidae > Megascapheus > Megascapheus bottae. Next base: position 14,569,540 of record NC_143531.1, on the reverse strand, counting down.
TGCTGAGATCACAGGTGTATATCATGATACCCCTCTCTGTCAGTTTCTTTGGGAGCTAACCTTGTCTTGCCATTAACTAGTTAGTGAATACAGCAAGTCATTTACCCTCACAAAACTGAAAGTTTGTGCAATAAAGGCTTTGCTAATTCAAATTGATAAGCCATATACATATTATATTATATATATTTGCTTATACATCAAAACTTAACTGTCAATCTAAAATCACTTTCCTTTCTTATTTCAGAGGTTTTCCTAGTTTTGCTTTAGAGAACATGCATTACATCTGCAATTAAAATTGTTACATTTTTGACTGAGGTACTGTCTTTTTTCCTATAATATAAATCCTATAAAATACAGATTTTTTTGTAATTGTTCTTAAGTGATTTCACTGTGAGCTTGAGGGACAATATAAAAAATGTAGGAGAGTTACAGATTTTTTAAAAAATATTTACTAGAATGGTCTCCAACCACTTTGATTAAAGATTGCTCAGAGAGAAAAGAGATCTTTTGAGGTTCATGAGGTTATTTATAACTGGTTAGGTAGTTTTCCTTAGCCAAGCAAAACAAAATAGACCTAGGGAAACAAAATTAGATTTGCTCAAAGGAAAAAAGATAGGTCTGCTCTTGGTCACCTACCTCCCAAATTAATCCTACCACTTGGCAGAGTGCCACACCACAGTCACCAGAGCAGGGCACAGGCAGCTGCCTGCCTGCTAACCAATCTACTTCACCTCCATTAGCTTTCTTCTCCCCACTTCATATAGTCACACTGCTGTCATTTTTAATTATTCAACTAATACATTCCAACTTATAAGAGCTTCATCATTAAGCTAGGCTGAAGAGAATTTTAGGCTTTGGGCTTATAAAATTAAGTCATCACCGGATTTTACAATCCCAATCCTAAATTTAAGCACTTTATCTATGTTCACACTGGTCTTTGGTGGCACAGTGCTGTTAACAACTTGTTGCTTAAAATTGCCAAGGACGAGCAGTCTCGAACCGCTGCCATTTGCAAAGTTTCCTTCTGACCTTAAGAATGGAATAATGGGAGCATCCACAAATAGAACCCTACTGGGTCATAAAAAGGAACACACTGGTCCCAGCAAGCCATGGAAGGCTCTGGAAACTACTGGACTGTGAGAAAGTAGATATAAAAGGGTACATTTTGTGTGTGTGTGCGCATTATTCCGTTTGCCATTAGCAAAGGTAAAACTAACCCAGTGATCCCCAAAAAAGACAAAAAAAAAGAAAAGGAAAAAGAAAAAGAAAAACAAAACAAAAAACATAAGTGGGAGAAGTGTGGGTCTCTGAGGAGAGGGAAAGAAGGGAATTGACAGCAAATGGGCACATTGGAATGTAGCGTGTGTGTCAGAGAGGGGGAGAGGAGAAGGAGAGAGGGAGGGAAGGAGAGAGGGAGGGAAGGAGGGATGAAGAGAGGGCTACTCAAAGCAGATCAATGCATTGGTGAAGAGGCACCTTCCTGTCCTCTTCGTTTCACAGCCACCCAGGAGAAGGAAGTCAGCAGCACACTCCATCCAGGCAGCCCTGGGTGCGTGTGTGTGCGTGTGCGCGTGTGTGTGCATGTGCGTGTGTGTGTGTTGTGGACAGGCACACCCGGGGGCCGGTTGGAGAGGGGTCTCGTGGTGACCCCGGCGGGCCCCCTGGGAAGGCAGGAAGGGGGTGCCATGGCGCGCAGCGTCCCCGGGGGGCTCCCTGGAGGGGGAGGACGGGAGGGGAACTCACCACTTAGCAGGCTGCCCGGGTGGCAGCCGCGGTCCAGCAGCTCCGAGAGGCTGGCCGGGTTCTTGCTGCCCACACTGCCCGTTGCAACCATGGTCAACGGCTAAGGTTTCCCTCGCGGGGCAGAACGGCCTTCCCGGGGCTCTGCGGGGGGACAGAAGAAGGCACGGCGGGGCGGCGCGCCAGACTCCAGGACGCGCGGGGGTCTCCACGCCCCCCTCCCAGGCCGCCCGGGCACCGCCGAGCCTCACCTGCGCCCAGGTCACTCGGGACACCCCGGGGGCCGGGGAGGGAAACCGAGGCAGACGCTGCCACCCCCCCCTTCCGGGGCCGGGATCCACAGACCGGAGCCGCCTCCGTGCCACCTCCAGGCGCCGGCCGGACCGAGCCTCTCCGCGGCACCCGCGGCGGCCGGCGCTTTACCCCGCCGCGCCCCGCCCCCGGCGCCGCCCCGCCCCGCCCCGCTCCGGGGCAGGTCGCCGGCCCCCGGGGGAGGGGGGCCCAGGGCACCCTGACTGTCACCCCGGTGCACGAGCTCCCCCCCCCCGCTCGTCAGCTAACCTGGATTCCTCGGTGCGCCCCTGGGGACCTCCCCATTCCCCCGGGGACCCTGTTGGCACCCTGGGCTGCCCTGACCCCCGTGCGCTGTGCCCTCTGGGTGGGACGGTGACCCGTGCCTTCCCCCGCGGCACCCCGAGCACCTGGCGCAGGGCTCCGGACAGATGGCATCCTTGATGCCCGTTCTGTGGCCTCCACCCCACTTCAGCTCCACGCTGGGTGTCCAGGCCTAGTCCTCTTCCTCCTCCTCCCCCTCCTCTTCTTTTTCTCCCTCCTCCTCCTCTTCCTCCTCCTCCTCCTTCTCCTCTTCTTCCTCCTCCACCACCTCCTCCTCTTCCTCTTCTTCTTCCTCCACCACCTCCTTCTCTTCCTCCTCCTCCTTTTCCTCCTCCTCCTCTTCTTCCTCTTCCTCCTCTTCTTCTTCTTCCTCCTCCTCTTCCTCCTCTTACTCCTCCTCCTCTTCCTCCTCCTTCTTCTCCTCCTCTTCTTCCCCCTCTTCCTCTTCTTCTTCCTCCTCCTCCTCTCCTCCTCTTCCTCCTCTTCCTCCTCTTCTTCCTCCTCCACCACCACCTCCTCCTCTTTTTCTTCCTCCTCCTCCTTCTCCTCCTCCTCCTCTTCTTCTTCCTCCTCCTCCTCTTCCTCCTTCTCCTCTTCCTCTCCCTCCTCTTCTTCCTCCTCCTCCTCTTCTTCCTTCTCCACCACCTCCTCCACCTCCTCTTCCTCCTCCACCACCTCCTACTCCTCCTCTTCTTCCTCCACCACCTCGTCCTCCTTTTCTGCCTCCTCCTCCTCCTCCTCCTCCTCCTCCTCCTCCTCCTCCTCCTCCTCCTCCTCCTCCTCCACCTCCTTCTCCAGCCAGGGGTCCCCCCTGCTGCTCAGCCCTCCAGGCTCCCTGGCACCCCGAGCCATTGGTGGCTGTGACTAATGGGTTTTCTCGGCGGGAAAGGGGGAGCCTGGCATTCTTGGAATAAGACCTGGGCCGGGAGCGCAAGGAGCCTGAGAAGATGGGGCGCTTGCCAAGAGACTAAACGAAACCACTAGTGGGATCTCAGGCGCGCCCCGCGGGAAGTTGGGGCGCATTTACCCTTCTCAGAGGCAGACGTTCCTGGCAGGAGGGACTTGGGCAGCCCTGGAGGGGAGAAAGAGGTTCCTGCGTCCTGCCGGGGGAATCTCGCATCCCAGCACAGGAGGAGCCAAGGCTGCCTTCTCCCACCCCCACGAACATGGGCTTTCCTGCCCAAGTTGCTAAGCCCTCCGCCTTTTTCTTTTTCCTTCTCCACTTTGTGTGCCAGTAGCAGATTACTCCATTCTCAGTGGGTTTCTGGGTAGATCCGAAGATGAAACTGTAGCAAACCAAGGCCTGGAGAAAGAAGGCTGATTTTTGTTTCCTTTCTTTCTTTCTTTCTTTCTTTCTTTCTTTCTTTCTTTCTTTCTTTCTTTCTTTCTTTCTTTCTTTCCTTTCTTTCTTTCTTTCTTTCCTTTCTTTCTCTCTTTCTTTATTTCTTTCTCTCTTTCTTTCTCTCTCCTTATTTTATTCATTTATTTTAATTTTTATTATCCTTACGTATAGTTGTACAAAGGGATTTTAATTCAGCAGGTCAGCTTGTGGGTAAATGTATGTTGAGCACTGTCGCCTCTTAATATTCTCCCTCAACCCCACCCATCAATATTTTTCTGGGTTCCATTTTCACACACATACATTGCATATTATGACTGCATTCACCCACCCTTCCTCCATTTATTTGCCCTTCCCCCCCACCTTGACCTCATCACCTCCCACAACCCATGTCTCAGCTGCCGGGTACTCATTTGGTTAGACTCTAAGTTCGTTGGTCAAAGGAGTTACACCATTGCAATTCTCCCCTGCATATATCATACTTTAATTAATATGTTTGTGTACATATGCATATGACCCTATATGTTTGCATATGTATTCATCTTCTACATATGAGAGAACACATGCATCCCAGAAGATTATATTGTACCAGGGCAGATCTTGGCATTGGCTTCTGGATTTTTAGGCTTTTCTATGGAAAGATCTGCATGTTATGGCCTTGAAAGACAAGATCAGCTGTCCAGGCTAAAAACTCTTAGTAAGAAAAACAACCACAGAAGGGGTAAGGAGGGTGTGTGATAAACAGATCAGTGGGAGGACGTTTGCAGGCAGAGACTCAGAAATGAAAGCCAGCTTGACAGTCCATTTTTAACTCCACAGAGGCAGCTGCACAGCCTGAAGGTCAGGCAAGCTGAGGAAGGAGACTGCTGATAGGCTGGGCTCCGAAAGCAGATTTCCACTTCTATTTCAATAACAGAAGTGGAGAACAAATGAGTCCTTTAAGCCAATTAAAAAGCCAGAGTTGAGGCTCTGGTGATGGCGGACCAGTAGATGAGTGCTCCGTCAGGTGTCTGGCTAACCCCAGGCTGGCTGGCCTCAGAGCTTCTGGTTCTTAACTCTTCTACCTCTTATCTGCTTCCAAAGACAGTTAACTTGAGTTAAGATAATAAGGGATGTGAATGAACTCCAAGGAAATAAACTTAACTGCAGGTTCAGTTTCCATGTGGTATTTAGATATAATTCAAATAAGGTATTCCCACAGGGCCAGAAATATTGTTAGAGAGTTCTAGAAAGCAGTAGCTCTCTTAGGTGAAATTTTGCAACATGCTTTGTGATTTTTGCTGCCAAAAACAATTTGTCTGTATATAGACTTCAAATATTATTATTACTATTATTATTATTGCCAGTCCTGGGCTTGGGCTCAGGGCCCGAGCACTGTCCTTGGGCTTTCTCAGAGCTAGAGCACTACCACTTGAGCCACAGCACCACATCTAACTTTTTTCTATGTATGTGGTACTGAGGAATCGAACCCAGGTCTTTGCGCGTGCTAGGTAAGCACTCTATCACTAGGCCAAACTCCCAGCCCATAGTGCTATTTTTTTTTATTTGAATGAACCTTACTCTCAGGATTAATAGGATATAAAGAATGATTGATAGAAAACACATAATTGGAATAATTGATAGAGATTTTCATTACATGCATATATAATGAAATAGTGACTCTCTCCCCCCCATCAGTTTGAACAAAGGACTTTATGCTTGCTTATGCTCTCCCACTTGAGTTTTGTTTCTGGTCTGGCTTTTTATTGGCTGATTTGGTGATGGACTCTCAAAGACTTTCCGGCTTTAAATGAGGATTCTCTGCCTTTCAGCCTCTTGAATAGTTAGGATTTTAGGCATGAACTATCAGTTTCTGGCCACCAGTTTATATCTTTACAAACATGATTAAAAGTTAAAGTATGGGGCCAGGAGTTTGGCCCAGTGGTGGAGCGCTTGCCTAACATGCAGAGAGATTCAGGTTCAATTCCTCGGTACCATATATATATATATATATATATATATATATATATATATATATATATATATATGACAGAAGTGGTGCTGAGGCTCAAGTGGTAGAGCTCTAGCCTTGAGAAAGTCCAAAGACAGTGCTCAGGCCCTGAGTTCAAGCCCAGGACTGGCAAAAAAAAAAATCTTAAAGTACCTGATCTGCAAGTACAGTGGTTAAAGACTAGTTTGCACAACAACTAAGCTACGAAGTAGTGCTGTTTGCCTTGGTTCCAGTTTGAAGTAAGACTTTAGGTAAGAAGATCTCAGTGTGAGGTTTCCCTGAGGCAAAAACTTGAGACCCTATCAGAAAAAAAGGAGCAATAGCAGCCCCAGGAGTTTGGCCTAGTGCTAGAGTGCTTGCCTAGCATGCACCAAGGCTATGGTTCGATTCCTTGGTAGCACATATATAGAAAAAGCTGGAAGTGGTGCTGTGGCTCAAGAGCTAGAGCTCTAACCTTGAGAAAGCCCAAGGACAGTGTTCAGACCCTAAGTTCAAGCCCCAGGACTGAAAAAAAATTAGCAGTAGCAGATAAGGACTGAAGATATTGCTCAATTGACACTGCACTCAGAATCAGGTTCTGAAAAACAAAAGAAAAGGAAGGAAAAAAGGAAAGAAGGGAGAGATAGAGAGGAGTAAACTGTAAAGACCATTAAAGACCATAATAGGTTTGTCTCTGTACCACATCTCTCAACATTTTTTAATGTTTTGGATATAATTGATTTCTAGCTAAAAATTCATCACACTGATATACTCCAGTGTTAACCAAAATAGAGTGATATAAACTTACTTTAGTGTCACTTCAATATATCTTTGGTAGATACTGTAAAAATTATAGGGACACTGACTGAAAGTTAATACTTGCATAGACATAGAAAATCTCATCGGGGGGTAAATAATTTTCCTTGCTCTTCATATACTAATATATTATCCCAAACTACCCAAATTATAAGCACATCCCTTCTCTTTTCTTTTTTATAGGCTGACTTCCAACAAGTAAAAGACATACAGAAAGAAATGAAAATCACATGTTCATCAGATGGTTATGTTAGTATTTAAGCTCCAAGCTCCCCCATGTGGAATATTCAATTCATCTTATCATTGCTCACATGGAAATGTGAAGTTAGAATAGCAGAGTTATTGCAATAACAAGTAATGCATTTCCATGTCTTATATATTCTTGGTTCGGAGTCTGGAATATTTATTATTACCAGTGAGTATTCTCATTTTACCCATTTTTCTCATTCCTGAAGTTTTCTTAATACATTGACATTCCATGCATCTTTATTTCACCCCATCAGCTCTAATGCTTGGGGGATTAGGTGAGGAATGACTGGATTTCTTAATTTGTATAATGTATTCAGAGGAGATTCAATGGGCATAGAAGTTGATCTGAACAGGGGCCAGAAGTATGGCCTAGCGATAGAGCGCTTGCCTAGCATGCAGAAGACCCATAGAAAAGCCAGAAGAGGTGCTGTGGCTCAAGTCGTAGAGTGCTAACCTTGAGGAAAGCCCAAGGACACAGGCCCTGAGTGGCAAAAAATAAATGTCGATCTGTACAATATCTAAGGTGTCATATCTAAGGTCTCAAAGAATTGTGAGGATTCAAAGAGAAACTCTGAATCAATGCTAAATATTATATCTTCCTTACAAACAAACATGAACTCTTTAAGTGGATACACTCTCTAGCTTACCTTGACTGAATTAAACTTGTAAATCAAGTCTCAGGTGCTTAGTGAGTGGATACCATTTGTTACCGATATGGTTACCATTCTCAAATTTCAGTCTTTTGGTTCAGCGCAGCAAGAAAGAGGCTAAATGAGGTTGAAGAAATATCATTAAAATAGGACAAAATTGAGGGGTTTCCTGTTTGTAAGACATCTAGAAAGTATTTCCTACTGCTTAAGCACATATTATGTTATTATAATAGATAAAGATTTATATGTATTACTTCCTTTTAGTAATCTAGGCAATAGTTTTCTGAAAAAATGAAATTTGTAGACAAATCAAATTATTGACTATAGACCTTTCCAATTGTTTCAAGACATATATTTCCCTCTGTAGTGTTCTGGTGACATACACCATCACAATGTTGACCTGAGAATGTTCCCAACCATACAATTTCAACTTAATGGTTAGGTATGCAAAAGGAGATATTCATTATGATATAGGATTTTACATTGAATAAGGTAACATGAAGAATTACCTAGTACAAAAACCAAAAACAAGGCCTGGTATGAAATAGTATGTAATGTCTACTTCTACAAGTTGAATTTTTGAGTCGTAGAAGGCTTTGCCTCTCTAAATTTAATCAGACAAATTGTTGCCATAGTCACTTGTCTCTTTTTTTCATATTTTTTATTGTAATGAATAGAAGGGTTACATTATCTTCACCAGATAGATGGTGCATTACTTCACATACATTGATACCCTTTCTCGTGTCTTGGTCCCCATTTCCCTCCCCTTACCCCAGCCCCTCATCTTGTCTTCCTCCCTTCCCTATCCAACTTCAAATAACCAAATACGCATCTATACAATATATCAGATAACCAGGAGAAATACTGTAACAATATGAGATAACCAAGGGACAGCAAAAGAGCTGAGAGATAACATAGTACATTAAGGACAATAATCACTCATTATATGGCTTTTGTTTCTATATCCTGGAGGTCATAGTGACTTGTCTCTTAAAATAGTTGCATGGTTTTGTTCTTGTCATAATGCTATGTATTATTTCTATCCAAAGGGAAAAGAATACCTATAAATGTACACAATATTTGTTTTTCTTTAATTATGGGAAGATTTACAATTCAAATGTGTATTGTCAGAAAATACCAACTAGAAACATGGAGTAGGTTTTTTTTTTATATTTTTCAGGCCAGCCTAGGCAAAAACTTTGTAAGTCTTAGACTTGAAAATACTTTTAATGGTATGAGATTTCTCAGGATTTTTTTTAAAACATGTTTGAAGAGAAGAAATGATAGCTTCTAGCCACTCTTCTCTCCCTGTACCAGCCAAGTGTCATATCTTACTGAGATAGCCTCATAAAGCATCTATCATTTATATTTATGTCCTGGGAAAATTAGCCATTACTTCAGGACATAAATCAGTAGCATTGCTCTAGAAGATAAATAAATCCAGAAATGCCCAAGTAGAATGGATACAGGATAAGGCAAGGGCAGTTTCTAGGATGGGGGTTGAATTTCCATGCTAAAGCTGTACAACACACTGAGGTTAGAAAGCTTGACCAAGTAACAGACAGTCTGTGTTTTTACATGCGAGGGTGTAAGTTAGTAAGGCACATGTGTAGTACAACCCAAATGTGTAGTTTTGTATCCCAGCAATGACATTGGCTAGCTGTGTAAATTTGAATAATGTGCATCATATTTACTGTTAAAATTGGAATTAAACTAAGGTTTTCTCATAGAGCTGTTGCAAGAATATATATATAGAGAGGAAAAGACATATATGATAAACATATATAAATGTGTATAAAAGTATAGATACTCTATAAATTTTAGGCATCATTATGATGATGAAATCTAACACTGACTTTGGAAAAAATCTCCAAAGCTCTGGTAACACTTTTATAAAAATGACGAGTAGTTATGGGCATTAAAAGATACATGTGAAGGGCTGATAGTTTGGCCTAGTGGTAGAGTGTTTACCTAGCATGCACGAAGACCCGGGTTCGATTCCTTGGTACCACGTACATAGAAAAAAGCCAGAAATGGTGCTGAGGCTCAAGTGGTAGAGCTCTAGCCTTGAGAAAGTCCAAGGACAGTGCTCAGGCCCTGAGCTCAAGCCCAGGACTGGCACAAGAAAAAAAGTTATATGTCAAAACATGTATCTTTTGTACATATAAATTCATTTGGTTGGTCAGCGTTCAGTAACTAGTTATTGAATATTTATGTTTTAGGCACTGAAAATGCAACCGCAAACTAGATAAAATTGGTTAATCTCCTTAGCAAATTATGGGAAGAAAGTTAGACAGATTAGTACCAGAATGTAAGTAGTGTTTTTTAGTTTGTGTTGTGCTGCTGTAGCAGAATTGTTGAGATTGGATAATGTATGAAGAGCAGAGATTTATTCCTCACAGTTCTAGAGGTAGGAAGACGGAGGTTAAGGTTCTGCATCAGGCAAGGACCTTCTATGGTATATCCATCCCACGAGGGAAGGGAGAAACCAGGCATGAGGTAGGTATGTGTGGGGAAAGGAGAATCAATTTCATCCTTTAATCGCGAACCCAGTCCTGTGATAACTAACCCATTCCTGCAGTCATGGCATTAATCCATTCATAAGGGCACAGCTCTCCTGGGTTAATTGCCTCTTGTAGTTCCAATCTACAGTGCGACACTTTTGCACTGGGGATTAAGTTCCTAACACGTGGCCTGTAGGAGGCACATTTGAACTGTAGCAATCTGATAAAATTACAGGAGGTAGTTGCTGTAAGAACATTGTGATACACGCACTAATATATCTTGAAGGAAGAGGTGCAAGCCTTTCTACTCATCAGTTATGGCTTTATAAGAAATGAACAATCTCAGGCCTGCACTCAGACCAACAGAAACCAAATCTGTTCCATAAAAAGATGCCCAGAGGGACACACATTACATGCAAAGTAAAGTTTAGAAACTCTTAGTTTAGTTGAATGGAAAGCAAAAAAAGAAAACCACCTAAGTCTTATTTCTATTCTACTTAATTACAAAACATTTACTGAGCATCCACTAAGTGTAAGGTATGTCTTGGATGCAAGATAAGCCGGTTCATAGCTGGGAAAGTGTTTGTTGATTTTTTCTATAGCTCACCAGACATAATGGCTCTCTTCAATAAATGGAATTCATCGTCTGAGATTCCTAGCCCCAGGACCTGGCTTAGAAAACTGCAGGCAGCTGTGTGCAAACAGCCTGCTTGTCAGCGAAGACTATATCATGTGAAAATTAATTCTCCTTTTAATAAACTTGTGACAATACAAAATCCCTGAGTACATTCAGGCCCAATGGGATGGAAACATAACATAACCCAGGAAGGCACTTGCACTGTGAGATGTATTTAAAGTAATTGGTCCTTGGAAAGTTTCATTTTAATACCGCTCATTAGGAAGCAATGTGTTAATGCAGAAATGTATATATCTTCCAAATGTTCAAGAGTGGGTAAGTTCAATGAGGCATGCTTTTATTTCTTCTGCTGTAATTCTCTCATAAAATATTTTAAAACATTGGTTTGGCTTTTGATTTACTGTGCTTCTGATTGGGAGCTATTTTTATAGCAGCTGTATACTGTGATGAAGGAGATAAATTACAAATTGAGAGGTTTAGATGGCTGTGAGCACATCAAAGTGCATTCAGTTGTGTAACATCAATTCATCATTTCTAGGTTGAACACTAAATGACACTTTACAAATGAACCTAGGACATCGCATAATTACCTAAGCAGTTAGCTTAGGTGTTTCTGTATGGTTTGACTTTAAGTTTTAGCACAACTTAGCTTTAACAAAGACTAGCTTCGCAATTCTGGCTCTATTATATGAACAAGTTGTGGAATCTTATCTTTCTCATCTGTAATATGGAAGATTCAGTGGCACCTAATGCGTTAAGTTTCTGGTGATGTAACTGGCACCTTTGACGTTTACATTCAAGTAGTTTTGGAGTGCTGGGTCTTATAATTCAATGCTTTTTGAGGGGAGTTTGGGATATCCATTGAGTAACATTTTGTGAGTGTCGAGGAATTCTCAATCTCATCGAGGTCCCTTAGCACAGATTTATATGTTCAAATGGAGCAGAATTGTTTCTATTTGTCCAAAAGTAACATGCATCTTTTCTTGTTAGAAATCCTATTCAAGGTTAGAAACTCAGTTTATTTAGAACAGGTGGAATCCACAGAGACATTAGTGAACGAGATCTGTGGAATGGTCTGAGCTCCAGTTCTTCTTTTTGCTGCTCTAGCAGCAGCATCTTAGAGAATTTACCCAAGCGATGCAGGTTAGATTGACATAATTCTAGTTTCTTCTACAAATAGCTTTATTTTATGCATTGTGTATAACATAATTTATGGGACAAATTTGTCTTATCTATCTACCCTACTCTGATGAAGAGTTTTTATGAGCTGGAACCTTTTTCAGATTTTCAAGAATTATCATAAGAAGCTTTTCTGGAAGAAAATGGAATTCCTGTCTTCATGATGGTTCAGGAGACCTGAGTTTTGTGTCAGGAATATGACAAATTCTATATTTTGGTTGATTCTATGTTAAAGGATACCATCTATAGCTGCATTTTATTACTAGTGATCTTAATCTTAAAACAAGGATAAATTGTGCTCTATGGACTTCTAGCTTATGGACAAGGTAAAATATAAAGAGAAGAACAAGAGTCAAGTCATCTATTATTCATTGTATACCCCCCCCCTCTTTCTCTCTGTCAATTGTGGGTCCTGGATGCTGTCCCTGGGCTTCTTAGCTAGCACTCTACCTCTGGTTTTTAATCATTAGTTGAAGATAATAGTCTCCAGGGAACTTTTATACCTAGGCTGGCTTTGAACTGTGATCCTCAGATCTCAGCCTCCCGAGTAGATAGGGTTACAGGTGTGAGCCCAGTGCCAGGCTTATACACTGATCTTTTATTCTTTTATTTTATCCCAGGACTTGTGAAGGAACCATATTCAAGTAAACTTTCTAACAACTCTACTGATATACTCATTCTCTTATATTAGAGTTGATATTTAAAAACATTGAGGGGCAGGGAGTTTGGCCTAGTGGTTGAGTGCTTGCCTAGCATGCACGAAGACCCGGGTTCGATTCCTCGGTACCATATACATAGAAAAAAGCCAGAAGTGGTGCTGAGGCTTAAGTGGTGGAGCTCTAGCCTTGAGAAAGTCCAAGGACAGGGCTCAGACCCTGAGCTCAAGCCCAGGACTGGCAAAAAAAAAAAAAAAACATTGGAAAAAAGAGGAAAAAAAAAATCAATGACTATTTAAGAGGACTAGTTGACCTAGAAATTAATTAACCAATTTGCCCCATTTCTGGAAGAATTTCACCATTTAATAGAATTTTTTTTTAAAGTGGGTCGATCCCTTTAGATTTTGCCTCCATTTTCTAGAAGGGCAGATTTGGTTTAAAATAGTACACTGCATCTCCAAACAGGTATACTGATGCCCATACCATATTGCATGATATTTGAATGTGAAAGGTTCCCCTAAGGTTGATATGTTATAGTCTTTATCCTCACATAATACCTTTCTTTTGGGAAATGCTAGAAACTTTAGGAGATTGAGATTATCTGGAAGAAGTAGATCAGTACAAATGTCAATTGTTAATTGTCAACTGTCAACCATCTTTGAAGAGAGTATTGTTTTTTTGTGGGGCTTTACCTGCAGGCTTGGGTGCTGTTCCTGAGCTCTACAGCTCAGGGCTAGTGCTTTACTACTTTCAGCCACAGCACCACTTCCTGAAGAGTACATCTTTTTTTTATTGTAATTAATAAAAGGGTTACATGATATTTGTCAGATAGAAGGTGCATTACTTCACATACATTGATACCCTTTCACATGTCTTGGTCCCCATTACCCTCCCCCCTACTCCCCCTCTTGGTTTTCCCCCCTTCCCTGTCCAATTTCAAGTAACCAAATACAAATGTATCCAATATATCAGATAACAAAGTGAGATATTGTGACAATATGAGATAACCAAGGAACAGCAAAAGAGATGAGAGATAACATAGCACATTAAGGACAGCAATCATTCATTATATGGCTTTTGTTTCAATATCCTAGAGGTCCATTCAATTAGCTTCATACTATATGGCCTTATGTATCAAGGTTTTGCTCTATTGCAAATCTCTGCTAGTAGAGTCCAAGGTTTCTACTAGTTATGATGAATGAGGGAAACCATTCAGCCTAAGTGAAGAGTTCATCTTATCCCAGGCTTTTCCCTTTCTCCTTCTCTGTTTCCTGGGCATCATGAGGCAACTAGCCTCCTCTGCCACGTGCTTAAGCTTTCATGATGGTTTGGTTCACCACAACACAAAAAGACAGCTGATCATGAATGGAAATCTATGAATGGAAACCTCTGCGACCGTATATATATATATATATATATATATATATATGTAAATATATACATATATACACACATATTCATATAATTTATTATAATTGCATCTGCTAACTTCAACATATATTTATAATACTATTACTAATAATCATTATTATGGGTCTCACTCTGTGTGTATGTGTGTCCAGAGCTAGTGCTCTCCTCTTCTGGCTTTTGTCTAGTTCATTGGAGATATGAGTCAGACAGATTTTTCTTCTTGGACTGGTTTTGAACCTTCATCTTCAGATTTCGGCTTCTGAGTGCCTCTCATTATAGGTGTGAGCCATTGAGACCTGGCTGAAAATTTAGCTTGTAGGAAAATATGCTTTTCTCAAAATTTATTCAATCTGACATCACCTTTATGAAAAAATATTTTCAGTATTGTTGGGAGCCAGAGTGGAATCAAACTGTCCTTTGATCTGCATCAGATAACCACACAAAGAAGTGAGCTGTCATGTGTAGCGCCATGCCCAGGAACTTCTGAAGCTAGGGAGAAGTTGGGAGCCAGAGTGTGGAGCCAGGCTGTCCCTTGAATCTGCACATCTGAGTAAGATAACCTCGCTAAGAAGTGAGCTGATGCCATGCCTAGGAACTTCTGAAGCTACATTGTCTGTATTGTGAACTTTCTGATCTCTTTGATTTATTGCTTTATTGTTTTTTGGCAGTTCCCTGGTTTAACTGATCTGAGATTTACCATATGAATGCAACCCCTGGCAGTTCCTTGGTTTCAAGAAAGTATATAAGCCTTGATTTGGAAATAAACTGGGCTGCAGTCTTGAGCTCACGGCCTTCTTGAGCTGCTGACTTGGCTGTAGTCCTCCCGAACCCCATCTGTTTGTCTCTCTTCTATTTTTCCTAGTCCCTGCTCCCTATTTCAGGAATCCTGGTTCGCTGCCAGCTGGCCCTGGCACACTACGTTTATCTTTTTTTCATAATTATAATTTATTAACTGTATTTCATAATTTTCTTATAATTAATTAAGACTGGTCTTATTTTATGCTTCTAATGCAGTTATATGGCATATTAAATATGGACTTCATGGAAATATAACATTTTTGTTTGTAGGCCTAATATTTTATCAAATAATGCAGAAAATATTTTAGCTAAAGGAAAACTGTAGAAATCACTGTGTGTTTATCTTTAATATGTATTCATTTATTTAAAAATACAGCTACCATGTCTCATTTGTTTGCTTTACCTTCCCACAAGTACACATGCTCCTTTTCATTTTATGGTAGTAAAGGGTCACCTGTCATTTGAAAACACCATTGCCCAAATATTTCTAATTTCTGTCTTTCTTCTAACACCTTTCTTTCTTTTTTTTTTTTTTTGCCAGTCCTGGGCTTGAGCTCAGGGTCTGAGCACTGTCCTTGGACTTTCTCAAGGCTAGAGCTCTACCACTTGAGCCTCAGCACCACTTTTTTCTATGTATGTGGTATCGAGGAATCGAAGCCGGGTCTTCATGCATGCTAGGCAAGCACTTTAACCACTAGGCCAAACTCCTGGCCCCTCTAACACCTTTGTTCTTCTTTCTTCCTCCTTCAGCAGAAAAACACAGTGGAGGTTACATAATTCTAAGGGTTATTCAAAATAGTTTTATCTGGTTTCCTGGAGGGTATATTCCTAGAGCTGCTGATAGATTTCTTTTTTTCTTTCTTTCTCTTCAAGGCCCAAACATTTGAGTAAAGAATCTGAAGGTGTGGAAGATTGGTTGTAAGGGTAAAAACAAAATTCTGGGAAGTCAGATTTTTTTTTTAATTGTCTGAAGGAAAACAGTATCTAATTTAGATTAGACCTCCTGTTTTTGTGTTTTATATCTCTTCTGTGAATTTGGGCAAATGAGCTCTCAGTTTAATTATGGTGTGTGTGGGTGTGTGCCTGTTTAGATGTGTGTTCAGAGATCTAAATTTTTGCCCAACAAATGATTCCTCTAGTGTCCTCAATAAGTTGGTGCTTCTGAGAACATTCCAACCTGCCCTGTGAGAGTTCTTTTCTCCCTGGTGGAATCTGATCTACTCTGATGTTTATAGTGGGTGTTCAGATTTGGCACTGCTGCCTTTGGGAAAATTGTGTTTTATATATATATATATATACACATATATAGTGCGGTCATGAAACATGACTTAGAAAATTACTTTGAAAGAGCCATGAAATAAACTTCTTTTACATAGAGTCAAGACACATATCTCTGCCCCTACTGCATTCATACTGAAAGACCCTGACAGTGACTTCTGATGATCAAGAAGGGATGTGAAAATGTCAGAACAGAAAAGATCAAACATCTCTATTCCCCATCATGGGGTGAGGGCAGAAGGTGTGATCTTTTTTTCTGAGGGAACAGAAATGGAAGTCACTCAGACCTAAATCTCTTATCAAAAGAATTGGATTGTTCACAGAAGATTCATTATTCCACTTTGGAGCAAGGTGTGTGTATTATATGGTGTGTAGCAAAGATGGACCCCTGTTGCCTTCTCCTCTAGGCCCTAGAGCGGAAGTGTCTAGGTAGAAACACTGCCCCCCCAAGAAAATATCTGTGCTAAGAACTGATATCAGGAAGCATGGTTGGTGGGAACAAGATTAATTTGCCTTTGTCAAGAAAAATCTGGCTCATGTAAACCTGCTTAAGAGATAGGCAGTAAAGTCCACATACCAGTTTTTCACAATAGATAAGAATAGCTGGTTCTGTGAACTTGAAGTCATCGCATGGAGATCTAGGAAGGCATACAGAGGGACTGAAAGTGCAGATGTGGAAAATGAGGAAAAGAAGAGGAAAGGAGGACAGCAAGGGAAGCTTTGTAAGATACCTTTGACCCTGGAACAGTGAGAGCTTTGAAAGGATATCTGCCTATCTCCTTTTCATAACGGGAGGCATTGGCCATTTCTGAAATCATATTTGGTGGTTCCATCTTGGTGAAGATTTTTTGGGGAGGGCAGGTTAGGTGATTCTGGTATCTCGGGAGTAGAGCCAGGGACACTGTTAACCATCTACAGCATTTGGGACAGCTTGACAGCAGAGATTCCCCACAACAGACATCAGAGATTCCCCACAACAGAGATCTATCTCACTCATATTGCCAGATAGATCCAACAGTTCATTTGTCTTTTAGCTTTACTACATTACTTAATCAGGCAGCAACTTGAGGCACAGTTGATTGTTTATTATATTTGGTACTTGGGGATCCATCTTAGGGTGTCATGTGTATTAGGTAAGCACTCTAGTACTAAACTTCATTCATAATCCTTTATCTTCATCTATTCTATTCTATTCTATTCTACTCTACTCTACTCTACTCTACTCTACTCTACTCTACTCTACTCTACTCTACGGGAAGGTCTTGCTTGGAGCTCAGACTGAGCTGAAGTCATAATCTCCTAATTAAGCCTCTCAAGTAGATTCCAGGCATGCAATGTTGGAAAAGTGACTAGGAGACTGGGATGTGCTTCCTTCAGCCTAAAACAATGCAAGAGAAGAAGTCATAATCTTATAAGGACTTAACAAGTGGGATGCTTATAGCACTTTCTGACACTTAGGGTGACTGATATTCTTCAGATGATCCTAGCTTGTCCAGAGGCTGAGATCTGAGGATTGTGATTCAAAGCCAGCTTGGACATGGAAGTCCATGAGAATTTATCTCCAATTCACCACCAGAAAACTGAAGTGGTGCTATGGCTTAAGCAATAGCCTTAAGCGGAAGACCTCAGAGACAGTGCCCAGGCCCAGAGTTCAAGCCCAATGGCCAACAACAGCAACAAAACCCTCCAAAACCCCAAAACAAAAAAAAAGAACCCACTTAAGTCTTCATTTGGGTATGATAGGTAAGTGAATTTTAAAGATTTTGGTCTATGGAGGATGAGAAATAGAAGCAGGATTCCTGGATTCCTGACACCTAGACTTACCTACATTCATTAATTTTTTTTTGCAATGAGTGCCATATTGGTCTCATTCATTTCCCCACCCTCAGATTTGCAAGCTTTGAAAGGATGGGAACTATTGCTCTCTCATTTTCCACCAGACTCCTCAATGTGCCCAGCATGTAGTAAGTGTCCATTGAATACTCTTAGCCAGGGGTGTGGCTTGTGTTTCAGCAACTGTCAAATGCAAGGCCTTGGCTTCAAACCCCAGTACTATAGAAAGTGAACAATACATAGGTAAATAAATTAAACAAAACAAAACACACTTCTAAAACTGGTGACCCTGTTGGATGTGAATTTTTTATCTTTTAAAAATAACATATCAAGTCTAAACTCACAAGTTTTTCATTTTGGCAGTAGAATAATTTATGTACTCATAACTGTATGGTTCTACTGTTAAAGCCAGTAACAAAGATTAAGAGCTTTGGCTATGTGGTTCACACTGGCCTATGTTATTTTAGGTAAATAAGACTGTTAATAATGAGAATCCCTCTAAGATAAGAAATCTTTTTCCCCACCTGTGTTTTCTTATTGGTATTATTAGGAAATAGTTACTTTATTACTCTATTCTTAAGGCATACTAGAGATTGATTTTGTATTTAAGTAAGCATTCCTATAAAGATAACATAGAGCTAGGTGGCTCACGCCTGTAATCCTAGCTATTCAGGTGGCTGAGACTGAGGATTGTGCTTCAAAGCAGCCCAGGCTCTCCAGTCAATCCAGGAGACTCTTATCTCAAATAAACTACTGAGGAAAAGCCAGAATGGTGCTGAGTCTCAAGAGATAGAGCACTAGCCTGGAGCATACACAGGCTCAGGGATGGAGCCCAAGCCCCAGGACTCTCAAAAATAATAAAAAAAATATAAAATAAGATGAGTACTTTCTCAGACTCATATCTGGAGAAGTATGAAGGGCACCTGCTTCATCCTTTCCATTCACTTCTTAGGTTATGCGTTTGTAGTAAGCACTTATTAAGCCATTGGAAAGAAAAGTCAGGTCATGTTGTTAATGAGCATTGCCTTGGAGGCTTTTAATTTTCTCAGCAACCATTTGACTTAGATTTATCAAGGAAAGAGGACAGGAACGGCTCTGCACTGAGCTACATAACCCAAGTCCACAAGGAAAATTGCCCCTTGCCATGTCTGGTACTGTCACCCCAGCCTCTGTCCCTTGATGTTATCCTTGCTCTTTGGATAAGGACTTGTTGGATCAGGCCTTTCTGTTTTTAACTTGTGTTGAGTAACTGATCCCAATAGAGAGTGCTATCAGTGATGCTTGAATCCTTCCTTGAGTAAAAGGGTCCGGGAAAGAACTTGTTAGTGAATAATCAACCCAACGACAATGGTGATATACCATGCCCATGGGCAATTGAACTTTCATGCTAAATGCCCTCACTTACTGCCACAGGAATGATATTCTCAGAATCATGAAACAGGGTGACCATTGAAGGTGTCCTGTGCAATCACCATAGATTAAAACCACTTATCTCTCCTCCTTCTCTTCCTCCTCCCCTTTCCCTTCCCCTCTTTCTCACCCCTTCCTCCTTTTCTTCATTTTCTTCTTCATCTTGTTTATTTCTTCTCTTCCCCTTCCCTCTTCCCCTCTTCTTTTTATTTATTTTTGCCAGTACTAGAGTTTGAACTCAAGGTCTTACACTCATTTACTTGCTTTTCTTGCTCGTGCTCTTCCACTCGAAACATGCCTCCAGCTCAGCTTTTAGCTGGCATTTTTTTCTGTTGGTCCTAGGGCTTGAACTCTGGGCCTGGGCATTGTCCCTGAGCTCTTCAGCTCAAGGCTACCGCCCTACTCACTGAGCCATGGCTCCAA
Organism: Megascapheus bottae; assembly: GCF_031878675.1. NCBI lineage: Eukaryota > Metazoa > Chordata > Mammalia > Rodentia > Geomyidae > Megascapheus > Megascapheus bottae. Next base: position 14,550,034 of record NC_143531.1, on the reverse strand, counting down.
TTCCATCCTGTTTTCTGATGGATAATTGGAGATAAGAGTTTCACAGACTTCAGTGCTCAGGCTGGCTTTGAACAGTGATCTTCAGATCTCAGCCTCCTGAGTAGCTAGGATTACAGGTGTGAGCCACCGTGCCCAGCTTAGCTGGCATTTTTTTTTTTGAGATGGAATCTGACTCTTTTGCTTGGGCTGACTTTAGGCTATGATCCTCTTGGTTTCAGCTACCCAAGGGGCTAGAATTACAAGTGAGTCATAGCACCTCTTTCTTTCGTTCTTTCTCTCTCTCTCTCTCTCTCTCTCTCTCTCTCTCTCTCTCTCTCTCTCTCTCCCTCTCTCTCTCTCTCTCTCTCTTTCTCTCTCTCTTTCTTTCTTTTTCTCTTTTTTCTCTTTCTCTTTTTTGACACAAATTTTCTTTTCTTGTACATTAATCACAAACCTACTTCTAAATGATAGTACATGTCAATCTCTAGACTTCTTGGAATAATTCCTTTAGAATTTTTTTTGTCATAGTTACCTTTGTCCTCTGTAGCTTTAGAAGAACACAAGTAAATGGCTCTTTATTCTCCCTCACAGCTCTACTGTAAAATTATGGTTGGCATATGCAGGGATCTTAAAAAAAATGGACTTTGTTAACAGTCTCCATAGTTTTTGTTTCTATGCAGCCAATTTGAATTTCAGGGAGAACTTGACTGAATAAAACATCTCATGTAAATTTTGTTTGATCTTGTTTACATTTTTACTTCTAATGAGGCACAGATTCTCAAATCAGCCAACTTGAACTAATACAGCAGAAAGGCAATGCACCCTAAAGCTTAGTTGGCATTTCCTGGTCTGGGGATTTTGTTCACACATAGCCCACTTCTTTGTTTGTTCAACAAAGTTACCAGCTTCCTTTGTGTAGCTTTTCAAAGTGGGTAACATTTCTTGACAATGCCTTGATTATTTTTTGAGACAGCTGGGATGGAAGACTCTTATGTCTCCTCTCCTACCCTTGTTTTCTGCTCTAGAGTTCCCTCTGCCATCCTGTCCAATGTCTAATTTTTACTAACATCCATGCCCTGACCAGACTTCCTGCTTTCCTCTTTCTACATTGTGTATTCACTGTCTACAGGTATAAGCCATAGTGCTCATGGATACCCAGAGAAAGACTCAATTAGAAATCTACTTTCTACTTGAAATACCCTCTTCTTTTCCATATGGTCAATTTCTTCTTAGAGCTTCTCTAGGGTTCTCACTGGTACTATGTCTGTCACACCAGTGAAAGTTGTCAGTATTAAAGGAGAGTCATTTCATTGAAATGTGTTGGCATCTTGATCTAGGACAGAAAAGAAGCCCTCTTTTGAATAGATGACATTAATGATGCTGTTCAAACAGCATGTAGAGCCGAGAACTCTGTGGATTATGCCTCTTCTCGAAGTACTTTCTCAAAATAAGATTATCTATCATAATATGTATTTTATTATACAAGACAACAAAAAAGGAATATGGTCTCAAAACAATTTACATAACCCCTAAGCTCTTTGAGTCCTATGGTCTTTAAGACTTTTATCTTTCCTTTGCCTCCATGGGTACAATCCATGGATTCTTCATGATTTCTCCGGGCACAAATCCTTGATTCATTCATGAACAAACTCCTTTTTCTTTTCAATCTTTCTTTGTTTAGTCTTTGTTGTTGTTGTTCTGGTTTACTTAAACGCAGCCATTTTCCTTTTGTTACTATTAGGGTAATTTGAACACACATTATTTTTTTCTTTACTAGCCCATGAGCTCCCAGAAGAAAACTGTACCACTGAGTACTCTAGAAGATCTAGTCCAGCATCTGGTGAAAAATAGACTGATTAATTACAGTGGATGTATGATATAGACTCTCAAAGAACCTGTATTCAGATTGGCCAATCACATTCTCTCCGTGTGAGTCTCTTTGACCTCAAATTTCGTGGGAAACATACCTGGCAAGACAGAGAATGAAGAGTCTGAACTGTTCCACTTCTGTGTCCAGAGGAAGTGTCATCAAGGTCCTGATAAAAGGAAGCCATGTCCTCTTAGGAGAGAAGATAGCAGGATACAATCAGCTCTGATCTTCATACATGTATTGGTTTCAGTGCCCATCTTATGGAAATGAAATAATTCTGCTATTCTTTGTGTTTTAAAAAATGTGTTCATGGGCCTGGGAATGTGGTTTAGTGGTAGACTACTTACTATCATGCTCGAAGCCCTGGGTTTGATTCCTCAGTACCACATATACAGAAAAAACCGGAAGTGGAGCTGTGTCACAAATGATAGGGTGCTAGCCTTGAGCAAAAAGAAGCTCAGGGACAGCGCTCAGGCTCTGAGTTCAAACCCCAGAACTGGTCCCCCACCCTCCCTAAAAAAGAAAAAGGAAAAAATGTGTTTATGTAAAAAGAACAGAATAAACAGTGCTACTTTTATTTTTATAAAAACTTGTACTTCAGCATTGAAAAAGTATCATTAGGTTTTACAGAGGAATAAAAACCTAAACTATTAGACTAGGACATGTTCCCAAGCAAAATTTGCCCCCATTCTCATTAAATACAACTTCCTTACAATCTAAACTCTAATTTGACTCACCAAAGGCAATGTACTCATGTAATGACAAAAGTTTAAGTCATTCAGAAGATAATAAGAAGAAAATGCTAAAAATCTAAGTAATTCATCCAAAGTAGCAAGTAATAAATGTAAAAATTACTGCTGTCAAAAATGTTCTTATAAGCATAAATTCAGGGAGAAAATGTGCTGGAAGATTGCAATGTCTAAGATTGCTGCCATTTTAGTAGTTAAATCTACAGTTTGGGGAGGGAATTGAATGCTTAGTGATGTCTAATAGGGCTGGATACTGAGGCTCATGCCTAAAATCCCAGTGGTGTAAGAGACAGAATCATAGAGAATGAGATTTGAGGATAGTTAGGTCAAAGAGATAGACCCCCTTCCAACAATCAAGCTGGATCTGAGATGCATATATCTCTAATCAAAACTATGTAGAAGATATAAGTAGGAGAAGGATTGTGATCTGAGGCCAGCCTTGGAGAAAAACAACAAACCTTCACAGAAGAAAAATACCCCCAAACCAATGGACTGTTCATGTAGTACAAGGTGCCTGCCTAGCAAATGCAAGGCTCCGAGTTTAAACTCCGGCACTCCCCGAAAGAGAATATAATAATATGTATGAGTTCTCAAGCATCCCCAGTGACTGAGATTCCAGACATGAACCACCTTATAGAGCTGGCTGGTCAAGATGTGAATCCTCACTAATCCTTTGCCCGGGCTGGCCTTGAATCTTAGTTCTAATATTTGCCTCCTGAGTTGACAAGATTACAGGCATGTGCCACCATGCTGGGTTGGTGTGACAATTTGGATTAAGATTTTGGTAACTGAGCAGAACCAGAAGTAGCAGGCCACAAATACAATCCATACACAAGTACAATAAAAATGCAATTTCTTTATTACATCTGTATCTAATTGGCCTCCTTCCAAAATCCCTATTCACTAGGAGGCAAAGGAGTGGGGTGGGGTGTCCTATTTAGTTTAAAGCATAATCATATGTAATGACTTAAATTTTCTGTGTAGAAAATAATCCAGGCAGGCAGCAACTGTGTCTCCTTGTTCTTCCCCTTATGACTATGGAGAATGCAAGTGACTTAAGTGGTCTTTACAGATTTGGAAGATCCAGACCAGAGTCCTTCCTGAAGATGGTCCTGTTCCATCTGCTGCAGTATTCCTCCATCCATTTCGCCTCTCTCGAGTGATCTCTGTTTCCTTCCCTGTCTGCCTCCCACCCGTCAACAGCATATGCTCCACCTTCCTGGTATTCGTTTTGTTAAATGATGAGTTAGTTGTTCAGAGGAGTCACACCAGGAGGAGCCTCCCGGGACGTACCATACGTGTTTAACACAAAACAGTGGGATTTCTTTTCTTTTTTGCCAGTCCTGGGCTTGAGGTCAGAGCCTGAGCACTGTCCTTAGACTTTCTCAAGGCTAGAGCTCTACCACTTGAGCCTCAGCACCACTTCCGGCTTTTTGCTATGTATGTGATTGTGATACCAAGGAATCGAACCCGGGTCTTCATGCATGCTAGGCAAGCACTTTAACCACTAGGCCAAACTCCCGGCCAACAGTTGGATTTCTTTACAATTAAGCAAATGCTCTGAACAACAGCAACAAAATCAATGGTATGTTTTAAGGCAAGTTTTCATTTCTGAAACTTGAGAAACAAGTGTTTAAAGATTGGTCTCCTTAACCTGTTCCACAAAATGTAAGGGTTTGTTTTTAACTGGTGTATATACATTTTGTATATACATGGCATATATCCATTTTTCCCGAATACGGTATCTTCAGTCTTCTGATGGCAGCAGTTCTACTCAGTGAAGTTACCTTTTTCTTTATGAAATTTAATGGATTTGCTGGAGAATGCATGGATCCTGAAATAATTTCCTGTGTTGGAATCAGTGGAGATATGAAGGCTGGCCATATTTTCTGATGCTTCATAGAGAAGCATAGACTAAAAAGGACTCCTGTTCCCATTCATACCTCTGCTAACATATCATTGTTGTGGGGATTTCCCTTCCTGGTTCCTTTCCTTTATTTTTAACCTGTCCTGGGACTGGAACTCAGGGTGCTTTCCCTGGACTTTTGTGCTCAAGGATTGTACTGTACCACTTAAGCCACATTTCGACTTCCAGGTTTTGCTGGTTAACTGAAGATAAGAGTTTCATGGACTTCCTTTCTCAGACTGGCTTCAAACCTTGATTTTCAGATCTCAGCCTCCCGGGTAAATAGAATTACTGGTGAGAACCATTGGTGCCTAGCTTTACTTCCATTTTTAATAGGGGTTTCCTTTAGCTGTATATCTCTCATACATTTTACCTGCATTAAAATTTGAGTTCCTTAATATATGGCTATTAGATCCAAACAGTTCAAGAGCGAGGACTCACATGCTATGGACATGGTATTGGAAATATAAACACAACTACATAGTCATAAAAATTTATGACTCTATGGACATAATGTTTTATTACATAGATTAATATGTATCTATGACATACAAACCCTCAGCCTAATTTTAATTATGTTCTAAAATCTAACTTCCAGTGATTGTATATAGATTTCCTTCTTGAATACTTGTTTGTTAAACACTTCATTTGAAATATGATGTAAAAATCAGTGTTAATAAACTCTTTAAAAAAAAGTTTGTGTTTTCTGAAAACTTTACAAGAAAGAATAGGAGATACACTGGGTCTCCTTGGCACAGGTCGAAACTTTCTTAATAAGGACCAAGAAATACAACAAATCAAAGGCTGGATAAGTAGGACTGCATTAAACTGCAGAGCTTCTGTATGGCAAAGGACATAGCTAGCAAATTTACTAGAAAGCCTACAGAGTGGGAAATCTTCCCTAACCATACAACGGACAAAGGCCTCATTTCTAAAAAATATCAATAGCTCAAAAAATTCAATCACTCCAAAACTAATCTCCAAAGTAACAACCATCCCATTAAAAAATGGGCCAAGGACTTAAAGAGAGTCTTCTCTGAAGAAGAAATAACAATGGCCTATAGACACATGAAGAAATGCTCAACATCTCTGGTCATAAAAGAAATGCAAATCAAAACAACTCTAAGATTCCACCTCACTCCAGTTAGAATGGCCAGGATCAGGAAAATGAATAACAACAGATGCTGGAGGGGATGTGGCCAGGAGGGATCCCTACTACACTGTTGGTGGGAGTGCAAACTCGTTCAACCACTATGGAAAGCAATATGGCAGTTCCTCAAAAGACTAAACATAGAGCTCCCCTATGACCCAGCAACTCCACTACTTGGCATCTACCCAACCATCCAGAAACTAGGGCATACTAAATCTACTAGCACAACAATGTTAATTGCAGCATTATTCACCATAGCAAAGATATGGAACCAACCTAGATGTCACTCAGTTGATGAATGGATCCACAAGATGTGGTATTTGTACACAATGGAATTCTATGCTGCTGTCAGAAAAAATGACATTGCCCCCTTTGTTAGGAAATGGAAAGTCTTAGGAAAAAAATCATATTAAGTGAAGTAAGCCAGACTCAAAGGAAATTAGGCTCAATGGTTCCCCTCATTTGTCATGATCAGTAGAAACCTTGTCTCTACTAGCAGAGATCTGCAATAGAGCAAAACCTTGATACATAAGGCCATATAGTATGAAGCTAATTGAAAAGACCTCCAGGATATTGAAACAAAAGCCATACAATGAATGATTGTTGTCCTTAATGTACTATGTTATCTCTCATCTCTTTTGCTGTCCCTTGGTTATCTCATATTGTTACAGTATCTCACTTTGTTATCTGATATATTGGATTTATTTGTATTTGGTTATTTGAAATTGGATAGGGAAGGGGGAAAAACCAAGATGGGGGGGTGGAGGGGAGGTTAATGGGGACCAAGACATGTGAAAGGGTATCAATATATGTGAATTCATGCACCTTCTATCTGGCAAATATCATGTAACCCTTTTATTAATTACAATAAAAAAAAAGAAAAAAAGAAATCTAATAACAACAGATGCTGGAGGGGATGTGGCCAGGAGGGATCACTACTGCACTGTTGGTGGGAGTGCAAACTCGTTCAACCACTATGGAAAGCAGTATGGCAGTTCCTCAAAAGACGAAACATAGAGCTCCCCTATGACCCAACAATTCCACTACTTGGCATTTACCCAACCATCCAGAAACAAGGACATACTAAATCCACTAGCACAACGATGTTCATTGCAGCACTATTTACCATAGCAAAGATATGAAACCAACCCAGATGCCCTTCAATTGATGAGTGATCAACAAGATGTGCTATTTATACACAATGGAATTCTATGCTGAAGTCAGAAAGAATGACATTGCCCCATTAGGAAGGAAATGGAAAGACTTGGAAAAAATCATATTAAGTGAAGTAAGCCAGACTCAAAGAAACATAGGCTCAATGGTTTCCCTCATTTGTCATAATCTATAGAAACCTTGGGCTCTCCTAGCAGAGATTTACAATAGAACAAAATCTAGATACATAAGGCCATATAGAATTACGCTAAATGAAAGAACCTCTGGGATATAGAAACAAAAGCCATATAATGGGTGATTGTTGTCCTTAGTGTACTATGTTATTTTTCATCTCTTTTGCTGTCCCTTGGTTATCTCATTTAGTTACAGTATTTCACTTGGTTTTCTGATATATTGTATTTATGCTTATTTGGTTATTTGAAGTCAGATTGGGAAGGGAGGAAAACAAGATGAGGGGCAGGGGTGGGGGGAGGGAAATGGGGAACAAGACACGAGAAAGGGTATCAGTGTGTGTGAAGTAATGCACTTTCTGTCTGGTGAATATAATGTAACCATTGTATTAATCACAATAAAAATATATGAGAAAAAAATTTGTGTTTACTGTAACTAAAGGATGATATCTGCATGAGTAGATTTGATGATGATTAGATTTGATCAATTAACAATTTAACAAAATAATGAATATCAGGAGGCTTAAACATGATTTGACAATGCTCTTGGCATAGCTGGATCTGATGGGATCTTGGTTTTCTCATTCCTACATCTTATGCCAACTTGAGTGGAATGTAACTGAGCCTGATTTATAAATATCACTCACCTGCTTTTCCAGGAAAGGTGAAATGAGGGTTCTTAGCTTGGATATTCATTTTCTCTACTTCACTGTAACTGGAAGAAGCCCCAAATAAGATGTTGTCAACGGCGTAGTATTCACTTTGCTATTATTCCTTTTTTGTCACCTTGGTCATGAGAAAAATATGAATATGGCTAAGTCAATGGAAATGAAGAATGTTGAAATGAATATGGACAAATCCATATAAGTTGAAAATGTATTACACAACTCAAGTGGACAGAGTCTCAAGACAATTATAGTCAGATGGAAAGAATGGACATTCTGCCAAAGTACTTTTGACTGAGGAGACAGGGTCTTTATTGAATTGACCTCTGTGAGAAAAATCATCAAGATAAATATGGAGGAGTGGGCTTATTTGATGAGGCTTTATTACCTAATATTACATTTTAGTAATAGTTACCTAAAACCTCTTATACCTATGTGTTATATTGTTTACAAAGTACTTTTCACATTTTTCCTCTATCTTTTTATTAGCATATATTAATATGACTGTATAATGCAGGTTTCATTGTGACATTTTCACACACACACACACACACACACAACACGCAGTCTTACTCACCTCACCCTTCATTCATTTTCCTCCATTCCATTCCCCTTCTACTACAATTTCAACAGCTTTGCTGTAGCAGGCTATTTTCATGTAAATAAACTGCTTCACACACTGATTTATTTGGGCCTCAAAGCAACCTGCCAAGATAGCTTGTTATGACAAGGTTCCATTTTTATTTTTATTTTGTCAGTTGTGGGGCCTGAACTCAGGACTTGGGCACTTACCCTGAGCTTTATTGCTCAAGGTGCTGTGCCACTTTGAGCCACAGAGCCACTTTGGTTTTCTAGTGGTTAATTGGAGATAAGAGTCTCATAGACTTTCCTGCCTGGGTTGGCTTTGAACCACAATCCTCAGATCTCAGCCTCCTTAGTAGCTTGGATTACAGGCATGAGCCACCAATGTCTGGCAAAATCTCATACTTTTTGAATAAGAAATTGAGCACCCTCAGAGACTTGCTTGTCATCATGGAATTACTTTTTTTTTCCCCCCTTGGTAACTAGAAATAGGATAAACAATACACACCTTCTGCTTCCAAGTTCAGGTCTTGTTCTATCACAAGCTCTCTTGATTGCCCTGAGTCACACAGCCTTTTAAATTCCACCAATGGACACATCTGGGAGGGAAGGATGAAATGGAGCAGGCCAGGCTGTCCTGAGGGTTTGCAACCCTGCTGGGTACAGAGTCAGTGTGATCTCCGCTCCATGCCAGGTAAGAGTGGGCAGAGGGCATGAGCCCTTGGATGGCAGGACATAGGATCCTGGGGAAGCTAGCCAACATAGTGACTCTCGAAGAGATCACCATTACTTGTTCTATTTCAGATAGGTGTTGATAGTAACAGAGGGCACCACATGCTTTGCCACCAACTTGTGATAAGTGTGGCAACCAAGGTTTACTGAGTTTCCATACTCTCTGAAGGCAATGTAATTCATGCCTATGTCTCTTCATTGCTGTTGTTAGGTATATGGATTAATAAGAGCATTATTAAAATTGTGACAGGTTTGCAAGTTTTTAATCCTTTGTCTTATCTAAGATGTAAATCTGATAGGAAGTTAGCTTATGCAAACACATTTTTTTTCCCAGTAAGCTTATCTTTTTGGCTTTTTTCCCCATCTTGGTTATGGGGTTCTATCTCAGTGCCTAGGCACTGTCCCTGAACGTTTTTGCTCAAGACAAGAGATCTACCAACTACCTTGAGCCATAGCTCCACTGCCCATTTTCTAGTGTTTAATTGGAGATAGGAGTCTAACATACATTCCTGCCTGAGCTGACTTTGAATCTCAATTTTCAGACCCCAGCCTCCTGAGCAGCTAGGATTACAGGCATGAGCCACCAGAACCCAGCTGGCTTTCCATTTTTAATGCACAAAACCTTCTCCTTTTCACTATGTGAATAAACCTGCCTTACCAGCTCAGTACATGAAGTGCCATTACTGAGAAAGTGTGTCTTTCTAGCTTGATTGAGGCAAGAGGAAAATGTTTACCTTTCTCTCTTGTTCTTGATTTAATGTAGGTGGAATATATAAAGGCCTTGTTTGTGCCTGCTGTTCAGTTACCTTTGTTTTTAGGTATACGTTCATGCTACTACAGCTAGGAGCCAAGCATACAGCCTGATAGATGAAAGGCTTTGAATATACTGCTGTGAATGCATGGATGACTCCACTTTTAACAGAACCTGCTCTGAGAAATAACTCCAGGAATGTACTTAGAATGTTCTGAACCATGCTTCTTGCTTGTGTCATGTTGTGGTAAGTTCTTCCCATCTTCCCTGCCTAGAGCTTTCTTACTCTGTTGTGCAGAGATCAGATTTAATATGATGGTCTCCTAACAGGCTGTGTATAAACCACAGCTAGTCAATTTAAAGTGAACTTTCATGCAAGCACTCTTAATATGCATCACGCTTCCCAGCTGTCTGTTTCTGTCAAGTCTGTATTATATTTCTTCAGTTATTCTACTCTCTAGAGAAACAGGGCGAGGGCAGACAGTGTATAAAAACACTTAAGCAAGTGCTGGAAAACCTTGATGGATATGTTTTTATGTTTGCCACTTCCCCCTACTTCTCATTGTGGTTCTGAAATTCTTCAGAGACTAAAAGAGAAATTCCTGTATTTGACAATGGAATGAACTAACAGCTTGACTAGAGGAAAACATACTGTTGAAACCTGTCAGTGAATGTTGCTAACATACGTTACATTTAGAGACAGGGAGACAAGGAACTGTAGCAAGTCCTTGGGAAACTGTGCGAGCAGGCTGACAAGTATGACATCTCAGCACAACCAGTTATAGCTGGTTGGTCACAGATGACAATTCCCGTTCACTGAATTGTTTTTTCAGTGTCTGTGATTAATATCAAATGTCAGGATGTTAGCTTTCTATCAACCAAGCAAGCCATCCAGGCAATTCTTCCAGAATAAGGGTGCTGCTGTCACCCAGCACACAGGTGGATGACTTAGGTGGGAGACACAGGAGGATGAGTTAGGTGGGACTTATGCAGAGTTTTCCAGAAAGAGCAAAGCAGCAGAATGATGCTTATTACTTGTATAAACGAATCGTTTGAAAATGGAAGGCACCATCTTGTTTAACCAAAGGTGTTGCAGAAGCTGTTAAGGTAGAATTTAGACAACACAGTCATAGAACTAATGGTTTTCTATAACCAAAGCTTGCTTATATAGTTTCAGAATGGGTAAAGGAGAGGATTCTCCTTCCGCAAATTTTGAATAACTGATGCATCTTGTAAAATAATTATGCATGTGTGTACACTAGGACATATTTTCTTTGATGCCTATATTAATCAAAGGTTATTGCTTACAACTACTAGAGATAACAGGAGATTGCTAAAAAGATTTTTCTAATATACTAACTGTGTGGAAGACACAGTTTGTTTTCCATCTTTCATTTCTAGAGATGAATTCTTTCCAAACCCAGCATGGCAGGTATACTCATGCTCAGATACTCAGAATATTTTTGAAAGTCTGTCAGAGTTGGTGATCAAATTATATTTATCATCTAATTTCCAACACCCTGGGCCAGTGCTTTAAAAGAAACAAAGAACATTTACAATCACCAAGACCTGATTTATGGCTTGTATCTATTTGTCTCTGTTTATTCATCAAGGATCCCATAAATACTTGAAATTACTGAATACAAGTATATGAAAAAATAAAAGAATGACATAGAAAGGTAAAGTCAAGATTCAGTAGTTATAATTAAAGAGGAAAAGAGTTGAAGCAAATGGGTCAACATGAACAGCTGGGTTTGTCCTAGGATCCATTTTGTGATCAGTTGCTGGCTGGGAGCAGTTTAGGAGGAGTTGGCTGTTCTGGTATCAGAGTTTGAACAGAAACCTGATGCTTGCGTGGCTGGCATGCTATCACTTGAACTACACACTTCCAGCATGGCTTTTTGCTCGTTGTTGTTGGAAGATTCACTGTTTGTCATCACTCCAGGTTGTAACAGATGTGGTGAAGATTAAGTGAGAGAACCTGAATGATATTCAGGAAAGGGACAAAAGGCAGATGCTTGAAAGAAGAATGTCATTGCTGCTGTTACTTCTATTAGACTAGTTTGACTGTCTGCCAGAGCACTTCAACTGTTTATTCATGAGTCTTTCTCATCTATCTGTCCTGTGAAATTTCTGAAGGTCAAAGTATTCTTTGTTTTTGTTCAGATGACACTGACTGACATAGTGGTAATGCACAGTAGGTCCTCAATGTATTTGGACGGACTTGAATCATTTTTTACCATTCCTAACCCTGTGTGGACGAGCACACTTCCTAATTGGCAAATACTTTCCTCTCCCCCTCAATTGAAATATTCATGAAGCTCTTCAGTACTCAGAGGAAATCAGGATTTAGAACAGCTGAGTCTATCTTCTCTTTCTAGTCAGTGGCTTTGTTGAAAGCTCATTTGAATGCATTCACTGGAGAGGCATTTTTTTGAATAGGAAGAGCCATTCTGCTTTGTGAAATGTCCAGGTGGAATAAGTATTAGATGCTTTTGTTATTTCTGCCACTTTGGTTAATGAAGATATTCTCTTTATAATATAATTAGAGCATGAACAATTCTCTTACCAAATATAAAATGACACACACCGGTGCACACGCGCGCGCACACACACACACACACACACACACACACACACAGGATCTTGTTACTGGAGTGTTCCTTTGAAGAGTCACAGGAAACCATTCAAATATACAACTTGACATTCTAGGATAAATCCAGCTAATTAAGAAAGCCATAAGTAATTTCATGAGAGAAATTTTAATTTTTCATAAAGCAAGCAACCTGATATTTTTCCTTTTAAGAAATAAGAAAAACTCATTGCACAAACATGTGTTTATTTGCTCTCAGGTAAGGCATTCTTAGAAGACTGTGGGAATATTTATGTTTCTAAGTGTGAAGTTGGAATTTGAGAACGAATAAAGACTTGTGATTGTCTTGATTAATGACAAACTTAATCTTTTCAACCACGGCATTGAAATATATAAGTTGCTAATATGCCCACAAAAAGCATGGCATTCCCAAAATAAACAATTTGATTGGTTTTCATGGTTTATTAGATGAGATATTCTTCTAATAGACAAGACATTCTCTGGCCTATCTCATAGAAATTGGTTTCATATATAATATGTCCATTCCATGGCACTTCTATAGTTGGATTACTTGACTCATCTTTCCATTTCTCTAGCCCATTCTGCATGAGTTCTGAAATAGGGTTTTTTTTTTCTGTAAGACACAATAAAATCTGTGCATCCTTCATGGACCAAAATATGTAACTGCCATCAAGAAAATGGACTTAATTGAAATTCAATAAGGGGTTTGAATTAAATTGGAGTTTCACTGAGGTTTGTGGGACTTTGACATATGTAAAAAACAGTCATGTATGATCATATGACATACTGTTTATGAAAAGAAATCAGTTTCCAGAATCCTTTTATTTTTTTGAATACTTCCTCCTCTTTCAAAGTTGCTAGGCATCTTGGGAAGTCCTGAACTTAGTTAAAGGGGCCTGAACTTTAGCTATTGATTCAGATCTCCATGTTTAACTCTGTGGCTTTTGGCCACCTCTTGGTCTGACCTGCTTTGCAGATGAATGCAAAGCAGTATTTACTATGCTTGATTCTTATGGGTAGTAGGAACTAGACAAATGGTAACCCTTATTTTCCTTTACCTCATTATTTTGTAAACCTTTGATATCTTACTTTAGGAGGTTACATTGGTTACATACAGCAAAAAACATATGGCAACATATAGTAAGTACCATACAGAATAAAAACTTCATAAAGCTATCTCCATTATGCTAAAATCATTATTCATAATAGTAATATTTGTCCCTAAGTAAAAGGGTTCAAAGAAATCAACTAGGAATCATGATGGATGAGAAGAGGAACAGGTCAAAGTCCAAGGGCCAATGGTCAGAGGTCAGAGAGGGGTCTGGGGTCAAGGGACAGGGTTAAGGTAAGGTTGGTGTTTAGGGTCAGGGGTTGCTACAAGCCTTGACATCTGAAACGTCTAAATTCCTAAACACACCGGGCACTGAGGATTTGCATAAGCACTGTTGATAGGGCCTTGGGCCTGCTCTGAAGCCCTGGGGAGCAGGGGCTGAGGGATGCCTGGAGCTGCCCAGTCGGAAGTGTAGCTTGAAACCTCCATCTGTGTGGTGCCTGGAATAACTTCGGGGCAGCCACCTTCCGTGTTCACAGTCATCTGCCTTTCTCTCACGGTTTCCTGCCTCTCCTCGCGCTTTCTTTCTAGATTGTCTCCCACTCCCCGCTCTCCTTTGCAATCTGCTTTCTTTAGCGTTGTTTCTGTCAGCTGCCTTTGCTGAGATGCACCTGTGTCCTCCCCGGTCCTCTGCACACCGACAAGGATCAGCCACAGAGCTGGCAGCTCGGTTTTTAATACTTGCCTGTTTCAGGCTTGAGTTCAGCCCTGCAGAATCTCAGAAGGGGACACAGGGTCTTCCTTGAAGAGCTCTCTAATATCAGCATCAGTATCACTGTAGTGCATTTGTGTGTAAATACAAGGAAGCTATAAAAAGAATGACTATGAATACATTTGCAAGTAAAATTTGCCCCATTAAGGTCAATGGTTCAAAAGGTATTTCTGTAAATTCTATGGTGAAATTTTTCAATGAATTTAATAATATGAATTTTTTCACCCTAATGATGATTATGACTAAAGTATATCTTCAAAAATGTGTGCTCATGTGTCTAGATGTGTGTGTGTGTGTGGGCTGGAGCCTGGGAGTATGAGGGAGACAGTGTGTGTGTAACTCTAAAATTGTTATGATGTTTAGGCCAGAGGAAAACATGACAGGATGGTCCAAGGTGGGATAGCATGTGTCCTTCGTCTCTGTTATCTTTCTTGCCTGCTTTGACAGAAGACTTCAGCATAGCAGACACTGAAATGTCATTGTCCCTGTCAACCTTGATTAGCTTGTCTTTCTGCTGTGTGGTGTTGTGTATGGCAGCCTAGCAGTGCTTGTCTCTACTGACTTGCCCAATGTCTATGGCATCCTTCAATTCAATGAAAAAAATCAACTAGGAGTCAAGAAGGATGAGAAGAGGAACAGGCCATCCTGGTCTCTCCTCTGCGTTCACACCTAAAACATCGACAGTGGTCTTTCCCAAACAGAGTCCAGGATGAGGACTTGGTGAAGAAGATAGAAAATAGGGGGAAAGATGAAAATCCTACTGATAACCATTTCTGTAAATAATATAGATGAATTCTGAATAAGAAAATTATTGTTTGGGGGAAGAAGTAGTGAAGAAAGCTGTAATTCCTTATGCCTTATGAAAACATCTTCTTTTAAAGATTTAATCTTTTTTTCTTTCTTTTTAAGGTTTAATCTTTTTGTCTCATGAACCAAGTAAAAAATTTTTTTTTCTTGTCAGTCCTAGGACTTGAACTCAGGGCCTGGGCACTTTCCTTGGGCTTTCTTAAATCTAGCACTCTCCCATTTCAGCCACAGCACCACTTCCAGCTTTTTCTGTGGGTGTGGTACCAAGGATTGAATCCAGGGCTTCATGCATGCTAGGCAAGCACTCTTGCTACTAGGCCATGCTCCTGGCCCTAAGCAATTTTTTTTTATTAACTACAAATTACCACATTTTCTGAAGACCAATTGACTCACTTCCAATGCTGTTTACCTTATACAAAATACTAAAACTTCAGCCACAGCAATCCGCTCTTACTTTTATAGTGTGTGCTCCACTAAAAAAAAGAATTCTGTTTTGCAAATCTCTACTTGAATGAGGCAGAAAGTATAGAATGTAAAATAAACAAGAAAGTACATGTTTCTGGCTGGTTTTCCACAATAGAGTGACGAAGTCAGGGAAAATGAAAACTGAAAACGGATGATCAAATTTGCCAAATTTAGCTCAAATTGCAGACATACTTGTGAGGAAACTGAGTCATGAGGGTATTAGACTGAAGAAAGAAGAGCAGGGAGTGAATAAGGATGGACCAGATCAATTTTAATGGTAAATTGAAGAGGTCACCAGAGGGCCTGAGAGGAAAAGGAGGCATAAGGTATAATGGGCCAGGGAGGGATTGAAGTGGAAGGTCCCTAGAGTTCATGGTGCATATCAGACTCCGAGAACCTGTTGTTAGAGCAAGCCTCCTGCTCTCTCTTTCTGGCACCTATCACTCTAGAAGGTGGTGGAGTCGGCTTTCAAATTCGATTCTTAACCAATGCAAGTATTCCCTTCTAAGTCTAGCACCAAATCTTTCACTTATTTATCTTTGTCAAGTGCTTGGGAAGGCTTTACTTGTTAAGTTTGAGTTGCCTACCATCTACTTACCAACGTTTGTTTTCCACATATAAAAATACAAATAGCATTTTGCTGTCAGGTTTCATGATCTCATTAGAATTCAGCAAGGTCTGCAGAGACTGCCCTTTGGGGCTCATGAAACCAAACTCCAACATCATGGTTTGGAATGCTGCAAGGGAAGAAAACGATATTTTAGAGCTGGGAACACGTCTTGAGGAGGCAGCGGGCCTTGGGGCCAGATGGCAGCCAGTATTGGAAGGATTACAAGGTTCTCTGCAGAGCCAGCTTGGTGTTGCATCTAGGATGCCCGGGATTCAGACCCCTGGATTCTTTGGCCATTGATCTCCAGCTGCTGGCACTGCAGGGTCAACAAGTTTAATCTTTGGAGCTGGTTGCCCCTATGTTCCCAGAGGGAACAAGCTAAGTCACAAGGGTCTGTGGAGTGACATCTGTATGCCAGTGCAACTCAAGCCCTTCCCTGCCACATTATTATTGGGGCGTATTTTACTCTCTTGGGCTTTTTTTTTTTTTTAACTGTCTTGCAAGTCTGAGTGAGCTGTTTTAAATGTAAAGCAATGAGAAATAAGAAAAGAGAAATGGACAGTGACTCCTGTTAATGTGAGAATAAAATGTATAGCTTGCTGTTTTATAAGCAGAAGCTTGCTCCTCTTCCTTCTCCTCCTGTTCCCCCTCGTCCCCCTCTCCCTCCCCCCTCCCCCCTTCCTCCTCCTCCTCCTCTTTTTCTTCATTCTGTCTACTTTAAATTCTCCATGCTTGTCCTGGACTGAGCCATGAACTTCTTAACCAGGAAATGAAAGAGGTATTTTGCACCTGGATATAAAATACCACATGTCTTTACAATGTTGCAATGTGACTCCCTTTTACACAGGGCCAGTTTTGAAGATGTTGAGTTACATTTCCTAAGTACAAAGCCACTGACCTGTCAACATATCTTGTTTCAAAAGGAGAGGATTAAAAAAATACCAAAGTAATTGATAATACTCTCACCAAGTGGGTGGCTAGCTGGAAGAAAGCTTTTTCCGTTCCTTTATTTAGTCAGGCTCTTGCCTGCCTGCCTCTTAGTTTTGATTCTACTATGGGTTCCTTTCCTTTTTTTTTTTTTTTGCAAGTTGCAGGGGGCATATATTTTACACTTTGCTTGCTTCATTTGTGAGATAATGCTGACGTCTAGAGAAGTGCCACAGAAACCTGTTGCTCATATCCAAGCATATGTATTTTTATGGCAAATCCATTGAGCTCACATTTTCCGACAAGTCTTCTTATGGAGAAACAGAGGCAGGCAGTGTGTTGTTGAACCTTGTGGCTCTCTTTGCTGGAGGAACTTTGGGGATTTCCGTGTCAGGGGTCGAGTATGCCCCAGTACTGGGGCTTGACCTTAGGGCCTCCCACTCTTGTTTGGCTTTTTCACTCAAGGCTGGTGCTCTAACACATGAACTGGACCTCCACTTCCTGCTTTGTGCTGGCTAATTAGATGTACAAGTGTAATGAATTTGTCTTTTCAGTCTGGCTTCAAACCATGATCCTCAGGTCTCAGCCTCCTGAGTAGTCAGGATTATAGGCGTGAGCCATTGGTGCTCAGTAGTTTCAGTTGTTTTTGAGACCAGGTCATGTTATGCATCCTGGGTTACTTTTGAAGTCATATTCCTTCTGCCTCCAGCTCCTGACTGCTAAGAATATATCACCATGAGCTGGAGGCATGGCTTAGCCACAGAGCGCCTGGCTAGCTAATGCCAGGCCCTGAATTCAACCTCTAATACTGAAGTGGGATTCAGGGTGTAATTGACATCATCTTGGCCACATGGTAGATAGGGAATTGTGTTAGCTGGCGCCATCTTGTCTTTATGGTGGAGAAAAAGGAACTCCCACCTCTCAGGTGTCTATTCCTTGAACTTGGGAGATTCTTAAGTTTCCTCTGACCCGACTCTATTTTAGGGTCAGAGCAGCATCCCCCCCATTATGCAGGGGCTTTGTGTGTTCTGTCTCCTATTTCCTGGCTCTCCTCTGGTCTACATAGCATCCCAGTTCAGCTCTCCATTAAGGTTGAGCTGGGTTGTTGGTATTGTCTGGGTTGTTTCTTGCTCTTTCTTTCCTCTCCTGATCTCATGGCTGTTTTCTGACAGTGTTAAGTATATTCTTGGGGTTGCAGGTCTTTGTCACAGGAGTCTGCCTACAGGCACCAGCTCACTAGTAAAGATTCCCAATTCAACCTCTCAGAATGTGGTTTCTCTGTATTTTACCGACTGGATTTATCCTACAACAATACAATAAAAATTTATAAATGTGTGCCACTGGGCACAACCCCAGAAGGTTTTTTTTAATATAGTATTGAGTGGACTTAACAAATTCAATTACTCATAGAGCACCAGACAGTTTCTTCACAATCCTGCGTAAGACTGGCTTTCTGCAGCATCTGCTGTGCCTTTCCAGTTCCTTTTGTCAACTGTAAACACGATGTTACAGATATGAAGACAATCACCATCCTTTCTCTGAACCAACTTATTGAACATCTAACCACAGAGATTATTAACTTCCCAGGTTTAAGTGGTTCATGGTTCATCTCTAGCCTGGTGTGGGAACAAACCACAAAATCCTTTTGAATTTATTCTTCACTCAAAGAATGATTAACTAAGATCTCTCAGATCTGTTATTTCAATCTGTATGTATGAAGTTTATTCATTTATTTATTTTTTACTGGACCTGGTGGCTTGAACTCAGGATCTGGATGCTGTTCCCGAGCTTCTTTTTACTCAAGGCTAGCACTCTACGACAGCACCACTTTTGGCTTTTTTTTTCTAAGCAGTTTATTGGAGATAAGAGTTTCATGGACTTTCCTGCCTGGGTTGGCTGCAAACTGAGATCCTCTGATCTCAGGCTCCTGAATAAGTTAGGGTTACATTGGGGTTACATGTCTAAGCCGCTTATACCCAGCTTGACGTTTATATTTTTATATTAAAAATTTGGGGTAAAATTTCCATTATATATGTTAAGATCTCTATCTCATATTTTATTTATTTATTTATTTTTGCCAGTCCTGGGCTTGAGCTCAGGGCCTGAGCACCGTCCTTGGACTTTCTCAAGGCTAGAGCTCTACCACTTGAGCCTCAGCACCACTTCCGGCTTTTTTCTATGTATGTGGTACCGAGGAATCGAACCCGGGTCTTCATTCATGCTAGGCAAGCACTTTAACCACTAGGCCAAACTCCCGGCCCTCTATCTCATATTTTATCTAACTCTAATAGCTGTTCATTGTTGGGGAAACTGACACTTAAGTAAAGTCATTCAGGTACTAATAAAATATTGTCTTGGGCAGGGACTAGGATACGACCTCTGCCAAACTATGACAAATCTTTCTTTCCACAATAACAGGATCCACTTAAGGATCCAGTTATTTCTTAATCTTGCCCACAAAATTGTTACTGAGTCATTTTAAAAATGCACTGGTGGAATCCAAATGTACCTCACCCCAGGACTCTGTTGATCTCCTATCCTATCATTTTGACCAACAGAGATGAGCTAGCCTGGATCAGACCCACTAGAGCAGACCGTGTTAGCTCCTGGTGAGCCAATTTTTGAGCTCATAAACATCTGTCTTAAAGGTTAGGGTTACTACTTACAGTTGAAAGATTGATTTTTCTCTCTAGCCTAGTGACATCCTACTCTATTTTGTGACTTATCCTTAGAAAGAATCATTTATATTCTTCTTCTGGATGGATGGTCTCTGTCATTTAAAAAAGTATAAAGAAAAGCTTTAATATACAACTTTATAAAAATACATCTAAGGAAATGTAAGAAACAATTTAGTACCATCTTTCATTTTCTGTGTTTCATTTCCTCTTTCTCTAAGCACAGTAAATGTCTACTCATCTCCCAGGTTTCACAGTAACATTAAACAAACATGCTTTCACATAGTTGACGCACACAAACATATGTCCCCTCCTTTATGAAATTTTAGACAACTGATTTTAAAGAGAATTGGTTTAGTTATTTTTCCCTGAGATGTGCTATTAATCACAAAGCTGTCTTGGAGCTGTCCCTTTCAGACTTGGAGAGTCTCCCTTACCCCACCCCAAATAATGAAATACTTTATTTTTGTCTGTTCATTGAATAAGATTCATTGAGTTCTTCCTATGTACTGTATTTTTTGTACTATAATTTAAAATTGTGACAAAGTTTCAAGAGATGAATCTACTTGCTTCTTCTTGCCTCTGATCCATCAAACAAAGCAACAAAATACTCTCTCCCACTTGGAAAGTTTTTATTATGAGCTGAAGGTGTGAAGTTGTCGATAAATTCATAGTTGAGGTCCTGGTATTCTTAGAAGAAGATATTCTGCTAGAATTTTCTTGTAGTCTGTGTCTGTGTCTGTCTGTCTGTCTCTCAACTCTCCACACAGATGTATGCACGCATGCATGCAAACACACAGCCACGTGAGGGAACAAGTCAGGAAATCAATCATGGTGCATCTTGATCTTGGACTTCTAGCCTTCAGAACTGTGAGAAAGTAAATCACCATAGTCTACACAGTATTTTGTTATGACTGCTGAGCAGATGAAGACATACTCCCTGTGAATTTATGTCCATGTTTCAGTATGTCCTGCTGTGAGACAACCCCCGCCCCCCCAAAAAATGTATTTGTATACAAACACAGTGGTGTATTTCTCACAACTATCTGGGCTGAGTGGAGATCAGACAGCCAATTCGGCTGATTCCACCGGAAGTCTTCATTCAGCTTAAAGGACCTCCTAGATAGCTTTTTTTCTCCATTCCATGTCAATCCCGTCATCCAGATCTGGTTTAGTCTAGTTTAGCGTGGCTGGGTTCTCTCTTAAGAACTATTTTAAAAAGTTTAAAATGCCACTTGCCAAAGTAAGTCTCAAGACAGGCCTACATCAGAAGGGAGGAGAGATGTGTGCAGCATGCTTGGAAAAGATGCGCTGTGACCACGTTTGAAGACTGCCTACCATACCTTCCTTCTACAAAATTCTCTGCTCATAGAAATCTCTCCCTTGATTAAGTAACTACCCAGCATATAATCACCCCACTCTAGCAGCCCTTTCTCCAGACTCCAGCTCTAAATAATTGAATGTATGTCTGTCAGATAGTTTTTAATATAAAACCAAAATCAAGACCATCTGACACCTTTCCTAGGCAGGTATTCTACCACATAAGCCTTAATTGCAGTGAGGTAGTAACTGATATTTAAACCATTGATGATATAGGTCTTACATCTAAACTTTCTTGGTTTTACGATACTCAGTGCACTTTCCCTGTCAAATCTTTCATTTTTAAATTTTTTTATTGTAATTAATAGAAGGGTTACATTATATTCACCAGATAGACAGTGTATTACTTCACAAACGTTGGTACTCTTTCTCATGACATGGTCCCCATTTCCCGCTCCCCTCCCCCAGCTCTTTTTGATTCCCCCCTTCCCTATCCAATTTCAAATAACCAATTAAGCACATATAAAATATATCAGATAACAAGGTGAAATATTGTAACAATATGATATAACCAAGGGATAGCAAAAGAGATAAGAGATAACATAGTATATTAAGGACAACAATAACTCATTATATGGCTTTTGTTTCCTTATCCAGAAGGTCCTTACATTTAGTGTCATACTATTTGGCCTTAAGGCTCTAGATTTTGTTCTATTGTAAATCTCTGCTAGGAGAGCCCGAGGTTTCTACTGAATTTGACAAATGAGGGAGACTTATGTTCCTTTGAGTCAGGCTTACTTCACTTAATATGATATTTTCTAAGTCTTTCCAAATCTTTCTTTGAAACATGAAAGTTCTTTGAGACCTGTTTTATTCTAACCCATCTTCAGTGCTTGACACAGCACCAGGGCCAAAGTATTTGCTTAATCAGTCTTCAGTCCATTAAATCAAGTGGATGATGTAAGAATCATAGCGGTATCTATTTCTAGAAATCAAAGTTGGGAATGGAGGGAGAAGGAATTCAGGATCAGAAATGATACTGGAAGAAGGAATGCAGGGGTTCTGAATATTGCTCCTTCACTAAGCACACCATCTTTGGTGATTCTTACACAAGAGGGAGACAGAGCTTGCTGGCTGAGAACCTCAGAGCCCCACCAAACCACAGATTTTTTTTCTTGAACTAATTTAATCTTAAACTGCTTCCTCTCAGGATGAGGACATATGAATGGAGAGCAGAGAGAGCAGGGAATAAAACTTCAGATTTTAATAGATGCCTTCTAAGAGGAGAGGCTTTTGTTGTTGTTATGTAACAAGTACAACATTCTAGGTTCAATTTCAAGACCCCCCCAAAAAAAAGTTAAGAAAAAGAGTTAGATTCAAGACAGAACCTTGACAGGGGAGAAGATAAATACTAGTATACATATATTGATAAAGTAGTGATCATCTGAATATTATTATCCATATTATCTACTTTCTTTTAAGACTCGGTTATTCAGATTCCAGCTCTACTGTTCAATAGAAATAAATATTAGATTAAGAAAACTAAATGGATTTAATTGTGTCTCCTCTAAAGTTGTCCATTGCCTTAGAATTTGACTCTATTTGGAGGCAGGGTATTTTTCGAACCAGGGGGTGGGGAGGGGGTGGACCCAAGTCCAATCTGGTGTCAGAAGAAGTTTGCCAAAACACAGAATAAAAGGAGAGACTCAGGGCAGAGATGAGGAAAGACAATCAAGAAAGCAGAAAGAACTAAAAAAGAAACTAGCCCTGCTGTCATCTTGATCTTGGACTTCAAGCCTCCAAATCTATGAGAAATAAATGTTTGTCTTTTAAAGCCATCTCATCTATGGACTTCTGATATGTACCCTGTCCCCAGCTCCCTAACAATGGCCAGGGAAAGTCTTTTGATGGCTTGATTTTTTTTGGAACCCTCTCTTCTCTCTAATCTTCTGCAATTTATGAAATTACCTTCTGGTCACTTTGATATTTAAGGAGATTATTCCAACCTCAAGTACTCTGAGCACACTATCATTTTTATGAATATTAAGTTCTGGAGAAATGTTTGAAGACCATCATTATCCCTGCCTAATCAAAAAGTGGCTCACCATGGGATAGCCAGTCATTTTTATTTTAAACCAGGCAGAGTGGAATATTTAGCCTATTAAAATTTACTTTTTCTCAAAATAATGCATAACGTTGCCTGGAAGTGTGCTCTAGCTCATTAAGTTTATTGTTCTGTTTACTTGGATTTTCTTTCCAAGGTCTTCCGGTGACGTTCCTCATCTCTTTTTTTTAAAAATAAGAACAAACTTGTGGTGTACCCATCCTGATGGGAGGTTTGGGGACAGAGACCCCAGACCTCAGAGTAGATCTCAACAACGAAACGTAAGCTTAGTCATGAAGGCCAAGAAGCTCAGTATGACAGACAAAAAAAAATCTGAAGCCAGAATCAAGCCATGTAAAAGATAAACAAAAATAATCATTTAAAAAAGGATAGAGCAAGATGGGAAACAACTAAATGACTTAGAAGCTATTCCCTGGAGGTAAAACCTCCTTGAGTTTCCTTACTTGAATTCCCATACTTAGTGGGTTCTTTTTTTTCCCCTTGAGCCAGATTCCAATCTGTTCCCTTGCTTTACCACAGAAGCCTTTGCCCCACAGCTGGCTCTCATTTACTTTGGATTTTCATCTATAAATTGCTGTCAGCAAGGATCTTTGGGAGCTAATTGGTGAAAGTGACCTAAAAAAGGAACTCCAGAGGGAATTAGAAGACTAACAATTTTTCCTTTTTCCCTTGCACAGCTCCTCCCCCCCCCCCAACAAGCTTTGAAGTAGGAGTTAACTTCTTTTATCGAAAAGCTAAAAACCACCTTAGATGAGAAACCATCCAACAGCCCTGTAAATGGTATGGAGTGAGGCTTTGTGATTTATAGTACCATTTAGATGCACTTCAAAGTCTCCAAGCAGAGAGCTCCTAACTCCCCTTTCCCCCTGGACAGTACCAAGATATATAGATTTCCAGTGACTAGGGCCTGAACTCTCTTCCTGCATACTAAGGATGATCTTAATTGCTGTCCTTTTCATCTCCTTTGCAGCCTATCAAATGGAGGATACTTCCAAGCAGGACACGCTGGTTCCTAAAAATAACAGCAGCTTTTGTCATGATTTGATCTTCCTTAAAAAAAAATAAAGCTCTTCTCAGTGATACAGGTTCTTAATACAAGCAACAGAAATTTAAACCTGGAATAAGGACTCCAGGAAGCGCTCTGGCCACGGAAAAGCAAATCAGACATCTGTGAAAAGGTATAATGGCATGAGCCTACACTCAGCCATACACTAAGGTGTACAAACATAAGCATGCCAGTTTTAGGCAACCATCAATTTCACCCTAGCCTTCATTCCATGAAGATGGAGGAGTTCCTGTCATTGTTGGTGGTGGTGGTAGGGCTTCATGCCTACTGTATATGCACTCTACCATTTTTGAGTCACATGCCTAGGCTGTGGGTGCTATTTGAGCCCTAACATTTGAGGGTTTTGATGTCTTAAAGGTTCTTTTTAAAAATTGTAATTAATAGAAGGGTTACAGTTAGATTCACCAGAGAGAAGGTGAATTACTTCGCACACATTGATACCCCTTCTCATGTTTTTGTCCTCATTTCCCTCCCCCACCCCCTCTCCTCATCTTGTTTCTCCCCCCTTCCCTTTCATATTTCAAATAAACAAATGGTATATACAATATTGATGTCTTAAAGGTTCTTTAAGGCTAGTTGGACAAATTCCTCAAAGGGAAGCTTTGAGGCAACCATTTCTCTGTAGGAGCTTTGCCATTGAGGCCAATGCGAATAGCCAGGTTGATGTCCTGTGATTATGTTGAGGTCTGCTGAAGCCAGGAATTCTGTTATGACTCCTGTGTGCAGCAAGAATGAGCAGGAAGCAGCAGGCCACACAGGGCTATGGGAACTCGGACGGGCCATTCAGCCAATAGTTCTCTTGAGGCTCTGTAAGGGGGTGGTTCTGCTTTTGGAGTTTTCATGCCTCTCCCAGGATTTGCCGTATTATTTCAGGGTTAGAACAAGTGATATCACTGTTTATACCCTCATTGTGTTGGCACCAGTTCTCCTTTTCTGTCTCCAGCTGGGGAGGGGGAGTGTTATTTTATGTTTGAGGCAAGAGGCATCATGGAACTCTATCTTCTCGATTCAGGAAGCAGAACTTTCCATTAATCTCATCCTCACATTTACCCATCTCAAATGTACTCTCTGCATCTAGAGACTTTAAGTCTCAGGAAATACCGTGGAGGAACCATTTCCTTTGCTTTTTGTTATTCTATAATCTCATCTCAAGGCTAGGCGATCAGGCTCCATAGTGATGGGGTGAGGTTGAGGGAAGTAAGAAGCAGAGGAGGGACAATGATGTCGAGGGAAAAATTACATTGGTGCACATTTTGAATATGGGATTGCACTTTAATAGCTTCTTGTTATTATAATCCTTATATTATAATGGGACAATATCTGGAAGCCATGTCTCATTTTCCATTTCTAATGCAGAGACTTTGTTCATCAGTCCTCCCCCCCCCCACACCTATCTCTACCTCTGAGTAGATTTGCCCTACTTTTGGACTCCAAAAGTTGGATCTTAAGCAGTCATTCGATTAGACGATTGTCATATAGGATCTGACATTTCTTCTTTCCAAAAGGATATATTTCCATCTTGGAAGTCCTTCCTAACAAAACTTCCAGAAGACTAGAGTGACCTGTCCAATTATTCATTCACTGAAGTTCTTTTGTCACACATCACATGATTAAAGTGTGCTATTATTTGCTAACTATTCACCATGCAAACCATGAAGATAAAAAACTATTTTTATTATTTGCTATTTATTTCATGGCGCTTTCAAAGTAATAGGTCCATAATAAATGTTTGTTAGATTGACAGTGACAAAGCAGTCAAACATGGAACCTAAATTTGAGTTGGTACTTTTCCAGATACTTCTGCAGATTTACGTGTATCCCCATCTCAGACCTTGGGAAAATTTTCATTATCTGCTTTGTGGTACATATTCTGAGGATTTGAGAGTGGAAAAAAATTGCTTCCAATATTATTCAGCTAACAAAGGACAAATGTCTCACTTATTCCCTACATAATTTATAGTCTCCTTAGTATCCTGCTTGTATTTATAATTTCCTACTGTCTACAAATGACTGATATTGAATTGAATTTGCTTGCTTTCTTTTTTTTTCCCAAGAAGAATAGTCAGTAAGCTAAATTTATCGGATGCCAGTGGAAAGAATTTTGGGGAAATCATGGTATCAGAGTTGGTTGGAAATTCTTCTATAAGTTATTTCAATCTAAGTGTTCTGACCTCTTGAGTTCTGACCACTTTCTTCCTTTTTTCCAAAGCACTGGACCTGTGCCATTTCAAATACTGTATTCATTCCAACTTTAGGGCCTTGTTTTCAGATTATGACCCTGGAATTGGGACTAGAGAGTACACTTAGCAACATGCTAAGGACAAAGCAGAATAAAATCAAAACAAACTAAATGCCGAGGGGATGGACTCTGTGTGGTTGTTTGGGAAGATTAACATAGGAGACTGGAAGTCAATTCTGGAGAGAGGAGATTTAGTCTGGGCCTTGAAGAAAGTATACAATTTCTGAAGGCAGATAAGAGGTGAGCTTGAGTTAATGAGCATTCCAAGAAAACCCAGTGGTTTATCCTGGCGCTAGTCCTTCAGTTTAGAGAACTTTGGAGAAGCACAGATGGTCCCAGGGTCAGCTTACAAGTTGGAGTAAAAAGTTTTCGGGTTGGGTTTCTTTGAGGGTTGAGGGCCTCTGGGCCAGCTTAGGTGTACCTCAAACGATGCCAGAACTCTCGATTCGTTTTGGCGATCTTCTGACCTCCTGGCAGGCTCCTGACCCCTGGGTCAGTCTCTGGGTCTGAATAGAGGAGGAGTCCAGGAAGCTCATCCCTGTAAAACCTCCTTCTTGCTACACACGGAGGAAACCATACCTTGCTCCCAGCATCCCCTGCAGCTTCTCTGTGTCCCATCAGCACATTGCTTGCTTGGTTGGCATACCATCTCCCCCCACTGCTAGGAATCCTCTGAGGGCAGGACTCCGCTCAGTGTGACCAGGAGTCCTTCCTGTCTTAGATTTTTCTAAATTCTCCATCTAGAAAGGAGCCAGTGAGTTGAGAGAATAGACAAAGTGGCACGCCTCTCAACTTGAAATCCTTGCAGAGTTTATGTTGGCAGATATATGTTTATCTAGGTGTCCAGTTCTCATTGAACTTTCCAAGTTGGACATATGGTAATATTATAATAGTTTCATTTTACCCCCACTTTGCTTCTGCTTCCTATTTGGGGTGTGGAGGATCCAGCGTGCAGGTCTTAGAGAGCTTATAAAATCATACGCAGACACACAGGCTTCTTGGATGCTAGTCAGCTTGTATTGATAATTTTGTATGACCTGTGAATGATGAATGATGTTATAATATCCAGATGGCCTTTGGCAGACCCTTTCTCCACACCCCCTACTTTTCTCCACCCTGCTACTATCTGCCTAGTGATTTTAAGACCACAGTTTTAAGTAAATACAAAATTGTGCCCTGGAGAGCTAGCTTTAGCTCTGGTCATTAGCCTAATAATCCCAATAGAACTTTTGTGGTTTCAACATTTCTGCTCCAGAGAAGAATTTTTTTGAAAAAGGATGCTTCAACAATGCGGTTTCTCTTCTTTTTGAAAATTATAAGCTATTGTCATTATAGTCATACAAAGGAGTTACCACTCAACAAATCAGTTTATATGCACAAGGTATCTTGTTCAATGTTACCCCATCAGCATTCTCCCCCTTCCCTTTCAACCCAACCTCTATTTGATTTTCTTAATTTGGTAGATATGGATTAAATTTTGTTGTTGTTTGTTATTGGTCCTGAGACTTGAATTCTGGGCCTGGGTACTTGTCCTTGAGCTCCTTTAGCTTAAGGCTAGCTCTGTAGCATCTGAGCGTCAGCATCACTTCTGGAATTTTCTGTGGTTTAATTGGAGATAAGACTCTCACAGATTTTCATGCCTGGGTTGGTTTTGAACTGTGATCCTCGAACTCAGCTTCCTAAGTAGCTAGGATAACAGGGGGTAAGCCACAGGCACCTGACTGGCATTGAATTGTAAAATTGCCCTCTCCACCCACTTTTCTCTTATTTTGTCTGTCCCCATTGCCATATGACATTTCCCTTACCTCAGTCACCTTCGAAGTACCGGTTTCCTGGTATTCACTGTTGGGTTGTGAGTTCATTTTTCTAAAGAATTACACCATTTTAAGTCTCTTTTGCAAATGCCATCTTTCAGTAATTCATTCATGTTCACTTGAGTACAAACCTGTCTGTGTCTACTTGTATATTTATAAATTAGTTCAATAGTTTCTATTTTTTTTGCCAGTCCTGGGCCTTGAACTCAGGGCCTGAACACTGTCCTTGGGCTTTCTCAAGGCTAGCGCTCTACCATTTGAGCCATAGCACCACTTCTATTTTTTTCTATGTGTGTGGTGCCAAGGAATCGAACCTGGGTCTTCGTGCATGCTAGGCAAGCACTCTACCACTAGCCCAAACTCCTTGCCCAAGAATTCTTATTCTTATGAAAAGCAATCAACTCTGAATCTCACCACCCATCTGCCAACAGCAGTGTTTATTGAGAAGAATACCCAGGGAGCAAACTGGGTGTGCTTGGGAGATCAGTTGTATGGAAGTCATAAAGCAGAACTTCCACAGTGTTCTTGGGACTAGGGCCTGCATACTGAGTACTAGAGGTGAGCAAAGTCTTGCATAAAGAATAATGTTTCCCATACTGCTACTCACATCTGAGCCTGAGCAGAAATGCAGAGTGTGGCTAGGCAAATAGATGGAAGAATGTATCCCTGATCATAGCAGAGCTGTGTGGAGCAGGACTAGATGGTGCTATGCAGAGCATCAAAAACCAAACCAAAACAAACAAAAAACACTGAGATGTATTAGGGTTTGAACTCAGGGCCTTGGGTTTATTAGGCAAGCATTCAACCACTTGAGCCTTGCCTTGAGCCCTGTTTGCTTTAATCTAATCTGTTTTTCAGCAAAGGTTTCGTAGACTATAATCTTTCTACTTCTACTTCCTGCCTAGTTTGGATTATAGGCATTGGCAAGCATACTCTGTTTGCATTTTGAGGTCTGTATTTGCTAACTTTCCCCGTAGGCTGGCCTTGAACTGCTTTCTGCATGGCTTGGATTCAGGTGTGAGCTACCATGCCTGACATTCAAACTTCCTTTCTTATGAAGTCCAAGATAAAGAGAATCTTTAGATTTTATCCAAGTCCTCCTGGCGGTTATGATTCAGATTCTTCACTGGGTAGAAGGAAGCTCTCACATGAAGCTGGCTTAGCCGGGTTAATGCTATACTGGGTAGGCTACAAGTGTCACCAATACTTTGAAACACAAACACTAATGACCTGGCCACATTTCCTGTTGGAAACTAGCAGAGAACGGTCCTCAGCAAAGTGGGATGTAGTTCAGGCAGACTTTGCCTTCTGAAGAGATACAAAGGTACACAGAAATGAACATTTGTGGAGAAAAATGAATCTGTATGAACTGTCTCAGCTGCTTAAAGAAGACTCGAGAGATACCCAGAGGCACAAACGCACCAGAGGCTGGGGAGGCAGCGCTGGGAAGTGAAGGATGTTGTGAGAAGAAGATTTCAAAATTTAGTTTCCGATGTTTAATCATGCCTATGGCTTACCCCTGCACAAGAACAGACCTACACCTCTCTTGATGTGACAGGACTGATTTGTCCTCTGGAATTTGGAAATCTAACCATTCACTGTGGACTTAGTGCTGGCTTGAACATTAACCTCTCTTGGAGACCTTGCCCAACTTACTAGAATGTTCTGGAAATGAAGAGGAATCACGTCTCCTTGTCAGTTAATGCATATATATATATGTATATATATATATATATCATGTCTGCTAGCCATGTCACTGATACACTGATATTAGGAATTTATCAGAGGATCCTCTGATAAATTGAGGATTAATGGAACAAAGTAGAGGATTTGGAAAAATTGGTACCCAGAGACCTGAATATTGTTCATTTTCCAGGTTTCAGAAACAGCTGGGGAAATTAATTATTATGAGAGGAAACAAATTTTTCCATAGAAGGTTCTGCATGTTTTCTTCCTTCTATACCATTTAGTCCAAACAAGAAAATATATCGGACAGTATGTTAGACAAATAAAAACTGGAACTAGGGCAGGCCTTTTTAAATACATTCAGACACAGAAAAAGCATGAACACATATTTGCTGTGTGTTAGAGGGGAATGCATCTTTATAATATATGAATGAAATATGGATTAATAGCATATAAAAGCCAAAGGAGTATTAGAAGAGATGCAGTCACATATTTCTCAAATTTTTTTTGGGGGGGGGAGAGAGTAGAGGCTTAGAACATTTTCTTCCAGCAACAGTGTTACAGGAGACTCTATGTACAAAACAGTGTAAAGAGGAAGCTTGCTTTCTTAACCTCCCCTGAGGTACCTCCATAGAACTTTGATTGAGCAACCCCATCTTATGATTCATTGCAGTGTTGCTAAGGAAACTGGACCAGACTGGTCCCAGGTCATGTACAGAGTTTACATAACCCTAGCTAGAACCTGGTTTTATTGACATTTGATCTACTTACTAGGAATCATTTTCCTGATAAAATTATATAGGATCAGTAAAGAAAAAACTATATGGCTATTTTTTGTTTTGGTCTTTCTCACTTTAAAAAGGACCCAGACAAATGAAGAGAAGAAGGCTGCGGTGGAGGGTTGGGGGGCGGGGGTAAGGCGATGTAGTAAAAATTTCAATGTGTATTCTATCAAAATTAAGAAAAATGAGGGGTGGGTGAGAAAGTTGAAAGCGGTGACATTGATCAAGACACATTTTGTTCAAAAACGGAATGGCAAGTCCTTAAAGATAATAATAAAAAGACTAAACTTCCAAATATCTTTAATGGACTTTTTAAGATGGATAGTTAAGGAGAGAATCACATGCTTTTATGCCTTAGTCTTTTCTTTTTGTCTGGAGTTTGGGAAAATCCACCTTCCCTGGGTAAGGTCATGAGTTCTCACAGTCAAGTCCTAGTTTATCTCTTTGGCACTATAAGCAATGTTTCAAGCCACCCACACAATGGCCCAACATGTCAGAGTTCTGTGCTGACCTCTTTTCCCCTAGGAGTTTACTTGGCTGCTGTTCACTCATTCTTCCTCTGGATCCTCCTGCATTTTCTTCCCACTGATATCTCAGCATCTCACACCTAAAGTTTCACATGTCTTGATGGCATTCACCCTATTTCTGCGCCCTCCCTCCCTCCCTCCCTCCCTCCCTCCCTCCCTCCCTCCCTCCCTCTCTCTCTCTCTCTCTCTCTCTCTCTCTCTCTCTCTCTCTCTCTCTCTCTCTCTCTCTCTCTCTCTCAGCACCACTTCTGGCTTTCTGGTGGTTAATTGGAGATAAGA
Source organism: Megascapheus bottae (assembly GCF_031878675.1). NCBI lineage: Eukaryota > Metazoa > Chordata > Mammalia > Rodentia > Geomyidae > Megascapheus > Megascapheus bottae. Next base: position 14,518,548 of record NC_143531.1, on the reverse strand, counting down.
GTCTCATGGACTTTTCTGCCCTGGCTGGCTTTGAACCACGATCCTCAGATCTCAGCCTCTTGAGTAGCTAGGATTGCAGGCATGAGCCATCAGCATCCAGCTTTTTTGCTTTTTCTGTACATTTACATTTAACAGAGGCCGTGTGACTGTGGGTTAGTAATATCTTCCTCTGCGTGGCAAGCCCCTAAGAGAAAGCAGGAGAGGGGTCATATTAATAGCATCAGACAAAATGTTCATGCCAGAGGCTCCAAGCCCTGACTTGCATTGACTTGCATATAATTCACGAAAATAGTCATACTGGAAAGGTTGATTACATGTGACAATAGATAGTAAAAAAATAATCCGGTGATATTCTTAGCATGGAGATAAGTTATTCAGCCTGTCTCTGCAGTTCTTCCAACTCTTAAAATTATTTTTTGAAATATTACATACCAGTTGATCTGTAATTTCATGATAGGAAAATATATCTTTTTTATTTTTTTAAAAACCCTCTTTCTTAAATGGTAAATAGGGTTAAAAGCCTTTCATTTTGCTTCTTGCCTGGTTATGGACTGTAGTAGAATAGTTACCCATACTTTGGTCCTTCTAGAATAACCTTTGGAAACGGACTTATTTTTAACAGGAGGCCATATGACAGGACAGTTAAGAGCTGAGGTTTGAATCACATGTGTACCACTCAGTTGTGTGAAGTAGGGTAAGTTATTTTACTGTTTCTGTTTTCCCGACTATCAAATAGGGATAATAATAGGATTTAGTCCCTAAAAGGGCTATCCTGACAAACTGAAGAGATATTTAAGTGTTTCTACCTGCATCTGGGGTGTGGTAAATGATACATGAATACTAGTGGTTATTCTAGAACTCTCTTCTCATGTCTTGCCTTCTGTGATCTCCTCACAGGATCTCCTACTACACTATCCAAGATCAGATAGTAGGCAAAATGGAGTCCGAGTAAACACTGGCATAGCCACCTGAAAGAGGCTCTGCCCACTGGAAAATTTTTGGAAATTGTATAGTTCTTGTAACAAGGCTATTAGTAAAAGTTAATGAACTAAAGGACCAGTGGTCCTGCTTAAATACAAGTAGATTATATGGATAGTTAGAAATATAGTATTGTATTAATTAATTTAATTGTATTAATTTTCTCCTCATAATACAGGAGGAACCTTCCTGCAGGGAGCCTTTGACGTGTGAAAAGAGCCACTTATCTCAAAAAGCCATTCTAGACGCAGAAGTTTGGGGATGTTAAAAATGAAAAATCTATACACGAATAGGAGGGAGTACAATAAGAAGTGTTTACTTATTCAGCCTTCTACTCATTTCTATCAGACAAATATGATTTACAGCTCTTTGGGAACACCAAGTTTTCTTGTATGCATGAGGCTGATTTTAATGCCTCTTCTCACCATCCTTCTACAGAATGAGCCTGACCATCTAGGGTATTCTCTTGCCTGTTGCAGTTCTGTTGTTTATTTATTTTTAATGCTCTTTACAATTCTAAAAGCATATATTGTATGCTTTAGTAGAGAAGAATCCTGGATTATCCTCATTGTGCTTGATTAGGCATGTAGATGTCTCCAATTTGAGTTTAAAATAGATCTGAAGATGTGGAAATATGCAGAGATAAATCTAATCTTTTAAAGTAGGCCACATTCTTCCTTGACCAGGTAATTCACGCCTTCCAACTTCCTAGGTATGTTTTGCATGGCTATGCACAGATGCAAATCCAAAACCATATGGTTACTTTCATATTTAGTGTATTTACTTACAGAAATAAAGTTATGGATAATCCATTCCTAGGAACTGCAGTAGGCAAAAAAGAATGTAAGAAACAATGGGAATGACAGAGAAATTTATCCATTCCTTTTTAGCCATAAAATCCCTGTCAGTAATCACGTGGAAAGGTGTAATCTAATTCTAAATATGTAAGTAAAAATCAAGGAAGTTAGGCAAGCATTCTATTGACTGCCTCATGGCACCAGACAGTTGCGTATATGAAATTATCTGCATGACCTGAGGTTTTTCTAGATTTTTCATCTGTATGTGGTATTATTTAGAGGTATGTATACTAGATGACTTAGTTCCTAATGCTCACTAAAGCTATCTTCTTGTTTAAAAAACAACTTCCTGGGTTGGGAGTTTGGCCTAGTGATAGAGTGATTGCCTAGCATGCATGAAGACCCAGGTTCGATTCCTCAGTAACACATACATAGAAAAAATGCCAGAAATGGTGCTGTGGCTCAAGTGGTTGACCTCTAGCTTTGAGAAAACTCAAGGACAAAGCTCAGGCCCTGAGGCCAAGCCCAGGACTGGCAAAAAAACTTCCTAAATTTCTTTTGTAAAGTCTATCATCTATTTGTGTGACCTAATGGCATGTAGTTAATGGGCTAAAGGGTTAATGGTCCTGCTTAAATAAAAGTTGATTATATGGGTATTTAGAAATATAGTAATTGTATTAATCAAGCTACTTCTGTGGCTTGATTCCATTTTGGGTAAAGGATCTATTGGTAGTCAGGTAAGTCAATTCAATTGCAAAATAAACAGTTTTTTTCCAAAGAATAATTTAATATCACTTTTTCTAGAGATAATATAAAATACCAAGGAGAATCTGGGTTTCTTGTAAGAAGAAATTAAAGTAGATATTGTGTTGTGTTATTTAGATTTATTATTGAGCATAGCTACATTCAAGCATCTTTTTTTTTTTCTAAATGTGCATTTATTTTTTTCTTATTTGCTGGTCCTGGGGCTTGAATTCAGGGCTTGGCTTGGGCTTTGTCCTGGAGCCTCTCTGTGCTCAAGGCTAGTGCATAATAGTGAGTGCTGAGTGATTAGTCATTATAGGATGGGATCAAATAATTAGGTTTGTGTACAAGACTTCGGGATGCTGGCCCGTTCAGTCCTGCAATAAGCAAGTGTTTGATGTTTTTTTCTCCCATTCTTAAGGAAGGTTTTTTTTTTGCTTTTTTGTTTGTTTGTTTGTTTTCCCAGTCCTGGGTTTGAGCTCAGGGCCTGAGCACTGTCCTTGGACTTTCTCAAGGCTAGAGCTCTACCACTTGAGCCTCAGCACCACTTCTGGCTTTTTACTATGTATGTGGTACCAAGGAATTGAACCCAGGTCTTCATGCATGCTAGGCAAGCACTCTACCACTAGGCCAAACTCCTGGCCCCTTGTTTTTCTTTTCTACAGTACTAGGGTTTGAACTTGTTAGGCAAGCATCCTACCACTTGAGCCATGCCTTCAACCTTAGTTTCCGTTTTAACTGAAACTTGAGGGTGTTTCATTCTGCAATCTTCAGCAAGAGAATGATTGATGGAAGGACTTTCCTATGAGGGACCCTAGGTTCTGCTAACAGAATCTCTGCTGAGTGTCTCTTTTAAATTCTACGGGAGTTCTCTTCCCCTTATGTCTCCTGAGTGAGGTTGAGAGGGATGACACCAATTTGTTGCATAAATTGTTAATGGGTGGGGGTAAGCAGCACATGCGGAAGGGCTGCTTGTTCCTAATGGATGAGGGATCCTAGGGGAGAAGCCATTACTGCACAGAGAATTTTGGACAAGGACAAATATCTGAGGGCAAATATCACCTAGTTCTACTGTTTCTGGTTCCAAAGAGCAGCTGCAGCTCAGATCTATAGAATGAATGGGTGCTGGTAGATAGATAGCAAGCTGGATTCTGCAAAGGGCAAGAGAAGCCTGGTTCTATGATCCCTGAGAGGATACCAGGAATAACAGGCTTATTTTGGTTATAACAGAATGATTTTGTTAGATTTGTTTGTAGCAGAAGAATAAATAAAGTATTACATGCATGGACCTCCTGTTGTTTAACTCAGTCTGCCTGTAGAGGAGAGTATGGTGTCTTTTAATAGAATGTCAGACTTCTACCTTTGAGCACTTTAGCCAGGCTCAGCTGACAGACTAGCTTCCAGCTGCCATAGAGTGTACATGCAGGCAGGCTGACAGGTTAACTTGATACCCTCGATTTCAAAATCATAGTTGGATCAAGTACAGACACAGCTAGGGCCCGTAATTCAGAGAAGTTATTGCTTAAGAAATGCCAAAGGTGGGCTCAATATAAAAGTATCTAAAAGAAATCCATCTGTGAAATGCATTTACTTCATGGAGAGCAGAATTTACCACGAAGAACACAAGAATAATGCTACTCTTTCTGCTGTTTTGCTTGCCTCTCCTTTTCATTTAGCAGCAAAATTCCCAAATTATATAAACATGTCGAGACTTTGGGTACTCTTAGAGATGGAAAGAAAGAGACCCAGCTGAATCAGTCGCCTAAACTACTGCATTATTTTACCCTGATGGTTTTAATTAGATAGAAATAACTACATTGAGACCATCTGCATATTCATAATGTAGAACATATGGCTGTTTTTCAGGATTTTTTTGAACAAGCAAATGCATTAATAACCGTGCTTCTTTCCAGTTATTTCTCACATTCCAGGTTATATCTTTGCAAAATAATATATTTTAAAAAATCCTGTTTACTCTTTCTATGAGCCAAGAATTCTCCTTCCTTCAGGCTTTGTATTATGTCTGCCACTATTGGATATTTTAACAACAATGCTGAAATGAGAATGAGAATGAGAATGTCCTAGAAGTAAGTTTAATAATACTTTAGCTTTGTGTTTAGGTTAACATATTTTCTTTCATTAGGCACGTGTTGTTCGAGTTCAGCTGATGAGAAAGTCTTGCTAGAATTTTCTGAGCATGATGAATCTATACTCTAGGATGTGCATACACGCACCAAGCCCATGTATGTTTGAGTGCCTGAGGGTCTGTTGATCTCATCCAAGACAGTCTAGAGTGTGTTTAGCTTTGACTGAGTGAAATGATCACCAACTGCAGAAACTGAAATGATTAAGGTATAGATGTAATATCCCAGCCCTTTTGGGAAGCCCTGAATCTCCTCCTAGCAGTAAAATCAGCAGCACTCAGTGAACCAAGCTAGGAGTTGAATAGCAGCACAGTGGCTGATAGAAGCAACCCTGACCTCCAGTGGGGCTTTTAAAGGTAAACACCACATGCAGGTGGCAGCCACCTTCTGATGTCACCTTACTTTACAATGCTACAAGGCTGAAATCACACTCAGGGGATCATAACCACTCGCAGAGGGGTGGAGCAGGTAAAGCATTTTTATAAAATAAAAGCAATTTGGCAGCTAAGCCTGCCAGGTTGTTACAATAGAGACAGTGTTTCAGATTTCATATTATCCTGGTAAAGCAATGAGTAAAATGGCATGAATTTTCAATTTTAAGTGAATGGAAGTAAAAGCAATCCCTCATCGTTGTTTCAGAAGAAAGTAGAAAGTGAATGCCCCTTTTGCTTTTTGGACTGGCTTTTCAGGTAGTCACTGGATCAATAAATCCAATTCCCAATGTGAAATAACCAACAAGAAGCAGGGTGAGCACTAGAATTGGCATAGCTGTCTTTATAACTGAGCAGAAAAGGGTGTATGTAAGCTTGGAGCGATAAGGTTAGGGAAGAAATGGAATTTTGTTCCTAAAGTTGAAAAGGAACAAGGGAAACAGCAGGCAGATAGCAGGAATGCGAATGTGGAGAAGAACCGTTCCCAAAGAGACTGACACAGATGCTCTTGCGTCTGCTGAACCCCCATGCATGGCATTTCTCCGCACTCTGAGGTGATGTAATAGTTCTAGGAGCTCAGAGATGCAATTCATGCAGATTTGGCAAAGGATGTTAGGATCTTGAATGGAACAATCTCCAACTTGTTGCTCACTTTGGAGATGAGAAAAAAAAAAAGGGGCCTTTCATCAGGCATTGCATAAAGAAAAGACCTAGAGGCAGTTATTGACACTGAAATGATTTGCTTAGACCAAAATTAGGCATTTACGAAATCAATCTCTATTTTGCAATAGGAAACAATAGAGGCCTTTTGTTTATTGAATGAGGACATTTGGAGATTTGCAATATTTTATGAGATTTATTGTGATGATCTGTCAGATTGGGAATGAGTTTGATTTTAGGTACATTGTTCTTGAATGGCCCCTTCTTAAGGAATTGACTTCATGCGAATTAGTTTCCTTTGTTGTCTCCCATTCCTTCTTCTTGGGACATGATACTTATAATTTCACTAGATATTGTTTTGATCTTATTTTGAAATAAATAATAAGACATAGCTCTTTGAATAAACAGAAAACATGTCTCCATACTTTATCTACTAGTATCCAATCTATTTCTAGTGATAGTGGGACAGTGTTGATCTTTCTCTGTGTATGGTTTGAATTTTACTATCCACATAAATATATCGCCAGTATATGCATATATGCATATGGGCTTTATTTAATTCACTGTGCACACACATACACACATGAATACTGTGGTTGCTTTTTTCTTTGCACACGAAACCTTTTTTCACTATATTCATTAGTTTCTCCTGTACATGCATTGTTCTTGGATAGAAGCCATGTGGGCCAAGTATTTCCTCTTGCTCCCAAATTGTTTTGTTTATCCCTTATGAGTCCTTTCCCCTCTTTCGAGTTTTGTAGTATTTGAAATCCCAATTATAGTTGATGAAACTGTCTCTACATTCCTTGATGGTGACTAAGATATGTTAAAGTTATGTTTTGTAGAACATGGAAAATTTAATTAACATGAACTTTTATTTTAAAAATACGATCTTACTGCCTGACATCTAGAAGTTGCTCAGAATAAAAGATCTTCATCAATAACTGCTTTTCTTTTTTTCACTGACTTGTAATAGAACTTGATTCATATGTATGTTTAGCAATTCCTGACAAATTTCAATCAAATCGCTTATTAAATATGAATCTGAAGTAAAATTTCCTTTTGAAAAATTGGGCAAAATGAACTTCAAGTAAAACTCATTATTTTCATTGCTTTTTGGCAGACATTTTTTATTTTGAAATTTCCACCTTTCATACTGAAATTCTGTACCCATTACATAGAACTTCCTACCCTCTGATAATGACTTCCAACATTTGTCTTCATGAATTTGACTGTTCTTTGTACCTCGTATAAACGGCATTGTTCTGCGAGTTCATTTTATGTATATGTTCTCTTCTTAGATGGATTATGGTAATTATGTAGACTTCCAAAATTGCTTTTCCATCTACTTTCATTTCCAATCTGTTAGAAGTGAATGAAATAATATATAATATAATATATACCAATCTTAGAATATACTCAACCATGACGTCCCCAATAAGGAGAGCCTTCAATCACTATCCATGAAAGACAACCACATTTTAAGTCTTATAAGAATGTATATAACATTAATACATAAATACCTAGTTACATAATGTAAAGAAATAAAAATACACTAAAGTAGTGAAATAAATTGTATTACTCTGTTTACAATGTATGTGCCTTAGTAAAAAGATTTTATCTTGGTAATATTAATAGTGAATTTCTTTATATCCCATTTATTTTTAAGGGCTTTTCCACAGACATTTTCCTATTAAATAATAGTCTTATAAATACTAATCCGTATTCCTATGCTTAGATGCCACAATCAAGGCTCAGTGAGACTAACCCACATTCACAAGTGAATGACTGGCACTGCTGGGCTCTAATGTTATGTGTGTATCCAAGGTCTGGCTGTGTACAGAGCCCCCTTTTTAAAATTAAATTAAAATTTTTTTTATTGTTGGGTAATGTATAGAGGGGTTACAGTTACATTTGCCAGGTAGTAGGTACATTACATCTCACACATTGATAACCCTTCCCATGTTTTTGTTCCCACTTCCCTCCCCAATCATCTTTTCCCCCCTTCCCTTTCCTATTTCAAATAAACAAATAATGTAATATTAGTACAAACCTTGGACTCTCCTAGCAGAGGATTACAATAGCTCAAAATCTAGATACTTAAGGCCATATAGGATGAGGCTAAATGAAAGGACCTCCAGGATATGGAAACAAGAGCTATATAACGTGTGATTGTTGCCCTTAATGTACTATGTTATTTCTCATCTCTTTTGTTGTCCCTTGGTTAATCTCATATTGTTACAGTATCTTACCTTGTTATCTGGTATATTGTATATCTGTTTGTTTATTTGAAATAGGAAAGGGAAGGGAGGGAAAACAAGATGATTGGGAGGGGGTGGAGGGAGGGAAATGGAGACAAAAACATGAGAAGGGGTATCAGTGTGTGTGAAGCAATGCACCTCCTATCTGGTGAATATAACTGTAATCCTTCTATTGATTACAATAAAAAAAGAAAAGAAAACAGAAAGTGGGGCTTTGCTCAAGGGTAGGGCAGTAGCCTTGAGCTGAAGAGCTCAGGGGCAACACCCAGGCCAAGTTCAAGCTCCATGACCCATAAAAATTATATTACAGTACAAATACTGTAAATGCTCTAAATGATTATTTCCAATCCCCTTAATATTGTTAGAATAATAGAATTGTTGAGCAAGTATCTATATATCCAATGATCAGTTTAATGTAGTTTATTAGTTTCATTGGTTTATATCACATAATTTGGAAAATAAAGCATTACAGATTAAAATAAACATATATACAATATACCAGGTAACAAAGTCAGATACAGTAACAATATGAGATTAACCAAAGGGCAACAAAAGAGAAGAGAAAGAACATAGTACATTAAGAACAACTGTCACACAAGATAAAGCTCTTGTTTCCATATCCTAGAGTGCAGAGTCCCTTTCTAGTAACCTGGTTAGCAAAAACAGTGCTTTTTTGTTATTATTTTTGTTGTTATCATTAGGCAGTAATAGGGTTTGAACTCAGGCCTTACACTGATTAGGGTAGCGCTCTACCATGGAGCCATACTTCCAAATACATTACTTTTCATTGACCCTCCAAAAAGAAACTGCCCACTATTTCCAACATTCTGTCTTAAGGAAGACCAAATACTAGATATACCCTATGTGAGTTTCTACCAGGGTGTAAAACTTGGATCAAAGACCTTTCCTCTGTAGCTGTAATTAAGGTACATGAACTCTTTTCTCCCAACTGGGTCACATTTGCAGATGGTGGAGAAAAGGAGAGTGGAACTAGTAACTACTTCAGAGTGGCAGCTGACCAAGTTCTATTCCTGGCAACAAAAATGGAAAATGGGTTCGTGTCAGATGCCAACATGAACTGGCACATGATTAAAATAATAAAAAAAATACTGCCTTGGCAGTTGTTTTAAAATTCAAAATGTAAGGTACACAGTGTCACCCCATCAATTCACTCTGCAATCCCTTCACCATATCTGTGGTAACTACTGCAGGACACAGAGCAAAGGGACAAAAGGATGAATTCGGAATCTTGGCTTGGAATCTCACTTCCCCAAGAGACTTGTCAGAGTGGTTTTGACTTTTTTTTTTAATGTAGCTTGGCAGGGTTATAGAAGTGTTTTATTTTTTTAAACTCTTTCTGGACACATCTACTGACAGACCATGTTCTGAAAGATGTGAAGGGGTGCCAGGTCAGGAAAATGAGTTGTGCTGTTCAGCTTCATCTCTCAGCTCCTTCTCATTCTCTCCTATTTTCCATGGCACTTTGATCCTTTCTCAGTTTCCAATCCAAATTGGTCCCTGTGTATCGCATGCCAATTGGCACGTTTCTATTTAAGAAGTATTTTGCTAATAATATCTTGGCTGTTTGAATCTTCCTTCCCAACCTCTTATATTCTATCTGGGTATAAAGTGGCCTACTCTAAAGTTTACTGTTAAATTTTCCTACTACAAGCTAGGTTATTTTAGCTTTAACTTCAACTAGTTTACATGTTTATTTATCACACATCTTTATTGTTAAGGGTTCAAACTTTCTTCAAAAAGAAAAGTCTCTTTTAGTAGATAAACATTCCCTTTTAAGAAGTTGACCGAAGAACATGCTCTGAGCATCTGTAATGTTTGTTTATTCATTAATATTATACACTATGTTTAGGTGTTTGAAATCAAAATTTCAGTTTGGAAAATAATGTTTATAAAGAGATGCTTACTTGAACAAAATGGTCTAAGAGTCTGTCTTTCAAATAAGCTATGCTATGCTGAACAAGTTACTTTTTTCCTCCAGATCCTTTGCCTGGATGACAAATCAGGAGTGGAAGCTTCTACTGGCTTTGGGGCATTAAAATGCAACAGTTCTTCGAACTTATAAAGTTTGGCACACTGCCGGAGGATTCCCAGGAGTTAGATTTCAGATGCGTTTGGCTGTGTGTTGCTGGAAATCAATTTCCTCATTAAGCTTCTTTCAACTTATTTTGAAATTCTGCCCTTGAATTTTTTTTTGTTTTCTCTTTCTCACTGCAGCCCAACTCAATTTATTTCTAGAAGCCAGCAGCTTGTACATGTACATTGAAACAAAGCTGTAACACTACATGGGTGAAGATTTTACAGAATGAGTAGCTTTAACCAGTGATGTTTTGCCTTTTCCTTTCTGTTTTTGACACTCATATATTGTCAGACTTCTCTGCTTTGTTTGAATTCTACGCTTGGTCTACATGAATATTTTATCATTGTACATTAACTTTATCTGGAACATGATTTTTTAAAGAGCTCTGTTTGAGTAAGAATGTTTCTATTATACCCTGGGCTCCATTTTGTGATGGAAATGAACATTGAATGCGACAATAGAAGTCTATTAGAAACAGGATTAAAATGAAACCATTTCATTTTAAAAGAAACTTTTCAATAATGCTATGTACTGAGCCTTGATAAAACTCGTCTATGTTTTTTGGCTTTTAATATTTAATAAGGCAGCTTATAGTTTTGAGTGAACAATCTTAATATTTCATAAAGGCAATGTACCTATATGTTTTATAAGGGAAGACATGTAATCCTTAAATGAGATGACAGGAGCTTAAATCTCAGTGTGCCTTCCAGCTCTGACCTGAGACAAGTCATACCCCATTTGGGTTCAGGATTTTTCACATGTGGTAATAGTATTTTCCAGAATGAGAACTAAATACCATCTTGCCCACTGTAGATACCAAGCAAATGATCTTGGGATGATTTTCTACTGAGAGATGAGAGATTTCAGTATTCTTAGCCACAAAGTACCACATAGATTTCTCTTTCAGAACTGAAATAAGACTTGGTACAACTGTATAACTTAGCTATTACTAATAAATCTGCTCTGAAATGATAGCTTCTGATTGCTTTCTTCATATCTAAAGCCAGACTTTCATTCCAACCTCACTCATTTTAAAAATTAAACTGTCAGAACAGCAAATCAGTGATTCTACAGGCCAGGCATACTTCTAGAAAAATATGGCTCCATTTACACCCTTCATTTTGTTCCTCTGTTGTTTTTCTGACCGGTATGAGGACATTTCTCTTTCTTCCTCCTCTTTGCCTACCCTCCTCCTTCCTTTCCTCCTCCCCACTTTTCTCCCTCCTTTCCTCTTTTCTATCCATTTCTGTCCTTTCCTCCTTCCTTCCCTCCGTTGCTCCCTCCCTCTCTCCTTCCCTCCTTCTTGTCCTCCTTTCCTTGGGAGGTCATACATGTCAAGGATGATTCTGGCCATTTTTCCACAGTGATAAAGGGAGAGGTCTTGGCACACAGAGGTCTTGTGTTGGCTACAAAGAAGCAATATTACCTAAGTCCTCATTGTACCTTTGCTAGGATATTCTTTATGAATCCCACAGCATCACAAAAATCCTGGGAGATAAATAGAACTGTCATTGTAATGCAGAAACAAGCTGAAGGACGTTAAACTATTTGAAGTCACCATCTAACCCTGGAGAGGCCAAATCTAACTTCAGTGTTGTTATTCTTCCATGTTCCTTCAGCTCTGTGGCCATCTTTGTCGCCGTGCTTGTTTTGAGGTAAACGCACCTGTTTCAATCCTGTTGTGGAGATTTACACTGTGCCTTCTCCAGCAATCTGCAATGTGTCCAGCAAGGGCAAGAGACATATTGCTTTTTGTTGGCTCACCTCTCTTTCTTCAATGTATCTGACCTCTAAATCACAGCACCCTCAGCTTCTTTCTTGCCAGAGTGATGGAAATGTGGCCTGGTACCTTACACCTGGGCCACCTTGATGTTTCTAGTGGGAGATTTATGAGCTTTGGTAGACCAATAAAAATCCTTTGCCAAGACTGACATTGGACTGTGGGAGAGGAAAATTCATTTTGATGGAAATTAGAAAATTGAGTGGACATAAATTTCTTTGGAAGGTGGACATTTTCCTAAAACATAGCACAAGAATATGCCCCTTTCTCTAGCACATAAAAGGCATCGCATGTCATCTGAAAAAAAGAAAGGAGTGCCAGAAAGCCAGAGAGGTTCTCAGGTCTGTATCTCTGAAACTTCAGATCTGTAGCAACCTGAGTCTGAATTGTTATTTTTCCAGGGAAATTTCAAAATTAATGTATTTGGAACTGTCTACAAAGCCACAGGCAACAAGTTCTACTGTTGTGAGGAATCCACCCCGATCCTATAAAGTTTAGCCACTCCTGCAGTAGCGCAGCAAAATTCCCATGGCTGTCTCTGTTGTGATACCCACATGTGCATTAGCATGGCAGTGTTGCATTTTTACTCTATTTTTTGTGGACTGTGGGGCTTGGCCTGAAGCTCTTTTGCTCAACAGCAGCGCTCTACCACTTTCAGCCACAACTCCACCTCTGCGTTTTTACTCTTAACAGGGTTTTTGAAGACCCACAGTGAGATAATCACAAAGTGGTACTGAATTGGATAAAAAAAATCAGTCATTTTCTCTTCACAGACTTGATGTTAGGCTATAGTAAGGAAGACATTCTTTGAATTTATGGGCTTCACACTCCTGTAGCACATTTCTATTGATGAATTCAAGGTACTTTGGATATTTTATTGCCTTTAATTTAAAACAACTCTGATATTTAAGGCAGAAATGGTTGTTTTCCTGCCTCTGGAGAGGAGAGAGATGAGCAATGAGTAGTTTCAGGGTATTCTTGAAAAAAGGCTCCTAAACTGGAATCAAGCAGAGGATAGTGTTCATATAGCTCATAAAGTAACACATACTCTTTTGATTTATTTCTGATTAAAAATTCATCCTTTTAGCAAAGGAAATAAAATGTGCTTGGAACTAAAACTTGGACTGAAAATATCAGCAGAAACTTCAGTACAGAACTCTTGGTCCTAGCTTTTGTTAAAATGTCAATGGAAAAAAAATGAGCTTCTGTTTGTCCATAGGGAAAGTATCTAAACATTTAAGCCCCATCCAAGCTTTATCACAATCTGGGCATCACCTACAGGTCTGGTCTTGTTTTCTGCTGTATGGAAATGTCTTTTATAGCCTAGAAGGTGTATTCAGTTACTGTGTGCATCTCCAGTTTAGTGGAGTGGCAGGTAGTACTGAATGCTTCAGTCTCAGAGCTACTCTTGCACTGCACCAATAAAGCTGAAGCCTGGCAGGCATATAAGGAACATTGTTCTCCAGAATAGGAAATATTTTCTGAGACTTGAAGGCCAGGGTTGAGTTCCTAGATACCCACACATTCATAGACATCTGTTTTCTTTATGTCCTGCTAGGAATCTGCCCTGCAGTTTCCTGTGGGATTCAAGCCTTCCACTTAACTTACTTTTCCAGATATTCAGATTGTGTTCATTCTTATCAGCGCATTCAGAGTTGATCATGAGTTGATTTTGTGATCTTCCTCAATTTCTTGCCTCAAAATTCACCTAATAACAACATGCAGATTGAGTATTAAAATTTTGGACTCCTATACTTAATTATAGCCACTCCAAGTTTTAAAAAACTTCTCTTTAAGTAGTTGTACCAAGGAATTGCCATTTAACAAAGCAGTTTATGAATACAATGTATCTTGATCAATGCCACTCCTCTCAAGATCTTCACCCATCTCTCTCAGACATTCAAATTTCATTTCATAGTCTATCTGCTCTGTGAAGTTTCTGTTATCACTCAAGTCCTTATTAATCCATTCTACTTTGATTTCCTTTTAGGAAGTATCTAAAGAAATATGGTTATGAATACTGTATATTATATATTATGTATGCATTATATATAGTTAAGTGCATTTGCATATATTTACATGCATTATTTATTAGATAAAAATGTGGAATGCTTGTTATGAAAACACAGCATCAAACCAGTTTTCTAACCATTTCACTTATGTTCTTAACCTTAGTCCCAATCCAAGTTTTAAGTCCAAGTTTCTTGTGGAATTTTGTGTTCTAAAGTTTGTCACAATTCGCTTATGTCACTTATGGAGGTGAGGCTGAGAAGTATTTCCTGGCTCAAAACTTAAAAAGGTCAACATAATATGTGCTTGAGATGGTAGTTTATGATTCCATTTGTGTGTGTGTGTGTGTGTGTGTGTGAGAGAGAGAGAGAGAGAGAGAGAGAGAGAGAGAGAGAGGGAGGGAGGGAGGGAGGGAGGGAGGGAGAGGGAGGGAGGGAGGGAGGGAGGGAGAGAGAGAGAGAGAGAGAGAGAGAGAGAGAGAGAGAGAGAGCGAGAGAGAGAGAGAGAGAGAGAGAGAGAGAGAGAGAGAGAGAGAGAGAGAGAGAGAGAGAGAGAGAGAGAGAGAGAGAGAGAGAGTGCATGAGTGAGCACGGGGCGGGGGGTGCTGGGACTTGAACTCAGAGTCTGCTGAACACTTTCCCTGAGTATTTATACTCAAGGCCAGTACTCTACCACTTGAGCCACTTCTGGTCTTTCAGTGGTTAATTGGAGATGAGAATTTATGAACTTTCTTGTGTGATCTAGCTTTGAACTAGTCCATGGTGCTACTTAATGTGATCCCTTAGTACATTGACACTTCTTATTCCTGCTTCTATGGTGCTCACACTTCCACCTGCAATACCTTGCCTGATCTTCACATTCTCTCATAAGGCAGAGAAAGCACATGTAGTAGGCAGTCTCTACCAGTGAGGCGCCTGAATTTTGACAATATAACACACATCCCCACCTGGAAGAATCCAAGTCCTGAAGCTTGTCTGTTGCCTGGTTCAGTGTTGTCTGTACTTCTATGAACTAGACAGAACTAACTAGGTTGGAAAAATAAAAATGATTACTTCTAAATGGCCATGAAATATTAGATGATGCATTCTGCCAATTCTCCAGAAAAGAATTTCACGGTTACATTGCTTGACATACTTATTTTTTTTAAGTTGCATCCAAGGTTTACTTCTATCCTCTTTTTCCATTATCTTTCAAAAGTGGAAAATAATATTCAGAATTTGAAACCTAAAGGGCCAGTGGGGGAAAAGGATTCAAAATAATATTGGCTTCCAAACTGCTTCTGGTTTTATATGTGTTTACAAAACTGACATATGGGGAAGCTATGTGTGGCTTTCAGTGATTATTATTATTATTTTTTGCTGTTGTTGAAGTGAATAACAATGGTAAATAAATCCAGTGCTGGAATCAGAACATCCAGTTTCTGACTTGTTTTGTGACTCTTGAGTCATTGAGTATCCATACCTTACAAAGCAAAGGTGGAGCAGAGTAGGGCTGGGACAGGAGTGACAAGAAGCATTGTGATGACAAACTTCTCTACCCTCCACCTCCAAATGCTAAAAACAGATTTTCCAGGAATAAGTTTTCAATATGCTAGTCAGAGTGTAAGTTGGAACTAGGTCTCGCTGTTCAAATCACCCCACCCCTGGGATGTTATGGAAGATACTCGTGATGATGGGTATGGCATACCCATTCTTAGTCCAGACCCTCAAGGCTGCCGTGGTTTAGCTAGGGTGCAACTTCTAAGCACAGCTACTGTCTCTGGTGGAGGAAAATTAATTATTTTTCCTATGGTATTTGATTAGCTTTTCTGACTGATGAAGTTGAGGGTGTTACCATAGAAAAGATGAGGTGAAACACTTGGGACTGTTCACTAGTAAAATGATGAACATAATGCAACACCCCATTCTTGGGGGTTGTGCAGGGATTTGGACTGTCAACACTGAGAAACAAAAGGGTGTATATAGTTACATATTTGATACAATTGCCTAATGGAAAAACCACATGTTTTAGGGAATAGTTATAGATGGTCAACTTAGACATGTAGTGGTTATATATAAAGCTGTGCTGTCATTTATTTTAATCAGGAAGGAAAATCAGGAGCAATTTGCCTTCACATGGAGGAACTACAGTACAGGATTACAGTTTTGCCCAAGGGTTGTGTCAGCTCATTCTGTATTATAATATTATCTAAATGGACCCTGATCATTTTGTTACATCATAAAAGTACCTCATTCTCTATGGCATAATGATTATATCAAACTATCGGTTAAGTAGAAAGTAGCAAGGCTTCCAAATTACTTACCTCATTGAGGGAAAAACAAGGTAAAATTATGATTAGAAACATAAGTGGGTCTCTGGATATAATATGATCTCCTGAGTTGCTATATATTATACAATATCCACCACTTACAAAAGGTATACATCTTAATTAGGTAGGATTTGTAGATGATACACACTTTGAGTATATCTTGTTCTTGTTTATTAATAATTCATAATAATAATTCATAACATGAAAAGGAGTTTTGCAGCCAGCTGCCTGGCACTGTTAACTGTTCTGCTGTCTGGGTGTCTCATCACATAGAATATTTAGTAATAAAAGAATTGTCTATGACAGGCATATATGCTCTTCCAGTTTATGACAAACTCAATTGGAAAAATCGCAGCGCAGATGCCCAGGGTTTTGGAATAAAGCCCCCTGCCCTTCTTTGCTGACATCGACTTTCTATTTGAAAAGCAGTCTTCTGGCTTGCAACTAGGCTCTGGAAAATACTAAACACTAGACCACAAGATAGAAAATGACCATGTAACTTGAGCTTTCTATTATCTAGGAAACATTATTTGATCTGCAGAACCTGAAATTAGGTGCAAACACCAATATTGTCCTATGACTTGTCATTGCGTGCACACGTTCATCTCTGAGCATATTAAATAGGGGGCCCAGAGGTTCAGCCTCAGGTGGTGTCTGCTTCTATAACTTTGTCATTTCCCCCTACTTGTTCTCAGCTCTGACTTGCTGGGGCCTTCATGATGGCCAGCAGTGTGGAGACAAAAGCAGAGGCCTGACTTAGTGGTGGCGGTTATGTTTTGCTGGAACCAGCTGAAATATAGCTATTGCACACCAAATACGCTCTATGGTGACCTTGAAAGATGAAGGACAATAGGGATACAGCAGTCATCACTCCAGTCACCGCTGCCAGGACTTCAGAGCTCTCCTGGGATGAAAACATGCACTTTCCATTTGGAGAAAGGACAAAAGCAAAGGGCAAAGTGTGGAGTCTGCGAGGAATGTCTTTCACCTTGAAGTTATAGATCAGCTTTCACCCTTCTAAACCTGGATGTCTGCCTCCAGAGACCAAATGGTATGGATTTCATCACAAATGTCTCTGAATTTCAGCCGAGTATGGGCCAGTAGAGATCCAGGTTAAGAGACTGCAACCAGTGTGTACCTATATTCTCCTGGCTCTTTTCTGGTATGTTCACTTTAAGCTCACTGTTTACCTTTGTTGGATATCATTTTCTTATTTTATTTTATTTTTTTGGTTGGTCATGAGGCTTGACTTCAGGGCCTTGACAATGTCTCTGAGCTGCTTTGTGCTTAAGACTAGCGCTCTACCACTTTGATCCACAGTTCCACTTCCAGTTTTGAGTGGCTAATTGGAGATAAGTGTCTCACAGGGAATTTTCTACCCTGGGTTGGCTTCAAACCATGATCCTCAGATCTCTGCCTCCCGAGTAGCGAGGCCTAGTACCCTGGCCTCAAGGTTATTTTTAAATTTGAGTCCTTCCTTTTGTGTTCTGGTACCTGCTCCCTTGTCTTTCCAAGACTCATGGTTATGACAATGATAATTCTACTGCATCCAACCCTGAGGTGATGTATAATTGTGATTCTAGTCCATCCTGCTTACTTCACCTTTGTAAACACAAGCTAAGTTTTAAAAAAATCCATTACAATTATTGTTTGAGAGTGCCATCCGTTTCCCATTGTGAAATACAGAATCCGCAGCCATCTTTCCTCTGAACTATTCACTGTTTATGATTTTAAACCCCATTTAATAGCAAGTGACAAAAATAGTCCAACTCCCTTTCCTTAGGTTAAAAAAAAGCATATGGATTTACGGGCCTGTATCACTAAAATGTCCATGGGATGACTTGTCTTCAGGCATAGCTGAACTCAAGCGCTCACAGGCTTCTCTCCTTCTGTGAGTTCTACTTTGTACTGGCTTCTTTTTCAGGCAAGTCCTTTTCACCAAATGAGAAAAAAGTTGATTACTGGCAGCTGCTGGTTCAGAGTGCAGTCTCAGAAGAATGAGAGAAACTAGAGGCATTCTAACTCATCATAATGGGATTCTCTGGTAAACTGTTGCGTGTAGCTGAGTTTGCCTTCTTTGGGTGTCACATTAACAGCCACACAGCATAAATTAAACACTCTGCACTCTGGCCAAGGAGTGGCTGGGAAGAGTACATTGCCTTGCTGAGAGGAGGACTTAGTCAAAACCTAGGCTTACTTCTGGAAGCATAATTTCAAAACAAGGTAGCAGTGGAACAGGGTGAAGAAAAATCCAGCTTCTTTGGTCACTGGAATGCTCCTCTTTGCTAGAATCAAGTGTCTCATTTGTCTACTTCAGACAGAAAGCTGATTTGGCAAATTCTTTTTTGATGACCGGTCAACGTCACTGTGACTGTCAAATTCAATAATAAGAGACGGTAAAGAGAGAAGCAGATATGCTCAACAGACTTCATAAAAGACAAGAAAGGCCTTTGCCAACTTTGTGTTTCTTCCTTGGCAGTTGAATCTGTAAATGTCTTGGAGCAGTTTGCACGAAGCTTTGAGAGAAAGAGGCGTGTTATGGAGCCAGCTTGTCTAGAGTGGAGGGTGTAGTTTATCGCCTATAATATACAATATATAAAACAGCTGCAAGGAGCAGAAAGGGGGAGCAGGGGGGGCTCCTGAAGGGAAGTGCCCACAGTTACAGAATTACTGGGAAATCATAGGGATTTCATAGTCAAGTGTATGGTGGAGGTGGCAGATTTGGAAACTGGCGTGGCCATGGTGTGGGGAAACTGAAGGGAAGTGCCAGGGTCTAGACAAGGAAGATAACTTTACTGGAGAGTAAAGGAATAGCTTTTTGCTGAAAACAGAGCGTCTACTAAGAAAGAATGGACAGAATTCATTTGTTTTTAAATGCTTGTTTGCATATACCACATCTAAGTACATAGATTGAATCACATGTTGCCTCTTTCAAGAATGAGGACACCTCACGGTTGGAACTTTTGATATACTTTCCACAACTGATGCTTGTTAAGTTCTTTCTTTTCTTCTACCTCTCCTTCCCTCCCTCTCTTCTTCCCTCCCTCCGTCTCTCTCTCCTCCCACCCATCTTCCTTCCATTCTTCCTCCTCCTCTTCTTTTTCCTCCTCCTTCTTCTCCTCCTCTTCCTTCTTTTTCTTTTATGTCTCTGAGCTTTCATGCTCAAGGCTAGCACTCTCTATCACTTGAGCCACAGCTCCTCTTCTGCCTTTTTTGGGTAACTAATTGAGATGAGTCTCATGGACATTCTTTTCCAAGGCTGGCTTTGAACTTGGATCCTCATACCTCAGCCTCATGATTAATTAGGATTACAAGTGTTAGCCATTAACATCCAGGTTAAATGATTATTGTTTTATTATCGATGTGTATCTGGTACTTACTATGAAAGGTAACTTCATAAAATGGAGGTGTCAGTCAGGATAGATTTTTTTCATCTATTTTTTATTGTAGTTAATAGAAGGGTTACATTATATTCGCCAGATAGAAGATGCATTAATTCACATACATTGATACCCTTTCTCATGTCTTGGTCCCCATTTCCCTCCCCCCACCCCCACCCCTCATCTTGTTTTCCCCCTTCCCTATCCAATTTCAAATAATCGCAGAATAAATTTTTGAATACATGTTCTGTCATTCAGTAGCTGTATTTTTGGTCAAATAATTGCACGTCATTATGAAATGTAGGACAGGATTCTTACCTGGTGACATTGTCATAGCTATTAATGTGAATTAATGCACGTAAAGTAGACCTCACAAAAATAACTGGCAAGCATTTCCAATTCTTTAATCAATCAACTGCCAGATAAACATCCTACTAATAACTGATATTCCTCCCTCTCCTTCCCACCACACTTGAATAAACTGATGGTATTACATCCCAACACCTTTTACATGTTATAGCCCAGTTGGGGAAAAAAGTGCTGTGGTTTCTCTGTGGCTTGAGTTTATTCCTCTAGTTTGAGGCCAAAAGGTTTTGTTTACTTAGTCTATGTGGCTCACCCCCTATACCCAAGAGGTCATAGGTCACGTCTACTGAGATTCAGAATCTAGCTGGAGTCTGACATTTCTAGTTTCCACTGGAGGGGTCACATGTCATAGTGCAATGCTTCCATTTTGAATTTAATGTTTGGGTCACTTCATAGGTGCGCTTCTCCTCATTTTGCTACCAGTGTAAGTTACCAGTATGGAGCCAGTTATTATCGTGATGATTACTGCTTTCACAGTGCCAAATGAAGGAGATGCCAGTAAGGAGGTTTCAGATGAAGGAGGTGCTGGTTATTCTGCCGTTTTGCCTCAGCTACCAGGTGCTTATTTCCATCCCACCCAATTTTCTTCTATTGATTCTTGGTTTGTATTTATTATAGAATGATTGAGCTTCTAAAACATGGCTGGGAATATCCAATTTTGCAAGCCATACTAGGCTAGACAAAGAGAGATCATATTGACATAATGTCTAAGAACTGGTAAGCTTAGAACATTCTGCTGTGCATAACAACGACATTCTAATTACTATGCTGCTCAGCAGGCAGCTGTAAATTAGTCAGGTGTTACAGCTGGGTGTAACATACTAAGATCTTTTCCTAACGATATTAATGAGGTTTCCACTAGTTGAACATTTTTTATGTCACAATCCACACGGGGTATCTGAAATGAGTGTACATGTGCAAACTAGCTTGCATATATTAGATTCTTATTCAATTCAAAACAACCTATGTAATAGATTTATTTGTATTTCTATTTTAATTGCTTTCTCATTCTGTATGCCTGTTGATATAATTCATTTTTAAAAGCCCAGTGGACATGTGAGCATGGATAAGTAGCCATCATCAATTTGCATGACTTTTATTCTGTGGTTGTAGAATAAAATTATGTGATTTAAAACTTTTCTTTTCATAGCCGGGTACGGTGGCTCATGCCTGTAATTCTAGTTACTCAGGAGGCTGAGATCTGAGGATCAAGGTTCAAAGCTAGCCTGGGCACAAAAGGACCTGAGACTCTTATCTCCAATTAACCTCTATGTAATGGGAAGTGGGGTTTGGCTCAAGGGTAGGGCAGTAGCCTTGAGCTGAAGAGCTCAGGGACAGCGCCCAGGCAGAATTCAAACCCGATGACCCACAAAAATACCCCCACAACAACAACAACAACAAAAGGAACCACACACAAAAAACAAACCAAAAGAAATACCATTAAAAAGCTTTTCTTTTCATGCTTGCTAGACAGGTATTCTACCACTTGAGCCACAAGAAAGAAAGCCATCTCCTCTTGGCACTCCCTTCCCCTCTTGCAAATACTCATTTCCTGGTACTTATTTTGTTGGGCTTCAACTTAGTCCTTTTAAAGAACTACACTATTTGCACTCTCCATACAGTCTATTGCACTTGAGGTAATTCCTGTGTAGCTTGCTTATCAACCAATGTGTTTACTTATAGATCCACAGGCACATTCTAGCTACAATAAATGAGAAGTCATGCAGTCTATGTTTCTCTAGGTTGGGCTTACTTCACTTAATATAATTTTCTACAATGCATCTTGACCAGTGCCATCACTTTCTGCATTCTCTCAATTCCATCCATCCTTTCAACTTTACCTGGTTGAGGTGGATTTTTAAACAGCTTTTTACTGGAGCTTATTTAATGCTCTATTAGGATACCCTTGTATCGTGATCTTGGGTAGGGCTGATTAGAATCAGAGTGAGTCTAGCTGCTTCTCAAGTCTGAGAATTGCTCTATCTTCTTATTTTTGGTGCTTCTTTCCCAGGCCTCAGGGTTTTATCTCTTACTATAGAACAAGAAGTTTTGCTCATCTCTTATGACTTTTCTTACCCAATCTGTGATATCCGAAATTGAAAATGAAAGAATTTTGAATTCTTTGGATTAAAGATTTTAAGTTTAAATCAACAACAAAGTCATGTGGCATAGTAATGATTTTAAGTCTTCTAAATCATCTGGGGGGCAAATGAAGATAGAGAATCAATCCAAGAATGGACACATTGAGAATGTGAAATCTGTTTAGTGGAATTTACTATTTACATGTAAATTTTTATCAAAGAGCTCTTTCCCACTGCAAGTGGGTCAAGAATGACTTTTCTCTAACAAAATTTTTAAGACTATGCAGGTATCTGCATATTAAAGAGTAAAATGTGTGCATTTTGAGATACAAGCATAGCTTATAAGAGCATAACCATGACCCACTCCATTCCTATAGATGAGGTTGTTTCCTAGAATACTGTATATATAATAAGACAATAGGCATTTCTTTTTATCCAGATTTCTTTCTTCACTCAGCGAAATGTCTGCACTTCATCCATGTGTTTAGACTGATGACCCATTCCACTCATTCCGGGCATGGAGATCTTGCATCTTCTGTTTCAGACTCTAATTGCAGAAATGTCTGTCTCTTGCAAGTCCATTAGTTTTGCTCTCATTTAGTGTAAATTCTGTTGTCAGATGCTTAAATGTTTAAAGTCTCAAGGTCTTCTTGAATAATTCACCCCATTATCATTTTATCCGCCATTGTATTTTGTTCTGAAATATACTTTGTTCGCTTTCTTATATAGTAATGTAGAATTTCTCTCTCTGTGTGTGTGTGTCTGTGTGTGTGTGCGTGTGTGTCCATACTTGGGCTCGGAGTCTTGCTTGGCTTTTCATTCATGAGAGATGTTCTATCATTATAGTCACATGTCCACTAATCAGTTTTCTTCGGATTAGTGTTAATACAGCACATTTTCTTATATCATTTTACTTTTAACTTGTTCATAAATGAATTTCTTACTGGAAATGTAGAGCTGGTTTTGCTTAGATATAATGTGAACATCTTGTATTTCAACCTGTATGTTTATATAAGTTCTATGTAACTTATGGGTGGCATTGGTGGAGATGCAATGTACTTATAAATTGGCATGTTCAACGGAAACATCTTTGTACAACTACTTAAAGATAACTTTTGAAATGGCAACTCATTTTTCCACTCTCTCCCTTTGGTAGTGTATCATCTATTATATTCTGAAGTCAGAAATTATTGTAACTCGAAATGATGATTGCCTTATTCCAGGTTAAAGAAACAAATCTTTGGTTGTAATCTGCCATTCACCTCATGAAGTTCTTCAGTGTGACAATGCATCAAAAACAAAGCCATGATGAAAGAAGCTATAAAGGTGAGGTTTTTTATTGTAATGCATGCTATCCATTAGCATTCTTCATTTCACAGCTATTCTTATAATTGGTATTTTCCTAAGAAACAGATCGTTTTTCCTGTGCTGGCATTCTGAGATATGAGATTCGTGCCTGTCTCACTGAGGTATTATTGACATTTGAAACTTTGAGTAGATGTTCTCCTTCTCAGATTGTTACACTGCTGCTGTAACAAAAGCAGGTTAGTCCCAAACCAGTTTCTCTGGAGCAGTTAAGCATTATGATCATCTGGGATTTGTAAGAATAGATTCTTGGGCCCAAGATCAAGCTAGTAAGATGCATCTCAGGTATATGGGCCTCAAGAATCTAAATTTTTCTAATGCTTCCCAGGTAATTTTTATGCACTAAAATTTGAAAAACCCTTATTCTACATTAAGAATATTGATGAAGAGAAATAACATGCATCATCTGTATTTAGAATAATATTGGTAAAATTTGTATGTGTATTTGTACTTTATCTTTTGAGTATGTTAACACAGAGATCATAGACAGAAACAAAAATAAATTCTATAGTATTGAAGCTGAAAATAAGTAAATGTTGAGAGGGGTGGCATTGATCAAAATGTAATATAATAATAAACTGCTTGCTTAAGTGGAACTCCTTTATACAGCTACTGAAATATAATAGTAAACACATAAAAGTGAAAAAGAAAGGTAAGTGAAAATAGAAATTGTAATATTTTATACCTGCATCCTAGTGGGTTATACTCATATCCTTCTACGTTCAGACAGTTGTGCTAAACCCCTGGGGAATTTGGCAGGATTAGGTGTATTTTCAATAATTGCATTTTAAAAACTGCCAGACCAAATATACCAAATGAATGGTGTATTATTCATACCGATGATGCTGTTTAGGCTGCTCTGCGTATTCCTTACATAGGAATCTCTGCTGGAACTCAGCAGTTAGCATTTTAAGAAGTTCCTTTTTTGATCCCAAGTACACACACGCATACATACACACACACACACACACACAGAGACACAATAGACAAGCTCTCTATTAGAACAATGCTCTCACACTTTGGCATGCATGAGAAGTACCTGGAGAGCTTGTTAAATGTGGATTCTTGGGATCTTCTTGCAGCTAGGCCTAGGTGGAGCTGAACTTTGTGTTTTAATGAGCTCCTAGGTACGCTGACTTGATTAGTTCATAGTATACTCGGTATTTCTGTTCCATGATGCTGGTAAAGCTTCTCAGCTTTTAGAGTAGACATTGACTCAGACAGTAACATATAGATTTTAATTAAACCACACCATATGTCTACCTTAATAGATTTCTCCTTTGGGGGCACAATTAGGTTTTGAAACAAGTTGATTTTGCCTTTTAAGTATTTAAGAATGACCAGTTAATGACTATCTGTGATCTACTAGGTGATAGTGACCATAAATTAACCTGGCCCTGTGAATTTGCCTATAGGAAAACAAGACACATCGACAGAGTTTATTAACATGTCTTTTCTCCTTTCCTGAAATTTGCCCTTAATATTATATATTCTTGGTATAAGATGGACCCTATTTCTGTGGTGGAAGTGCCTTCTTTTTCTCCAGAGAAGTCTTCCCAGAATTCCTTAGCAGTATTTCTGAAATCTCACTCTGCACAAGAAGAAGCAGAGGGTGGAATACAGTTGAAGCGTGGCCCTTCATTGTCTGTGTGTTTCTAAGAAGGGCATTTCAAGCTTCCTGGGCCTCGTTCTGCTAACGTATAAAATAGAGGTTTGGACATAATACATGTTTTTAAGTTTCTTTCCGTTATTTTAATTGTCTTCTCAGCTGGGTGCAAGTGGCACACATCTATATCCTAGCTACTCAGGAGGCTGAGATCTGAGGATCATGATTTGCAGCTAGCCGGGGCAGGAAAGTCTCCATTTAACAACAGAAAACTAGAAGTGGCTATGGTTCAAATAGTAAAGTGCTAGTCTTGAATGAAAAAGCTAAGACATAGCACCCTGAGTTCAACCCTAGGAACTGGCACATGTGTGGTGCATGCATGTGTGTGTGCACGCACGCACGCACACACACACACACACACACACACACACACACACAGCCACACACACACACAGCAGTTTTCTCCTCTATCATTTCACACACAGAATCCTAGGTTCAGAGGCAACAAGTTGTTTATTATGTAAAAGGGCTTGTGATGGTTCAGTAATATAGTACATTAAAAAGAATTAGTTCAAATGCCTAGCTTTGTGGAGCTTTAGCTTTGTGGGCAGAGCAAATACAATTAAAATGGATGTAGTTCCCTGGTGGCTTTGCTGGATCCAGCTGTGGCTAGGAGACCTCTCCATGGAATCTACTTGAAACAATTAAAATAATCAGTTTCAATCTTCCTTTGGCAAAACAAAGGAACTTTATCCTGCTGGCAGAAAATGTATTCTGTATCCAAAAGCCTCTGTGCCAAATAAAGAAACCTGAGAAGATCATTGTGGGATCCAGGAAAGGAAGATTAATGGCTTTAATGAGGTTACTGATTGGATTTTCTAACCTATTATCCCATACAGAGCTGCTGGACAATGGCCAGTGACCAGTGACATGTCACAAGGGAAGACTTGAAATTCAGAATGTAGTTCATGATTGATGTTAAAGACTAACTACCTAGAAACACACATGGTTGTAAAAACAAAAAAAAATAAACATGTTAGGTGTTCGCAAGAAGAAAAATAGATTATAAACTCATAAGTATCCAGTCATTCCATTCTGAAAATACATTTCAATTGTGTTCTTGAAGAGGTTGAGGATAGGATTACATACACATTCAACAACAACAAAAAATGGATGAAGCCTCATGTCTCCAAATAATAAAGTTACAAAATACAGTGCCTCATGAAAGCAATTAAATGAATTGTTCCAGCCTCAGAATGAAATAGTATCCAGACACTAACCTTGAATTACTATTAAGATTCTATAGAAACATGGGAAATGAGTTATAAACTAGTTTAAAGCATAAAATTTATGTCTCGAATGCATACTATAATAGAATAGAACATAGGAATGGAGCATAGAAGAGTTGGTGGTTATATCAAAATGAAGAATAGTTATGGAGAACTCTTTACTTTCCTAACTTTCCAAGATGTTTTTTTCCTATCTTAGAGAGATAACATTATTTACACTAGGTGCCTGCTTCCTGCTTCGAATAATAGCAATAAAAAATAACCAACGTACACACTTTTCACTTATTCTCTTCTGTGCAAAGCAATTAGTGAAGTCGAAGCCATCCTTGCTAAAACTGAAGTCAATGCACGTGTACAGAGGGTACATGAAGTAGACAATGTGAAATATCACAAGTAGTGTGTCTTTATTTAAAATAATGGTGTCCAGTCAGTTTTCTGTGACGGTAACAGATTTTTAAGGTCCTCAGAGTAGAAAGAGAAATTGTTCACTCTGGCTTTTCATTTGGTAGAGTTTGGGCCACGAATAGTTGGTTCTGTTTATTAGGCTTGTGTTTAAAGTAGAACATAAGAATGGAGACTCATGGAGGACGAGACTCTACTTAGTATTGTTACTTCTACAATATGCTTATGTAGCTACAACTCCCTGTTGTTTTATCCATGTTTCTGATTCGACAAATGGTTTTTCCTAAGGAGTTAATTCACCTGTAGGTGTAACCATTACTGGTGGATTTGGAGCTACATCTAAAGTCTTTTTGTGTTTTCTTTCTTTCTGCCTAATGCTTTTTCCTCCTTCTCCCTTTTCTATTCTCTTGGATTTAAAAACAGGCTCTCCCTATTTTAGAATCATTATTTATTTCATCTGGCTTAGAAAGCATAATTTATATTTCTGCTACAGATTTCCATAAACCTTTAACAATTTTTTCTTTTCTTTATGTATTTTTTTTAGATAGCTCTTGAACCCAGGGCCGTGGACTTCCTAGGCTGGGGCTTTACCACTCTAATCCATGTCCAAGTTTGTTTTTTTTCCAGTTATTTTTTAGAGGACCAGCCTCAAATTCAGGTCCTCTGAGGGGCTGTGTGGCTGGGCTTGCAGGCTTATACTCTCATGCCAAATTACTTGTTGAGATAGGGTCATGCTAACTTCTTTCCTGGGCTGGAGGTCTTCCAGTTCTGTTTTTCCCCATTGCTGAGATTACAGGCATGAGCTACTATACTCCATTGCTGTAAACATTTGTTTATAAGATGTCTGACAATTTGATAGTTCTCCCACATTGTTTGAATGAATCTTCCATTAGAATTATTTATCTTTTAACTTTTGATGATGGATTCCTAACTCTTCTAAGGACATGCATTTTGCTCCACAGAGTTTTCTTTGCATCTCATATATATGTATATACATATGTGTATATATATATGTATATATGACATACTTCCAGTACCTATAGAGAAGTGGATTCTGAGTAATATATATATACATATATATTTATTTACATGACATACTTCCAGTATCTATAGAGAAGTGGCTTCTGAGTAGAGCAAGGGCTGGGCTGGGGTGAGTGCTGGGAGGTGCTGGCTCGGGCCCTTTTCTAGAAGAGGATGCCACCACGACATGAATCCTTGGCTCTAGGTCCCTTCCCTATTGTCTGAAAGGATGGCTGCTGCCCTGTGACCAAGGCTGTTTCCTTTAGCTGCTGCTGTGCATCATGATTCTGATTGACATGCAATATGGGTTGCTGGCCCTCTCTCCTCAACTTGGAGCTGTTGCTTAAGGGGCAGCTTCACAGCTCCCCACAGGGTTAGCTGACCCTTTGGCACAAACTTCCTCACAGCTCCACTTCTCCTCCCAATCTTCCTTTTGGATACTTACCTTAAAAGCTCTCTCTAGAAATCCTCTGCTAGTACAGACTTCTCAGGGAATCTAACCTATGAGAGAAGGTGTTTTGAAGGAAATGAGATTTACTCTGATTTTACTCTGTAAAAACCCACAGTAAGTGCCAGCATTTCATCTGGTTGGAGGTATGTGCATGCGTGCTAGTGTGATAGCTGGGGAGAAGTGGGAGATGGAGCTGGAGTCATCCATTTTGAGTAGATCACAAAGGGTCTTCAGATCCATCTACCGTGAGAAGATAAGGCTTTAGATTCCACCAGGAACACTGTACTAAATGCTAGAAATAGTAACACTGATAGAAAACTGAGGTGCAAACCCTTTGCTAAATGGAATTGAAACATATAAAGGGAAGAGAGTTCATTCAAATGGTAAAGATACTCATTTCTTTCTTTATTCTCTCTTTTGATGGTACTGTGGATTGAATTTATGACCTTTTCCTTGTAAGGTAGGCATTCTACCACTTGAGCCATGCCTCCAGTCCTTTTTCCCATTGGTTAATTTTTCCTACTTATGTGGGGGTTGACAGGTGTGTATCCCTGAGACCGGGGATTGGAATAAGAAGTATGCACCACTATTCTCAGCCATCGAACTTGATTTTGCCTTGAACTTCAATCTCTCAACTACTGCCTCCCAAATATGTAGGATTACAGGCTCAAGCTGTTGTAATTGGCTGGAAGATTTAAAAAATCAGGTCATTTAACCAATAACAAATGTTTGCAGGTAGAAAGGATAATAATTTCTAACTACTGGGTTCATTTTACTGTTGACTTACCCAGCAGGATTCTGGAAAGTAGGGGTTTTCTTTTTCTTTCTTTTTTCTTTCTTTCTTTTTCCTGTATTGGGCCCATGTGCAGCCTTCTGTTCTTATGGCTTGTAGGCAAATGGCACCCATAGGGAAAATTCTGCGCTTTGCCAGCATTCAGATATGCAATCAGATCATTGCTGCGCCTTATTAAAGGCATAAATCTGAAGTTGTGCTGAATATGTACAAAGGAAATTTGATTTGTAACATAAAAGAGTTCCTCCAGTTTCCCAAGGACGCCTACTTACTGTCTCATTAAATGATCAACACCCCAGTAATATTTTCTGATAGATGTCATCAATGACAACTCTGAATTTCCTGCATTTTAAATGCAGTGGAACATGTAGCACAAGCATAAATAACATTCAAGCCGATATTTACTTCTCAATTTCAACAATTCCTCAGAATCTTTTATTTAAAGAAAGGAAAAGGCTGAATTGATGAGTACAAAAACTGCAGCCAAGAATTAAGTCATTTAGTTAGAAAACAATCCTCTGTAAGTATTAAGAGTATCAGCGTAGGTGTAGCTGCCTTATGGAGGAAGAAGAGAGAAAGGGAGGGGATTGAGGGGGGGGAAATAATGTTGCTTTTCTAAAGATTGGAGTACTTCAAATCTCTGCCACCAGCGGAAAAGTGAATCCAGTCCCTCTGATAATTTATTCAACAGAGTGTAGCAAATGCCATTGTATAAGTTCAGAAGCCACCTTGCAACCCCTGAGTGACAAGTTGGAAACTTTATCCGTGTTGTGTGTTCAGCGGCAGACAAATGCTCATGTCTGGATTCTGTGAAAATAATTAGTAGACAGTGATATTCAGTGGTCTGTATCCAGCTCAGCAGCTTCTACAAAAGCAAAACCACCAGAATGTAGTAGCGCCAAACAAATGAAGGTATTTCTCATGAATGCAGTAATCCAATATTCAATAAGGATTTTTCTGGTCCTACCAGCCAGCCAAGGAGGCTCAGAAATGTTGTGGGTATCTACAAAGTTTTGCCGCGAAGTTATCTCTGTACTTATGCAATTGGTGGGCAGTTCTACCTCTCTCCTTTGCATGAACCATCACTGTCTTCAGATTAATAGCCACCTTCTTCTGCTATCCTTGGATTTATGTTGGGAATGATGATTGGTGAAACTGGATACAGAGCATTCTTGGGGATCCAGTACTTTTGATGTGTACTGTGAACTGTGATGGTAAGATCCCCTTAGGACCTTCGTGAAGTCAGAGCACATAACTCTCCACTACAGTCCAAGTTCAACACAATGTAGCATGACCTATTCTGTTTGAATGGTGATGGAAGCTTTATTGAGGTTATTTCTTGGTTTTTCATGGATAGTATCTGTTCTCAGCTTAATGAAGCTATACTCAAGAGGGGATGGTGAGAAACTTTCAGTTATGCTGACATTTGACTTTTTGTTATGTGTGAATAAATGCAAGTAGCTTAAGGAAATATTAGCAGTCTCTACAATGTTAACTATGCACCAACAGTGAACATAAAAAAAAAAGTTGGAATTGTTTGCTTTTAAAGGGAGCTCTCCCTGCTCTGCTCAAGCTGACCATTTCTGTTGGGCATCATTAAACATAAGTATTGACACTTCATTTGAATTAGTTTCAAATTTTCTCTCACTCTTAAGAGCTTGGCCTGACAAATAGGGCTACAACATAAAGCCAGCCCAGGCAAGAAAGTATGTGACACTAGTCTCCAGTTAACTGCCAAAAAGTCAGAAGTAGAGCTATGGCTTAAGTGGAAGAGATCCAGCTTTGAGCTAAAATGTCATGCCTGGGTTCTGAGCTCCAGAGCCACTACGAGCACAGAAAAAGGAAAAAAAGAATAAAAAAGAAGGTAGGAAGGAAGGGAGAAAGGAAAAACAAGAAGAAATAAATAAATAAGCCAGTTCTGTTATAAACGTTTTCTATTTCTTCTTTAGACTTTTTTTGGGTGCCATGTCATGCTTGTCTTTCTCTTAAGTATATATGATCAACTACCTCAAAGTTATTCCATGAGCTACAGGGTTAAAATTATATACGGTCCAATGTTTGACAAAATTCTACTGTGAAAGATAATGCATGGTTTTGGGAATGTTTCCAGGCTTGGATTCTTGGCTGGACTGGATGTCTACTGGAAAGTATAAATTAGCCAAGATCCTAGCTGAAAATCATTTGAAAGATAAAGCTATGGGGATTACATTAATGAATTGAAGGTGTCCGTGTACTTTGAATTCAGGAATAAAAAGCTCTCTTAAATACACGAGAAGGACTTTGGCACATCAAAGTTCAACCAAATCAACTTCATGCACGCCCAAGACTACCATTTCCAAAATAGATGAGTGGATTGTAGGCCTATTGTTTCCTTAGGAATGTTAACTTGGTGATGTGGGAGGTATTTTTCTTCATTACAGAAAAGAGGACAATAAGTTTCGCCTCCCACATTCAGCGTGGCTCCTTGTGTTGTTTTATCTTAGCATCTGAAATTAAAAGTAGCTTCCTGAAAAGCAGAAGGCCACCCAGGAGCTGAAATGAAATGAGTATGCAGAGGAATTTGTGGTACAATCTCACCACAGTTCCTGGAAGCCCCATCTGTACTTTTCAAAAGCATTGAGACAGTGGCATGGCTCACTAACGAGACAGATGTTCTACCCACCAAAAAGGGACTTCAGGAATTCTTGAGCAGTTCAGAATGATTGGACTTCAAAAGTGCCTCAAGATGCTGTTCCAAAAGCCAGAAAATGAATGGAAATGTTCCAGATCCTGCAAAACCTCCCTACGAATCCCACTATGTCTCAAGATCACAGAAGACAAGGTTGATTTTCCTAAGTGAATAAATAAATTCCCTTTCTAGTCAGGGATTATATAACTTCCAGCAGTTATGTTCAGCTGAGGGGGTTGAAAGGAAGGTTATTTTTGAATCACTTGTGACACTTTTTCAAACATTGTATTCTTTCTTCTCAATAGGCTCTACTGTCTTCTTCCCAAGATTCATTCTCTGTGTGTGTGTGTGTGTGTGTGTGTGTGTGTGTGTGTGTGTGTGTGTTGTTGTTGTTGTTGTTGTTGTTGTTGATGTTGTTGGGGGAAGGAGGCCTGCATGGATTCTGCCAAGATGATCAGTTGTTACTTGTAAGAGTGGGCTGCAGGTCCCAGATATTGGGGTGAAAAAGAACCAAGCTCTACTATCTTGGAGCAGTCATTCTGAACCCAGATACTTAGGAATTCATCACATTAGGAATGGAGACCTCTAGGAAATGCTTATTAGTTTTTTTTTTTTAAACAGCCTCATGAAACCTAGTTATCTACTGAAAATAAAACTCCTGCAGTTGCTGGCTAAAATCTTGACTCACATCTTCAAGCTAAAACTATACAAACTTGTAGTGATAATCTACGAGTTTGAACACTTACATGAATAAAAATGGGAAAAATGAATTTCTACTTAAGTCTTATCATATTAGCTACGTAGAAATTTAATAGTTATAAAGTCATTTAACAGGTAAAGGCTTGGAAATTACTGACTTAAAACCAAGTAGGATAGGAGCAATGATTTCTTTCTTAATAATAACAATACATTTGCATATAATGGCCCACATATTCACATTGCCCTAAAATATCATAGAAAAAAACAAATATATAAGGGACACAGTCTTAAATATATTACACTGATTAATTTTCATAATGATCACTGGAAATTTTGCATGTCCTATTTGCCTTCAATAAATTTGAATTCTGCATTTGCGTTCTTGGGATGGGGACTGTGGGTGGTGAGATCGTGGGAGGCTCAACTGCACAGTGCTTTTTTGAAAAATGAAATGAGTATCATCTCTCAGTTCTAGGTCTTACATAAGTGTAAAAGTGTGTCCTTAAAATCCATATTTGCAATTATAAATCTCACTAACATAGTTTTAAAAAATATTTTTTGCATCATGGCTTATACATTAAAGTCTAGATATTGGAACCCTTGCTTTCTTGTTATAGAATTTGCAAGTTTCTACCAGCAAACCATAGTTTGTCACCTTAGGTGTGGCTGAGGTAAGAAAATAAAAAAGCAGAGTGTGAGATCTCCTGGAGCTATTCGTTTTTAGCTTGTGTGTACCAAAAGATGATTTGTCCACTTGGAATTAGAAGAGAGGACCAAAGATTGCAAAACATTCTGTAATGGCAGCTTCACAACCAACATGCAGGGTATATGAGCTCAAGCTAGACCAGTACCTGAGTCTGTTGATTTGATCTTCAGCATCCTTCTGTCCCACATTGTGGATACCTGTGGGACAGCAGAGAGGAGAGGAAGCCCAGGGACAGGGCATAGCCACTCATAAAATCCACACATTTTATTCTGTGGTCTACTTAGTCAGAGAGCCAGAGTGAAGTTAAGAAATAGGTTGCAGGTTTATACGTGCCCTGAAAGATGGACTCTCAGCCAGAGGTCTTACAAATAAATAAAACCATTGCAAGGAAAAAACCACAGAATACTGTTGTTTGGTTACTGATCCCAAAGCGAAAGTCATTTTGCTTTAAACTTGGTGATACATTTTTTATCATGCACTTCTGGCCTTCTTTCCATATGATAATGCTACTTTGATATTTTGCATAGTGTTCTGCATGTTTTTTCAACTACTGAAGCTGGTTGAAAATATGATAAAGTTGAGTTAGGCGGATGGAGGGTGAGTTGTGTAAAGGTTTCCCTTGGATCTGCTATGGGAGAAGAGATGATCTCACTACTGTTGTGTGAACACAGTGTCTGGCATTGGATAGTGACGTCTGGCTGCTCCTGAAAGGTGCAGAGTTGCTCCAATGGTGACTGGCTTGCAGACGCTGAGGCAGTGCTAAATGGGATTGAAGGTTCACCTCACTGACACTCTTTTAAGCAACCATTCTTCCTTCTGCCTGTCCTTCTGCTTGTCCTTGCTCAGGAGCACATTTATCTTGCACTGCGAAGTCTTCCCTGCCTTCTGTAGCTTCCTGTCTCAGCTCTGCCCCACATAGAGGTTTTCTCCTGTTTATCTCTTGCAGGTCTCATGCTACTTTGGGGTACCTGCTCCTCAGAGGACCTAAGGGTAGAGCAATGGGTAGATATTCAAATGTAATCCTGCATTGTTTGTTTGGCCTTGATCTAGCTCTAGAGGAGATTTTTTTTTAATTGTAAGGGACAATAAGCTTTTTCCAAACTTTGTGAGCAATATGGTGTTTCCCCAAACAGCTCACCTTTCTTATTGTCATACACAAGTGTATTTAGGCAGGCTCAAAATGAGTGGGCATTACTATGTTCTGACAAAACTTTTATTTCAAAACCAGTTGGCAGTACTTAGTGGGCTTGCAGATTTCCTTTAGCTGGCTTTGTGAATTCATGCATGCCCCTGGTCACTAAGATTATGTAAACTAAATCAAAGAGAAAGTCTCTATTGCTGTTTTGAGGTGGTTCACCCTGAAATCAGCACTCCACCTTTCATTCCCTAGGAACCTTCCGAGTATCCCCAGTGTCTAACTCCCTTTCACGCTACTGACACATTGCTCTGTACCCCATTTCCTGGGCTTACAAAGTTTCATTTTTTTCCCCTGTAACAAGAGGATGGCTGCATCTTACAAAAGCTTCTAGCAACTACAATAATAGTCACCATGGCAACTTACATTTTGGGGGCTTAAAGCATTTTGAAATGGGAACTGAGGAGAAGGGAAAAAAAGTGATGAAGACAGCCAATGCAGGGTTTTGACTTGTAGGCACAAGTGTATCCACTGAAGTTTTCCCAGAGGCGTGAGGTTGAGAAAAAGAAAAAAAAAAGAAGTGGAGCTCATGACACATGTTGTGGCTTGACACAAACTTAAGCAGGAGGCAAATCCATCAATGGCCAAATACACCAGAGTGGCAGGTGAAATGGGAAGATTAGGCTACTCTGAGATTTTGGGGATGCGGTGAGGTGAGGAAGACCCTGTTTATATTGTATTTACTGTCTTATCCGTTGGGTTTTTTTTTTTTTTGCTATTGCTGTCTTTTATGCCCTATTTGGGTATTAGATTTCAGTTGTGCTACTCTCCAGCTCACAGTTTAGGAAAAGGCCCTGAGCCAATTTGCATTGCCTTTCCCCCTCTTTAGTCCAAACGCAGAAGGAAAGAAAATGGCCTCAATTCTTGGACCTCAGTGCCGGCAACTGAGGGACTCGTGACCCACACTGGATTTCCAAGACAACCGTCACCATCTTGGTACTTTGTGTTTGTCCTTCTTTTTCTCTCTGTTGTTTGTGAAGGTACTGGAATTTGAACTCGGGGCCTTGTGTTCAGGTATAACTCTAGCCATTGGTCTTTATTCTTATTGAAGACTGGTGCAAAGCCAAACCCACAAAAAGGTGACAATGTGTGTAGCACTTTTATTGTGAGCATTATTCATTAAAGTAATGACGATGTAGCATGAAGTGACCTTGAATCACTAACGGTCCCAATAGCTGGGACATGTGGATGACAGAGGATCACATGGTGGTAAAATAACAGTGAATGCATATGTGTTATTTCCTCAGGTGTTCACCTTTCTGGGGAAGATTTGGGCTCAGAGTTTACTTCCAAATAAGTAATTCTATCAAGGTCATAAAACTGACAACTCATAAGTTTGCAATTGTTGGTTAGCCGTTGGTCTCTAAGAACACTAAGCCTCCTGAGTAGCTAGGATTACAGGCATGAGCCACTCATGCCTGGTCTGCTTCTGCCAATAGAATAAGTAGAAAGATGAACTGTCAGAGCATGGATAATGCTTAGGATCAAGCTTAGCATAAGTAGCATATTAAGAGTTGCAAAGGAGATAAAAGAAGTTTCCATTTCTATTTATCTGAAAGTGTAGATAATGGGACCTACTCTCTTAACCTTTGTAAATGCCTGTACCGAGATTTATTCAGGTCTCCCTTTCTGTTAGTGATTATGATTGTTTTGTTGTTCTAGCATTATCTTCTATTGTGCAGTAGGAATTTATGCAAATAGATTAATTACTTAACATTCAGATGTACTGTGAATAGATAATACTGATGACGTACATAATGTTTTAAGGTCCTTAGGAGAGCACCAATATTATCTAAAGACTAATCTGGATAGCTAGATAACAATTTCAACTACATGTTTTGGTTATTTCCTACAGAGATATGGGTGTTTCAGATATTGTACAACTCAAGGATGTTAGGAAGTTGCCTGAAAAGACAGTAAGCCCAAAGTATTCTGATCTATGAAAGGTTAGGTTGTGCCTTTAGTGGTGGAATTCCAGTGCATCAATTGGGCAGAAGGCTTCTAAAATTAAGTCCGAGTTCTTGTAACATAGAGTGGCTATGTATGTGAGAGCAGCTTGTGAAACATCACAGATCCTTACTAAGAAAAGACAGGGGGAAATTTCTACAACTTACAGGCAAAGCTGCAAATGTTGTACCTCACTGTCCTTCAACTGTGGCTATGAATATGCCAACCCCTGAGCACTGTGATATGGGAGAACACCCACTCGGCCATGCTCTCTTTGCCCTTTCTATCCTTCTCTGGACTTTTTCTACACACAAGCCCAAGTTGTTCTTCATTTTTAGCTGATTGGACAACTATAATTCACAATGTGTCAAACCATCTGTTGTGGATCAAACTCTATGGTTCCAAAAATTCATATGGTGGCATTCTAAATTACCTCAGAATGTAACGGTGTGTGTGTGTGTGTGTGTGTGTGTGTGTGTGTGTGTGTGTGTGTGTGTGTGTGTGTGTGTAGGTAGGTAGAGCCTCTAAGAATGTTCATTATAAGTGGTTAAGTACTTATTCCCACCTGACCAAGAAGAGATCAGAAAGAGATTCAAAGGGTGCCATCACATGAAGAAGACGTGGCTCGCAACTACAGGATGGCAGCCTCCTGTAAACCAAGGAGAAGGGCTCAGATCTTGGATAGTCAGACTCTGGAAGTGTAAGAAATTGGGCTTCTGTTGTTGAAGTCAACTCATCTGTGGTCTATTGCTCTGGCAGCTCAAGAGAACTGGTATAGCCTTGTACCTAAGCATTGCACTTGGGAAGATAACTACAAATTAAGGAAGAGTGAACTTGACTGTTGTTCACCACACCCAGATGTGTTGGCTAATGAGGTAGTACTGTTCAAGGAGTCCTAGAAAAAACAAAACCCTCGATGCAACCCTACAAGTCTTATCACCAGGCTTCTAGACCTGTAGCTGGTGTTAATGCCAGAGTGCATGGATCCCCCTTGATCTCATTCACTGTCCACTTGCAGGTCTTCTTTGTTTACTTGTCATGTGATGACATAAGAGCAAATGAGTGCCCCACTTTCTCTTTTGGTCTGTGAAGTCAGGCTGGCTTTGGTCTAGTGCAATTCTATTGCAGTTCAGTTTGGTGACATCTTCTGTTCAGTCTTCCCCATCCATCGTCCTTCTGTAATGATTGGCATCAATGAAGGATGTTCTAGTTCCAGGGCTTTGGAAAAATGCACATAGCTAAGTAAGATGTATTTCTACCTCCTGACTAGTTGGTTAGTGCAGTCACGGTGTGGATTGTGAAAGAGATGGGATGTAGGAACTTGATTGCTTCAGCACATCCAATCTACACAGCAAGATAATTTACATTTGATGTGTTATTTTTAAATATATTTTCATTTTCTTGAGATAGTCATACGAAGGAGTTGCTATTCAACAGAGCAGTTTATGTTTGATACTTTAGTCAGCTCATATCCTCTGAGTGGACAATAGGGCTGAAAAAGATAGTTATTTTCCTTTGCATTATTTTGCACTTGTAAAATAACAAAGTACGGAATGTGTCTGTGTCTAGTACTGAAAAACTCTGTATTTTCTGAGCAGGTGCAGTTTCTTCATTATTTTCAGGAAAAATAAAATCCTACCCTTTGTTAAGATGTAACTATTATTTATGTTCTGACTTTTTGTACCTGGTCATTTGTCTCCTTTAGCTCTCTCTACCACACTTCTTTTTGTTTTGGAATTGTTGTTTATCATGTCTAGTTTATATGCTAGATATCATAGTACGTGATTACATTTGTTATAGTCTCAAAGCTTTAATAAAGCCATTTTAGCAATGGGAGGATAGTGGATGAAACTTAGACCGAATTAATGTCTAACAGAAGAGAGCTCTTCAGTTACTCCAGTACCGTGTACTGTTTTATGTGGCTTAGAGTATGAGCAACACCACATAACTTTGAGGTTTCTATCTAGTCACAATTTTTCCATCATCTGCCCATAAAATATTAGCATTATATGAAACAAAAACTCTCCTACTTCATCTATTTCCTTTATTGCCTATATAGACAATGAGCTTTTGGAGTAAATGATTTTTTATGTTTTTGCCCTTCCCATGCATAAAAACTGTCTAAGTATTAGGAAATAATAGAACTGATAGAGCATCCTCATCATGATGAAGATGATGATAGTGATGATGACTGTTATAGATATTATCGGTATTTCATATAGAGATGATTTCAATTTCTGTTTCTTTCCCCATGCACACTTCTTAAACTTCATCTCCCATTTTCCTTTTTCAGATAGTTTGACTTCAGTGCCATATTGCAAATCCTCCAGAGTGAGAAGCTGGCTATCAGAACTGCAGAGGCGCTGTTATTTTGAAATGAAAGAGTCATGCCAATGAGAAGGAATTGGCTAAATCACAGTAACAGGATGGAGCTGAGATTGGGCACATCTCCCTCACACACGAAAGTGAACTTCAATACATTTGGGCATCATAACTCTCAGATCACAGTCTATTGACGAAACGTAGCACACACCCCACCCTAGAAATGGTACTGAGCACAGCAGGTAAGTGGGCTCCTGTTGCAAGGCCAGAGCAAGCCAATGGATCCCGCCTCCACATCCGCCAAATCATTTAAGCTGTTTGGAGTAATTCAGTGACATTGCAGGAGGGTTAAGAGTGTAGTAGCTGATAGTTTTGTTTAAAATTCTGTGATTTGTTTTATATTTGTTCCAAGTCAAACATTATAAATCCTGCAGGGTGCTTACATTTATAATTTAAATGTGCACAGAGTTATTAGTCTGTTCTGCAGAATCAGCAGGAGTTGTCTGCTGATAACATATTTCCAGTGCACTGAGGAAATTCTGTTCCTTATTGTAACACACACACACACACACACACACACACACACACACACACTTTGGTTAATATTTGTGAGCAAGTGGCTAAAAAGATTTGTATCTACAAATACTACTGCAGAAAGGCCACTCAATATTTGAGCTTAAATATGGATGCCTAGATGAGATTTTGAACTTGAAAATATTGCAAATATCATACTGCATTAAATGTATTTAAATTGAGTTCATACAGGTTTACCTTTGGCAAATAAAATAAACATTTTTTTACAAAGTAAACATGTGTACAATAAAAAAAGGTTTCCTCAGATGAGCCATCCTTATTGTCTCCTGAAGCACCAGAATACGAATATGAGGGTATGAATATGAAGAAGTGTGGGATATGCCTTTGACTAATCGGACCATAGACATCTGCTTGCACCCGGAATAAACACTTTCAGGGCCAGGTCATGAAGAAGTCTCAACGGACTGTGCAGGATGTCATTCTGATCGGACATGAGCTTGCTTAGTTGATGTTATTGCTGGTCCATTTCTGTGTTATTCTGTACTACAGCATTTCAATATTTTAACAGGCTATTAGACAAACGTCAACTTGGTTAAAAGCACATTTATATTAATAATAGTAGAATTATATTAAATTTACATATTATTATATAAATTATATTAATAGTACTAGAATGCTTAGAAATTTACATATATCTGCTCTGGTTGTAAAATAGAAGAGTTCAGAAACATTTACAGTTATTAGGAATTTTAGAGTTGACAATTGATCTTCCCTCAAGGTTTTCCTAGCCTCTAGGAAAACACAGAAAATGAGATGTGGATTTTTGTCTCTAGTACGTGTTAGTTTTCTAGGAGGGTTGCTAAAGAAGTACAACAGATGGAATGGCTTAAAGTACAGACATCTATTGCCTCAGAATCTTAAGAGCAAGCTTTCAGCAGAGTTGGCTTCACGTTGACCTTGGCCTTTGTTTACACATGGCCTCTACCAATGTCTTCTCAAGATCTTGTGTGAGTGTGTGTGTGTGTGTGTGTGTGCGCGCGCGTGCGCGCACAAACCCACTCATATGCACATGCATACAAGTGTATTCTAGTTTCATCTTTTTATTATTTTATTTTATTATCTGAGTAATGCATAGAGAGAGGGGTTACAGTTATATTCGTTAGATAGTGGGTGCATTACTTCTCCCACATTGATACCCCTTCTCATGTTTTTGTCCCTGTTTTCCTCTTCACACCCCCTCCCAATCATCTTGTTTCCCCCCTTTCCTTCCCTATTTCAAATAAACAAATAAATTAATATACAATTCGCCAAGTAACGAAGTCAGATACAGTAACCATAAAGGGGAAAGAAAAGAGAAAAGAAATAACATAGTACCTTAAGAATAACAATCACAATGTCATTCTTTTGATGGCAGCATAGAATTCCATTGTGTATAAGTACTACATTTTTTTCTTTCTTTCTTTCTTTCTTTCTTTCTTTCTTTCTTTCTTTCTTTCTTTCTTTCTTTTTTTTTTTTGCCAGTCCTGGGCTTGGGCTCAGGGCCTGAGCACTGTCCCTGGATTTTCTCAAGGCTAGGGCTCTACCACTTGAGCCACAGCACTGCTTCTGGCTTTTTGCTATGTATGTGGTACCGAGGAATCGAACCCGGGTCTTCGTGCATGCTAGGCAAGCACTCTACCACTAGGCCAAACTCCCAGCTCCAAGTACTACATTTTCTTGATCCATCTAATTTCATCTTCTTATATCAGATTAGTTATCACCATAATGGCCTCATTTTTCCTAATTTATCCTCTCCCTTTGCTGACTTCCCTTCATCCCCAATAAAACTTGTTTTATGTTCTTGTCATTTTTTTAAAAAAATTCTTTTTTTTTTTTTGCCAGTCTTGGACTTAAGCTCAGGGCCTGAGCACTGTCCTTAGATTTTTCTCAAGGCTAGAGCTCTACCACTTGAGCCATAGCACCACTTCTGGCTTTTTTCTATGTATTGTTACCAAGCAATCGAATCCGGGTCTTTGTACATGCTAGGCAAGCACTCTACCACTAGGCCAAACTCCCGATCCCTTTTCTTGTCATTTTAAAATTGTATATTAATTTCATAAAGGGGTTTCACAATAGTATTTCACACATGGATATAGTAATTAATTATATTTTAGTTTGATTAACCCAATTTTTGTTTCTTGAGAAAGTAACAATATTTCTCTTTATTTTAAAGAAAAAAAACATTCTAAGCATGGCTTAAAATATTTATGCATTTTTAAAATTTATTTCTAAATGAAAAGCATGTCCTTTGCAACCTTTAAGTATTCCTGGTGACCTGGATGTGGGTAGAATTTCTGACTACAACTTCAAGGCTAATATCCACGAGAAGATGAGTACTTTCCATTATTTCCAAGGCACTTGTTCTTTTAAAAAGACACATCTTCTGGGAGAAAAGACAAAGCTGATTCATTTAATGGGATATAAAATGTCCTGGTGTGTTTCCTAGGGAAGATTTTTTTTATTAGTTTTGTTGTTTCATATTGTCCTATCTTTTGAGATAAGGTTTCCCTATGGAACCAAGACCAGCTTCAAACTTATTATCCTCTGTTCTTAGCCTCTTGAGTACTGAGATTACAATACCTGACTTGATTACTGGGGAAATTTTAAAGAAAAATTCTGAAGATAATCCATCACAAATTCTCTGTTCAGAGAACTATTGTGGGTCTAATTCATTACAGAGTTGATGATTTTTAATATCAACCCTGCTATGGTTAGATTCCAGAACTGTGACCCCCAAGTATACTTTTACTGTTTAAGAAGTTGACTTTTCTCAGATATTTAGGATAGTAAGCAAAGGTGACACAGATATGCATATACAGTTTCATAATACTGAGACTATAGTAGTTCTTCAATATCATAAGGAAACGGCCTTGGAATTCTCCAGGATATTCCAATATATCAAAATCTGAATGCTCAGGTTTCTTTTTTTTATTATTTCAGTGTAGAGAGGGGTTACATTTATATTTGCCAGACAGAGGTTGCATTACTTATCACATATTGATAGCCCTTCTTATGTTTTTCCCCACTCCCTCCCCTCATTTTTCCCCTCCTGTTTCAAATAAACAGGTAAACATCTATATAATATACCAGATAACAAAGTGGGATACAGTAACAATATGAGATTAATTAAAGGGCAACACAAGAGAAGGTAGGAAAACATAATACATAAAGAGTAATAGTCTCTTATAATTAAGCTCTTGTTTCCATGTCCTGGAGGTCCATTAATTTGGCCTCATTCTATATGGCCTTATGTATCTAGGGTTTGAGCTATTGTCATCCTCTGCTAGGAGAGTTCTAGATGTGTACTAATTATTACAAATGAGGAAAATCATTGCGCCTATGTTCCTTTGAGTCTGGCTTACTTCACTTAATATGATTTTTTGCTAAGTCTTTCTATTTCCTCACAAATGGTGCGATGCCCTTCTTTCTGATGGTGGCATAGAATTCCATTGTGTATAAATACCACATCTGATTGATCCACTCATCAACTGAGGGACATCTGGGTTGGTTCCATATCTTTGCTATGGTAAATAGTGCTGCAATGAACATCATTGTGCTAGTGGATTTAGTATGTCCTGTTTCTGGACAATTGGGTAAATGCCTAGAAGTGGAATTGCTGGGTCATAGGGGAGCTTTATGTTTAGTCTTTTGAGGAACTGCCATACTGCTTTCCATAGTGGCTGAACGAGTTTACACTCCCACCAACAGTGTAGTAGTGATCTCTCCTGGCC
This sequence comes from Megascapheus bottae, assembly GCF_031878675.1. NCBI lineage: Eukaryota > Metazoa > Chordata > Mammalia > Rodentia > Geomyidae > Megascapheus > Megascapheus bottae. The sequence continues at coordinate 14,475,743 of NC_143531.1, read as the reverse complement.
ACATCCCCTCCAGCATCTGTTGTTATTAGATTTCTTGATTCTGGCCATTCTAACTGGAGTGAGGTGGAATCTTAGAGTTGTTTTGATTTGCATTTCTTTTATGGCCAGAGATGTCGAGCATTTCTTCATGTGTCTATAGGCCATTTTTATTTCTTCTTCAGAGAAGACTCCCTTTAAGTCTTTGGCCCATCTTTTAATGAGATGGTTGCTTCTTTGGAGCTTTGTTTTGGAGTGATTCAATTTTTTGAGCTGTTGATATATTTTAGATATGAGGCCTTTGTCTGTTGTATGGTTAGTGAAAATCTTCTCCCACTCTGTAGGCTTTCTAGTTAATTTGCTAGCTATGTCCTTTGCCATACAGAAGTTCTGCAATTTAATGCAGCTCCATTTGTCCAAGCTATCTTTGATTTGTTGTGTTTCTGGGTCCTTATTAAGAAAGTTTTGACCTGTGCCAAGGAGACCTAGTCTATCTCCTATTACTTCTTTTAAAGTTTTTAGGGTGTCTGCTTTTACCTCAAGGTCTTTGATCCATTTGGAATTAATCCAGGTGTAGGGTGACAAAGAAAGAGCCTTTAGTTTTCTGCAGGTGCTTAACCAGTATGTCCAGCACCACTTTTTGAAGAGGCTATCTTTCTTCCATTCTATTTTTTGGCACCCTTATCAAATATTAGGTGGCCATAGGTCTGTGGGTTGATATCTGGGTCTTCAGTTCTATTCCACTGGTCCTTAGGCCTTTTCTCGTGCCAGTACCAAGCTGTTTTAGTTACTATAGCCCTGTAGTAGAGTCTAAAGTTTGGTACTGAAATTCCTCCTATGCTGTTCTTTCTGCTAAGAATTGTTTTTAATGCTCAGGTTTCTTATATAAGGTGATGTATCATTTACATAAAGATCACACATATTCTTCCACATATTTTCAATTTTCCCCTGATTATGTGTAGCATCTAAGACTATGTAAATAGTCTTGATACTGTATATTTAGGAAGTAATGACACAAAACTTTCTGTACATGTTCAGTTTAGACACGTTTTCCTTCTGACATTTTCACTTAGGTGGATTGAACCAGTTGATACTGGACTCTGGGGTGAGGGATATAAAAAGCTGACCACATACTCACTCAAAACCCAATTTTTTGTGAACTGCTTTATTTTCGATTAGGTCTCAACATGTAGTCCAACTTGCTCTGAAACTTCCACCTCTCTAGTACTGGGATTACAGGAGTATACCAGCAGTTTTCCCCTTTATGGTTATTGTTGACCATAATTAGGGTCTTGATCTTGCTAGGCAAACACTCTAGCATTTGAGCCATACCTCTAGCTCTAAGAATGTGATTTTTAAAGCATATTTAGCTTTTATTTTATAGCCTCATTATTCCCCCTTACTGGTTCTGGGAATCCAACCCTGGACCTCATGCATACTAGGCAAGCATTCTTCCACTGAGATGTATGCCAAACCCAGAACTCCATAAAATCTTAACGAGAACAAGCAAAGGTCAACAGAGAAAAATTACATTTATTGCAGCAGGTTCAACTACATCCTAAGTTGATTCCTTCAAACTTAAATATGGCAGATAGAAAAGGAAAACAAACAACAAAACTGACGGGTCAGCTGAAATACTTCAGCTCAGCAAAGATGTTTTAGAAGTCTTTCTCTGCTGGCCAATCATATTTAGTGTGTCAGCCAACAATATCTACTTATTCTCAGATGACAATAGTGCCAGCTATTTAGTTCTTATTTCTGTTTGGACTGTGGTAGACTTAAATTATATTCATATTGTTATGAGGAACCAACATGAAGAAAGTGTTGCCTGGGATATTGATGTGAACTTTGCTAGCTACAGTGACATCTGAACTGTAACTCAGAATAAAAGATTATAATAGGTCACACATTAAAAGTAGATCATCTAATTCTGAACAAAAGCTCAGATTAATGACAATTTTGCCTTGACAACAAGAGCCCCAGTTAAAATAAAAGTTTCAAGTTGCTTTATAAAAATACAGATATTAGAGATTACACGAATCTCGCTATAAATTTCTCAATCTTCTTATCAGTTTGACCTTTTTAGAGATGTAATGCTTTTGCAGTTAGTGTAAAATAGTCATCTGGTCCAGTTGTTGAACTAGAATACATTGCAAACCTTTATGGCTTCTGAAAAAGTGTTCTGTCTTCCAGATTCCTGTAAGTTCTTTTCCAACAGTGCTCATGAAAGCCAAAGGATTTATTTTTCCCTGGAAGCCAGAGCACTTGCAATAATTTAGACAACAGACAAGATTGCTTTATTTATTTATTTTTATTTCTTTTCAATGCATTCTGGGTAGCAAGCTTTGGCTGAGGAGACCATTGGCACAGCATCCGGGTTTTGAGATCTTTTCTTTCTGCAAACAAGTCCCATACTTGGCATGCCCCAGCCCCTGCCTTACCTAGTTAAAGACTTTTTTTCATTTATTTTTATTGTAATTAATAGAAGGATTACATTATATTCACCAGCTAGAAGGCACATTACTTCACATACATTGATACCCTTTCTCATGTCTTGGTCAAGGATGAGAAAAACAGCTCTTACGTGAATGCTGAAGTGGTTTAGATCCTTGCCTTTCCTTTCCCCTCTTCCTTGCCTCTTTTCTTTCCTTTCCTTTTCTTTTCTCCCCATCCTTTTCAGGAAAAATAAAGACACATCAGAATTCCTGACTGGCTTGCGTGGTGACCTTGATTAGAAGCAGTGCACATTCAGGAAAGTAAAACCAAAATGATAGTTCAACCCTGAAAGTGGAAAGCTTTCAAATGCATTGCAATAAACGAAAACATAATGTAAGGCAGTTGTAAATACCATTGAATGTCCACTGTACCAACCTCATATCAGGAAGATAACAGAGCATTAAAATCTGCTTAAGAAGTCAGAGGTGGTAAAGAGCTGCTGATTACACAGCTTTCCACTGAACCCCAAACAGTCTTCACTCTGATCCCCTGCCCGCACTCCACCCACCCCTGTGGAAGGAGTGGGCAGCGTTGAGTAGGTGAGTGTTCCTGACGAGTTATAGCTACACACATGCAATGCTAAGGAAGGCTCTGGAAAACAATACCCAATTATGTACTGATGAAATACCAGTTTTCTAGAAGCTTGAGTTTTAGCATGACTGACAGAACAAATAATTACATTTCTAAAATAAATAAAAAATACAAAGATGGTATCAACTGAATGGATTAATAAAAAAAAACCTCAAATAAATCCCCATACCTTCAATAAATCCCATCATCTTCTTCATGAATAAAGCATGGGGTGTCAGAATGCCTTGTCTTCTTGTTTCAAGGTGTGAATCATAAATACAAAGACTAAAGAGATAGGAAATCATTGTTGTACTAATGGGATCTGGTGCATGAAGCTGCTGTGTCCTTCTCACTACAGATGCCTTTCTTGTACTATAAAACTCCTTTCAAAAATACCCACGATTATGGAAAAATAATAGAATTGCCATTTGCACAGCCAAGATTTAGTGTATTGAACACAATTATTTATTAAAAGTAAACATATGCAAACATGAATAAAACACCTCTATGTACAAAGTAGCACGCTATGATTTCTACTTAATATTTAAAAACATACTTGCAAATTTTCCCTGCCTTAACATAGTGGAAAACAATAAATACAAATACTAGGTTATACAAGAATAACAAGAAAGTAGGAAGGTTTCTACGGATCAAAACTGTTGGTCATGGAAACTTTAGGGACGATTCTATGCTCAGTTCATCTGCCTGGGTTATCAGGTTCCTTGCTCACAAAAATCCCTTCCTAAATTTTGCTGTCTTAGGAATGTTTCTACAGTCTGTGGTAACATGCTTTTCTTTCTGTATCTCAAAGGACTGGCAGGGGAGGCCAAGAATTCTTTCCTGGGACTAAAATTATGCCTTGTTGTATGGAGGGATTGCCGCTTTAGTCAGAAAGGCAACTCATGCAGGTCAAGGCTGGGATTCAGGACTGGTTGGGCCATACTTCCTCCATTTCCATTCCTGGAATGCAGTTGCTTAAGTTTAAGCCTGTAAACAATGAGGACAAGAAAAGGGTCAAGTTCCAAGAAGATGAAGAAGAAACAGATATGGTGGAAGCAGAACAGCTCTTGGTAAAACAAAACAAAACAAAACAAAACAAAAAACTTCAGTGACTAGGCTGGGAGTTTGGCCTAGTGGTAGAGTGCTTGCCTAGCATTCACGAAGACCCAGGTTCGATTCCTCGGTACCACATACATAGAAAAAAGCTGGAAGTGGCGCTGAGGCTCAAGTGGTAGAGCTCTAGCCTTGAGAAAGTCCAAGGACAGTGCTCAGGTCCTGAGCTCAGGCCCAGGCCTGGCAAAACAACAACAACAACAAAAAAAAAAAAAACAAAAAAAAACAAACTTCAGTGACTAGCTGAATATTTTCCACACACAAAAAAGTCACCGGAATGTCTCACACATTCAGAACTGAACATTCTGCACATCAAATCTATTGCCTGGAATCCATCCCTTTCCATCTACAATCCTCATCCTTGTGCTTTACCTCCATGATTCAACCTGGCGTCCAGGTTGAACGTGTGGGCATCATTTATAGTCACATTCTTCCTCTTTCCCCACTGCCCAATCTAACCAATCACCATGTTTTAATATTGTGATCTTCCCCTCAGTTCTTTGCTTTTCCTCTTCTTCTACATCCCTCTGGTAGCCAAAGGAATTTCAACGATGGAGTTTACGCTCTTATCATTTTCCAGTGGGATATTGCACTAGCAAACAATGTCACTGTTTCTACCCTTGGTCTTCTTCAAATACTTCAACATCAGAGTCGCAATGGTGTTGATCATGCACACAGCCTGTATATCCTCTTCTGATTAAAGTCCTTTTCTGTGCCTGATTGCCCTTCTGTCCCTTTCTGTACCCTGTCACTAAGAGGTTATAGTTCAAGACTGGTGCTTAAAGAAAAATTGTGACTGGGTAGGAAAATATGTTTTGGGGGTATACAGTTACTGGGGAGACTCACTGGACAAGTCAGCACCTCTGAAGGAAAGCCAGATCTTTGATTTAGTGTTTGAGTGTTTTCTTGAGAAAAACTCTCAAATATTTGTGTTGGTCAAAATAACACAATCTGGAGACATCTTTATACCAGGTGAGAAATGAGCAGAGGTGTGAGCTGAGCATTGGTAGTGGGTTGTTGGAATCTGTGAAGAGAGAGAGCTTGTGTTGTGTGTTGGAGAAGCAATGGTATGGTTGGCAAGTCCTTTGGTCGGCGTGGTTACACGGCTGCCTTGGTGATGAGGGAAAGCTGGGTCCTGACTCACATGTTGTGGGAGTCTTTGGGGAAGAAGGGACTTCAGTGTAAGTGCAGGATAACTGGGGATTCCTCCCGCAGCTTGTGTGGCTGGTAGAGGGCCCAGCTCATGTGAGCACAGCGTGGTACCAGGTACACAGATGGTGGCACACCATGTCACTTAAATATTAGAAGAGATTTCTGGGTGTGTTTTATATGTAAGGTTGCAAAGGCCAGCCTTCAAAGTGAATACAGGACTCATTAATGATACAAAGAAAAGAGAAACGTTAGTACTTCATTCTAGCCTGTAAAACCATTATGGCTTACCCAGGATGAAAGTCTTTTTGTGATCTGATACACTGTGCTAGTTCTTAAATAAATTTGGGAAGATATATTTGTAAACATAAGGTCACATTATGGTCTTCAATATACAAAGAAATTTATATAAAGAGGGAGATAGCAGTAAGTGAGCAAAGGCAATTCTGAGATAAAGAAATAGGAAAGGTTACATAGAACTCTAGAATTTCCTCACTACAGGTGACTCCCCCAAATAAATATAACCTATTCACATACTTGAGATTTTTTTTTTAATTTTTCAAAAGTTACACTGATGAAGAAAAATCATTCTGTGTGGTACATCTATGGTATAAATCAGTGCAGATATCTTGAAGGATGAAGCAAGATGAAGCATCTTGAAGGATGTTTGTATAGCTGGTATCAAAGAAAATTGCACAGGGAAAATTTAAGCTAAAACAACCTTTTTCTTATTCTAAAAATCTTATGGTACCTAAATGCAGCAATAAACATTCAGTGTCAGGATAATATTTTCTGAAACCTCTCTCAGCTTTTCTATTCTTGTTCTAAACACTGCAGAGATGTTTAGGATGCATTTGAATTGATAAACTTACAACCATCATGTCTTCTTGGTTGTTTGTTTTTTCCTCTCACATTGTTTTATTATTTTTTGTGCATGATGTTATGCTCTCAGTAGACAACACTGCAGAGGTCAAGCATCATAGCTCAAAGGATTTTGGAATTCCTATGTGCTCTGTCAAATCACATTAAATATAATTAGCTACTCAAAAAAGATCAGTGTATTAAACCCTAAACATTAATACATCTAGAATCTCATTTTGAGACAGGTTATTTATTTATTTATTTTGGTGTTGGAGATAAAATCTGGATGTTAGGCAGTTGTTCTACCACTCAGCTACAACCTCAGCCAGGAAATTCTAAATGTAAGTGATTATTAATATATATATGTGTATATATATATAGCTTGCTGTTGCCCAGAAATTCAAAAACTTCTTAACTTCTCTCCCTAAATTTTCTAGATATGACAAAAATATTGTTATTGAGTTAGAATCTCTGAGTTGGTATCTGAAGTCATTTTGGCAGCCAAGAATGCAATTATTCATTGGTGTAGTGAGTAATTCCCAGGACAATGACAGGAATATGTAAGTTAAAAGAGAAAAGCTAGGAAGATAGACTACAGAATTAACAGATGTCAAGTTTGCTTCTTCCTATTACTTTCTGGTCTTTCCTTTTTAGAACATAGTATGGAACTCAAAAATGACAGAAAAACAACACAAGAATTGTATCACTGCAGTGCATAAACTAGAGGCTAGGAATATTTTTTCAAGTACAAAAATGAGCAGGAATAGCTATTTTCCTTTTTTCCCAAATGAGCATCTGAGAGTGCTTTCCTATGCTTAATGGTTCTTCCCAGGAGCATTTGGTCCTCTAGGAAGCATCCCTCTACTGCAACTGGGTTGTGAAGAAACCACAGCCAGTGACTTGGTAGGGAAGTTCTGTGTACATTCGCTAACGCTGGCCCATACATCTCCACACCCAGCTTCTCAAATTCACCACCTGAAAAGGTCAATTATGAGAGGAAGGACCATTTCTCAGATGCTTCCCATTGTAATTTCCCCTAATTGCTGGCTAGAGAGAGATGAAATTCTAATACCGATGCACATTGCTGGATGTCTCTGTGTCTCGACCTCTGTCTTTTGTTACTGACCAGATAAACATGCATTCAACGAGCACATTCTAAGTATCTGTTGCAGCCACGGATTAGTAACAAGGGGGGTAGACATGCATTGATATTCTCTACTGGAGACACTACCCAGAAAGAGGAACTTTGTGATCACACTGCTCTGCAGAGATAATATTTATTGGATCTTTTTCTGTTTATTATTTGATCCATAGGAGTAGCTTATTCTATAGGTTTGAAAAAGCATCACATCTACTGTAAGAGCACTTGATCAGTGCTTCTCATAACAAGTCAATTAACATCAAGTTCCCACCTGTAATCATAGCTACTCCGGGAGGCTGAGAACAGTAAGGAGAATGTTTGCCAGTGTTTTCTCATGGAGATCCTAGGAGCCAGGATTCTGCCATCAAGATGGCTGAGTCAGTAAATAACTGAGTCAGTAAATGATGCCAGGACTCTGTCATCAAGATTGCTGGGTCAGCCAGCAATTCCACTACTTGGCATTTACCCAATCATCCAGAAACAAACACATACTAAATCCACTAGCACAGCAATGTTCATTGCAGCACTATTTACCATAGCAAAGATATGGAACCAACCCAGATGTCCCTCAGTTGATGAGTGGATCAACAAGATGTGGTATTTGTACACAATGGAATTCTATGCTGCTGTCAGAAAGAATGACATTGCCCCATTTGTTAGGAAATGGAAAGACTTAGAAAAAAATCATATTAAGTGAAGTAAGCCAGACTCAAAGGAACATAGGCTCAATGGTTTCCCTCATTCGTCATAATCAGTAGAAACCTTGGGCTCTACTAGCAGAGATTTGCAATAGAGCAAAACCTTGATGCAAAAGGCCATATAGGGCCAGGAGTTTGGCCTAGTGGTAGAGTGCTTGCCTAGCATGCACGAAGAGCCGGGTTCGATTCCTCGGTACCACATATATAGAAAAAAGCCAGACATGGCGCCGAAGCTCAAGTGGTAGAGCTCTTGAGCTCTTGAGAAAGTCCAAGGACAGTGCTCAGGCCCTGAGCTCAATCTCAGGACTGGCAAAAAACAAAAAACAAAAGGCCATATAGTAGGACGCTAAATGAAAGGATCTCTAGGATATAGAAACATAAGCCATATAATGAACGATTGTTGTTCTTAAGTTGCTATGTTATCTCTCATCTCTTTTGCTGTCCCTTGGTTATCTCATGTTGTTACAGTATCTCACTTTGTTACCTGATATATCAGTTATACTTGTATTTGGTTATTTGAAATTGGATAGGGAACAGGGGAAAACAAGATGAGGGGTGGGGGTGGGGGGAGGGAAATGGGGACCAAGACATGTGAAAGGGTATCAATGTAAGGGAATTAATGCACCATCTATCTGGCAAATATTATGTAACCCTTCTATTAATTACAATAAAAATATATGAAAAAAAGATTGCTGGGTCAGTAAACAACCACTCTCAGGTAAAGACAGTGTATTGCTAAGGCAGGGAGAGTGAATTGTGTTGTTTCTTAGGCAGGCAAGGTAAACTAGGAAGAAGTCTTCTGCTACCATGAACCACATTCATTTTTCTGGCAGTTTTTCATAGAGTTTGTTTCTAGACAAACCAACAATGATGGCTTCAGGGACACCAATCATTCACTTTTCAGGTTTTAAAAGTCTATAAAAATCACCGAAGAGACAGCAGGCAATGGAAAACAGGTATGAATGAGTATCTCAGTGAATGGAATTAGGAAACTTACATAGTCATTGCCCAGGTGTAGGGAGAATTCATCAAGCTGTCAGTTCTTGGTTTTACCTTGTGCAGAGTGCTCACCTGAGAACAGAAGATAGTTTTGATCTACAAGCTCAGAGAGCCACTAAGGATGAAAATAAAGTTTCTTGGATTGACCTTTTATCTTACTTTTTTCCAAGGGAAGCTCAATTTTCCTGCAAAATGGTCATTAAAGTCACATTTGCCTCTTGGTAGTGCCTGGAAATTATGTGCTTAAGATTTATGAGCTTTCTTCAGCCATCCTGCATTTCATCTTAAAGAAGCTAACTTGCTGGAGGTGGGGGCAAAAGAGAGCGAGGAATCAGAGCCTTAACAACTGAGACACCCTGGGGACTGAATTATTGATTCCTGCTTGCTTCTAGAGCTAGGTCTGGCCTCTGAAAACCCCTATCATATGTTTCAAGTGCCATTTTATAAGGCAGGTATTCTTTAGTCCATCTGTTTAAATAATTCATTTAGAGTTTTGGGAATCTGAATTTATCAGTCAACATGAATACATTGCTGACATTCAGGACAGCACAGATGACATTCATCAAAATCACAGTGACTCTCCAACATCTAATATAAAGAAAAATGTATTAGCCTAGGATGAGTGGAAGCTGAGAGACTCTAAGCACTTTTTACATGAAACTGAATTCTTGGCCTACCTATTTCACATTATGCAGATCTTTCAGGTAGAATAAAATATCATCAGTCAAATTGTATGGGAGTGACATAAGTGAGACTCTCCAACTTGTAGAATAAATGTCATTTTTTTTTTGCCAGTCCTGGGCTTAAGCTCAGGGCCCGAGCACTGTCCTTGGGCTTTCTCAAGTCTAGAGCTCTTTCACTTGAGCCACAGCACCACTTCTGGCTTTTTCTATGTATGTGGTACTGAGGAATCGAACCTGGGTCTTTGTGCATGCTAAGCAAGCACTCAACCACCAGGCAAAACTCCTAGTCCAGAGGTCATTGTTTTTGCCCCCAATTTCTCTACGATGGTTACAACAGGCTACTTGCCTTTGGGGTTCTCTGTAGATGTTTCTAGTTACTTGTACGATCATGGCTATGATAAACAGTGCCAGAGGCCTGGGGTGGAAGAGAGCAGACTGAGTGCTCCCTCTTCATGTGCCTCTCAGGTCCTATGAGCTGAGTATGACAGCCCTTCCTGCTCCTTCCTACCTCAATCTTTGATTTACGATTGTTTATTTCCTTAAGTAAGTGACAACAAATAGGTCAAAATGCAAAAAAATGTGACTCTGCATAGAAATGAGCAATTTTCAAGGCCTGCGAATCAATCAGTACCAGTGTATTACTGGTGCATTCATTACTACTGAGAAATTGCCCTAATAATCGGGAGGGGAAAGTGAGGGGAAGAAAGGAGAGTAAAAGATGATATCTTTCCTTCTGTATGAGACCGAGGAGAGCTGGGAAGGAAAAAGGATAAGGTTTGGAGAATATGTATTAAGCGGTTTAATTAGGTGAGAGAGGCTGGCACAGTATCGAAAGGCCTTGTCGACATGTTAAGGGCTTTGAGTGGAATTCTAGGTAGTGAGAACTGATCAGCATTCTCTAAGAGAGGAATAATATGAGAATTAGTTTGTTGTTGCCTTCCTTCCAGTGGTTCAAATCAATTGTGAACTAGGTTCAGTGATGGAATGTCTTCCTTTCTTTCATGTGGCTCTGCATTCTCTAATTAGTTTAGGCAATTTTCTTTATGATTATTATAGTTATGCGTACCAAACGTGGATCAGTATTATTCTAACATTCTGAGACTTGTTATGGGAATCATGTAATATCAGTGTCATGCATGTTTTTCTGTAGCCAACCTCACTGATGTTTACCTTGGAAAGATTTCTTACTACAGGTATGTTCTCCATAGGAAATTGATCTGCCATCTGCAGTTCTAGTTTCCTTCAAAGCATCTGTTCTTGCTTCCTAGTAGACTATCCCCTTTGTAGGAAAGGAAGTCCCACATTTAAAGCCTTTCAGCACAAGTCCTTGCTTGAGAGCAGACCTATTTAAAGAACTCAGGAAGTATGGATGGATGAACACTAACACCTAACGTGAGCGGGAGGATTTGATATAGGAAACGGCTTCTTCAGAGAAAGGGTTAGAAGTCTAACCATGGCTCATCAAAGCTTGTAGAAACCTAGAATATTTCACATCTACTGGCAGACAGACTGTGGCAAAGGTCTGTTTCCTTGGAAACATTGTTTACTGGCCTCTGCGATGGCATATTCATTTTGAGATGAAAGTCCAAATCTGTTGAAGTAATGACCATTCCAAAGAATTTTTATGGCACCAAAGCATAAATTTTATCACAAGACCCACTTAAATATATCAGTTAATGCTATATTTCTTAGACCTCTAACCAAATAAGATGCATTGTAATAATCATCAGTTCTGATCCCCCCCCCGAGTGGTGAGATGACTATCCTGCCCAATTAGCTTTTGTATTTGAAATTTTACAATGTTGTGCCCTACCATGATCTATTCCTAAATAGTGGACAGAATTAAAAGCGCCGATCACTCACGCCTGTCATCCTAGCTACTCAGGAGGCTGAAATCTCAGAATCACAGTTTGAAGCCAGCCCGGGCAGAAAAGTCCATGAGACTCTTATCTCCAATTAACCACCAAAACACCAGAAGTGGTGTTGTGGCTCAAGTGATGGAGCACTAGCCTTGAGCAAATGAGCTCAGGAACAGCGCCCAGGCCCTGGGTCTAAGCCCCATGACCAACAAAAATACAAAAACAAAAAAAAACAAAAACAACCAGAGAATCCCTTATTACTGTTATAATAATATTTCTTCCTAAGAGCTGTGACACGTGTCCCTTAGGAAATACAGGAAGCGTGTAGAGTGAACCGTTTCTGACGCTCTGCAAGGTCTCCTGTACTCATGGCTGTGGTCACTGTCACAGTGGGAACAAGCAGAGGTAAACTTTTCTCTGGGTGTCAAAGAAGAGCCTGCTGTCTGTGTGGATTATAAAACAGAAGTTCTTCAGATTCCCCCCCCTCCAGCCCCACCCAGGAAACTACAATTTTGCTGTGAGGTATTATTTCCCTAGAATGGGTTGTTCACAGTTGTAAGTGATCCTGATCCCTTTACACACACACACACACACACACACACACACACACACACACACACACACACACGAGACACACAATGAGAGAGAGAGAGAGAGAGAGAGAGAGAGAGAGAGAGAGAGAGAGAGAGAGAGAGAGAGAGAGAGAGAGAGACAGTTCACAGCTCCAAGAGTCCAGGAGATGGCAGAGCATTTGATTGAATTCCTAAGACAGTCAGATAGCACATGAAAATTTTGATATTTGCTTACAAACCACAGGCCATATTTGGTAACCTTTCTTGATCAGTGATGTCATGCTCAAGCATAATTCACATCTAAATGATTTTACTAATTTCCTGCCTTTTTCTCTCAACTAGTGGCTGGTGCTTAAGTCAAGTCTGGTGAATAGCTAGAGGATATGGGGGAGTGGATTCTAACTATTCTCTGTATGATTTTATGATTTTGCTCCTTACCGTGTGTGTGTGTGTGTGTGTGTGTGTGTGTGTGTGTGTGTGTGTGAGAGAGAGAGAGAGAGAGAGACAGAGACAGAGACAGAGACAGACAGAGACAGAGACACAGAGACAGAGACACACACACATAGAGACAGACAGACAGAGAGAGAGAACTAATGTAACAAATAGAATGGGTATGAAGGAAATGATTACCTGAAAAAATGCAAGAGATACAAGAATACAAGGGACCTTTCTCAGAAGAAAATGGCTCACACAGGCTAAGCCTCTCTATGCCAGCTTTGGGGACTGTTATTCTCTCTACCAACCTCTCTTCTAGTTGTAAAGGCAGAATGAATTTGGATTCATATTCAGTCTTGGATCGATTGCTTTTGACTTAAGACCGTATTTATAGCATCTCAACAAAACTGTTGTTGAGGGCCAGGCGTGTGGCCTAGTGGTAGAGTGCTCACCTAGCATGCACGAAGCCCTGGGTTCAATTCCTTGGTACCACACACTCAGAAAAAGCTAGAAGTGGTGCTGTGGCTCAAGTGGTAGAGCACTAGCCTTGAACAAAAAGTGTCTAAGGACAGTGCCTAGGCCCTGAGTTCAAGCCCAGGACTGGCATAAAAAAACAAAAACAAAAAAAACCTGAATATTTTCTATAATTATAATCCAGTTTGTCATTCTGAAGCTTTCATGGTATTAAAACCCACATATTTCCAGACTTTTATGTCCAAGTAAAATTCGGGGACTGACTGTTGCAAATATGCTCCCGTAACTTGATATTTAAATTAGTGTTACAAGAATTGTTTTGAGAGACTTATAATTGGTTTTTACTTATCTGTTTTGTGATGTCTGTTTTAAATGTCTGGTCTACTCAAAACAAGAAAAATGTGCCTTTTGTTTTTAAAAGCTATGAAGACAGTAAAATAATTTAAAGTAAAAAAAGCTATGTAGCATCTCACTTCTTTATTGTTCTTGATACAACTACAACTCATAACAGTCACAGGGGTGTTCTGAAAGACTTCTATCCCAAATCAAATAGACATAGCTAAGAAATTAGAAATAAAGTAGATTTTACCAACCAAAAATTGTATTTTATGTTTATTGGGAAATTAAAACCATCTAACCTGAAATGGAACATTTAATTGGTTCCAATGACTACATATAATCATTGCCAAAAGTGACACAAAACAACACTAATAATTAAAAATCCCTGTCAACAACGTTCATGTCATCTCCAGGACCCTTGCAGAGTAAGAAACAAGGCCACCCACCATCACACAGCCGTTAGAGCACACATAGAACCCAAACCTTCAAGGTTGATAGTCCATTAAGCTTATGAAAGTAAGTTTTTAGGGCTCACCTTTCCTTCATCCAGGAAAGTCAGATTTATTGAGAATGACTACTTGGTGATATCTAGAAAAGTTGTAGGGTTTTTGTTGTTGTTTTGGTTATGTTCCAGATAAAGATTGTCCAAGGAGATATCAGATTTCAACCTTGCCCATTTTCCTCTGCCAGCTGAGAACTTACCAGACTCGTGAGAAATTGTCTTAACTGTGAGCAGCTTCACGCTTTCTTTGTCAGACTGAGGTCTACGGGAAAGAGAACACTGTCAGCATCAGTCACCTGCAAGGCGGCTGTGAAAGGACGTACAGGCCACGCACACAGAGCCAAGATCCACGCACGGATGTGTTGTACAGGCTTTTAGTGCCACGCCTCTGTGACTTTACATAGACAGGGTGTCTTTCTATCTATCATGTCCTAGTTTTCCTGGACTGAAGCCAGCAAATCTCCATTACTGCATTATAGTAGAGATGACCGGCTGAAGTACTCATACGTTGGATGGCTGGGGGTATCTCACAAGGTTCCATAACACATTTCTGGACTATGGGACAGACCACACAGAGGTGGTTCCCAACTTCTGAGCAGCTTCTGGGCTCTGAGAATGCGCCTTTTCATGAAGAGTTGAGGCCCTATCGTCCTCATACAGATCTGTCTACTGCCATCAAATATTCTCACCCATTCCTCCCCAGATCCCAAATAGTTTCAAATCCAAATCCCTCCACATCTAATCCAGAAGATTGGGTGGCCTAGAGTCCACCCAATGTCCACAACCTAATGGACTACCAAATAAAATTCAGGCTGCAAATTCAGGTGAACAAAGACAACTGAATCACAGATATTTCTCGACATGAAAACAATTTGTCATGTCTTCTTGCAGTACCTTGGTGACAACTGATTGGATTGCCAACAACTGCTTTGTTTTGTTGAAGTCAGAGTAGATAAACATGGGCTGTTAAAGAAAAGTCCATCAGACACTGCTCAAATTGGAGGCATGATTCTCCATAGCTGATAAATACACTGAATATCGCACTGGCAAAACGATGTTAAGTCTATAGCTACAATTCCTGTTGTATCTCTTCTTGATCTTCTACTTAGCCATTTTTCACTTCATCATTTTATCTGTGCTGGAGTCATCTTTCAAGTACGTTTGGAAATTTTCTCCGTTAAACAAGAGAGCTCTGGCAAACGGTAAAATCCCATTTGTAGTATTTTCTACATATTTTTCGTAGTGAAAACAATCCCCCAAATATAATATAGAATCACTCCCCACTCCCCTCTAAGGAAAACTGTGGCATGGCCTTACTTACTGATCATTTCCGTTTTCTGGTGCACCTAGGAGAGGAGATATGATTAAATTTGAGATCTCCTATTGCTCTTCTAAAACATTTTCTAAAGCAAATTTTATCCCTCCAGAAGTGTATTCACTAAAGTACAGTTACTACTCATTTGACATTTATTACATAGTCCCAGATAGAACAGCTTTACTGAACTTAGCTCTGGGTTAAATGTATGTATATACTGGTCCTGGGGCTTGAACTCAGGGCACAGGCACTTTCTCTGCTCAAAGTTAGCATTTTAGCACTTGAGCCACAGTTTCACATCTGTCTTTTTTGGTGTTTAATATGAGATAAGAGTCTCATGGACTTACCTGTTCTGGCTGGGTTTGAACAACAACCCTCAGATCTCAGCTTTCTGAGTAATTAAGATTACAGGTAGAAGCCATCGATGTCTGGTTCTGGGTTAGTTTTGATCTTATAGTTTCATAAGACTTTGAAAAAGTTCTATACTTCATCACATCCCAGAGACACTAGATCATCTCTGTTTATTTAATAATGTCTCAAAGAAACTTCTCCTCAAAGTATTGAATGACCTTTTCATCCCAGTAAATTGAATTTTCTAATTTCCTTTCTACATTGCTCTCTCTTGGGACAGAAATTCCTGTATTTGTGATGAGCTACAGTGTAGACATCATTTCTAATGGCATCTTAAGCCCACTGGTTTAGCCTCTTAAAAGTGCCCTGTAAATTGTCACTGAGGATGCTAAATGAACTTAATATTTTGTAGCCTCTGCCTTGCTGCTTCTATTTATTACTATTTTTTTTGTGGGTCATGGGGCTTGAACTCTGGGCCTGGTGCTGTCCCTGAGTTCTTCAGCTTTAGGCTACTGCCCTACCCTTGAGCCAAGCCCCTCTTCCCATTTTCTAGAGGTTAATTGAAGATAAGAGTCTCAGGTCCTTTTGTGCCCGGGCTGGCTTTGAACCTTGATCCTCAAATCTCAGCCTCCTCAGTAGCTAGAATTACAGGTGTGAGCCACTGCATCCAGCTTTTGTTTACATTTTTTTTTGTCCTATTTGCGTTTGAACTCTGGGCCTAGACATTTCTAGGCAGGCATTCTATCACTCAAGTCACATCTCCTGCCTTATTTTTGATCTAGTTCTTTTTCAGATACGATGTGGGCCAGTCTTCAGTTGTGATCTTTCTTATGGTTTCTTGGCACTCTACAACACCTGGCTTATTCACTGAGATGGAGTCTTGCTGACCTTTTACTCAGGCGGATCCTGAACTGCGATCCTCTTACTCTCTGTCTTTTGAGTATCTGGGTTCACAGCCGAGAGTCACTAGACCAGGCATTTAATAAAACTCTTATTACCTGGGATTTGATCCATATCCTCTTGTGCTGTTTATTCCTGGGATCTGATCTCATAAATGGGGTTTTAATGGCATTAAAAAATTTCCTGTGTTATACATAATATCATCATTGTGATGCTCACAGTGCTGTTGAAAATGGATCAACAATTTTTGTATGACTGTCAGAATACTTTCCTTAGTGTAACATATCGATGGAAATTGGTCAGCTGACAGACACCTGTCAACAGATAACTTGAGTATATACCTCCTTGCTTGAGTTAAAACTCAGCCTACTTGTCAATATTATTAGCCAGATAAACTTTATGTCAAATCTCTGGTTCATGTGATCTTCCAGAGAATGTAGTGGGTTTCCTAATTTTCTGAACTTAATGAAATCTCACCCACATACTTGAAGAGTGATTAACTGTGGTGTTTCATGGTGCTAATTTAGTAATAGCATAATGCTCTAAATTCTGTTTGGAAAACAAAGTTAAACTGTAACCAAATAAATGGGCTAATTCCATAATTATTGAATACAATTTCAGAGAGCCCTATCTGCCTTCAGAGAAACTCTCCATTTTGGTAAGAATTGTGTATACCCATAAGGATCACCTTTAGTAGAAAATGACATCTTTTCAAATAACATAGATCTTCCCATGTAGTAATCTATTGTTCGGCATAAATTGATATAGCATACTCATTTTCACCTCTCTTATGTACTGCATACCCTGATGGCCGACTTCCTATCAAAACAGTGTGAGTGGCATAAAAATTTTGAAAATTTGAACTGATTTATAAAAATGCTGCTTTGTTTCTAAAAAGGACATAAGAAGATGCTTTGACATGATTAGGCACTTTGTTCCCTTACTCCTGAAGGAAAAGAACTCTGCTATTCAGGTTTCTTAACTTCCTTAAGCTCTCTGGACCATGCCCCAGCTGTCTGAGACATCTGGCCAGTAGTTGAACTGGCCAATATTCATTAGTGTCTGGGACATGAACAAACATGGAACAGGTCAGCTTATATGCTCCGGAAATATAAGTACCTTTACCATTTTACGGTTTATGAGATTTTAGTAGGATTTTGTTAGTGAAATATTTAAAATCAAAATGGAGAAAGAGAGTATTCTATTTTATTTCTGTTCAGGGAATAAAGGGCTTTTCTATATTAGGGACAATGCCACAGGACAGTACACGGTTTGTGATTTGGGAGGTTGGCAGAGGAGCTGGCACATAAAGAAGCAACTGTGCTATTGAACTATAGACAACAGCATTCCATGCTGTAGAATTAAACATAAAGAATAATCCACTCTCCTTAATTAAGTGGTATTTTACTCAAAGGAATGGGAAATTGGTATTGGAGCTGGGACCTCTATGTTAAGCATAAGGCATGTTTTAAAAGCTAAAAGGTAAGGCAGATGTTCCAGGAATTGTCTGGATGGAAGCACAGGTATGTGATGCTAGGGAATACAACCAGGACCTGGAACAGACTGTGGGTCCGAGCTATAGTAGCATAGAAGAGCATTTAACTATGGGAGATGAAGAGAGCTCAGCTGGAGCATTGAGTAAAAAGTCAGTCAGTACTCAGAGAAGAAAAATGGAATAAAAACAATGGAAATATGAGCATAGTAGTAGAGAATTTAATAATTTTCACCATTGGAGAAGTAATTGTGACACATATAGTATAGTAACATAATGCATTTTAAAAAGGGAAGCTAGATGTAGATATGTGTTAACACCTTGGTAATTTATTCGTATATTGAATAATTCTAAGAGAGAAACTATGTAAACCAACAGCACACAATGGAACAGTCATGGAAGAAATCTTTGCTGGGAGGAAGGAACACTGCTCTTGATTTCATAGACTTATAGCTGGGCACTGGTAGCTGAAACCTGTAATCCTCTCTACTCAAGGAGGCTGAGATCTGGCTCAAAGCCAGCACAGACAGATAAACCCAAGAAATTTGTGTCACCATCTAATCAGGAAATAAAGCTGGAGGTGACGGCTTGATTCAAGTGGAACAGTACCATCTATGAGCAAAAAACCTAAACAAGAGTGTGAGGCTCTGAGTTCGATCTCTAGTACCAGTATATATACAAAACTTTTTCCTTTTATTCTGTTATGCTATTTCTATTGTTTTATTCTACAGTCTTTTTATTGTTACATGGAAAGGGGAAAAATCTTGGCTGGAGATCAAGCATGCCATTCCATGTTTTTCTTGATGACATCATTCCCTGACCACCACAGAGTTGGAGCTAGTTTATTAACAAGATTGATCTGCATTTAATAGTTTTTGATAGTAGCTATCACTCTGTATATTCACTAGCATTCACCACATTCCTGTATTTCTCTCCCCTTTGTGTTTGTGACCATGCAATATGATATTTTTCTGTGTCTACATAACTCTTCTCTTTATTCTCTCTTCAGGAAAACAACCAAACAAAGCACAACACCCACCTGGGTCTTTCTTCCAGCACATTCGATATAAACCCACCAGAACAAATACTGAGAGTGTTATGACAATCAAAGCAATAACCACCGGCAAAATGATACCTAAAAAAAATATAGGAGACATTGTCAACTAGTGTGGCTACTGAATTTCATATAGAGAGGCTAGTAGCTAATTAAAAACATGCATGATTTCTTTCTGTTGTAATATTTAAGTCTGGTAACAGATTATTTTAGGCTATTAAGAGTTATCTGATTAGGATTTTGTTCTAGTCGTCATTTCTGACAAATCCACTGGGTGTCAGTCTTGTAGCCTTTCTGAAACATTTTAAACCTCCTTCCTGGAGACAAGGTAGTGGGGAAAATGGAAGACCAGAAAGATTGATTCTAGAGCCTAGCAAAAATCACATTCACTCATTAATATTCCTTAGTGCTTTATAATGAATTTACAAGACAAGAAATATAGCCCATTTGGGACTGACTACTGAAGTCTAATGCCAGCTTAAAGAAAAACCTCACAAATATTCTACCATATTGTCTTCAATTTAGAGAGGTATAAATGACACGCCACAATGGTTATGATTTAAAAAAAAACTATGCGATGTGGTTCAAGAAAAGTGTGTATTTGTATGCACATATGTGTCTAAGTGTTTGTAGGGTGCTAAGTTCGGGTGAATTTACTTGTTTTTAATTATTAGGAAGATTTAGATTTTTTCTTTGCTTTTTTCCCCTCCGATAGTTGTTTCCTTGGTTAAAGGTACAGAGCTAAAGGCCAGCAAGCTGTTGTAGGCACAGAGTTAGCGGCTAGGCCAGAAGTCAAATGAGAAGTGCCCAGTTAGTGAGGAGCCCCTACCTGCATCCCATCTGTATACACGCATGCTCCTCAGGTACCCGCCTACCCAGGGCTGAGGTGAGGGTAGTTCTCAAAGTCAAAACACAGTGACTTACTTCCTTTCTTTCCTTCTACTGTCCAGAGGAAATACTTGCTTTAAGTGTAATGTGCTGTTGATTCCCTTTTTCCCTTTCCTTCCTTCCTTCCTTCCTTCCTTCCTTCCTTCCTTCCTTCCTTCCTTCCTTCCTTCCTTCCTTCCTTCCTTCTTACCTTCTGCCTCCCTTTCTCTCTCTCTCTCTCTCTCTCTCTCTCTCTCTCTCTCTCTCTCTCTCTCTCTCTCTCTCTCTCTCTCTCTCTTTTTGTCCCCATCCTGGGGCCTGGGTACTGTACCTCTTGTTCAAAGCTAGCACCACTCTACCACTTAGCCATAGCTCTACTTTTGGCATTTGGGCTGGTTAATTGGAGATAAGAGTGTCATGGACTTTTCTGCTGGCTTCAAACCACAATCCTCAGATCGTAGTCTCCCAAGTAGCTAGGATTACAGTATGTGAAGCAGCAATGCCTGGCGTTATTCTTGTTTCTAAGGAAATCATTAAAATGTTCTGCATCCTGTTGTATCACAATATGTTATATGGCAAATATATATTTTAGCTAAAATGGAATGATTCTTAAATGTTATTTTAAGATAAAGCTCCATCAAAAATCATTTTTTGTACTTTACTTCAATTTTAAAGAGTTAATTGAGAAATACATCTAGAATTCAGTCAAGGTATATAGAGCATGATGATTTAAGACTTCAGCCTGTGCCTTTTGACTGGAACTAGTCTCATCAAGTCATCTTAGACCATTGGTGATGACTGTTTAGTATAATGGTAAGGAAACATGCCAAGGGGAGCTAGTTAGTATAATAAGAAACTCTCAGAGCAGCCATTTGTTCCGCAGGGTCTCTCTCTGTAGTCATCTCTCTAACCACTCACATAGGTCATATTCTACACTTCTTACTGCTATAAGCAGAGGTACATGTTACTCACTGGAATAAGATGGGATGGTTTGTGGAGAGGTTGCATTTTTCCCATCTTCAGTACCTATCATTAAGCAGGAAAAAATTTAAAAAAGCAAGTGATCTTTGATTAGTGTGTGCCAATCCAAATATCCCATTCACCATAGGCATTTAAGGAAATATCTATGCATGGCAGGCATTGCATTGTCACAGAAACATTTTTGACATTCTGAGAGAGCTTTGTTTTGAGCTAGGAGTGAAGATTGGTGAGTCTTCTTGGCCAGGAATGAGGGAGCACAGCAGGACACACAGCTTACCTTGGAGCTGTGACAGGTTTCTTGGAGGTGTCACTGCTGTCGAGAGGAACAAGGGGAGCACAGTGGTTTCAGAAAGTGATGCACCTGGTTGTTGAGTACTAGCTGTAGGGAAATCACAAATCTGTGGTCAGACAATGGTATTGAATTTCCCGACTGTATTTCCTTGCAGATTCTAATAGCTTGAAATTCTGGAGACCTAAGAAAATCACTGATTGCTGAATAATTGAATATATTCCATGGTAACAGTAAACTATACATTCACTTATTTTTCTGGAAAGACAACTTGAAACCATGCAACTTAAGTATCAATATTCTATCTTCATGAGTTGCTAATTATTACTTAAATCTTTTATCCTCAGCAAAAGCCTGCATAGCCAATGCTAGAAGATATTTCTGTGAGATTCAAGTCTACGCCAAAGCACTATTTAAATGTCAGATATTATACAATTGCAACTTTAAAAGAAAGTGATTTTTTCCATCACACATCTTAGCATGGGCATGAATACACAGGGTGTTAGATTTCAATTCCTCAATAGTTGTCAAGAAAAGCTAGCGATTAAGACTTGGTTGAGGGAGGAGGTAGTATTGTACAAAAAGAAATGTACTCATTACTTTGCTTTTAACTGTAATCTCTGTGTACATCACCTTCACAATAAAATTTAAATTAAAAATAAAAGGACATGGAGTTAAAAAAAAAGACTTGAGTGAGAAGACCTGGGGGAAAATCAGACACCTTCATTTTCATTCCTCAAGCTCAGCAATTTTGACTATAAGTTTTCTTAACACAACTGCCGGGTGCTTATGTTCCCATGTTAGTCCCTGCTCTTTTATTCAAGGAAAATATTATTAAAACTTTATCATTATCAGTTTACTTAATTATCATTGGTCACCTTCAATTTGAAGAAACAAGTTATCAATAGAAAAGAAATCATCCCAAACAATTATTTATAGTTAAGCACTAGTGGCTCCTGGAATCTGAACAATGAACCATGCTGAGATCTGATGACTCTGGTTCAAAGCCATCCCAGTCATGAAAGTCTGAGTCTTATCTCCAACTACCCAGCAAAAAGCTAGAAGTGGAGCTATTGATCAAGTGGTAGAGCACCAGATTTGAGTAAAGTAGCTAAAGGATGATGCCAAGGTCCTGAATTGACACCATATCACCAGCCCCCAATTAAAAACAAATAATTATTCACAAGAATTAATTGACTTCATTATGTTTAATAATAAATTATAAATATTTTAATGCATTAAAATAGCCCTAATGACCTTAAGGGAAATACAAGTACAAGTAACTGTGTTATAAACTTATAGTATTTACTGTGAACTGGAAATACAAGTTAGTTTTTAAAGAGAATGTCTTGAAAATTAGTTATTTGTCTCTTGTAGTGTGAAGTGTTCTCTGAATGACACCTGTTTGTTTTGATTGCCCACAGAGCAGCAAGTTCATGGAAGACAGAAGGGGTAGGAATTCTCTTCAAACCCCACTATGGGCGTGACATTGCATGTTGATTACACTAAGAGACATCTTAGGATTGTGACCTCTTAGAAGGATTGAAGCCAATGTCTAATTGCAGCAAAGAAACCATCTTGGCGCTTTCCTTCTTTGCCACCCACAGCTCAGCATGTACTGCATGTTTATGCCTTTCTGACATCTGTGGAGAAGAGTAAAGTTCAGAGTCTGTACTATTCTTGCCATGTACAAGATCTGTGGAAGGAAGCTAGATATATGTCCCTAAGAACAAGAAAAAAATGTCAGGCTAGGGCACCAAGCAGGCTGAAAAGGGGATAGTAAAGTAAAGTCTGGGAACTACCTAAAACCTTGGCGTTTTTAGATGCTTTTGGTAGTGCTGAGTGTTTATGAAGATGAATTACTCTTTCAGTTGTGTTAGAAGATAAGATAGATGGTTAAATAACCAGTGGGTTTATTTCTAAGACTATTGTACATCGCTATCTCTTCCTCTTCCTCCTCCTCTTCCTTCTTTTTCATCGGTCATGGGA
The DNA here is from genome assembly GCF_031878675.1 of Megascapheus bottae. Classification (NCBI taxonomy): domain Eukaryota; kingdom Metazoa; phylum Chordata; class Mammalia; order Rodentia; family Geomyidae; genus Megascapheus; species Megascapheus bottae. The sequence goes on along the minus strand of NC_143531.1, from coordinate 14,452,638 downwards.
CTTGAACTCTGGGCATGGGCATTGTCCCTGAGCTCTTCAGCTCAAGGTTACTGCTTTATCCCTTGAACCACAGCAACACTTCCTATTTTCTAGTGGTTAATTGGAGATGAGTCTCATGGTCTTTAGTGCCCGGGGTTGGCTTTGAACCATGGTCCTCAGATCTCAGCCCCCTGAGTAACTAGGATTATAGCCATGCCCAGCTTCTTGCTATTTCCTTAAGGGCAGGCAAAGTGGCAGCCTGATCAGGTTGAGTCCAATCTAATTCGTTGGACACTGATAAAAACTCAATGGTTTTCACTCACAACATGTGGATTGTCAAGGGCTAGCGGCGTTGCTAAGCATCCAGGAAGGTGGGACTTAATGGTTCTTGGGACAGAAATTTCTAATTAAAAAAAAACAAACAAACAACTGAATCCAGAACTCACACAAAATTAATTTCCACATATGTAATGTTATCTGGTATTTTCTTTCCTATTGCTTTTTAAATCAAAAAGTATAGGTTATGATTTCTATTAGTGACCTACAGTCTATTGGCATAATCATATGGTTGAGATTACAGTACTGGGCTGGATTCTCAATTTATGAGACCACTGTTATTCTTTTAGTGATCGAGGGATTTACGGTCTGGTCTGATGAGCTCACGTGTTTGGTGAGACAAACTATCAAGAGAATTGTCAGAGAGGGTATACAAAAGTACAGAGCAGCACGTAGGGAAATTCTGAAGATAAAGTACTTGAGTTGAACCTGAGGGGGAACTTATTTCCTATGTGTGTGTTTTTTTAAAGCAAATTGCTTTCCTTCTTTGGACCTGATTTTTCACATATGTAAGTGGGAGCCATGAAAATTATAAATAATATTATTGTTGGAAAGGTTAAATGAGTAAAAGTAATATAAATTACCTTGAAAAGAAATGGTAATAAAAATGATGGCAATACACATATACTGTACTATATGATTATTTCTACAGGGTATTAATACAATCATAATATGATTAACCCCCTAGAACGTGGAAACTTCCAGTCAAAGTTGGGTTGTCTAGCTTTTGAAAAATTTCTAAGTACAAAAACACACAGAAGGGACAAATAAAAGCAAACAAAACATATCTCTGAAGCAACCAGACTTATTTTTTTCTGCTTTGACAAGTTAAGCAACCAATATACATATATATACAATGTATATATATTTCATTATACCCATATCTCTATACATTTGCAACCATTTTCAATATATGTAGTACTAAGATTTGAACTTTGGGCTCCGAGTTTGCTAGGCAAGTACTTTACCATTTGCACAATACCTCCAACCCTTTCTTCTTTTATTATTTTTGTTTGTTTTTTTTTAACTGTATTTTTTGTCTTTTCTTTATTGGCACTGGGGATCGAACACAGGACGCTGTACTTGTTAGGCAAGCGCCTTGCCACTGAGCTACATCCCAGCCCCTTCTTTTGTTATTTTTAAAATAGGTTATCACTTTGGCCATGCTGGCCTGATAGCTGCCTATTTACAATTTCTGAGCAGCTGGATGACAGGCATTCACCACCACACTTAGCTTTTTAATTTTTTTCTTTTCTTTTTTGTTTTTTTTTTTTTAGGAAAAGGTATCTCACAAATTTCATGTCTAGGCTGACTTTGAACCATGATCCTCTCAATCTTTACCTCTCATGTAGCTAGGATTATGGGCATAAGACACAGTATTTGGCTTAATTTTTTATTTCAAAGATAAGTGATACTGTGGGCCAAGGATTTACAGTAATCCATCTACAGTAAATGGAAGGGCTAAAAGAGTAAGTCCCATTGATTTTCCATTTGCCATGTATTCCATAGATTTTTAAATAATTTCATTGCTTATGGTATAATTATCTATGAGGGCAATAAAATCTGTTCCTGATGTGCTGAAAGATATAGAATGCTCTTTCTCCTCCAATGAAAATATAAACATAAATACTAAAGGAGGATTTTATTTTTGAAACCCTGTGGGACAATATGTCACAGATATCATTCTAATTGTTTAAACATATTGCATTGCAGTTTACGTTTTCACCAACTGGAATCTGAAGCCAAGATGGAGTGAATAATTTGTTCAAGATCATACAGATAGGAGCTGGCAGAGCCAGGATTTCAATATAGACTGTAGAATGAATTCATTCTTTTAAGTTTTTGATTGGTTAAATAACGTCAGGTTGATTATTTTTTTTCAGAGAAAGTTAATAGCTTAAGCATCAAAAAAAATCTTAAAGTCTTAAAAAGCTCTAGATTTATTTTACCATTGGAGTGATGTCTAGCTTGCGAAGATCCAAAGCGAACAATAATACTGAGATTCTGCCACTGAAAGAACTGTTAGGCATGGTGGCACATACATACGATCTAGCCACTACTGAGGTGGAAATAGGAGGATCATGGTTTAAAGTCAGGCATGGCAAAAGTGATTAGAACTCAACTAAAACACAAACCATATACCAAAGGACAAGGGCATGGATGAAATAGAAGAGCGCTTGCCTAGCAAGTACAAGGTTGGGAGTTCCGTTTCCAGTATCACCAAAACAACAACAAAGAGGGTAGAGTTTAAAAAGACAACTTCTCACAGAGAATAAATCTGTTGTACATGGCCACCAACTCCAAGAATGTGTGAGCACCATGAATGAGAGCTCAGACAGAATGGCACAGTCTCCTTTGGAATGTGGCTAGCAGAAAGACATGATGGTGGGACCTGTCCAGACTGGTCTTCTATTTTGATACAAACGTTGATGCCTGCCAAACAATAGAGCCTCTGAAAAGTAACCAAGACATATGCAAACAGCACCAACAACAACCTAGAAGGGTTGAGATCTTTCACAAGTATACAAGACACCATGGGAATGTTCAGATGATGGCTGACTTTCTGTGGTCACGTGACTAGGTCACAGTACATCCAGATACTTAACCAAGCATTATTGTAATGGGGTCTGAAAGCTGTATTTGACTTTTGGAAGGATCAGAATTTGCCCTCCAAATACAAGAAGTCACAGTACTTCGGGGAGAGGATGGACTTTTTGTAGATCAAGAACAGTAAGACAGGACAGTTCAGCAGGTTTTGTTTATCTATTCACCTTGGCCACAGAATACTCTGTCCTGGGCTGTTTTGTTTTTGTTTTTTGTTTTGTTTTTTTTTTTAATTGAAGGTTGCCTCACATTTCAGTTGCTTCCAAACTGATTTACTTTGTCTTGTTCTTGGGATTTTACTCTTGAATATACTCAGAAAATAGAAATGAACTTACCTGTCATCGTGGTCATTTTGATTGAACTCTGATTCTCAGCTTGAAAGAACAAAAAGCAAATTACTAAAAGTGAAATCTAAGAACTGATTTTACATTTGTTTCAAAGTAGATATAGACCTTAGACTATAACCACAAGACTTCATGGTGAGAGGACTCTTGAGAGCAAGAGTCCATCTATTTTTTTCTTGAAGGGACAAATATTTGAGCCTTTGTGCAACAGAAAGTCTGTTGCAACTGCTCAATCCCTCCTTTAAGAAGGAATGTGGCTCTCTCTCTCTATATATATTCCATAAGCCATATATATATGGATATCTAAGCTATCTAAGCCATATATATGTGTGTGTGTATATATATAATCTGCAAAAGGGACACACTGTGTTTCAATAAAACTTTATTGAGAGAAATAAATGATTAGATTGGATTTGTGGGACACCATTTGCTCCATCCTGCTTTAGAGCATTTTAGCACAACTTCACACTGGAGCACAGTGAATGAAAGGTACTTTAGCAGCTGCTTCCTGGATGGGGCTGCCTGCCCTGTGTTGAATTTCTGCTAAGACAGGATGTATCTCCTTGACTGGGTCAGGTACAGGAAGGTCATTTGAGGAACACAGAGTGATGAATCTATGGTACATTGAGTCCCGGAGAGGCTTCTCAAGGAGAGTTGCTTGAGAGAATCATAATCAAAGAACCCTGTACTAATCTTGAATAGATGAAATGTAAAAAGGATTTGTTATGTGAAAATTTTAAAAAATGATATTTAAAATATTTATTTGCTTCCTTTGTGTAATCAGTCACTTGCCTGTCAATTTTAGATTCTCAAGTTTAACATGGTTCACACAGAACCTTTGATAAATAAATGTTCTCAAAGCCATCTATTTCCCTTTGTGAATAAATGTATGATACCTTGTCTTGGCCATTTTCATAAGATAAAAGGATAGTGGTCTTTCTTGAGTTTCCTCTTTAAAAAAATGTCTATGAGTTCCAGCTTCAAAATACATTCTAGATTCAATCATGTCTCAGCAATGGCTCTGTTACTATTCATTCAATACTAAAATATCTCCCGTCAGTACTTGCAAAGCTCTGTAGAAAACTCTTAAAGTGAAAAACGGCCCTGCAGTGGCTCTCTGCTCCTTCCTGTAGCTGGGCAGTCTTAACAGAATGTGAGTTATCCCTTGCTGCCGAATCCCACTCCAACCATACAGTCTCCTGTTTGACCTTATTCTACCTCCTGTCTACAACCAGAGCAAAGGCACAGTGCTTTTCTTGGTCCCACATCTTATCTTTTTACCTCAGTGTTCTCTCATGCATGCATAGGTGCCTCTTTCCAGATTCTACTCAGACATGTGTTCAGAGGTCTACTACAATACGTAAAGTAACTGCCCCTCTCACTCACACCAGCTCATTTATCCTACTTCATTGGCTCAAAAGCACCTTCTTCATTATAGGGACATTTGCTTTTCTTCTTTACAAAAGTGGTTGTTGTTTCCTACAAGAAATCTATCTCTATAGAGATAGGTTTCCTGTTTTCCTTAGAGATGTGATTCCAGTGCTTACCACCAGGATGTGGCTGAGCAGACTGAAAATATCTAATAATATGATAATGTGATAAGAGCAAACCTATCTGCTTACCTGAATTGGAATTTTAAAGTAAAATGAATACTTCATTAAAACTGCTACTTGGATAATGATAACTCATTTTAAATACCTTTTTGTGATTGGCTCCATATTTTATTTGATGATTTCTATAAGAGAGTGCTAATTCTCATTTGGCAAATCTATAAATAGTCACTGAAAGAAATGAAATTACTTCCTTGTAGGTGGAAACTGGATTCTAATTCAGGTCTTTGGGTTCCAAATCCATCTTCTTTCATGAAAATAGTCAGCTATTCCTTCTACTAAACTTCCACAAATAAAAGTTCATATAATTAATTCCTACTTTGATAACTAATTAAAATGCTTTTGAACATGGCATAATGCTGCATTTGGGAGATGCAGTTAAAATATTTATTAGCATTTAGAGGATTAGAATAGAAAGAAAATCAAAATCCTTTGTTCTTATTAATATCAGGTCATAACCTTTCCTTCTAAAAGCCTTAGTTAATGAAAATTTATGCTTGTATCAGAAAAAAAATCCTTCTAAGTATCCTTTATCTGAAATTGGTTTAGCCTTCAAAATGTGTAATTTTATAAAGGAGCATAAAATAACCAAGAAATATAGATATTATTTAAGGTTAGGTGGATGTTAAATAATGGAATATAGCGGAATGTAGTTGGACATAAAGTATATATGAAATCCCAGAAACTCAGAAGCCAGAGACAAGAGAAGCGTAATATTGAGACCAGCTTTAAGCTACTCATAAGACTGAGAGCAGCTCTAAGCGACCTAGAAGATTGAGACTAGCTTTAAGGTACATATTGAAACTCTCTCTCAAAAAAAATTAAACTAAACTAAAACAAAGCAAACAAAGGTTGAGGATATATATGGCTCACTGGTAGAACATTTGTCTAGCATGCACTGAACTTTGGGCTTAATCCGGAACCACATAAAACAAACAAAGAGGCACAGCAAAAGATGGAAGGAAAGCAAGCAAGCAAGGAAGAAAACAACATAGGAATATAAAATATACCTCTCCATATAAAAATTGGGAATATTTTGAAGGCAATAAATCATTTTCATATGAATACAAATTTCAAACTTATGTTCAGTTTGGTGGCTATGAAATTATCCCTTGTTTCTGTTCATGACACATACATGTTGTGAGAAAAGACCAACATCTGATTGATAGAGGAAATGAGGAAACCTAAATAGCAAATGGATAGTTTTATCAATCATTCTCCAAGCTAGATATATAAGAAGGATCAAAATGTCTAGTCAGGGAAGTTGGTAACATGAAATGTGTTAATTTTATTGTCAGGGTGATATGTAGAGGTGTTAGAGTTACATATGTAAGGTGATGAGTACATTTCTTGTCAAATTGAATTTGGTATTTTATGAAATATAAATAAATTTCAAAACCTATCTCACAAAATCCAAAGCAAATCTTTTTTCAAAGTTATCTTTTAACTCAGAAATTTTAATTGTAATACAATGGACTTCGTTAAATATTCTTATCTTATGAAGCATAGTGCATTTCCAGCTAGTAAACTACAATTGCAAATCGAATATTATCATCAAAAGTAGGAGGAATTATACAGTCCTAGGTACAACATACCTATGTATAATTCTCTTGTTGTTCACTTGTAAAGTAATATCTTATGACCAACTCAGTTTTTTAAATTTTTTTTTATTATTCTCTCACGTCACATTGGCTGAGACGTGGAACTTAAGATTATTTCTTGTTTGGTTAAACAAGGGCATGTAACTGACTTCATTCTGCAAAGGAGAGCTTTCATATTTGTCCATGGGCAGTGACATAAAAATAACTAAATAATGTAAGAAAAAGTTGGGATCATGTCCTCAAGTAAGTGACTTTGACAGAATTTATTATTACCAAGTATTTTACAAAGGGGTTTTGATTCCAAAAGTCAGGTTATGAGCACAATGCTTCCTGATCAATCTTACTCTTCCATCTTTCTCCCCCATCTCATTCATAAGCTCCAGTTATGGAGTGCAATTTTTATTGAGCACAATTGAATATGACTGTATTTGGTCACACTTCCTTCTTCATGAAGGTGTAATTTTATTTTAGCTAATTTACAGATGAGCAAACTGATGTTAGGATCTTAAGTGGCTAGACATGCGAGTGGTAAACTACATGGCTACATTTTTCTTTGAACCTCAGCAATCTAAATTGAGAATCCTTATATATAACTAATGAGCCAATTTCCTCTTGGCATGAGTGCAGGTACTGATGTTTATTTTAAGATGGGCGTGGCACCTTGAGTAGGAAATACTTGGATGTGGGACATTTTCCTATCCAGACAATGCTATATCTAAAAATGTCTGCTCAGTTACTATGAAATTCTGTCTGTGTGTGAACAAACTGCCCATTAAACAAGCATCAACTATGCCAGAGGAAGTTTATTTCATAACCTGTTTATTACATGTAAATGCTATTCTTATTTGATAACCTTTAGGCTACTTATAAATACCATTCTTTCTACTTAACAAAAGTCAAACTTTTGCCTTCAGATTTCAAGTCTGTGATATTGTATGTATTCTACAACCAAAGCTGTGTCTTGGCAAAACTCTTAGAGGTATTTACCTAATTATTTGCTGTCCTAGGCTTGGTATTGAGTTCTACTCCATCTGATCTTGTCATTGATCTATATTATTGTGTATCCATTACTCAGCCTAGCCAGAACTGACAAGAGGGAGAGAGAAAAGGAGCAATGGTTTCTCCTTTGCTGTTAATTTTCCACCATGTATACAATGCCTGCTTTTTCCACTGGCTATTGACACTCTATGTATCCTATATTGTGTACCACTCTCCCATCCATAGCTTCCTCTTTCCATCTCTGAAACCAACAGAACACACGGTGTTAGTCATCATTCTGTTACAGTGACTAAACACCTAAGGTAGATCCACTTAAAAAAAGAAATGGCTTCTTCTTGCTCATGATTTCAGAGTTTTTCAGTTTGTGGTCACATGATATATAGAGGAAAACCAGACATGCTTGGTGGGGCAGGGTAGGGATACTGCTCGCTCATAGTGGTCAGGAAACACAGAGAGAGATTTTGCTTTTATATCAAAGACTCTCTCTCCAAATGCTGAGCTGCAAATATACAAGTGCATGCATCTATTCATGAGGTCAAATCCCTAAGGACCCATTCCCATAATTAGCCTTGAACCATTGTCTTTTCTTGATATTGCATGAACTAGATTATAGATAATGTCATAGAACAAGTCTCAAAATACTTTAAGTAACCTGTGAAAGTCTCTGTGGTACTATAAAGATAATCTTCTAGTGAAATTTGAAGCAACTTTAGGATGTGGTTGCTAATTGGAGAAAGTGGGTCACTGCATGTCTTGGGCATTTCTTATCTCTCAGGCCCCTTTCTGCCCCTCTGCTTCCTGTCCACCATGAGATGACCTGCTTTCTCTCCCATAAATTCTCATTGTTATAATGTTCAGGCTCAAAATCAACAAGGACTATGGATCAAAATCTTTGAAACCATGTAGCCATATCCTTATTCTTCTTCCTTTAAGTTGTTTTCTAAGTATTTTGGTTAACACCATGCAAAAGTAACAAATACCAAAAATTGGAGTCAGAGGAGTGGGATCAACACAGTGATTCAACCTATGGCTTTTATGCCTTTACCAACCAGTTTCTGGGAGAAATTGGAAAAGGCTAGAGAAGCCAGCTGTCAAAGAATTCGTATTTCATCCATGGACCACTCCTTTGGGGTGAAACTTCACTGTAAAATAATGTTGTAATTAATGTAGTAGAGGAAACTTTAAGATAGCTTAGTATTCAGAATAGAGAGCTCCATGTAACGATGGATGTCCAAGGAATTTGTTAGGAATTTATAACAAATACCTCAAGTGTTAGTATATAAAGGGTTAAGTAACAAAGAGCAACAGTAAATGCCCTTCTTTCATTATCTTGCTTTTAATACACTTCATTTTTTAAGAACTGGATTTGATTTATTTTTAATAAGTTGAAAAAATCCATTTCCTGCTGTGTTTCAAAACTAATAAGTACAATGGTCCCCAGAACTTAGATACACAGGCCACATTACTTTGTGAATCAAAGGAAAATTAAGTGTCTTTGGTGACTCATGATGTATTTCTGTGAGAGTTCTAATTTCAAGGAACCATAGTCTCTGGATAATACTCTTGGTCATCAGTCATGAATGGGTGGATATTTAGTTCAGAATGTACACTTCAATCTCCAGAACATGCTATGACCTTTATGACTCAAATATGAATTTATTTTTGTTTGTATTAGGGATGAATGTATTATGAAGTGGATAAGTTGTGATTTGAGAAATCTTCATTTCCTACATAAATTTTTCTACAAAATAGATGCTGCTTATTAGAGCCAAGTCACTAAGATAGAAAAATGTGGTGCATATGGGAAAAGTTCCTACTTTTCCTATTTCCTAGAGATGGCCTCATCCTTAAAATATTTAGCAATTGACAAGAATGGTATAAAATTACCTCTAAGAAACCTTTTCTTTTTTGGGGGGGATGGTTATGCTTAAGGCTGTTTGAAAAGGTGGAGCATTATGTTACTGGTGGGGTTCTATTTAAGAGCTGTTTCTAGACATACACCTTTCCTTTCCTTCTACCTTAGATATCTCCAAACCAGAGATTTTGAATGACAACTCACCTTTCATTGGTTCTTATCATCCCTGTGGTTATGCCTAAAAAATATGCTTGCTTGACAAGTCATGCTATCTGGTGAAGCTATTTTGGTAGGTTGCTGATTATTCTGGTAAGACTATTTGGATTATATGTACAGATTACCTATAATGCAAAGGCCAGAAGTGCTTTTTGTAGGGATACATGTGGCCTGAAACCAGAAATCAGAAATTAACTAATATTCTTTTTGTCTCATGAAGTATTTAAGGTAGCTCATGGAGTTTCTCTGCAACTTCACCACATTCATTCCATCCTCTCACCAATTTCAGATGTCATTTGTAACATTTGCCTCTTTATACAACGGATATGGCTAGGAGTCACTAAGATTTTCTCAGACTCACTACAATACTGATATTTTGCCACTGTACTTCCCATAGCAAATTTTTTTATTTGTTTGTTTGTTTGGGTTTTCCAGTTCAGATTATGTAAGAAAGAAATGTGATAGGTCTTAGTCAACAACTTTTTACAAAGACATTGTTTGCATACTGAATAATAGCTAAATATATTGCTCTAAATATATAGTAATTTTTATGCTTACAATATTATACATCACTCTAATCTAGTTTTAGAACACTTTCATCAACATATAAAACTCTTTTGAATCTTTCCAGTTTATTCCATTCTATTTCCTGCTGCACATATCACTTGACTTTACTTTTGTTTTTCTAAAAGTATATTTCTACAAATCAGGCTTCAAAGTGGACAACAGACTTAAGACAACTTTTCTGAAACACCACATTCTTTTGTTCTTTTTCAAAAAGTGAAATGTTTAGCATCACTGATACAAATCAAAATCCCAGTGAGTGATAACCTTATTTCTGTTAGAATGATTTACCAAATGACAGAAGCTTAAAAGCATTGCTGAGGATATGGAAAAAGGCACGCTTGTTACTTAGTTGTAAATGAATATACCTACCATGGAAAAATCACATAAGGATTCCTCAAATAAATAAATTAGAAGGACCATCTTATCCAGCCATTTCACTCCTTTGAATAACGGAAGTAAAATTAGCATATCAAGAAATACTTGCACTCATGTTCATGTAGTCTACTTAACAACAGTAAAAATGTGGGAAACAACCTACCTGCTCATTAAGTGAATAACTAAAGAAAATGTGGTACATATACATGGTAGAATAGTACTGGGTTGTAAAACCGTGAGATCTGGCTACTTGCTACAACATGAAAGGAACAAGAAATCCTTATGGTAATTGGGCCAACCCCATAAAAAGAGGTGATCACAACCTCACTCATATGTGTAATACAAACACATACATATAATGGAAACTGAGATTAAAATGGTGCTTACTATGTGCTGGAAATTATAGAGGTAAGGACGAGGAAAGAGGTTGACCAAAGAGCATGCGATTACATATAAGAGAACTAAGTTCTGGCGAATTCACAATAGTACAACTACTGGTAACTATGAAATCCTTTTCTCATTTTATCAAAATTGCCTGATTTTTCAGCCAAGCTGTCCTTTGTTGCCATGATATCACATATTAATGCCCAGTTTTATGTTCTGCTTTTGTACCCACCATTTGTAACTTTGGGATAATATATTATTGTAAAAAAAGAAAACCCACAAATGATTGTCTTGGATTGTGGGGTTAGGAGAGGATGTAGGTACGATGTGGTTTCTTTTTAACAAATTCTTAGGTGAGTCCCATGCAATACAGTACATTAATCTATCAGTTTAAGTCTTCATACTCACTTGTGGGCTGGAAACCTTTGGATGTTGAAACAGCATCTGAGAATGGAAGAGTTGTCGCTGTTGCATTTGTAGTGATGAGTTCATTCTGGGTGCCACCAGGGACTGTGTTGGCTAATTGTGTAGAAAAAGGAGCAGCCATTAAGAATACTACAAATCACTTGTTAGTCATATTAATATTCACATTAATATCCAATTTCAACTGGAAGATTCATTGATGAATGTCTTCCAACAATCAATGTTTTAAATTTTGTATTTTGGGGTGGTAGAGGATCTGAGGAGATGTAGCTCAGAGAATATAAAGCAGCACTTAGCACATTTCTGTTATTGTAAAATCTTAGTATTTTTTAAAGTACTTGCCAAAGGACTACATTTTCAAGGACCAGTTTGAGTAATTGCTTCATAGCAATTCTGTCTCCATGATAGGGAGATAGGTGGTGTGGCATAAGCTTCATTGATTTATTGCAATGACTTATGGAGTAATACGAGTCTCTTATGGTCAGACTGTGACCTACATCAATGTCTGTATCAGAGGTCTTAGGGAAACATTTCTAAGCATTAGAAAACAGTGTCACAGAAACTCAGATTCTTTTGGTCTCTCCTCTTAAAGTGAAAATAAGTAGCCTAGATTACAGATGAACACATGTTAAGTCCAAGAATGGGGAAGCAGCTATGAAGAAATGCTTTCCAAACTGACTTCATCTCCTCCAATAGTTTATTCCTAGGGAAGAGGAGCTCAGATGATAGAACTAGCAAACCAGGCATCGTGGAGGCTCAGGGACACTGAGGTACAGTGGTAGGAAGATGGAGCTCAGTGGGACTTGAGCTTTTAGTGGTGGAACAAAGAAGGGAGTATTAAACTTAAACAATTTTGTACCAATTATCTGTTGGCTAAGATAGACATTAAGATCCCAGTAGAGTTGATTGTGAGGCAAAGTTCTCAGTGTTTCACGACTTCCAAGGATCTAACTTAAATCTAGAGAACAGATATCTATGGGTTCTCTCTTGTTTAGACCTCAGCTAAATGAGAAATTAACTACTTCCTGATCTACTCTTTTCATCACTCCATAGCTCCCTATAGGAATGTGGTCCTGACCTCAGGCTTGGAATACTGTAATGCTTATATTTAGTGTGGCTCCTTGTATACAATCTCCAGAGATTAAATGCATTGGGATAGGATCATGTTATCAGAGGGGATCCAGAATTTGAGATTTAACAATATTCCTTCTAGCAGTGATATAAATCTGTGCTTTTAACAATATATGTTTTAGCCAAGTAGTAGAAACAGTCTAAATATTCTGCAACCCACAAATGGATCAAGAAAATGTGGCAGATATATACATGCATATATATGCATATGAATTTAGCCATCAGAAAGAATAATATTACATTCTATCATCTGCAGCAAAATGTATAGACATGAAAAATTATTTTGAGTGAAGTAAGTCAGCATCAGAGAGAAAGGGCTCATGTTTCCTTTCATATGTTAGCTCTATGAAACCACAATCCACTGACTAAAGGGAATATGAAAGGATAGGTTTCAATTAACAGATTAATTAACAGATGCTTTAAGAAAATCAAAACTAGGAAACTGCATGTCTTGTCTTAGGAAGATGGGAGTTAGAGAGTCATGAACGGAGTGAGGAACAGTGGATAAAGATAATCATACTCGCGATACAAGTATATAAAAATGGAATGAGGCAACTTCAGGAGATTTGTGGGGTTGGGAAAGATGGAGGAGAACGATGGAAGATGCCTGTACTTAAAAATGAACTTCTTGAATACTTGCAACATCTGTATAACTATATAAAGATAATTTTTAAGAACACATTATGTGTTTTCCACTTCTAAAGGGTATTTATAATCTGAGCTATTTCTAATCTTATTTACTATTTCCTTCATCTGATACATTATTAATTGAATGTTATATTCCTGTGCATGACTTCTGCAACTAGATTTCTATCTGCCTGCAGATTGAAGAGCCTGCGGTGATGTTATTTAGAAAGGTAGCAAGACTTTAAAAAATGAGAATCTCTCTGCTCTTCTTTAGAAACTTTATTAATATGTAGATGTTGGCTCTTTTCCTTAGAGTCTATTTTCAACCATTTTTCTTGCAGTCAGACTAAATATTGTAGGATTTTTTTCCTGTATTTTCTCAGAGAGAGTGATCTTATTTACTCATGTGGTCTTACAAATCAGTGAATCAATAGTAGCAGTGTTTATGGAGGGCTTACGTCTTCTAGAACATTTGAGCTGTCCCTTTTGAAAACGTTAGTACACAAACATGAACCATGAGTTCACTGCTGGGCCAGGTGCTGTCTGAGAAAAGAGTGCTTTGTTGGTTCCTCTGGTTTCAAAATGCACATTCATTTCTTGCCTTACTATGAATGAGATTAAAAAAGTACTTTACTTCAGCCCTATGTTAATGGTATCCACAAAGTTCTATTTGTACCAAGCTTGGCAGGAAATCCTCAAGACCTCTATTTGATGGTAAAAGAAAAATGAGTGTAAGTCTACCTTGCCCCTGACATGCTGCTGCCTTTCTGCAATTTAATTCCTGTCTGGCTAAATTATTGGCATTTTGGGCCTTTTTCCTGAAATATTTTTATGTAGAATCATTTTCCTTGATTCCAAAGAACAGACAAGAGTGGTCTAACTTGCTAGTGATTTTTCTACAATGTTCATAGATCCTTTCTCAGAGTGAGATGAGCATCACAAACTTTTCCAGAATATTAGTAGAGGAAGAAACACATTCCATATCAATCTAGAGGCTATTACATAATTATTATCTACTTCTAAAACCAGACAAAAACATGACAAGGAAAGAAAACTACAAACCTATATCTTTTATGAATACAGTCAGGAAAACACTTAGCAAAATAAACCAAATACAAGTTTCCTTTAAAATAATTATACACTATGGCTACATTGAACTTATTACAGGCATGGATGGTTTTACATAAAAATCTTCACTACATGTCAGATTAAGGAAAAAGGAAATCTCATAATACTTGATGTTCAAATACTGACGACATTCCCTTATAATTAGAAATAAGGAAGATATCCCTTGATAGTATTTATTTAACCTTGTATTGGAGCATCTAACTGAAACAATTAGGCAATAAAATAAGAATTAAAAAGCTATGTGTATTGGAAAGGAAGAAGCAAAGCTATATTTTCAGATGATATTATAGTGAATCTAGAAAATCCTAATAAGCATACATAGATACACCCACAAATTAGGGATAATAAATGAGTTGAACAAACATACAGATTAGAAATTACAAATAAATTCAGCAAAATATCAGGATATATTAATATATGAAAGTCCATTGTAATTCCGTATAGTAAAATCTGAACAATCCAAGTGTTAGGTCTGCCTGGGAGAAATGATTCCTTCCCGTGGTCTTCTGTGCACCCTGGAAATCCCCGCCCAGACGGTAACCCTGGCAACTGTCATGTCCCCCAGTGGGAGGTCCCCCAGTCTGAAGTATTTCCTCATCCTCTGAGGTCACATCTGCTTCCACTGTCCCCCCTATATAATGTCTCACTTCCGGCCATAGCTTTTCTTTCTTCTGCCTGATTCATCTTGTGTGGCTGTAGGTCTGTTTTCTCTCTTTATCTCTCTCAATAAACCTTCGCCTCTTAAACTGCATGGAGTTTCCTTTCGGCAAGCCTTACACCAAGGTTGATTAAAAAAATGGATACCATGAATAATGAGTTGAATACACTGAAAACTGTGAATCTAAGAGAAACTAAGGAATAGCATACCTATGAATGTACTAAAAATCATTGAGATGTACGTTTTATAAGGGTAATAATTACAGGTTTTATTTTTGTTTGGTTGGTTATTTTTTTGGTGTTGGTGTTGTTTCTGTGACTTGAACTCAAGACCTAGACACTGTCCCTGAGCTTTTTTGCTCGAGGTTGGTACGCTACCACTTCAGCTCCATCTCCACTTCTGGCTTTTTGCTGATTAGTTAAGAGATATGACTTTCATAGCCTTTCCAGATCAGGTTGGATTCTCAAATCTCAGCCTCTTGATTAAGTAGGCTTACATATATTTTTAAATGGTGGCAAAAATGAATTGGTACTCACCTACACTTTTAGCTGTTGCTACTGAAGTAACTGATGACACAAGAGATATTTCTGATGAGTCTTTGCTGACTGTTTCTAGTTGGAAAAGATAGATGACATTGTTATTCATAACCAAATTTCACTGGAATAAATAAAAGTAGGTTAGATTTGGAAATGAAATTAAGCCTTCTGTAGCAGTGCTAGATAAATCCTTAATTTTTCTATTTTTTTTCTTTTTTTTTTTTTTGGCCATGGGACTTGAATTCTGGGCTTGGGTACTGTCCCTGAGCTCTTCAGCTCAAGGCTAGTGCTCTACCCCTTGAGCCACAGCGACACGTCCCCATTTAGTTTTCTAGTTTTCTATTTACGTCATTTTTTTCTATCTTTATCTTTTCCATTTTCCAAATCCTTGGGTCTAAAGAGGATTATAGGTATTGTATGCCTGAGAGACATACAAAGATATACATAAACACACACATGTTTTTCTACAAAGATCCAAGTAGCAAGTTTCTATTGCACATTGTTATCTGAATATGATTAAACATGCAAAAAGTCTTACAAAAACTCTTAATTCCAGAAATTTAAAATCATTTTATTTATTTCCTTTCCTCTCACTCCTCACAAGAATCCCCTCCAAACTACAAATGGGTCAGTGATATCTAGGAATAGCACAATTTATTTTTCAGAATTGTGTTTCATTTCAACTTGTAGTAAAGAAAATTCTAAGTTAGATGTAAGTCATAAAGGAACTTGAAAACATAGGTCATAAAATAGTCTTTGAATTCTGCTTTGTTCCTTTTCCAGACTCTTGAGGGTAATGTCAAATTCATAGAACCTTTTAAATCTGAGTAACAGCAAGAATAAGAACATGATTCAAATAAAGGGCTCTGAGAGCGGAGAAACAACAAAGCACAAAGATCCCCTCTTCTTGTCAGCCAGTTCACCATCTCTTCTTTCTTTCCTTCATTCTTTCCATTTTCTTCTTGGTGGATTTGAACTAGAAGCCCTTTACTTGCTACCTAGGCACTCTACTACTTGTTCCAATACCCAACCATTTAGTTGCATGTTACATTGTGTGTGTGTGTGTGTGTGTGTGTGTGTGTGTATGTGTGCGCACACACGCGTATGTGTGCTAACAGTGATATTACTTTAGATTAGATTTCTCACTAATGAATGAATAGTTATTTCAAACACTAGTAAGCATTTTCAAATAAGTTGTAGTGGAGTTCTCACTGGATATATGTTGCAGTTCTGGAAAATATTTGTATATCACCACCATGAGTAATATATGTCAGTAACCAGTAACTGATTCCTGTTAATTTTCTATTAATAAGCAATGTTGGACTTTTAAGTAGTTGATCAGATAAGTGAACTTAAGTGAACACAAATAAGATAGAACTATAATTATGCATTTTAAATGCCATTATTTTATATTTAGTCAACAAATGATTAGCTTAAGTCATTAGAATATCATAATTTTGTCCTATGAAATTGGTTTGTCAACTCTACAGGCTGTGTTAAATCCTATTTAGGTCATAAAGGTTACAAGAAAATAATTGGTAAACATTTTTTTTTGGCCAGTCATGAGGCTTGAACTCAGGGCAGGAGCACTGTACTTGGACTTTTCTCAAGGCTAGAGCTCTATCGATTGAGCCACAGCACCACTTCCAGTTTTTTCTATGTATGTGGTACCGAGGAATTGAACCCGGGCCTTCATGCATGCTAGGCAAGCACTTTAACCACTAGGCCAAACTCCTGTCCCCAGTAATCATATTTTATGAGGATTAAACTTGAAGAGGTGAACTTCACTACTTCAAAATTCTGTGCAAAGGACAAGTGAAAGAATCATCTACAAGGGATATTTCCATTTGTTCATTTCCCACTCAGGCATCTGGATGAGAAGGTAATGTGGAAGAGAGAAAGACAAAGGAGAGAATCTTACCTTAATGCTGACTAGTCATACAAAAGCATTTCAAATGAATGTTTTTCAAGTCTATTCTTTATAGGTTCATCTTTCCCTTTTTCTACATATCAGACATGAATTCAAACACTTTATGTGAGACAGATGGCCCAAAATACCTGGCTCTTTTACTGATCTCAGAAATTGGGTAACTGTTTAGTACCACAAATCTTAATACCCATGCTCAGAAATTCTTATTCCTTCAGTATAATTCCATTCATCCGGCCTATGTGATTTCTCAATGGTTTTCTAACTCAAGCTGAAAAACAAGCCAATCTGAAGAACAAAATTGTAAGTCAAGTTTTGTGATCCTAGAAGTGGCAAGATGCAGTGTCAATTTTTAAATTCTGCCACTTGGCATTTCCATGAAATACACCATCACTAGATGGCCAACTAAGAAGGCCTAATTCATCTCTGTAAATGGTGAATTTCTGGTTAAGACAAGCACTACTCATAACCCAGCAACATTCTCCTCATCACTCTACTGTATGGCAGTGTTACAGAGAAATTTCTCATCTCAGTTGCACTTTTTTTTTTAAACTTTTCTGATGATAGAATTTCTGCCATGGACAAGTGAAAACACATTTATGTGCTTCAAATAGACATAAGTACTATGAAACCAACTGTCTTCTGACCTTTACACAAAGAAAATCCTATTGGGAAGCCTCGAAATGAAAAGAAATAAGCTTCTCTTTGTCCTATTTTTGGAAGTAAAAACTTTTGTGTGGCTAAGAAGTTGGCCACACGTAAGGGAATAAAAAACTGTTTCACTATAAGGATACCCTTTCTATGATTGTGTAAGTTAAAATTGGGCTATTTTGGAAAATGAGCTAGTGTTATCAAATGGACTCAAATTTAAGTCTTCCACAGCCCTGAGATGAAGAAGCTAGAGATACTAGTTCACAGCAAAAGTGTGCTACTTGCAGACAATCATCTACCATCTTCAGTATCATTAGACGGATTGTATTACTTTTAGGGGCGGGTCACTCACTATGTTACCTTTCATTTGTTGGTCCATCCATCAGTTGATCCATCATCCATCCATCCATCCATCTATCCATCCATCCATCCATCCATCCATCCATCCATCCATCCATCCATTTGTGTGTCTGTCTGTCTGCCAGCCAGCCTGCCTGCCCCTCTCTCTCTCTGTCTCTCTCTCTGTGTCTCTCTCTCTCTGTGTCTCTCTCTGTGTCTCGTCTCTGTCTCTGTCTGTCTGTCTGTCTGTCTGTCTGTCTGTCTCTCTCCTCTCTCTCTCTCTCTCCTCTCTCTCTCTCTCTCTCTCTCTCTCTCTCCTCTCTCTCTCTCTCTCTCTCTCTCTCTCTCTCTCTCTCTCTCTCTCTCTCTCTCTCTCTCTCTCTCTCTCTCTCTCTCTCTCTCTCTCTCTCTCTCTTTCTCTCTCTCTCTCTCTCTGTTACCACTATATATAGTTGTGACCAAACAATAGACCCCAAGCCAGCTCCTCTGTGGTTTCCTTCTCCAGTTCTGTTCACCCATGTTCCTCTCCTGTCATACAGCTGCCCTCTCCCTTGGCAGTGTTTTTATTTTTTACGTGGGGGGTTTTAATTGATTCCCAATGACTTTAGTATGTTTAATAACTATCACTTTAATAACTATCCCCAAAATATTGGTGTACTTGCTATCACTGAATCCAGCAACAGCAACAATAAAATGATGACACTGAATTAAATCAGCATGGTCCAATCAACAAAATCAACCTGTAATTCATATAGCTTCACTATGGTGGCTGGCCTACCTAAGTGGAAAATTGGAATTCTCCAGAATTTAGGAAGATAATTCCGTGACATAGGCAAGGTAATCATTGTTTTCTCTAAAAGCAAATTTTGTGTATGTAACATTCACAATAGAATCATTATCAAATAGGACACAGTCAACAGAAAAGTCACTTACGATGCCAGGTTTCAGTATGTGAGTCAGCACACACACACACACACACACACACACACACAGCGTCTTCAAAATAGTGAATGAGTTCAGATTTTTATAACACTTGAATACAAGAGCCCAATTCATTTTTCTATTTGTATACATATAGGCTTTACTAATTTTGTTCCTTAACCATATATATGCATGTATATTACATATTTTTTTTCTTTTTATTGAGAGATCATCATACCTTTAGGTATTTCAGGCGTTGGATGGACAGGATCTGTTGCTGGCTTTGTGTGTTGTGTTGATGATGGTTTGTTTGTTGTAGAATTTGTTGGTAAGATTAGGGTTGGAGATGTAGTTCCAAGATCTGAAAAAAAAGTTAAATCATGTTACATATTCCCTTTGTATTATTTTGCCACTAAACTGCATATATGATGCTAATAACCCAGAGAGTAGAGCATAGATCTAGAGCTAATTTTCTAGATGTAATAAATAGATTTTTCCCTCACTAGTACCACAAGCGTCTCATGCTGATGTGAAGTTTTAAAGATGATAGACAAGGAAAGTCTGTTTAGCTGGAACTATATAGCCTCTAAGAAAGCTAGTGATGAATAAGTATAAATTCAAATTTGACTCAACATATGTTAATGTGTGTTTTTGTAGTAGTTGTTGTTTTTGAACCTAGGGCCTTGGTAGGCAGTACTTTACCACTGTATCCAGGCCTATAGCCTGTTTTGCTTTAGTTATTTTTCAGCTGGAGTTTCATGGCTTTTACTGCCTTTAGACAGCAATCCTTTTTTGAAATTCAGAGATAAAGTTTCAGTTGTTGTACTGTTACACAATCTTCCACTTACCTTGTTTAAGAAATGAATTTAAGGCAAGCACTGGTGGCTCACATCTATAATCCTGGCATTTCCTCCATTCTCGGCCTCCTGAGTAGCTAGGATTAAAATGTGAGACAATGGCACCAGCCAACCAATCTAATTATAATTTTGCAGGGATTTGGACCCTTTATGGATCATGGTATACAGTGAACATAAGTTCAATACTGCGTGTGTGTGTGTGTGTGTGTGTGTGTGTGTATGTGTGTGTATGTGTAATTGAGGTTTGGACAACACAAGTCTGACACTACTAATTAAGTTAGAGCCCCAATAGCTCTAACTTAGATCTAACTTCTATATTTGCATGTAATGGCCTTATGAAAATTGTCAAATAACTGATCAGATGGTTAGTCTTGCTAGTAATTTGTCAGTGTTTGTTACCATAATTCTTGCTGTTTAGCTGATAAATATTGTACACCTTGATGGTTAGTAAATTGCCATTAGTGAAGTGCATTCAATTTTCTCTGAGATGTAAATATATAATATAAAATGTCAAAAACTGACATTAATATGTACATATATGTAAATGAAATAAGGTATCATTTTCTGTATTCTCATCAAACGGAACCTCCATGAAAGACACGCCACCCGAGTAACCTGATCAACTATGTGCATACATTTGTATGCTTGTGGTAATGTTTCTTTCTGATATAAGATCAGTCACTTTGATTCACTGCCAACTAAATTCCATGGTACTGATTTTCTGATTAAAAGAAAATGATCACCATGAGGCAATGTAGTCAAAACTTTCTTCAATTTACATTAACCCCAACATCTAATGGCACCTTGTTAGGAATTCACAAATTATTTACCTTGATCAACATTTATGAAGCACTATTCCAAGTTAAAAATATATGGTTTATTTTACAAGGACCTTAGAGTTTATGTTGATAGACGAGAGATATCAGAAGCAGCTGTAATCCTATGCCTATACTTGTGCCACTGTAATCCTAGCTACTCAAGAGGCTGAGATCTGAGGATCGCAGTGCAAAGCCAGCCTGGGCAGTCCATGAGACTCTTTTACTTCCAAGTAACCACCAAAAGACAAAAGTGAATATGTAGTTCAGGTGGGAGAGTGCCAGCCTTAAGTAAAAATGCTAAGGGGACAACACCCAGGCGATGATTTCAAG
Source organism: Megascapheus bottae (assembly GCF_031878675.1). Classification (NCBI taxonomy): domain Eukaryota; kingdom Metazoa; phylum Chordata; class Mammalia; order Rodentia; family Geomyidae; genus Megascapheus; species Megascapheus bottae. Next base: position 14,431,422 of record NC_143531.1, on the reverse strand, counting down.
CTTCAGTACTAACAAATACAGGCATAAAAACAATTAATCCTATATGTAACTGGTTCTAATGTTAAATGAAACCAAAGCAAGATCATATCATTAGAATAATTTTCATGGAGGGAAAGACTTCAAGAGCAATCAGATACGGAAACATTATAAGCAAAGTTTATTTGATATTCAAATTGAAGTGGAAATTCCTTAGCTGCAAATCAAATGAAACATAATCTATAGCCTAAATAGGGACCAAATAACATGAGGCCTGAAGACACACAGTCTTTTATTTTTAATAAAATAGCCTAGTGGATCCAATTCTTACAAAAGAGAATTTAAAAGTGCATTTTCAATTACATATAAAATACTACAGGAAAGACAAAATTCTCCCGTGGACTGATTCTGGAAGATTAAGTAACAAGAAAATCTTGTCTCTCCCAGAAAGGGAAATTTTCAGATAAGTGGAGAGAGGAATCTCTTCAAGTTTCTGGCCATCTGTGCTGTGGGCGGGAGGGCCCAGGCTGGCAGGCTGTGAGCCTGGACAGGTGTCTGGGCCACCTGGCCCCAGGGGGAGGAGCAGAGGGAGGACAGGAAGGCAGCGTTACCTTGCTGCGTTTGTTAAACAGAGCACAGCAGTCTTCCGTGGTCACGGAAGGTGTTGGGGCTGAGAAGTACATGGAGAGCTGGCTATGATTGCATCCTCCCTTCCCTCAGAGACACAGCAAAAGCAGGTTTCCTCATTCCATGTTCTAACTGGAAACACTCAATTTCAACACTAGCGGATTTATTATCCTCCCTGCGAAGGCACAGCCCTCTCTTCTAGTCTGCACCCACCTACCCATGAGGGTTTCTTCTCTCCTTTACTGGCCATCCTCTTTGGTTGAGTTTCTCTGTGCTGCTCTCTCATATACTTCTGTGTCCGTTATTCATCTTTATTTTTCCACTCTCCCTTCTCCTACTTCTGTGTAATCACTTAGCTTGATTCATGATTTGTGTGTAACCATCTAATTATGTATATGTAAACACACATGCACGCACACACACACACACACACACACACACACACACACACACACACACATATTCTGCCTCAGCCACCCAAGAGTCTCTTTTTATGACACTATTGTGCTGTTTTAATGAGCATTGCTTTTCTGTGGAACCAGGAGTTTGTCACTGCTTCTATGGAATTCCAAAGCTTATCCACGTAGAGAGAGACGAGACGTCCACCACTACAAATTCTTCCGTCCTAGAAAAACACTTCGTTTATGACTTGAAATGGATTCCTGTTTAATTTCTCATTACTTTCCAACAGATAGACTGCTTTCCTTGATCTTTCTTTAAAAAAATTAATTTTACTGTCAAGGTGTTATATGCATAAGATAGTGAGTACATATCTTGTTGAACATTTTTGTTGCCCCCGCCCTTGTTTTTCTCCCACTTTCCCTTCTCTCCTTCCACCCAGCCCCTAGTGTAACATTTCCAACAGTGTTTTGTGAGTATTGCTGTTGTATTGGTTGGTTCATCCTTTGTTCTTTGCCTCACCATTTTGTTGTTCCCCCTCCCTTTTCTTTTTTTCCAAATATTTTTTATTGTGATTAATAGAAGAATTACATTATATTCACGATAGAAGGTGCATTACTTCACAAACATTGATACCCTTTTTCATGTCTTGGTCCCCATTTCTCTCCCCTTACCCCGCCCTTCATCTTGATTTCCCCCCTTCCCTATCCTATTTCAAATAACCAAGTACACATATATACAATATATCAGATAACAAGGTAAAATAGTGTAACAATATGAGATAACCAAGGGACAGCAAAAGAGATGAGAGATAACATAGTACATTAAGGACAACAATCCCCCTCCCTTTTCTAATTCAGATAAATGTATAAGAAACAAAGTACCAAAATCAAATGCAGTGACAATAGGGGATACACAATAGAGAAAAACAAAAATGAAAGAAAAAAAAGACATAGCTGAAATAGAAAGTCTCGGGGAAAAAAAAACATAGTAAGTGATGTAAGACCAACCCAAAGAAACATAGATGCTATGGTTTTCCTCACTTGTAATAATTACTGGATGTCTAGAATAGTCCTAGCAGAGGATCACGAGAGCTCAACAGCTATGCACATATGGACATATAGGATGATGCTAAGTGAAATGAACTCCTTGCTCTTTCTTGACTGTGGCATTTTTATTTCAGTTGCACTGTTCTGTTGTTGCTCTTTTTATTCAAGAAAGTTGTACAAGAATATGAAGAATGTTTTCTTTCCTTAAAACCCCAATTGGGCCTCCTATAGGTGGCTTCCCTGATTATACTCCATACAATTGCATGCTGGGTAGTCACTATCTTGAAATGCAGTATTGAGGTCCTACTGAATGTATTTTGGTGCTGTGCGAAAGCATTCATTATTCATTTCTTCTATGGATATAATTTGACTATATATCTTACAATCGTGCCGATAATACTTACTACATTATTTACTGCTAGTCAAGATCCGGTAAAATATATTACTTACTGCTAGTTAAAATTATGTAAATATATTATTTACTGCTAATTTATGACTATATTTTGTAAGTATATCCTTCAGGGGTTTCTTAATGTCCTCCAGAGCACATTTTGAGGAATATTTTTTTCAGAGGTTAATTAGACCTTGGAAATATCCAATTATTTTAAGCCCCAGAATAAAAGAATTATTTCTTTGTTAATCTTGTAAGTTCAATTTTCAAGTAGGGTTCTTGTTCATTTATTTTAATTTTTTATTAACATACATTAGTTATATGGCGGGGGTATTATTTCAATAAATCTAACTCTGATCCCTCTCCCTCCTTCTCTCCTTCCTAAAACACTTCCAACAGGTTTCATTGTTTTATTTTTATATATGTACTCTACTTCAAACATAATCATTCTCATTTACCTTCCTTGTAAGCCCAACCTTCTATAAAAATGTGGTACAGTTTTTAATTTAATAAAATTAGCGGTCACTTTCAGTACCCTTCAACATTAGTCTTTTTTAAATGAAATTTTTTATTTTTTTGATATTTTTTATTGTAATTTCAACATTAGTCTTATTTATATATTTCACTGATTTTTTTCATATATTTTTTATTGTAATTAATAGAAGGGTTACATGATATTTTCCAGCTAGAAGGTGCATTAATTCACATACATTGATACCCTTTCACATGTCTTGGTCCCCATTTCCCTCCCCCCCATCCCCACCCCTCATCTTGTTTTCCCCCCTTCCCTATCCAATTTCAAATAACCAAATACAAATATATCTGATATATCAGGTAACAAAGTGAGATATGAGATAACCAAGGGACAGCAAAAGAGATGAGAGATAACATAATACCTAAGGACAAAAATTTTTAAAAATACTTAAAAATTATTGTACAGGAGCCGGGACTTTGGCCTAGTGGTAGAGAGTGCTTGCCTAGCATTCACGAAGACCCGGGTTCAATTCCTCGGTACCCCATATACATAGCAAAAAGCCTGAAGTGGTGCTGAGGCTCAAGTGGTAGAGCTCTAGCCTTGAGAAAGCCCAAGAACAGTGCTCAAGCCCTGAGCCCAAGCCCAGGACTGGCAAAAAAAAAATTATTGTACATCAAAAATAACAACAATGTTGGCTTTTTGGAGGTTGTAGCGATAAGGCAGAAAAGATGTGATGTGGAATACTCAAACTGTTGAATAACTATGAAAGTGGCATTCGAAATTATAAATTAATATGTAAGATTATATTTAGATATATTATGCTTCTATATCAAATACTTCTATCCTAAATACTTCTATATTTTGCTGGTATATTGAAATGCTTCACTAGAAAGCAAAACATATGGCTTTGTCTACAAGTATTTTCAATAAATATTTTATTCATTCTTAATATGTATTCCTATCATGGATTGCATATGGTTGGGGAAATTTTTAAATAGAATTAAATAGTTCTCTGAAAAATTTAAACGTTATTCCAACGAATAATATTCTGCCTTTAGCACCAAGAAGTACATGTAGATAGCTTGAATTTTCACTCCATATCAATGTTTCTTAGGCCTGTTTGGAAATGAAGGATCTGTAGTGGCACAAACCAGTATCAGTGATTAGTCTGTGCAAGAAACCAGACATACTAACTGCTCTCTGCTTCATTAAAGACAGCCAGTTGTCTCTGCTAGAACAATAGGAGGCAGTGACATCTTACAGAAAGCCAGCAACTAAAAGGCAGCCTACCTGAGCAGAAGTGAGTCTTACATGCAAAGTTTCTGAGCCACAATGAGTAACATTTAATGAGAATCCAAAGGCAGAATATCGGAGTGGGATGGAAAGAAAATCAGTGATGGCTGAAAGTTTAAGACTATATAGTGTCTATTCTGTATTCATTGGGGTTTCATTCTAGACCTGGAGAAACACAAAGGCCACACATAATGCAACAGTAAGGATACTAGAGATTTATTTGCCTCAAATTGTTCTAATTTTTTGATTTTTCTAAAAAAAGCTTCTTTGTTTATATTTGTATTTTTATTCTTGTGTAAAAGCAAAATCTTAATGTCTACCAGTTTATTTTGATTTGTTTTCATTTTTTACTTTCAAGCATTGCTAATGGAAATGCACATTTTTATTCCACATAGTATATTGTCTAATCAATGAACATGGAATTAAAAAATTCAGATTGACACTGCTTAATAAAGTTATATTCTCATATAGAAACTATGTATGTCTTTTACTAGAATTATTTATGATTACTTGATTGTTGATGTTTAAATGTTATCCAAGTTTCTTTTTGATATCTGTTGCATCTGTAAAATACAGTTGATTTTATATGTTCTTTTTATAAATATCTAGAAGCCTGGATGGACCCTTCTCATAATTTGTCAGCCACGTCTTATATATGATCCTATCACATCATCTACAAATAATACCAGTTGTAATTTTTTCCCTTCACAGTTCTCTTATGACATTTTTCTCCTCTTTTTATTACAAGCTAAGATATTTAGCACAATGATTTATGAAGGTAACAGTTGAGGCAAGACATTGTTGCTATTCTCAAAGGAACACATTTCTCCATTACTCATAATGATTGCTGTAAGCTTCGTGGCCACAGGATTTGATAGGGAACATTTTCTTCTCAGTCTTGGTTTTCTTCATTCTCTTATCCACAATAACAATATTGAGTTATCTGTATACACTGAAATGATCATTTAATTCCCTTCCTTCCTTCCTTCCTTCCTTCCTTCCTTCCTTCCTTCCTTCCTTCCTTCCTTTTTCTTTTGTTTATTTGTTCTTTTCTTTCTCTTGTCCCTTTCTTGCTTTCTTGCTTTGTGGTTAATGTTTGGTTGATTCTAAAGCAAAAACTCTCCTACAGTTAAAAGGTTGTCTGACAAAAGACATGAGATAGCTACACCTCCAGGTAGACATTTTGTATTCTGGAAGAGAGAATATCAAGTTCTCTACCTTATCCCTATTTATGAAGTCATAACAGTATAATGAACTAGCTGACAAATTTCAGTGCGCAATTTTCAAATATTGGACATTTCCATAAACATCTAACCCAGAGTTTTAATCTCAGAGGTTCTCTGGTGGTTTTTTGTTTTTGTCCGTCCGTGCCTACAAGATATTAATGCTAGCCATTAAATCCCTCACACTTTCTCAAACTCTTTTACCTCCTAATAGTTCCTTGAGAATAAGATATTTTTCTATGTGGATTAGCTAAAATTCTGACCCCACTTGAAACTTTAAAGGGAATAGTATAGCTACTTCCTCAATCAAAGTGTTATTAAATGTGGCTGAATTTCTCAAGGCCCAGCGTCTGTGCGTGTACATGGAAGCAAGAGAGAGGATAATAGTAGAAACAAAAGCAATCAACAAGATCTTATAAGGAATAGAGGGTAGAGGAGCTGCCAAATAAAGCTGGAATGTAAGCTTTGCTCTCGGGAGATTTCAGTAGTTCAAATAATATTTGTCTTGGCCAAATCTAGCTTCCTATTATCCTCAACTCGTACAAGCAAAAATAATTGAGATTACATTGAATTCCTATCAAAATTTTCCCTGAGTGAAGGAGACTAATCGTTTCCTTGAAAAGCAAACACCGCTACTTATCTCCTCTTTGGAGAAGGGGCAGAGGATGGAGCGGACACAGAGAGGAAGGGCTGCCATGGTGAGAAAGAATCCCAGGGGTCAACATGAGGCAGGCCAGAGTCACTTCGCATGATCCATCAAGTCATCAGAGAGATCAGCGCATCTTCCTATCTCTCCAGCCCCGCTCACACAGGTCAGCTTCATCAAGTTTATAACCTTATTTGTCCATCGGGGATTTTATTTTTCCTGTTCATGGGACTTGAATTCTGGTTCTGGGCGTTGTCCCCGAGCTCTTGAGCTCAAGGCTACCGCCCTATGCCTTGAGCCACAGCCCCACTTCCCGTTTACTAGTGGTTCGCTGCATCCTCGGATGTCAGTCCCCTGAGTAGCTAGGATTACAGGCATGTTTTGACTATTAAAAAATTAAATTTAAAAATAAAATTAAAAATTCGTTGTCTCTCTGTTTCTCTCTCCTATCTCAACCTCAATCCTTCCCTTCTTTCTCGTTGAGTCTTTTTTTTTTTTTGGTAGCCTCAACCCTACAACATCTCTCCATCTCTCCAAATTATATCCACCTTGAATCACCAGAGGAAATGGAGGATAATGGAAGAACTGTGATTGATGGATGAGAACTGGCCTTTGGCCTGCCAGGCAGACACTTGCAAGAAGCTCTGTCTGAAATCCTCAAAGAAAGTTAAAGTTAGGGAACAAAACTGAACACTTGCTCCAGAATGAGGAGATCTAGAATGCCAACACAAGTGTGAGGCAAAATAACTTAGGACAAAACTTAGTTTTCACATCAAGATCATATTTTCTTCCATTTCTATATCCCACCTCTCAGATTAAACAATGCTCAGTATTTTGTGAGAGGAAGTAGTATGTGAGAATATTGATTTTTTTTCAGGGTAAAAAGTTACAGTTCTCATCAAACATTAACAGTATTTTGCTCATTAATTTTAATAGTTAATTCACAGAGTAGGTTATATGACTTTCAGAAGCTGTTCTAGTAAGCCCATAAATTTGCATCTATTAGATTGGACCTGCATATATTGTGATTAAATATATTCATAGAATGCATCTTTCTAGGATCCTATATTAATTCCTTTGTGAACATTTTCCATGTGCATATATTTTAGCCTGTGAAATTTAACATTTTTTTACTTAAATATTTGCTGATTCTAATTGCAATTGGCTTGGAATTTATTTAAGGGATGAAATATAATAAATTATCTGACTCAGACTTTCAAAATTCTGGAAGATGTAGGTAGCATTTCCTGCATACCTACACTATTCTAGGAGTTTTATTATAGTACCTGGTGTGATTATTCAAATATCTCTGAGGTTAGGACTATGCATATCCTCAGCTTACAACAGTGAAATTAAGCAACTTGCTCAAGTCCACACAACTACTAAGACTAAGTGTAATGCAGGAATTTGAACCCAGACAGTCCAACTCTAGGATATTATAAATGTGACACTGAGTAGTTCAGTAATGGATTATTTCTTTTAAGTTTCTTTTCAAATTACTCAAGTAGTAGGTCTCTAATACTATTTGTGTGTGTGTGTGTGTGTGTGTGTGTGTGTGTGTTAGTATTAGAATCTCATAATCTTACTTAGCTATTTCTAGTTGTACTCTGCAACTAGATGACACCTCTATTTCTGACATTTTGCTGGTTAATTGGAGATAAAAATCTGGCTTTGAATCACAGTGTTTATATACCGGCCTCCTAAGTGGCTAGGATTGCATGCATGAGCTACCAAGTCCATCCCGTTCTTTTTTTATGTAAAGACTCAAGGATACCATATTGGAGGGTTTTCTTTTTTTGGTGGTTGTTGTTTGTTTGTCTTAGTAGTACAAATGAAGGCGTCTTTACTTTTTATTTGCTATAATTAATTTATAGTTACTACAGAGGTGGTATACAGAGGGATTAAAATTACATGAGTCAGGTAATGAGTACATTTCCTTTCTATGCCCTCACTCTGGGAAGGTTTATAAAGAACATCAATCACCCTGGTTTTTGGTTATAAGCCATACGATCCTAGTATGACTTAACTTTGTCCTGTCTCCTGAGCATTTTTGTTTAAGGCTAGTCTGCCACTTTGAGTCACAACTCCACTTCTGGTTTTTGAGTGGTTAATTAGAGGTAAAAGGCTCACAGGGACTTTTCTGCTTAGGCTAGCTTTGAACTGAAATCCCTAGATCTCAGCCTCCTGAGTAGCTAGGATTGCAGGTGTGAGTCACCAGCCTTCAGCTAAGCTTCCATTTCTTGTTTTCTTTTTTTTTTAATTGTATAGGTGATGTACAGAGTGGTTACAGTTATATAACTAAGGAAATGAGCACAATTCTTTTAACCATTGTTCCCTACCCCTTAATGTCCTCCATCCCTCAGTCCACACTCCCTTCCTCCTCAAGTTATAAAGTTCATTTCCAACATAGTATCTTACAAGTATCCCTGTTGCATTGGTATCCCCTTTGTCTCACCGTTTCTATGATTCCCCTTCCTGTCCCCAAATCAGATAAATTCATTTCTGGAACACGGGCTGGAAATGTCATGAGGAAAGAAGAGGCTGTAAAGTACCTGGCACAGCTGGGAGATGTTTGCAGATGGCATCATGTACCTTCAGGTAAACTTGGCCCCCAATTGTGATGTCCATTCTCTGGCCTTTGCCATAATGAATGCAGGTTTCAGCCAAAATATGATTGATGAAACAGATCGAAAATCCTTTCTAATTTCAGTAAAAGCAACCACATTGGCCTTTTCTTGACTACTAACCTCACAGCATAATTCATTACTGAGTCTCTGCAAAGCGGAGAATGATTGCATTAGAACAGACCCTCCTGAGAATATTGCTTAACTTCTTTAACCAAAGATGGATGAACACATCTCAGTGTGTTTAAGTAAAAAGGAAGAATGCTACCACTTATTAATTAAAAGTGTCAGAGAAACTGGAACGTATATCCTGGTGTACACTCTCATCCAAACCCAAAGATTTCCATCTAGAAAAATAAATCCCAGAATTCCGCAGAAAGCAAAGCATAAATGAAGGCTGGAAGCACTCACAGCTTGGCTTAGGTATGGATGTGATAGCAGGGAATGAGTGATGGTAGAGTGGATCAGGGAGGATGGCATTTGTTCATTCATTCCATCCCCCATCTTGATCAAGAACCGACTCTCCTAGGAATGCTAATGTTCCTCCCTGTAGCTCTAGGATCTAACAGTGCCAGGTGGGACTGGAGAACATATGTTGGTAACAGAATAGCATGAAGAGAAAGCAAAATCTCTGCCTTGAAGTGAAGACAGGTGCTGCCTGCAACACCTGTGCATAAAGAGTTACCACAGCAATGACTGGAATATCCACGATGTAGGAAAAGACACAGCAGGGGTCTGACACCATAGGGTGATGGCTTCTATTTGAAGAACAGATAGGAATAACGTGACTCTTCAAGACACGCAACCTCTATTCAAGTTTAGCAAAATGTTTTTCATGTTGTTGCCCCACATTTATGAGTCATATAGATGTAGCTCTCTTTTTTTTTTATTGGTCATTGGACTTGAACTCTGGGCCTAGGCGCTGTCTCTGAGCTCTTCAAGCTCAAGGCTACAACCCTACCCCTTGAGCCTCAGCCCTACTTCCTAGATGTAACTTTCTAAATGTATGGCCATCACTAATGCTTCTTAGATGGATAAGAGGATCTTGTTTGTTCACTGAGCATCTTCTAGGTCTCCCGAGAGAACCTTTAGCCCTCAGCAGGCAGTCTCAGTCTTAAATCAAGAGCACTATAATGACCAGGGGCATTCGGATGCTTAAAAATAGACTGCCCAGGAATGGAATGCCATTTATGATAAATTTCTCCTTGGGTATTCAGTGTTAAGAATCTGCATCTCAAAATATTCCTTATGATGAAGAAGCTCTAGTGCCTCTGTGTGTGTGTGTGTGTGTGTGTGTGTGTGTGTGTGTGTGTGTGTGTTGAAATGTATCTTCAACAATGGCAAGGAAAAAGACAGTTAGCCAATGAAAAGTATTCTGAAACCATCAAATGGGAATCGTTTTCCTCAGTCTTCTGAATAATTATAATCAAGATAAAAAGTGCCAGGGAATTTGTTTCTGGCAACCATTATGAATCGTCCAAAAATAGAAATTCTACAATGATCATTGCTATTTTGGGATAAGGACTATTTTAGAATTGAGTAGTGAGGAATTCTCCTGAAATGGTTTTGGGAATGGATTTCCCATTGGGTATTTTCCTCACTAATTTACTACTCTTGTAACAGATCACCCATTTCAAATTAAACTCTTAAGTAAATACAAAGCTTTACCTAAAATGATCTACTTTAAGTACTCAGTGTGCTTAAATGACAGATAAAGTACAAATGTGGAATATTTATTTTTACTCCAAATTTTCTCTGTCTCTCTCTCTCTCTCCCTCTCTCTCTGTCCCTCTCTCTGTCCTGGGGATTGAACTCAGGGCCTGGGCACTGTTTGTGGACATTTTTTGCTCAAGGCACTCTGTCACTTGAGCCACAGTGGCACTTCTGGCCTTTTCTGTATATGTAGTTCCAGGGAATCAAATCCAGGGCTTCGTACATGCTAAATGAGTACGCTACCACTAGGCCACACTATTGGCCCTCTCTCTTTTTAAGAGTCATTTTGTATTTCTGAGAAGCTGGTTGACCATAGGATATCTCCTGAGACATTTCTAATGCTAAGAAACTATAAGTACCTGCAAACAAAAACAGGAGGAATTAAACCAATCCTGTTTATCCTCTTTTTCCTGATGTCTACAATCCACTCTTGACCGAGTTATTTCATTTACACCAACTCATAATCTCTCTCAGGTGATAAGGCTGGTAGGTGCTTGCCAGAGAAAGAAATTAAAGATGACTTTGGTAAGGAAGACATTTATTCATGCATTCATTCATACACTTATGTCATTATTGTATGTTTAGTATTCTTGCTTATAGATAAACCATAATAAATACAGCTCTTTCTTCTACAGTGTTTTTTTTTATTTTTAACAGAGTAGATAAGATACCTGATGATTGTAGAATTAGAATGTACATATCATAAAAGAGTTAGAACTCTGGGCATCTGGGAAGTAAATTGATAATTCAGAGGTACTATTAATGTTGCAATGGGCTACACTAAAAGATCTTTGGATGCAGAACACTTGGCTTCTCCCCATCAACTCCAGTTCTAGCTGTGTTCCTACTACTCAGCAAGCAGCTTCAATTTGCCACTAGACAGATAAACTTGAATATCTCATCAGGGTTTCAAGATCATCCTATTTGAAACCAGACACCATTTTTATCTTTGAATTATTTCCTTTTCTCTCACACCATCTTGGTTGCCAAGCCATTTGCACACATTTTGTATTCAAACAACCTATCTTACACTCCTCAATCTTCTATTTCATTGCCAGTATAAAGAGTATGTAAGATCACACACTTTAAAAAATTTATTGTGATTAATAGAAGGGTTACATTATATTCACCAGATAGAAGGTGCATAACTTCACAAACATTGATACCCTTTCTTATGATATGGTCCCCATTTCCCTCCCACCCTCCCCCCACTTATCTTGATTCCCCCCCTTCCCTATCCAATTTCAAATAACCAATTAAGCACATATAAAATATATCAAATAACAAGGTGAAATATTGTAACAATATGAGATAATCAAGGGATGGCAAAAGAGGTGAGAGATGATATAGTACATTAAGGACAACAGTCACTCATTATATGGCTTTTGTTTCCTTATCCTGGAGGTCCTTACATTTAGTGTCATACTATTTGGTCTTATGTCTCTAGATTTTGTTCTATTGTAAATCTCTGTTAGGAGAGCCCAAGGTTTCTACTGATTATGACAAATGAGGGAGACTACTGGGCCTATGTTTCTTTGAGTCTGGCTTACTTCACTTAATATGATTTTTTCTAAGTCTTTCCATTTCCTTACAAATGGGGCGAAGTTGTTCTTTCTGACAGCAGCATAGAATTCCATTGAAGATCACATACTTTTAACTTTCCAAAAGGATGACTTATCTTTTCAATTAATTGAGAGACCCTCAGATTTGACCTAATTTAATCTTTCTTTCTCCAGATTCTAATGATCTGATCAGTATTCTGCAAATTAATTCAGATTAATTTTTGCAAGTTAGAGCACTAATCATGTAACTCCTATTCTCACAAATAGTTATAGGCTCTAAATTAGCCATGTGAATCAGTATTTTATTTGTTTTTGTGGTGTCACTAGAAATTCAACTCAAGCCTTCCATTTTCTTCAGCTTGTACTCTATCACTGAACTGCTAGTAATATATATGAGTATTTCTCATCCTGATATTTAGTGTTTCCTGATACCATAGTTCCAAGCTTATATTTTAATCTGTAACTGTGGCCAGCATGTGGTTTCCTTTTATTTTTGACTACGATATGTTTACAGTGTTCCTACTCAAGAAATTCTATTCACCTTAACCTTCCTGATCTCCGACATCCAAGGCTTCTCATAATCTCAAATTTATGTAAGGACTTACATGATGTCTCTACACTTCCAACCAATTTTGTGAGTTTGTTTATAACTTTTTTAAATTCCATTCTTTAGTTACCTCTTAAGGGCCACAAACAATCAAACTTAAAATTTCTGGAGACATTCTCCTTCCTTCCTGACTCATAGGACAGGAAATGTCTTATTGATTACTCTAAGCCTCCAGTGTTTATTTAGTATAGTATCAGTTTACAATGCCTTTAACAAATTTTTGTTTTCTGAAACTAAATCCAATGTCACTAACAAATGAATTTCTCTTCACAATTAAGTCCTTTAGAAACCAATAACATGGTCTCTGGTCTTTGCTATAAATTCATAGAACATTATAATCTTTCTGAGCTCAAATAAAGTGTTAACAGTATATGATATCTGGGAAGTAAATATGTATTGTTCCAAAGGGCTTCCTTTTCTTGAAAGCCTTCTTTTAATTTCTGAGTTCTAATAGTCAAAAGCTCATCGATTAAGACTTAAAAGTCAAAGGAGTTTAAAAGCCACTGTCAGGGTCTGTTCGGTTTTAAATACAATTTAGGAAAGTTAGGAAAGAATGGCTGTTTCCTTTCAGGAACCTCCCATGCATATTTCAAAAGAGCAGCTTTCCAAATTGGACATTGTAAAAGATACCACCAACCAAGGAAGAAAAGTCACCCAATGCCCTATAGAAAGAGTCCCAAAAGACCAAAAAAGCACCAAAGCTTATATTTATTTAAACCTGAGACTTCTAAAACTATCAGAAGAGAAATAATCAATTTTGCTATAATATTATTATTCAGAAGTAAATTACTATATTAAAAAGCATGCATCTGCTTGACAGTTAGTGAATTTCAGGCAGATGAAATTGGGACAAGGAAAGCTCTTAAATACTTGTTTTTTTGGTGCAGGGGGTTAAGGGAAAAAGCTAGTAGGTCTGTTTAGGAAATGCCTCATTTCCTGTGTCCAGTCTGCCTGAGAAACATAAAACAAGCAGAGCCAGATGCAACAAAATCGTGCACAGAGATAGGAAAATGTCGTTCAGTTTCTTCAAGGGCAAGTCCGATGGTCAATTTATATTCCTGAGTTATAACTTCCTTTTCCAAAATAAGTGGGGGAGTTATATTGAAGTTGAAGTCACTGGATAACTGGTGTGTTTCAAATGAGAAGTGATCTTACATGGGTTAAAGAAAAGGTGATTTCATTGCTAGTGTGCTACAAGAGTTTGGTGTTTTCCCAATAGGGCCCACAGAAAAACTGTCAAGTCATTATGGGTTGTTCTCTGCCTCTGAGTTCTCTGTATAAACAGGTTTTGGAGCTGATTCTATTGATTCTTTTCCATATTGTTTTCAGAAAGACATGTAGTCCATTCTGTGTTGATGAATGCAAGCAGAGTAATGTACTCACTGGTGCCTGTAGACCTTGAATAGCCCAAGCCTAAGCTTGACTTTCAGAATTTATATTGACCAGGTATATATTTATAAGTAATGTGTTTCAAGGAGTTGGGATTCTTATCAATTTTTTCTCATGCATAACAAATAGTTCCTTATAAGCTAGCACATTGGTTTCTGTGACACCTCATAAATATTCTTTATTTTAAAAAGTCAAAGTCAACTCTTGGAAGTTAAATTTCCTGATTTTGATATTTAACTTAACTCTGGAAATTCCAAGATGAAAAGTAAGCAAATATATGATTCTGAAGTTCTTTGAAACTTGTCCTAATATACAGGTATTTTGAAAATTACTGATAAAACATTGCTCAAGAAGTATGTTCCCTTTACACATGATTACTATAAATTAGAATTTTATAGGCAGAAAACTTTTGAAAAGAGCACAAGCAAAATAAAATTATAACTGACCTTTCAAGAAAAGTCTCTCCAAGCCTTCTGAGGATCAGAATCAATCTCTCTTGTTTTTTTTAAACGATAGTTTGCATTTCACCTTTCATAAATTATTAAATCTGTCTTATATTAGAACTACTTGTTTATTTTTCCCAAGAGTGCATTTGCCACTATGCAAGGACATCTTTCTCATTTTTATATTGTTTCCATTGCCCAAGACAGGTAGAAGCCTAATAAAAACTGATGAAACTTATCTTTTTATGTTGAATTACTCGGGGGGGGGGATAAATGTCCAACTTTTTTTTTTTACACTAGTCACTAATGTAGTTAAGATACATAGATCCTCCATCTGAGGGTTTTAATTTGTATAAACTCCTCAGACATTATAAAGTCTATGAATTTTCATCTCTCCCATTCACTTAAAGACAATTATGATTCACTTAGCAGTGCATTAAGATTCATTCCTTAGGCATCTTTGCTCTGAGAGAGCTGAAAGCTGTTTGAAACAAGTAAAGGTTGACATTGGAAATGCAGTATTTCCAAGTGTAGCTTTTCACCACCCATATGGGACAATTTGATTATCTCTGGACCTAGCTCTGAAAAGCACACATATTTAAAGTACTATTGCTATTTTTAACCACTATTCGAGGTTCACTCTCTTCCACCAGACTTTAATCTATTAACCTCTGTGATTCCACTCAACACACATCAGGACGTAGTGTACTAGCAAGCGTTTCCCTTTAATGAATGCAAATATTTCCCGTGTCATGAAGCAGACTCTTTGAGCTCCAAGCCAATGTCCAACCACTCCACTAAGCAAAAAGAACACCACATTACAGTATCAGGGGAAAGCTTCTTCCTGGTAAACTGAGGCTGGGCCCTCTAGGAGTCATCCCCAACGCACACACCGAGAAAAAATCAAGAAAAAATTGTACCTGAACTGACGTGGCTGCTGTAAAGACTGGACAGCAGAAGAAAGACGGCAGTCACCTGAAGCAGTCTCATGGTGCCTGTGAATGCCTCTGTCAGTGGCTTCTTTCTCCAGAAGATGGCTGGGAAACCTTCCTGCCAGCTTGGTAGGGTCTTAGTAGCAACTGGAAAAGGTATGTCGTGTATAAGCAGCCACTGCCCATTCCTACTTATTTTGGGGGCTCTGATAAAGAAGAGGAGGAAATACACACACTCCCTTTGGGAGTTCAGCAGAGAGGAGATTTATTGTTTCAGTCCCTACAGGAACTCTTTTTTTTTCTCTCTCTCTTCCTTTGGCAGCCACTTGTGTTTTTGTTACTACATTATTTTGTTCTTCTTCAACAAAAAGGTCAGGATGAGTTTTGAACAGAATCAGTTCCTTCTAGAGAAAGGACTAGAAAGGTTTCCACTTTTGTTTTGAAAGCACATCTTGGAGTAGTTATAAAAGGATCTCATTAGGTGGCTACTCAGTTAAGACAGAAAACCTTTTCCACTTCCTGAGGGATACTTCTATAGAGACCAAGTCCCAAGACCTCAACTTTTCTTTTCTTATCTCAACTTTAATGCCAGGTCAGTGAAGCTTGTCTTTTAGAGAGAGAGAAAAAAGTCTTAAAAATAGATAAGCATCCGCTCTTGAGAAAGAAAAGCCTTGTGAAAGATACCTATGTTGTCAAGGTGTTTCTACGATAACTAAGAAAAGATAGGTAGAAATGCCTTTTAGGAATTTTGTGTTTGTGTTTTTATTCTCTAGTGTTGGAGATCCTAGGGCATCAGGTAAACTAGGGCAAGAACTCTTCCCTCTGACTTCCGTCTCCAGTTCTAGTATGAATCGATGGGCGCTGATGAAGGCCAACGACAATTTTCTCATAATGCTTCACGTGAATAGAATTGCAAGAATCTTGAGTGGAATATGATCAGAGTGAGTCCAGAAGATCAGGGTAGATCAATTCTGATAAACCGAAAGGTCAACCAGACAGAGAAGTCCATGTATCATGGTCTCACTGTAAGTAGTGATAACTGAATAGTAAACACTGTCCCAGGGGCCAGGAGCTTGCCTAGCATGCATGAAGACCCAAGTTCAATTCCTCGGTACCACATATATAGACAAAAGCCAGAAGCAGTTCTGAGGCTCAAGTGGTAGAGCTCTGGCCTTGAGAAAGCCCAAGGACAGTGCTCAGGCCCTGAGCTCAAGCCCAGGACTGGCAAAAAAAAAAAAAAAGGAAAAGGAAACACTGTCCCAGTCTTGGATACAATCTCTGTATGACAAAGAACTTCAGACACAGACTTCATATTTAAACTTAGCCTGTGACTCTCCCCTGTACAGTTATGTGTGATGCGTACTGGACAGAAGTTGAATGGATAAGTTTCCTACCAGGAAACCACTGAAAAATGATTGCATTACCCACCAATCAGGAGAGCACACATCTCTTCCATCTAACATCTGGGACAAGATTCCTTACATGAGGGGCCACGATGAGTCAATGCCTTGAAGCACCTAAAAACATAGCTTGTTTCATTCTGCAGTTCCTCTGAAGCTTAGAGGAAATACATTTCATGCATAAGTAAGATTAATTTAACCTTCTTTTCTAATTGATTTACTCTACTTGTCATATCCTGGAAAATACAGAAATAGTAATGTATGTAAATAGATGTTATAAGCACTTTCCAGAAAGCTTAGTACCTCACTTCCTGCTTCTCACTATACTTGACCCTGGAGCTCTGGGCACACAGGCTTCCCCGCCACTCCCTCACCACTGAGGTTGTGTATAATCAGTTTCATGGGACTCAGCATTTGAGTTCCTCAGCTCTAATTGCCACACATTTTCCTGCAATATACCACCCTGAGAATGTTTAATCATAGATATTGAGGCTATTTTAAAGAAAGAGGGACTAGCGGTGTGGCTCAAGTGGTAAATCACCCACCATGAACTATAAAACCAAGCGTGCATAAGCAAAGTTCAGTCTTTTCGCAAGACACCCCCTGCTGCTGCCAGAGAAAAGTCATTAGCTGGGCCTGAATTCTACATACTTTTGAGGTAGAGATATGAAAGATCTCAGTGCAAAGCCAACCTGGGCATAAAGTGTCATTGATGAGTATACTGATGAGGCGAAGGCCTGTTGTATGCAGACTAACAACAGAGGACTCGTAGATGAAAAAGAAAGCAGAAACACAAAAATAAAGGAAGTAGCTAAAGAAACAACAAAAAAAGCAGGAGTGATAAAGACCAGCTCTTCTTCACTGGATTAGAAAGTAGAGGGATCAATGACACAGAACAGAGTAGAATGTCCAAACAGTTTCTATATACGTAGGTCATAATCATGCACATACATATGTGTCCATAGAAAGACTAGAGGTAAGTGAATTTTACATATAGTAAATGCAATGAATACAGTGTGTATTTAGTAAGTGCTTTTCTTTGACATGTTAACTACAGAAACTTTTTTTTTTTTAAAGAAGCAAGGGTCGTTTATTACGAGTTCGAACTCGGGCCTCCACGCGCCCCTAGCTAAGAGGCCCTACAGAAACTTTTTAATGTGAGGTCTCTATCTTTCCTCAGATACAAATGTTAAATTCTTGTATATAAAATTTAAATATAAAAAGTAAGCCAAGCCAGACTTGGTGGCTCAAACCCATAGTAGTGCCTACTTAAGGAGTCAAAAGCATTACAATTCAAGGGTAATTTAGGCCAAAAAAATCCTTTTTTGTTTTTTCTTCAGTGAAAAGAAGGCAGCAGGGCAAGCTGGTTCTTCCTAAGGCCCTTTTTTCACATTCTCCACTGTCCATCTTAATTATACACAAAGACCTAGAGATCACTTCATACTGATTCTCAACCCTAGATAAAACCTCCCCCCCCCCCTCTCTCTCTCTCTCTCTCTCTCTCTCTCTCTCTCTCTCTCTCTCTCTCCTTCTCTCTTTCTTTCTCTGTCTGTCTTTTGTAGTATTGGCATTTTGCACCCTGGGCCTTGAATTTGCTGGTCAGTTGCTTTTTATTTCTCTTCTCTGGGGCCTTTAAAAATATCTACTCCTAATGGTGTCGTTTGGGTCCCTGTGTGGGTATATGGAACAGAAGCTCTCCAAGCACAGCAGTGCAGATCTGCTTTACATTTATACATGCATCATACAAAAATCCATTGCATTAAACCAGTAACGTTGCAAGTTTATTTTGTAACTGAAATCTAATGTACCCAAACCCTGGGTCTTGTTATCTTCTCTGGAAAATCTTAATTGGATGAACTGAAGATTGATTTGGTTACACATCATCAACCTCTTGTACTAGACTGCAAAATTTTCCATAGCAGAAGTGTACTTTTACTCATGCATCTGCATACAATGCAGTATGTACCTCAGAATAATGTTTTTATCAACGAAATTGACTGTGGGGGCAAGATTTTAAATTGAGCTTTTCCCTTCACCTTCCCCACTTGACCTTCAACAATAAAGTCCAATTGAAACCCCTCAGAACCAAATGGAGGCTCAATGGTTGATCTCTTGCTTGATGCTCAGGTCACTCACAGATTCACATCCTGCCATCACTGTCTCAGTTTTGGGGTTATCTTGGAATCCCAGGAGATCAGCTGGATTCTGGCCCCCAGCAGAGACTTGCTGTGATCAAGTAGTTTGGTAGAAAGTCTGGGTACCAGGTGATTCCCCACTCGTGAATGTACTCATTTTAGTGAGAACAAATAGTTCTGTCTGTGACTTTATGTATAATGATGCAAGTCATTGGATTAATTCTTTTATTTTTCTTATCATGAGACTTGGAGTAGTTTTGTGTGAAATACTTGATGAGGCTCAGAGTTATTTAGTCCCCCATTTGGGAGGTTCAATGGCCTGAGGCTGGCAGCAGCTCCATTCCCTGCTGTGCCATCTAATATCAGACAACAATGGGGATACGTGCCAGGAGCAGAGAGTGAGAGAAGAGCCAGGCCATACTTGCACTTTCTCATAGACACGTCTCTTCTGAGAACCACCACGATTTGTACCTCATAACCTCAATAACAGAAGAGATTATCGTTAGGTTAAAGGTTCCACGGCAGTTTCTAACTGCTAGTGCCTCCTGGACTATAGTTGGTGATTGCACTAATACAGGAAATTCATATATATTAGTTACTTGAATTAATCATCACAATTTATATTCTGTCACCTGGCAGAAGAATAACAAAACAACTTTTATCCCTACATGTCAGTTTACTCATCTGTAAAGTGACAATTCTGGAACTATCCAATTCAGAGTATCATTTTTGAAACTGAAACTGACCTGAGTGAAAATATTTCAAAACTTATGCATTTCCATGCAACAAAAAACAGGATACTGTCTAGGTTTTCTAAGTAATACAAATAGTTTTAGGACCAAGGTGTTAATAATTAAGAATATGGTCATTTTCAAATTCCTGACTGAGCCAGAATGAAAATAATTTTAGCCATCTGCAATAGCTTTTGTAGCAAACCTCTTGAAATAAATCATTTCCATTACATCAGCAAATAGAATTGTTACAAATGCCTTCAACTTCACTAAATGAGCACTGGCTTATTATTTTCCCATCCTGTATATATAACTAAACATAAAAATATCAACAACAACGGATTCATCCTTCCAATCCAGCCTTTGTCAGAGGAAACAACCATAATGACTGCTACAAGCAGACCAATGCTACTAAGCACATTTCTATCCATAAACTCCTGTTCTGTCTTGTAGACGTTGGACTAGCCTTATGCTATCACCTTGGTAAGTTTATTTCTGTTTCTCTTCAAATCTCACTACTGCAATCATCACATGGAACTTTTCAAAAGCATTGATATGTACGTCTTGTCCATGAAATGAAGGAAGTACAAGGCAGGGACCAGGAAAAGGAGTGGAGAAAAAGGCCCCTGGTGATTATTATGGTCCCTCTCATTAAAAAGGTTCTATTATCTTTAAATAGTGGTACAAAGGAGTTGCCATTTAGCAAGGTAGTTTCTGAATACAATATATCTGGCACGTGTTCTTGCTACATTTTGCATGCCAGCATGCAAATAAAAAGCTTTCATGTTATGATTTAGTAAATGTTCTCGGATAATGACAATATGCTTTTATCGAATCTCTTTTATTTTTTTGCTGAGATGTTAATTCCAGGTCTTCAGCCCCATCCACATCCTTTTATGCTTTAAAATGGTCTAAGATTTATATATATTTATATATATATGTATATATTTGTTGTTGTTGCTGTTGGTTGTAGGACTTGAACTCTGGGCCTGGATGCTGTCCCTGAACTCTTTAGCTCAAGGCTACTTCCCTACCCCTTGAGCCACAGCACCACTTCTGGTTTGCTGGTGGTTAATTAGAGATAAGAGTCTGACGAACTTTAGTGCCTAGACTGGCTTTGAACCACAATCCTCAACTCTCAACCTCCTGAGTAGCTAGGATTTTAGGCATGAGCCACCGCATCTGGCAAAATATCTTTATCTTTATCTATATCTCTATCCATCTATATCTATATCTATATGTATCTCACTTGAGCTATACTCCACTTCTAGCTTTTTGGTGGCTACTTGGAGATAAGAGTCTCATACACTTTCCTGCCCAGGATGGCTTCAAATTGTGATCCTCAGAACTCAGCCTCCTGAGTAGCTAGGATTATAGGCGTGAGTCATTGGTGCCTGGCAGATTCCATTCTTATTTCATTTTATTGTCTTTAATAGTTGTACAAAGGGGTTGCCATTTAACAAAGCATTTTATGAATACAAGGCATCTTGATCAATGTCATCCCTTCAACATTCTCACATATGGGCCTTCCGTTTTGCCCCACATCTGATCTATCTTCCTACCTCCATCACCCATGTACCTGGTATTACAGGCATATGACACCACATCCAGCTCTCATGTCTTCTTAACATGAACATATTTGTAATTCTAAACACAGAAACATTTTAAGAAGTCACATTTACAAAGTTTTTTAACCTCTTTTTATTTTTATTTATAATTTATTATTATAATTATTTTTTTATTGCCAGGGTAATGTGTGGAGGGGTTACAGTTATACTTGCCAGGTAGTAGGTGAATTACTTATCACACATTGATACCCCTTCTCATGTTTTTATAAAATAAAATAGAAATTCTCATTATTAAATGGTCAGATACACAGCTAATTATGCCTGCATTAACTGGTCCATAGGAATTTCATTATATTTGCTTCCTGATTTCTAGAGTAGGAATAAAATGTCCCCTCCCCAATTCTTGAAAAGTTTTAGAAACTTCTTTTCTATTTGGCTAAGATGTTATTGTGAGCATTCATGTTTGGCACTTAGGAAATACAATATATTTCCATTAGAATAGCATTCTATTCGTGTTTAATTATGCAATGTTTTATTTCATGCTTTCTAATTGTAAGTTTCTACTCAAATGGAATTCTTCTCTGGGAAAAATAATATGTTGACTCATAAAGCTAGTGTCTTAGCACCTGAACAAGTAGACTTAGTTTAAACAAATGAATCAACATTTGTGTTTCTGTTCAACCAGTTTCTTTTGAACATGAGGAACTTGGTTTAATTCTCCACATTTGATAAGCTTGAATTTTGATTAAAGTGAATGCCAGGCCTTGGTCCATTGGGCCCCAATCAAGTTATGCCTCCATGAAAGCCCATACTGAATGTCACAGGTTAATAGCCCTGTTTGTGTTGTTATTGCTCCTGTTACAATAAGAATTACCTGTGTTTTATTATTTCCTATACTATATAGAAACTTTTGCTTTTCCTTCTTTGCTGCCCTTCCTCCTTCCCTAAAACTATTTTAAACATTAAAGCTGGCTCTCTAAGCCTTGAATCTCGAATGTAATGAGAAATAGTTCACTTTCCTTTCCAATGTTGTTTTCTTATTTTTGAGAACAGAAAAAGTGGTTTTCTGGGTAATCAGGACAAAGACACCCTATACTGAAGTTCAGCATCTCTCACCATGACCTTGGGTAGCCCTTTCTGAACCTCACATACCATAGCCTTGAGCAATTCAGGCCCCTCATAGTTAATAATTCCTGGAAGACTTGCGTGTAAATAAGCTGATTGAATCCCCCTCCCCCAAATAAGTGTATGTCTGGACAGTTATCCAGTCAGAAGGGAGTAAGAGCAAATACAGACTGTGTGGAACCTCTGAGATGCCCCTCCCCAAATCTTCAGCTGTTCGATGATCTTGAGAATCTTGTATTTTCTCCTGTATGATACACAAAGGCCATACCTTTACTCTGTATTCCTTCTTGTCTTTTTCACCAATAAATCCTTGGATTCTTTAAGACCAAAGAGACAAAGGATCTGAGCAAGGTTCTGCAGTTCTTCCACATCATTTCTTAGGGGTGGTCATGTTGATGCTGGTGTTATTTTATTTTGTTTCCTTAAAAAGACAGTCTGTTGAGTCTTAAATGTAGTTTAATCTTTTATTTCTAAACAATAGGTTGAGTGTTTCCCCCCAACCGTCCCCCGTCTGTTTTGAACATCAAAAAGTACATTTTACAGAAGCTTACTGCATATTGCGAGGAAGGTCAGAAGACGAGCACTGCATTAGCACTGCATTCTCGAAGTATCCGTGGTCCTACACATTACATTTTTACTACTATGTTTTGCATTATAGTTAAGATACTTCATCCAGAAATCTATCTTTGCAGCTTCTTCCTTCTGCACTTCCAGGATAATATTCTTGCAGCTCTATTGCTGATATTGATTTTGAACTAAGTAGCTCTAAATTTTTTGAAAAAAAAATTGATTACGTTTTTTTCTTTTTCTTTTTGTTATTGGTGCCAAATTTCTACAGTTGGCTAGACAAAATTGATTCTAGTGGCTTTTGTTTTACTGGATTGCTTGCTTTCTTTTGAGTGTGGTCTTTGAAGGACAATTTATATTGTACTGAAGAGAAGTCAATAAAAGAGGAACAATATAAAGAGAAGGAATTTAACATTTTTTTTTGAAAAGAGCAAGATTGATTCATCTCCAATCCTTTAATCCAGTACCAATTATAATGTCTGAAAAATTCACTCAGAAATATTTTAGATGTGGTGAATTTGATTAAAGGGCATTATAGTTCAGTTGTAAATATCACAATTGATATCCTTTGTACAATTAATTTATGTTAATAATTTTTAAAATTAAAAATGAAAAAACAAACATTAGGCCAGTATTTTAAAGGTTAAAGTAGATTGCAGCACCATAAACAAAACAAAGAAACAATACCTACAATGTATTTTTAGATGTGGGAAGACATAAAAGAGAAAAGTATTTGATGTTTGTATATTAAGTCTTGTGATTTGCTCTAACCCAATTTGAGCTAAGCAAGAATCCAGGTTTGTCAGCTTGAGCTTGAAAATATAGTCAGCACTCCATTAAATGTATCTGTATCTGGGATGTTTGCTAAAAAATAGAACTGGTGGATTTATGTCAAAACTGCTACAAAGAGGACTCAAAAATTATATTTAAAGAGGTTCCTCTAGACTGCTCTTCTGCATATTAAAATTTTATATGTTATGTATACTAAAACCATAGATTGTTCTTTTGTTAAGCCTAAGAGCTGCAGTGCTGTAAAACATAAGCTTTGGGAATTTGATTTAGCCCATGAGATGACCAGTTGTTTGACAGAGTAAAATTAGAATGCTGGGAGACATTTTGAAGGAGGATGACTGCATAAAAAGTAGAAACAAACATTAGACATACACTATCATTGCCAGGCACAGTGGCTCATGCCTGTAATCCTAGCTACTAAGAAGGCTAAGATTTGAGGATCATGGTTCAAAGCTGGGCTGGACACTAAAATCTGTGGACTCTTATCTGCAATTAACCGATAGAAAATCAAAAGTGGTGCTGTGGCTAAAGGAGTAGGGTTTTAGCCTTAAGCTGAAGAACTCAGGGACAGTGCCCAGGCCCAGAGTTCAAGCCCCTTGGCCAAAAAAAAAAAAAAGAAATATTCTATCATTTGGGATCTGAAAGGAACTCAATTATGTGTAAAACCAAATCCCTAAAGGAAGATTGTAGTCTACCCTGCCATTTTGTTTTTTCCAATGCTGGTACTGGGCTTTGAAATCAAGGCCGGGGCATTGTTCCTTAGCTTCCTTGCTCAGGCTAGTCTTTTACCATATGAAATACATCACCACTTCCAATTTTCCAGTGGTTAATTGGAGATAAGAGTCTCATAGTCTCTCCTGTCTAGGCTGGCTTTGGACCATAATCGTCAGATCTCAGCCTCTTCAGTAGTTAGGATTACAGGCCTGGGGCACTGGTGGCAGTCAGTCTCGTTTCTTGGTTTTCTTCATGATGATGATCATAATAGTAGTATTTACTATCTCAGTTATAAATTTAGTTTTTCTTTGACTTTCCTTCCATAGTTAGTTATAATCTGCCAAAGAACAGACTTTTCCTTCAGGTAGGTGGTCTTTGCCACTTTCATTCACCAAGAGGAAAAATACTTCCATAGAGTGATGGATAAGATTTCACCAGATGCAGAGCTGGGACTCAAGACAGAATTAGAACAATACAAATTTCACTCTTTCACTTACAAATGTTCACCTCAAGTTTATCTGACTAGAATCCAGCAAGGTATCCATTTAACCGGATGATTTTTTGCTGTCATATTTGTAAAAGAAGACGTTCTGACTGAAGTTACTAAACCTCTCTCTCTCTCTCTCTCTCTCTCTCTCTCTCTCTCTCTCTCTCTCTCTCTCTCTCTCTCTCTCTCTCTCTCTCCTCATTGTTTCCTTTCTCCTGCTCAGTAGATTTGGAAATAGATTTTCAGACTGTAAGGAAGGAAAGCTTGAGCTGGAAAATTTAGGATTTCCGTGGGACGTACTTATGTCATTCACAGTCATCTCTGTGCATCAATATGTTCTGAGCTTGTTCCAGGGGCTCAGTGCTTTCTGGACCAGCTACTGTTCACTTCACTGATTACCTTATTAGTGTGCATGATTATAATATGAGTGTGCTTAGTGGCTCTTGGTACTAGAATTTCATGGATGGTGGAAGTAACAGAGATGATTGAAATGTAGGGAGAGCTGCTACTTTGTGGAGAACCCTTCTAATCATCAGATATATTGAGTTAAATAGCAGGACATGTGGCTCCCTTGCCAGGGGGGCTCATAATAAATTCCAGACATTCAAGCAGGTAACACAGTATAATTGTTTCTGTTTGGACGTGAACCATAAGCAATAGAGCTTACTGCAATGCTTGAATTTCTTGCATTAGTATTACAAGAGCAAGCAGGTATGGGTATTCAGCCACACGTTTTGACATCCTAATGACATGTAACCTAACACATGTTTTGTTCAATCCAGCTTGGGAAAGATGATTGTTTTTCTTTTAACTCTGCAAGAAATGCTGTTTTACAAAAGATTTATTAAATGAAGCAGTGATGAAATATTACAAATCCCAAGCATATAGAAGTATTGCTGATGCTTATGACATTTATGATATTTGTGGGCTTTCAAAAGATGTTTTGCTGTGCTTATCTCTCTCTCTCTTTCATTTTAGATGAATAATATTCTTATAACTCACTTTTATTTTGTAAAAGTGACCATCAAATTTTATAAGCATCAAACCCCACCAAATCTCGTATTCTTTTCTCCTTCCTGGAACAGATAAATGGGGGATATTAAAATATCTAAAAGTCTCGGCAAAACCAACTGAATATTGTATTTCTGAAAATAATTCCCCAAAACTGTATAGGTAGACTGAAACTAATTGAATCTCTACTCTAGCTTTCAAGTCTCTCTCGCCCTTCTCTCTATTTTGCCTTTGCCCCTCTCTCTATCTCTGTCTCTGTTTCTGTCTCTCTGTCTCTCTCTGTCTCTGTCTCTGTCTCTGTCTCTCTCTCTCTCTCTCTCTCTCTCTCTCTCTCTCTCTCTCTCTCTCTCTCTCTCTCTTTTGCCAACCCCGGGACTTGAACTCAGAGCCTGGACACTGTCCTTGAGCTTTCTCAGGGTTAGCACTGTACCACTTGAGTTACAGCACCATTTTCAGCTGTTTCTGTGCATGTGGCACTGAGGAATGAACCCCAGGGCTTTGCGCATGCTGGGCAGGCACTCTACCAGTGGACTACACTCCTAGCCTTCTGTGGCATCTCTTAGAGCAATCTTTAAAATCTTATTGTATTCCTGATTATGCTGCAGATGCTAACTAGGAAAACAACTCAAAACCACACAGAAAAATATGTTCAGTTCTCTCTCTGGGAAAACAAGAAACCACAAAAGATCCCTTAATCAGATGACTAGATTATATGATTAAATGTATAAAACCAATGACTGAGTGACTTGGAGTTTTGCATGCAGTTTTGAAAACAAAGAAAAATCACTCAGTGCAACAACTTTACCCTAAAGGAAACCCCTGGAGCCCTCGTTTAATTCAACACGCACACTGAAGTCTCAGGAGCCGAGAAGGGCACTGTCAGACTCCCAACCAGCCTTGCTGCCTGCAGCCTACTGTTTCTGTGATTCCCCTCTCGTGCCCTCTGCAGCATCCTAGCGAGAGACGGCTGGATTTTAATAGCAAAAGATTGAGGTTCAACATCACAGAATCAACTCAGGATTTAAGACCTCCACAGAGGTGAGACTGGTGGATGATTTGGAAGTTCTAGTAATATAAAAACAACATGAGGAAAAAACACACTGTACGGATTCAGTCACTCAGCAGATACTCAGGATGTATTCATTACTAGTCTGGGGACTAAATATAAAACAATGAATAGGAAAGACAGAGTATCTATCCTCGTGGATGGTAGTTAGGATATGAAAACAAACCTTGATTTTTTATTATGTAATTAATCATGTTTGTGCCAATTATAGAAAATACAATTACAAGGATTTAATTGTCAAATCATTTCATACAGCTGTGAGGAGAGTCACACAGGAGATACACATTAGGAATAAAAATATAGAATGGGGGAGCTAATTCTAGTAATTGAAAATTACTTGAAAATTAGAGATAGAGCTATTCTATCTATATCGAATGGAGAAATGTGTCTTAGGTAGACAGACATACAGTGTTGGAAAATTAAAAAACCAAACAAAACACAAAATAAAAAACAACCTCAAAACAGAAGCAGAAGATGGGGCATTGTGTTCACAGAAAACTGAGCAAGACCAGAAAAGTGAGTAGGAGCCGAGTCATACCAAACCCTGCCTTTGACTTCAAGGAGACTGCATAGTAGTATCCTATTCAAAGGTGGGAGTTGGTGATGCTGTGAAAAAGAGCATTAAAAAAAAATCTTAACTCTATAGGAGCCAGGCCAGATGAAATGATCAGGCTATAACCAGGATTGATGCTGCTGGAGGAAAACTGGACTGAAAATTCTAAGGATTTCTGTGTGAGGGTCGACATGGTTAAATAGGACCATAGGATGTAGACTGATAGCACAAAGAAAGGAAAATATGGCGCTAAGACCAAGGGAATAGCTCCTTTGGGTTGTGAGTTAGCTTGAAAAAAATGCATATTTTGCTTAAACCACTGGTATTGGAATAAGCTTGGTGATAGCTGATTTTTCTTTTTTTTTAATTAAAAGGTGCTTGGTGGCTGTCTGTTTCATCTGCTGCACTATGGAGATGGCAATTTAAGTGGCTTATCAAGATCCATGGGCGGGAAAGGAGAAAATACAGTAGTCACAAGAGCTTCAGTTTCCTAATCTTTCTAGGTGACAGATAATGTCTAAGCCACGTACACGTATCTCTTCATTCCATATTCATGGGAACTGGATGTGGTAACGCAATTAATTTCTTCATTTATCGGGAACGGAGGCTTAGAGAGTTAAATATTCTGTAAAATTATACGTGTCTTTGACAGTAAAGCCGAATTTGAATCACAGGAGATCTGCCCTTGGAGCTCAGTTTGTAACAAATGTGATACATTTGCAAGGAATCCTGAGGAGAGCCTTAGACATGTTCACATTTCAAAATTTTCATTCATATATAAATCTTCCAAAGGAGAGACACTCCCAAGCAATATGCCATACACATTCTTACATTTATCATCAGATTACCTGTCTATTTTCTATTCTTAATGCTGTCATGGGGAAGAGGGAGAAATTGATGAATATCAGCATAACTCTTCTCATGAAGTTAACAATTTCATAAGGAGGGTAGTAGCTAGGAATTAATAAAAATGACAAAATTAACATTTATATTATGAGAAAATATTTGTGTGTTTGGTTTAGTAAAATTAGAGTGGGAGATTTGATCCAGTGGAGAAGATACATCAAGGCTTCTCTGGAAAAATTACAATTAATTTTCAATTTGAGGTACATTTAAGAGATAATTAGGATGAGAAAAGGTGGCTTACATCTATAATCCTAGCTATGGAGAAAGTAGAGATCAGGGGATTGTAGTTCAAAGTCAACCTGAGCACAAAGTTAATGAAACAGTGTCTCAACAAACAGGGACAACATCTGTAATCACAGCTATGTTGGAGGCAAAGATAGGTAGACATAGTCTGAGACTGTCTCAGGCAAAGAGTGTGTGATCTTACCCAACGTGACACAAAGAAAGATTGAAAAGAAGTTGGGGTAGATGATATAATGGTTTTCAGTTATGTTAGAGATTCTTACCTTTATCCTATGGGTATCAGCACAGGTGCTACCTTGAGGATGGAATTGTCAGAAACAAGGGTAATGAAAAATGTCTAGATGCAAGATGATATAAAACTAAAACTAGATCCAAGGAGTAAATACAAAGAAAAAAATCAGTGGGTGAGAGAATTCCTCACTGGCAGGCAGTACTGAAAGCATTTGATGCAGGATAAAAGTAAAAATTGGGGGAGGATGGGATATTGTCAAGTTTCTGACCCCTGCAAATCAAAGAACAGTGAATATACAAGAATACATAAACATCACACATTTTCAGGCTGGAGCTCCTCAGTCTGATTCTGCAGATGTTGGCTTTTTGATACTCTTGAGATGATAAGTAGAGATGCAAGTAGAAATGCACACTTTATTAAAATCTGAAAATAAGAGAAAACCATGAATAGGAAATGTGAATTTGATTGATGGACCTTTATGTAATTGGCATAACTGAACTTGCTTAGTGGAGGAAGTACCTAAGTCAACATCAGCTTTCAACACCAGCTGAGTGCATGGTGAGGACTGTGGATGGAGACAGAACTTGCAGGAAGAGAAGAGATTCAATTTTGTTCACAGAGGAGAATGAGTCAAGAAGAGGAAGAAGATCCCTACAACCAGGTTAAGTAAGACGAAGTTCTTAGAATTCTTTCTGAACTTAGAAACATGGAGATCTATTTCTTTTCAATGGGAAATAAACCATACTGGGATGGGTTTAGGTATAACTCAATGGCTGAGAACTAATCAGGAGAGTGGGGATTGAAATAATAATAGAAATATTTTCACAGGTTTCATTAAGTAAAGGGAACAGGAGGCCAGGCATTGTAGTCTTTGTAATTCCAACTTAATGGGAAGCACAGATCAAGAGGGTCCCAGTCTGAGGCCAGTCAGACCAAAAAGCAGGACATGCTACCTGAAATGAGAATACCTAAAGCAAAAGAGTTCTAGGGTATGGCTTAAGAGGTAAAGTACCTGCCTAGCATGAAGTCCTAATTCCAGGACTGAAGAAGAGCAGATTAAGAGAAAAATCAATGCAGTGGTGGCACACATTCTAGCCAATCCAGAGGAGGAAGCAGGAGGTCTTGAAGATTTTGTGGTCTTGTATTAAAATAGTAATAATACAAAAAAGATTAGTGTTGTAGCTCAAATGGTAGAGCACTTGCTTGGGTCTCTAGGCTCAATTCTCAGTACTGAAAAAAACTAAAACAAGTCAATAGGAGGAAATGGAGTGCAAAATGAAGTTCTTAAGACAAAGTAAAGTTCTTCATAAGAAGTTGAAGGTCAGAGCAATTTTTTATTTTTTTGCTGTTAAAACCATTCATCCCATGTGAGTTCTCTATAAGCATTCCCTGTTTCACTACTCCTTGTTTGCAATGGAGACCAACCGAGTCTCAACACAGGTTCACTGTCTAGGCTCAACTAGTCCTGGCAATGCTAGGTCTCTCTTGTGGCTGCTTTTATGCAGCTGAGGTGACCAGCTGTACCTTATAGACTAGATTTTGTAGATTTTTCTTTTCTGAGCTCCTATGAATCATAGCCACACACTCCAGTGACAGTGACTGCATTTGACACCCCAAAAGTTATAGCCCACAAAACTCAGAAGAGCAGAAAACTTAACTGCTGGAGGGCCCAACATTGCCCAGGAGAAAACATGAACTAGGAGGGAATTATATGACTCAAATCTCTCACTTGTCTTATTCCCCAAATTGCTGATGCATATTTCTTCTTCCAGCAGCTCTACAGCAACTTTCAATTTCAAGCAGCCATACTGGCTGAAAATGCTGTGAAAAAAACACATAATGAAAAAAAAAGAAAAAAACACAATGTATTTTTTGTTGAATAATTTTTTCATATATTTTTATTGTAATAAATAGAAGGGCTACATCATATTTACCAGATAGAAGGTATAGTACTTCACTTACATTGATACCCTTTCTCATGTCTTGGTCCCCATTTCCTTCCCCCCACCCCTGCCCCTCATCTCGATTTCCTCCCTTCCCTATCTGACTTCAAATAACCAAATACGCATATATACACTATATCAGAAGATAAGATGAAATACTGTAACAATATGAGATAACCAAGGGACAGCAAAAGAGATGAGAGATAACATAGTACATTAAGGACAACAATCACTTGTTGTATGGCTTTTGTTTCTATATCCTGGAGGTCCTTTCATTTAGCTTTATTCTATATGGCCTACATAATGTGTGTTTTATAGTCATGGCCCTACTAAGATCTCAACTGTCATACCAATAGTTATCGTTTTTCCTTCTTTACTATTATCTCATAATCATCTACAACTCTTCATCATATTGTATACTTTATTTTTTTTGGTTTTATTGTCATTAAAGAAGAGTTTACATTTTGTTGCCTTTTAATACTGGTTCCTAACAGCTATCACAATGTTTGACTTTAGGTGCTTCATAAATATTTGTTGAGCAAAGAATTGTACAGTGTAAGCCAGGTACTTAGAAATATGTGCACCTAGCCAGGAATGATGGCTCATGCCTATAATCATAGCTACTCAGGAGGCTGAGATCTGAGGATCTCGATTCAAAGCCAGCCGGGGCACTAAAGACTCTTCTCTCCAATTAACCACAAGAAAACAGGAAGTGGGGCTGTGGCTCAAGGGATAGGGTGGTAGCCTTGAGTTGAAGAGCTCAGGGACAGCTCCCAGGGTCAGAGTTCAAGTCCCACAACTAACAAAAAAGAAAAAGAAAGAAAGAAAAGAAATATGTGTACATGAAAAAAATCATCTAGACAATAAAAGACACCCAATTGGGGATGGTGGCTATGACCACATGATTTTCTGCAATAGCTCTGAATTGTTGGGGTGCAGACAAGGAATGAGATTCTGCTTACACCAGAATTTGGCTTAGAGATGATTTTTTAACTCGTGTTCTACCACAGATAAATCTTTGGGCTTCTCTTTAAGCTTTCTGAATCTTTAGGTAGAGAAAAGTCAGGAATATGTTGCCCTTAAAGGGCCTTTAAAGTTTTGGTTGGAGTCTAATTGAGTGTTAAGAGCCACTAACTGCTCAGAATTAGCTTGTGATCTATCATTTCAATAAGGGGTTTGTTTTTGTATTAACAGGGAGCACTTATGCTCTAGCATTTAGTTACACATATGTAATTTTCATTTGGGAAAACCTTGTCTATATTAGCAGACAGGTGAATTTGTATTTTACATGCTTTTTTATGTGTGGAAGGTCATAAGGCAGGCCAGGAATCCTGCTATGGAAGTTTGTACATTTCCATCTAATTTTCCACTCCCAAGAAATGGGAATGATTGAGTCATCGGGGCGATAAGAAGTTTCCTCATGGAGACAAACAAGTCTTCTAGTACAGCATGGAAAGTTAGGCTTAGCTGCACTCCTGAAGCCAGTAAATGAAGACCACATTCCAATGAGAATTTGAAGAGAGCAGCTCCATCACCAGCTGATCCACGGCACTACAGCGTCATGGTGCTATTTCAAATATACTGGGCACAGGAAGTTCCCAAGATGCTGGCTGCTAGGCAGAATCGCAAGGGTGTAATGCTGGGCCCTTATGTCCTAGAATCCTCAATAAATAAATGCCACAGCTGATGTTGCTGTCAGCTGTTCATTTCACAAACATGGACTAGCAACATCTTAGAACGTAGATGTCATAAGAGAGAATGTGAGAAGTTGCCAAGTGGGTAGAAGTTGAGCATTAAGAATTTCACATGTTCCTTTAGGGGCTAGAACAGAGTCTTTTCATTTTTATTTCAATGACACATTTGTTTGGTTATTCATTTTAAATTTTCGTAATTGAATTGACACTGCAGTTAGAAGAGAAATGATGCTTGCTAAAGCGAGGCGAGCTGTAATCATAAGAAGTCAGCAGCATGAGTCTGAGGGAATTAAGAAAGCAAAAGCAATTTACAAAAGCACTGAAAATTACAGTCTAGGTTCTCTTCCAGTAGGGACAAACAGATCTCAAGAGCTCCAATGGATAACACGCATGACAGACTAATAAAGTCCCTGTTATTAATGACAGATGCAGTCATTTTTAGTATTCTCTGTTTAGGATTTCAGAAAAGTACAGTGGATCTTAAAAACATTCAGATTCACAAAAATATTTTTAGATGTAATTGTATTTGGGAGGGAAAGTGAGAGGAAAACATGGGAAGGGGCAACAGTGTTCAAGAAGTAATGTACTCATTACCTTATGAATGTAACTATAATCCTTCTATACATCACTCTGATAAAATAAAATTCAAAAAATGTATTTCATTTATTTGGAAAATTAATGAAAGTAGGCAAGCAAATTTCACAGTCAAATGAGAAAGTTATCCGGTGTGGACGTGGTAATCCTTGCTCTTCTGCTGAATTTAACACTAACCCAGCCCAGTCAGTGGTGGAAATATGGGGAGGTGTCCTAAAGTTAGTACTGGAGTCATCAGAAATGGAGAAAGATTCCATCCTGAGTCCCAGGGCAATAAGAGTCTGATAGGGAAATGGCATCAATATACACCAAAGTCCAGATCACAGTTTATGGGCTACAACTTCACTGGGGAGCTTATTAGAAGGGCAGAGTCTCATATCTCACCCCAGAACTCCTGAGTCAGAACCCTGACATATTAAAGTCTGAAAAGTACAAATATCAGTAAGGCTGGTGTTGTAATGTCAGGGGAGGTAGTTTGAAAGGTAGGTGTTAAAATGTTGGGAGTTAAGAGTTCAGAGATGGAGGTTCATGAACAAGTTCCAATCCTATAAAACTGTCACAAATAATCCAAGGAAATCCATAGGGTTCTTATAGCCAGGTCAAGGTGACAGTCAAGGGTTGATACATGGCCAACTTAAAAAAAAAAGAAAGTTCACATATTAACATTGTATCTTCTTTATAGCTTTTGAAAAAACTACAACTATTGAAATATGCACATATTATATATGTTCTGTTAGATGTGTATAGTAGGTCAAATAACACTAATTTCATTGTTTCCACTAAAAGAAAACATTCCTGTCCTTTCTGATGGAGCTTTATCATTCTGACAAAAACAATGTAACAGAAAGACCATCGCAACAGGTACTCCACAGACATTTAAAGTAAGAACATTTGATCTTAGCAAAAAGTTGGAGAAGCAATTCACTTAAACATAGCAAATGCACTTAAACACTGTAACTAACATCTTATGTCCCCAGCTAAACTGTGAACTATTCGAAAGAAGTCATCACATTTTTTAATTTATTTTTATCATCCGAGATAGTGAATGGTGCCAAAGAGACTGTGAGTATTCAATTCATGAAGATTTAAAACATGCTATGGAACATCGTACATGTTATTCAACTCTTAGAAAAGATTATGAGTTATTTTCCTTAGTTTGTTTTAGAGATGGGTTACTGTGGAGAATATGGGGACTTGAAGGGACTTGGGAAATAAAGCAGATCTGTATAAAGAACCTCATTAAATGTTTAATCAAACTTTCACGATCTGTGTAGGGAATTGAAAAAGCTCCTCGAGAAGTCATAAAAATTAATCTGGAAGGGAATTAAAAACTGGAGAGTCCCA